>NC_133860.1:18514431-19152764 GCF_047830755.1 Zonotrichia albicollis
CAGATCCTTCTCTGACCAACCTGTCTGGATCCCATCTTTCAAAGCCTGAGCTAAGGACTGGAGTAAAAGCAGGGAGTCTGAAACTCCTTTTTTTTTTTTTTTTTTTTTTTTTTTTTTGGCTGGGAGCCTTTCCATTGTGCTACTGTTGGGACAGTTGAGGAAGAATTGTTCTAAAAAATATGTTAGAGCAGGTTCCGTGAAATGTAGGACATACTTCTCCCTAGCATTGCCATTCTCCATCCTGCTGAATTGATTGAAGCAGAGAATCCCTGTATGTGCAGCCCCTTGGGTGGTGGTGAGGGCATCTCAGTCTCCACCCTTTTTTTGGCCTGAGTATATCTGAAGTGAGCTCTGGAGTTATCCTTTCACATATGTAGTCAAAAGAAGGCACTCAGCAGAGGGTTATATCCTTTTGGATACATCCTGTAGGATGTAGCCGTATACCCTTCCGTAAGCTCTACAGCGGGGAAGAGGAGAGGAAAGAGCGTAAATGTCCTACTCAGTTTGTTTTCACCAGTATTCATTTGATTATAGGTTTTTCAGCTGATGATAGGGTATTGAGATAAAAGTGGAACTTCCATCATATGAGCAGATATGTCCTCCTCAGAACTTGAATTCACCTATAAAAATTACTGGGATTTCCCTGTGTTTCCCCTTCTATTCCTAAAACTGTTGAGGGCACAAAATTATTTTGACAAGTGTGAAGCTGGTGGGCAGCAGGCTTATCACCTGGGGCTCACTGCACCGTGTAAAGCACACACTGGAGCATTTTAAGGGAGAACCTGGTGGAAATGATATCATTAAATTTACACACTTGAGAAAAAATCAAATATTTTTCAACTTCAACCAGCGACCTTTTTATGAGTTTATCGGCACTCATGTGACCTTTTGCATTCCAGTGCCTGAATGCTATGCTGTAACAATAGTTAGCTATTTTAGAAGGGTGTTTATTTTCTAAACAGTTTATAACACAGTTATAAGTAACTAACAGTTTATAAGTACTTCTGTCCTTTCTTTTTTTTCCTTTTAGTTCCTTGTCTAACACACAACTTTATCTGCTGAGAATTTGCTGTAGATTTAACCTTCAAATCTCTGCTTTTTTAGCTACAGTGGCATGGCTGTTCAACAAGATAGCAGCACTCGTCTTATAGGATAAGGACATTTTATTTCATTTAGCACAGGTTTCAAAGTTGGTTGAGCTAATCCAGAAAGAAACTGCTTTCCTTCCTGCATGTATATGCCTAACATAAGACAAAAGTTAGACTGTAAGCTTTTATTAGAAAAGGGAGGAATATCCTTTAATGCTCAAATGCTCAGAGAGGATATTTAAGGAAGGTGAGCTTAGTCTCTCTGAAATAATAACAAGACTGGATACATTAGTCATTGGCAAAATAAGAAAAGTCCAGTGGCAGGTATAATGTCTTTTGTAACAAAAGAGGAGCAAGAAAAGGGCAAAATTGAGCTGCAGTCAGTAGGGCTTTTTTTAAATGTCCAAATGAAGACGAGTGACAGTTCTCTAGTATAGAAATTCAGTGGTCAGACTTCAATTTCTAAATGGTGAGAAATGGGAAGATTCATATCCTCACCCCAAACAGGTGGCATTATTCCCTTCTCACACCCTTGTGTGTTCTTTCATATAATGTCTTCATGGTTGGAAAAGGTGCATTTTAAAATCAAGATACAGAGAGAGATTACAAATGTGAATTTGCATTAACTGCAGTTTTGCAGAAACAGAAATATATTTATATTTCCACTGTATTAACTGTCTCATAGGTACAAAAATAGCAATCCAGAGTTTAGATTTCTAAGTGTATTTTAATCTTGGTGTCTCACAGTTCACAAGAAATTGTACCAAGATCTGATCTAAACCATGCAGTTATGTTCCATAGTTTGGAAAGCAAAGATAAATAATTCAAGAGAAAATAAGAGTTTATTTATGTTGATTTTGATTTCATGACAGAAACAGCCTCTCTGATCCTGGAAAGCTCACCTAACCATCAGTAAGAATCATCCTCTTTTCCATGGGTGCTTGTTTGAAAGTTGTTGCGTCAAGCCAGGTGAAACTAATATGAGATGGTGGAGTCAAAAAATAATTGTGCTGTCCATATTGAATGGACCCGGCGAAAGTCCATAAGGATGTTACCTTTTTTACTGTTTAACCTCTCTTGAAGGATGTTCTGCCAGGATCAGGAAGATCTAATTGACTTGCAAAGTCAACACAAATTGATACTGGATCCTCCTAAAGATAGCATATGCATAAATGTTAGTGAAAGCTGTTTTACAAAGTTGAAGCTGCAAAACACAATACTGAGCTGTGAATCAGATCTGTTCTTTTCCATTAGTTTTTTAAGCCATATGTGGAGAAAGAAATCTTATATAAATAGTATTAGGATATATAGTAATGGGATATATATATATATTACTATATATATACATATATACACACATATATGTACATATACATATATATATAAAATATATAGTAATAGAATATATAAATATCCTCTAGATATTTATAGAAATTTTTGTACTATGCACAGTAAAACCCTCTGAAAAGCTTCCCAGACTATAATAAGATATAAGACCAGTCTTACAGATTAATTAGTTTCTCAGTGAGGTTCTCTGATCTTTAACTGTGTTATATTTTGTAAATAAATGCTTGGTGAGAAAACAAGTTATCTTGAGGGTTAGTGGGCATTGAGTAGTAGATGAAGATTCATTAACATCTTTCCTTACAAACTTTTTGATGCTAGCAATCAAGCAAAACCAAGAATTTATTCTTCTCTGGGAAGTAACTTGCATGTAAGTTGTGGAGAGCATTGCGTATGTTTGGAGAAGCACTGTAGAAGTGACTGTTCATGAATGCAGTTCTGTGAAATGAATTATTCTTCTGTGTCTTCCCTTTGATCTCACCAGTGTGGAGTTGGTTAGAATGCTCTTCCTGGCAATAAGAAAAATATTTTGTTATGATGGTACTTTTCTTCTAGTTTTTGTTTGTTTGTTCATTTGTTTGTTTGTGTTTTGGGGATTTTTTTCTTTTGGATGTTTGGTTGGTTGGTTTTGTTTGTTTGGGTTTTTTCCCAGTTGTTTCCTTTAACAGCTGCAGAAGTTTTGAAATTATGTGTAAATGACATTTGAAGAATACATATGCCTATAGTCTCATTTGAGACATGATGTACACTGATCACACACATTGCAGAAAATGAAGCTTTTCCATTGGTGCTGACAGTCCTGCAGCAAGATATTTGGGCATTCTCTTAGATTATCAAGTAACTTCTTAGTGAAGTCTTTTTTACTATTTAAAAAGCCATGCATGCTAGAGCCAAATGTAAGTGAATGAAGACATGGAAGTAGCTACTAGGTCTTAGCAAACTTAGCAAAAAATTTTGAAAATTGAAAGTGATTGTACATGGATTTTTCAATTTTAAAAAGGTTTTTTTACATATCCTATTAATTGTTTTATAAAGTTTCCCATAAACTGAAAAGGCATTAGCATGTGTTTTATAACCTAATTCTTATTGCTGTGACTCGATTCTTAGGTGAGCTGAATTCTTGTATTTCTTTACCAGTCTGAACAAAAAAACCCCAACTGCCTACATTATAAAATCAAAGATATTAAAGAAGGATTTTAGTAAGATATTTCTAATGACTTTTGAGCTGCCCTGACTAAAGACAGCATAATTAATAGAGTAAAATATATCTTAACAAGCTCCAGACTTGGCCAAAAGTACAGAAAATCCCTGATTTTCTTCAGAAAGGTTGATAAGTCCTTCTCCGTGTATATTAGAATTGTACATACATGTACAGTCATGCTTAACTTCTCTGTATGGCATAAGTAAAACTCCATAGATTTGGTTATTTACAATCCTCAGTAGCTAAGGAAACTGGGTATGTGGCACACTTATTTCAGGGAACATTGTGACAGAAAGAGAAATTTCAATGATAGCTTATAGAGAGCTTTATAATAATTCTATCTGTTCTCTTTTCTGGTATTCTCTACTTGAATAAATGAAGCTTTACCTATTTCCTAATAAAAGAAAAATGGGTAAGCTTATACAGTAATCTGAAATATCTGTAACAGGAGAGATTGCCAATCAAGCAGTAGTTGAATTTAGCACCGGAGAAATAGAAACTTGAACATTTTGAGATAGAGATAAAATTAGTTTTACAAATATTTAAAGTAGTCAATTTTTTTTTCACTTCATGCTATGTGTATAGTCCTGCTGATTTTAATGAAATTACCAATAGTTGAAAACTTGAAAATACATACTAGAGAACCTGGATTTAGAGCCCTCTATGAATTTAATCTGTGGAAATTGTCTTAAAACTTGCATATATAAATTTTTCTGCATTCAGGGGCTGGGTGTAAGCTCCTCATGTGCTGTGTAGGCATACAAAGCATGGGGACACAGTGCTCAGATGCACAGCTCTGCAGCATTCAGCCTGGACCTGGCTGTCATCCAGGCAGCTGCTGGTACACACAGAGGAGATGGTCCCACGCTGCTGTACTTGCACCCATCTGAAGTCAAGTGCATAGCCCACAAAATTAATCATTAACTGAGAAACATGGCCAACCACACCATTAAATGTTTTTAATTATTTTCAAAAGCAATATTGATAATTTAACTAGCTTTGGTATATGAGAAATTTGATTGTATAAGGATGGCAACCTAACACAAATAGGTAACAGTGAGCACAATGTGAAGGAAGCAGGGACAACTTTAACTATTACTTTACTTTGTTTATGTTTCACTATGTTGCTTCAAAAACCTCAATATTTGAAGTTAAATTGTTTTTTGAATGACTTGCAGAGAATATTTTGATGGTGGAATCTCATGGTAATACTCTTCTAATTCCAATTAAAGATGTTTAAAAAGAGAAAGAAAAATTCCATCTTGCAATAAAAGTTAGGATAGTAACACAAAAATGGACATAAGTTTTAGAAAGTTCGTGTAGTGATGTATGTATTATCATCCAGGAGATAGGGTTTTTTGGCTGAATGTGTGTGCATAACAATTTGGAGGTGATTTCCTCTCTAAATAATATGGTATGCATTGAGAAGGAGAGAGAGGCACTTAAGGCAAAAATGTATCTTCCATTGCTGGAAAAAGATTAGCAGTTTAGTCTGACAACCTGCAAATCCGTATAGTAGGTTCTTTGATAAATAAAAATAGGACAT
Organism: Zonotrichia albicollis; assembly: GCF_047830755.1. Taxonomy (NCBI): domain Eukaryota; kingdom Metazoa; phylum Chordata; class Aves; order Passeriformes; family Passerellidae; genus Zonotrichia; species Zonotrichia albicollis. Next base: position 18,519,611 of record NC_133860.1, read on the forward strand.
CAAATAAACAAAAGAAATACTTTTGAATTGATTTGTTTTCCTTGTGTCAATTGGAAAAATTTTGCCTGCAAATTTCTTTCTAACTGCACATGGGCTTAATCTTGGTTTCAAAATCATAAGAATAGTGTGATATTGTCTACCTATTTATCACTGTGGAAAAGAATCCTGATTTGTGGTTCAGCTAGTTGTTTGTCTGTATTCAAAAAAAAGTTTCAATTTTGTTTTGCAAAAAATCAAGCAACAATTTTCATTGCATCGTCAAACTACCAGCAGGAGGTAAGAAAAAATCTGAAGCAAAAGCTGAGTTCTCAATGATTTGGCCTGTATTTAGGCATATGACCCTGCAAGTTTTGCCACAGGTTGTCTGTTCTTACTGGAAAAGGGAATAGTACTGTCTTGGGTACACTAATTACTATGAATGATAGTAAACAGAAATGTTCATGAGGGACTAAGAATCCATAATTTACTTACAACTGTTAGAAAACCTGATAAATTCAGAGGATGAACTGAAATAAAACTAAACTTTGTGGAATAGAGCAAGGATATCATCCTACAAAGGTAATTGAAAAGGTGATTCAAAGGTAATTGATTTTTATGACTGAAAATATTTTATTGAAGGAAATGTGTGTGCAATTTATTGTGTTATTATTTCTAATTGTAGTGTGGACTTTAAAAAAAGGCTGTAAAATACATTTAGGTCTATATAACTGTGATCTAACTGATTGCCAGTGGTTATCCTGTGAGTGGTTCCTGAGACAGGATTGTAGTATTGGTCCCTCTTTTTTGTCGTCAGGTTCACATTTGCTCTTCTTACTCTCCACTAATAGGTAGCATAGATCAGTCAGTGTTAAAGGAGTTGCCTCCTGAGCTCCTGGCAGAGATTGAATCCACGATGCCACTTTGTGAACGTGTGAAAATGAACAAGCGCAAACGTAGCACAGTTAATGAGAAACCAAAATATGCTGAAATCAGTTCTGATGAAGATAATGACAGTGAAGAAGCTTTTGAATGTAAGTAGTACACAATTCTGTTCCTTAAGGTGAAAAAAGCTAATATTTTGTTTTTACAAAAAGATAAACATCTTTTTTAAGTTGGCTACCTTAAAACATACAGTCACAAATTTGCTGTCCTGATAACCGCCTGGCCAAGAACCCTTGTTTCTCTTTTAAAAGAAAAAATACTTGATTGCAATTTTTCATCCAAGACAAAAAGCAGTGGGTTGTTAAATTTATTTTCCTGATTACTTTACTGGAAACTGCTCCCTAGATATTATTTTTGCTTTCAGTTGTACCATAAAACATTTCTAACTGTTCAGAATAAAGAAAATATCCTCTAAAGAAGCACCGAATTTACATACAAGTGTGCACAGACAAAAATTTCACTAAATAAATTCTTGACTTCTTCTTAGTTTTATTGATAAGAGAAGTGGAAGATCCCCTCTTGAATTTTTGTAACATAGTAGATTGAGAATCTTACTGCACAGATGTTTCCTAAAATATGTCTCTTGTCATATTCCTTGAAAAATGGAAGTTATTCTTGATGAATTCTCAAAATACCATTTGCTGCTTCTACTATTCTTGAATTAACTGTTTTCAGAGGAAGAGAGGAAACTTCTCTTAGAGTTTTGCTGTGCAATTGAATAAAGTTCCTAAGGAAAAAAGAAAATTGTTATTTGCCTCTAAGTAAAGAAGGCATTTCCTGCTTGTTGATAGAAGTACGATTGGTTAGTTTCTGTGGTTGTACAGTTAACCAGCCCTTTGTTAGAACAAAGTGAATTAGTTAGTCTGAACTATGTATCCATGCAGGGCTACAGGAGAAACCTGTTAGCCTTAGAAACAATCTTGCCTATAATGATGTTTCTCCCAAGTTTTGCACCTTTGTTTATAGAAACATCTTAATGAACTTTCACAATATATAGTGTTTTGGGGTTTAGTATTTCTTAAGGTCCAAAAGAGAAAGATTTGCTTGCTCTGCTTCTTAGTATGTTTCAAGTTTTCATCCAACATAAACACTGTGGTTTTACACATGAAAATTATAACACTGTTACCTTTGATCTTTATCAAAAAAGCTGAAAAGAATGTCCTTCTGTTTGTTTGTTTTCCCTTTTAATTATAAATGAATAATGCTTCTCTGTGCATGAATATGATGTCTTCAGGTCAATTGTAATCAGTCTAAATTTTGGCAAAGGATTAATGACGACTTGCTTCATTCAGGAATTCTGTATTCTCTGTTTACCATATCGTATCACCCTTATATGATGTTAATAATTTAGAATAGTGAATTTAAACAAAAAATTACTAGACAAAGTTATTTAAGTTGGTTGGGAATGGAGAGATTTGTAAACACTTTCAAATACTTTAATCTATATGTTAGCCATAGTGGCTGTTGAAGTTCTCAAATACAAAATAGAACGAGTTAAGGAAAACTTTCACAATAATGATATGCCTTGACGAATTCTAGTTTCAGTATATCCACTCAAGAGATCTGGCCATCATTCTAATCAATTCAGTGAGTACCTGTGGTTTAAAAATAAATTACAGTATTTCTTAAAGAATTCTGTAGAACTGAATTAAATTTAAAACAAGACATGAAAGATCTGTGGCAAGAAAGATCTATCAGATGTGAAAGATCTATGGCAAGTATGCTGAATAGATTTGTATTGTTACAAATACATGTTTCTTAATTATTCTGTTTGCCTTAAACTGAACTTAAAAATATATGAAATAGTGATTAGTATAGAAAAGGAGAAGTTTCTTTGAATATTTCATTAAGAAGGGACATGCCATTAAACTAAATAAGGAGAAATTAAAGATTGATAAAGTCATTATCTTACAGTAATTACTAAATGTGATATTGCATACATGTTTGGCAGAATTTGGAAGGAAATTGCGTGTTTATATTCCACATAGTATTTCTTTATGTATAAAATCAATCCTAACTCTTGAAATGTTATTTATGCTTACTTTTTAAATCAATTTTATTGACTTCAAAATAAATATTGTAGAGCAGTGATTGTGAATAGATGTTCCAGTATTCACATTTTTTGTCTTGCAGAGCTGACAGAACTGTAACCCTTTCTGTTTTGTCATGCAGCATTGATAAAGTGGTCAATCTAAAATTCTGCCAGAAAGCAATATTGAAAGTTACTTTTCTTGTGGAGATGTAACTGGGGTCAGAATTCATCCTACAGAGCTTAGTGTTACAGATGGTTTGTAAACTGGAGAAAGGGCCATCTGCCTCTACAAAACACTGTCTCAGAGGGTAAAGGAATCAATTAAGATGGGTAAAAGCTTTCCCCATAGAACTCTTAGTTTCTTCTCCAGTACATTTACTCCAGGTATCATAGAATGGTGTGAGTTAGGTTTAGGAAGCAACCTTAAAGATAACCTAATCCCAGCCTTCCTGCCATGGGTGGGAATGCCCCACTAGCCCAGGTTGCCCAAGGCCCTGTCCAGCCTGACCTTGAGCATTTTCAGGCATGTTGTATCCATAGCTTCACTGGGCAACCTGCTCACTGCCTCACCACCCTCACATAAAGATTTTCTCTCTGATCTCTAATCTAAACCTGTTCTCTTGCAGTTTCAACTCACTACCCCTTGTCCTAGGACTCCATGTCCTCGTGAAAGAGTTCACACAAGCTAACCTCTAGAGCCTGTCACAATCCCTCCCTGTGGATAGTATCCATTCCCTCCAATGCACCAGCTCTGTGTTGTCTGCAGCTTGCAGAGGGTGCCCTCAGTCTCACTGTCAGTATCTCCAAGATGTTACAGTGCTGGGCCCAGCACCCACCCCTGTGGGGCACCACTGGTCATTGGTCTCCATGTGGCCGTCAAGCCATTGATGGCAGCTCTTTGAGTGTGACCATTCAGCGAATTTCCTACCTGCTGAGGGGTCCCAAATGGCTCACCACTGCTTCAGTCACAGTGAACTCTCTCAACCATTTTAGGCAGTGCTAGTACCTCTGCCATCCTGGGCATGACTGTACTTTTCCGCAAAGAAGTCTGATCCAGATGCAGTAAATCTTGAAACCTGAACTGAGTTATTATATTAAAGACTTGAACCACCTCTATTACATTTTTGGAATTTGAAACCTCTAGGGTTCATTGCAAAACAGAAGTGTTCCCTCAGGGGTTTATGTTTATTAGTTCCGATCCTAGGCTGACTATTGACTATAGCCTGGTATGTTGCATTTCTTAATAAATGGCTTGTGGTAAGAACTTCTCAGTTCAGTTCCAGTTCTGTCTAAATGCTTGGAGCCGTTCTGCTCAGAAACAACGTTGCATACAGTCATGTCAAGGAGACTTTGGTAGAGACACACAATATCAGGACTGTTATATGCAGGTCCAGAAGCAATAAACTGGCAATAAACACTGCCAGTCTGGAATGTGATAGTTTGGAAGTATTTTGAGCTTTGCAATACAGTCTGTGTAAGGCATCTCTTTGGTAGCTCAATTAGCTGATCATGTTAAAAAGGTTGGAAGGTTGGCTGATTTCATGGAGAAAGCTACCGGCTCATCTATTTCCTTTTCTTTAAAACTGAGCACTCTGTCAACTTCAAAACATGCAAGGCTTTCTTTGAAAGTAACAGAGAACTGTCATTCTGCTCCACCATTTTATTTCCACCACATCTCTATGCAATATTTGCTCCAACTTCTTCAACATTCACTTCTGCTGAACTTTATGGTCCTGCATGAAAATTAATTAGAGTAATTATCTGTGGTAGAGGCTTGCTCTTTGGCACAGAATTATGACTCCAGCTTTCTCCTTTACACAAATTTCCTGCAGTATATACCAAGGCAAAATTTTAGTTGTCTTGACAAAACAGAATATCTTTTAGAAAATAGATTATCGAGTCTCATTGGAACTCATTGGTGTGTTAGACGGATAAGGCAGTCACTGAATAGGAATATGGATAACCAGTTACAGTCACAATTTAAACTGAGGAAATTATCTCCATATTCTCTTAGAGAAGGATGAAACTTTTAAAATTTGTTCAGTTTTGCTTAATCTGCTTTTAAAAAGACAGATGTCCTGTAAATCCATATTTTTAAATGTTTTCTGGTATCTTTGCCAGTTTTAAGCACAGTTTTTTTATAATTCAAAAGAAAACATTAAAATAAGTGATTCGCAACAGAATTGTGTTTGATAACCTAAATGTCCATTTGATTTGGAGAATAGCTATACAAGAGTGTTGGACTTGCAAATCATAGAATCATTTAGGACCTTTTTGACCATCAAATCCAATCTATAACTAATGTAAAGTCCACTACAAGACCATGTCCCTAAATCTTACATCTGCACATCTTTCAAATATTTTAAAATGTTTGATTTTGTACTATTAAAAGTGTAAGTTTTGTATTTAAAATGAAAATGCATTTACTTCTAGCTTCTCGTAAGAGACACAAAAAGGATAGAGATGAAGCTTGGGAGTATGAAGAGCATGACAGGAGAAGTTCTGGTGACCATAGGAGAAGTGGTCATTACCATGAAGGAAGGAGGATTTCTGGTAGTGGCCGTTACCGTAATCGCAGTCCCGATGACTCTGATATGGATGATTATTCCCCTCCTCCTAGCCTCAGCGAGGGTAACTGATCACTATAAGAATTTAATTTTATTCCATAGTACTAGTGCTTTTTTTAACGAATATGTTTAATATTTTAAAGTGGACATCATTGCATGCAATATTGAATACAAGTGTAAGAAATGTAAATAATCCTTTCTTGAAGTTTTAAGAAAGTGTTTGTTTTACTCCTTATTCTCTTAATTAGTGGCTAGAAAAATGAAGAAGAAAGAAAAACAAAAGAAGAGGAAAGCTTATGAACCTAAACTAACACCTGAAGGTAATTTTAGAAGATTTATTTCTACAGTTTGTATTTTCTGCTTTATATTTAAGATAATTGTTTATTAATTCCCTTTTTTTTCCACCAGAAATGATGGATTCTTCAACCTTCAAAAGATTTACTGCTTCTATAGAGAATATTTTGGAAAATCTGGAAGACATGGATTTTACAGCTTTTGGTAATACATCAGAAAATTTCAAAATGCTTACCCCAATTAGAAACCCGAGAAAAAAACTGTATTGGTATTTTTGAACTTCCTTCATGGTGACGTAATTTCATGTCAAAACTCACTAGGGCCTTCTGGATTTATATGGCTTGCACCTTGAATGGTGGCCTTTACCTTTACAATTTCACTTGCTGCTGCCTGAAGATCCTTCTGCCTCCTCTCTGCAGAATCCAGAAGGGGCATAAAACATAATGAGTATTCTTCCCAGTTCTCTTGGAGTGGAAAGGATACTTCTTTGGGATGCCATTAGGGTGTTACCTTCTGTCAAATACCTAAACAAGATGGTTCTCTTCCTAGCAATGTCTGAGGCACATAATTACAAATCTGCTACTGGCAGATACAATTCTTCAATTCAGACAGCAGAGTCCTTGTGAATTTATGGCTAAGATATTGAATCATTTACCTATTTCAGTGGAAAAACAGCCTCCTTAGCTACGTGTCTAAGGAAGTAGTTCATGTTGCCAAAGGTGACTTTCTTTTGAAATGGATAATGGAATATTCATTAATTTTTTTTCCTAACATCTTTGTCACAGGATTAAAACAAGGGAAAAGGCATATTAAACAAGTTTCTATAGTTTTTAAAGCCATCGTGTATGCAACCTTAGAAGTGAAGTCATTGAATCTTTCTGTGTCTGGTAACATGATTTTGTCTAAGGTTAAATACAGTTAAGACTCAGATTGTCTCAAGGTGCTTAATTTATATGTGTTTTCCATTTATTGCTCTTGCCCAGATTTGAACTTCAGAGCTACAGTTAGAGATTTGTTCTACTGAATTGAAAATTATGGCAGAAGTACTGCAATAAATGGGGTTTGATATTTTAAACATTTTTAGTTTGTGACTTTCAGAAGTGCATGCCTCATGTTAGGCTCTTAAATGGGGTTTCAGAGTCATTGGTATGGTAAGTCATACTTAACACGTATTCATTGTTTCAATACAAGCAAAAGTTGTAATTATCAGTCTTTGTTAGATTCTAATTATTTGGAGCCATTAGTTGTTGGCTGTTTGGACAATCAGCTCTCTTTTTCCGTTAGCATTTTCTTATTGGAATAAAAAATACTGATTTCCTAGAAGTTTTATGAGAAATAAGACTGTTAATTTTTTACTTTTTCTTTTTTTTAAGGTGATGATGATGAGATTCCACAGGAATTGCTACTGGGCAAACATCAACTTAGTGAGTTGGGTAGTGAATCTGCAAAAATCAAGGCAATGGGCATTATGGACAAGGTACCTCTTCATAATCTAACTTTTTTGGAACATAAAATATTCATTAATATAAAAAAACTTACTTTTTCTGTAATGACATTCCACCCTCTTCAAAGGCACATGGACCAGAACAGCTGAGCTTCTGCTCACTTAGCTGAAGTGCTTAGGTAGTTGCAACATCCTATCTGTTACTCCTTCTGAAGCTGAGACATTTTTGCTAAAAGTTCCTCCTCTGTGTCCTGCTCTTCCTTAGTCAGCTAGAGGAACTTTTGTTGGCGCAAGCTTGATAAATTTTAAATTAAATAAATTAAAGATAAAATTTCCTTTTATCTTCCAGGAGCTCTTGGCTTTGGGCAGTTTAATATTAAACTCTTTTCCTGCTCTTGACCACTTAGGTTTGTGGAGTGTGTGTGAAACTGTATTATTATCATTACTCCGGACTATTCCAAACTTCTGTAATCCAAACTTTCAATATTCCTCCTGGATTTTCCTTCAATCTCCCTACCTTTCTTTGTAGTTTGTGGGTGGTGTGATCATTTCTCTTTCCTGATCATTCTCACTCTGTTCCATATTTTTCACACATACATACGCATACATACATATCTATATAAAATCAATTTTTTGTTGCTTCCAATGGTGAATAGTATCCAGATGTGAGAAACTGTCTCTCTACAAGGTTAACATATTCCACAAATTATTTAATCAGACTTGTATGAAAGATTAGTAAGTTTACTTTTTTCAACATGCTACTTCTTTGAAGTTAACAATGATATTAACAATATGTTTCCTTGTTATTATCTTTCAATTATCAGGGAATTAATTTCTGCTTGATCATGCAGTATGGATTTTCTCCTAATAAAGCTGTATATGGTCAGTTAGAATTTAGATCATAGGTGGATTTCTATTTCTAGAAGCAAATTTCTATTTCTAGAAGCAAATAACTACACAACATTAGTGACATGCAATTTAAAAATTTGTTTCTGTGGATTTTGCTAGTTGAAAATGCAGTTTAATTGCAGTCCTGGAATATATTTTGCCTGTTCTCATTATAGTATCTGCATTTTCCTTATGCCAAATCGCTTACAGTTGAAACAATTCAGATTGTGCAAGCTCTGTCCTTCATTCCTCAATGTTCTTTTCAGCAATTTGTAATAATTTCTATTCCTGCAGTTGATTGACATGTTTCTTATTTGTTTTAGCTCTCAACGGATAAAACAGTAAAAGTTCTGAATATTTTGGAAAAGAATATTCAAGATGGATCCAAGCTTTCTACTTTGCTTAACCACGTGAGTTTGAAATTTCATAATTTCACTCCATTGTGCAGAGTAGTTTTCTTCATTTGAATCCTATTTAGTGATAGATTCAAATACTCTGTGTGTGTGAAAGGGCTGATATAATGTCTGTGATAAAAATTTGCCAAATTTTGATACTTGATGCAAAATTCAATTAATTGTGATTTTTCATAGTTGTCGCTTACATTTTTGTAGTTGTCATTACTATGTTTTACTGTAGCAGTGACAACTAACTGTATTGGGAGCAACTGTATTTTCTTTTGTTTAATTATAGATATTATAGTCATCTTGAAATATTCATGGTAATTCTGATGTAATTTGCATTGTTGGACATTTCTTTGTTATGTGTCCATAAAACATCCTTACAAAATGGAAGAAATACTGGAGTTTTCATGTAGAGTCTATCTTTCTCCTGAGCATTAAGGAGGAAGTTTAAGTGTTCTTACACTACAAAGTGGCAGTGTCAGCATAAATAAAATTAATAGGAAGTTTAGTATTTTAGGATGGGTTTTTTCCCATGTATACCTAAAACTGCTTAAAGATTTTGAGGTTTTATGAGGCTGATGTTCCATATTTCATATTTAATGTATTTATTTATACACTTTCTATTCAATGCAATATTGCAGCAAGATTAGAATTGAGTTTTAAAGAAAAAACCTCCTCATCTGTAGAAATAAGAGAGTAGTAGTTTATATCAGAAAGGAAGAATTTGAACTTGCACATGAAAACCAGACACATTATTGGTACCTAAATACTTTTATCTAGATAGTTCGTAGGGGTTTCAAAGTTTCAGTATATGGTTCTGAATGCGTTGGGCAATAAAAAGGAAGTACTGGTTTACCTGGTCTACTTCATTGTGATGAAGTCTTTATGTTAATGATTTTAAAGTGACATTTTTATTTTAGTTTTTTGAAGTAAAATTCAAAATTATTTAGAAGTTAATTAAATTGTCCAGTGCTTGCAATTCAGAGGCAAACTTGGATAAAAAAAAGAAACTTAAAAAAAACCAAAAAAACCCACTAGTTTTAGATTTTCTTAAAACTATTAAAAATTATTCAAATAATTGTAGCAAAGAAAGTCTCTCCTAAGATTTAAGGTTGCTACTTTTCCAGTGCAGTGAAAATATCTTACCTCCATGTCAGTGTATTTTTCACAGGCAGAGGATGCTTTAATATTAATTTCATTTCCATGATAATTAGATGAAACACTTTTTTTTCCCTTAAGGTGTCATTTGTGTACATAGCAAATTCCATAAAGCCATTGTATCTGAGAAGTTTTCAGGGACCTCTTGATTTGCAGATTTTTGTTGATTCTCTAATTATGTATATCATGTATATAATGTGCTGTTCTATTGGTTCAAGTTCTCTTACCCCAAAAGCAAAAAGCTGTTGCAGTTTCACCGACCTCTGATCTTCACAAGGAATGCCAACAGTGTTGAGATGTGGGATCATATAGGTAGTAAAGACCCTTTTTCTCTGGAGGCTCTGTCTGTACCAGAGAAGCTATGATAAATTCTACCGAGCTTTGCTGTAATAATGTTATTACAGTATTTAAGTAGTGCTGGATTATCATATTTAACCTCATCTGTGTTTGTTTTGGTACCTCATATAAACATAGTAATAGAGAGACTCAGTATCCTAAGGTAATCTAAAAGGACATATTTGATAAGAGGTTGATAGTAGGTGTGTTGGTCCATGAAGCAGTTGGTCCAGAAAAAGTTGTGTACTTAGAGATTTCATGGACTTGCAACAGTCTTTTTGTATAAGAATTCCCTCTAGTGGCAGAAATCATATGGATCAAAGCAGCAACTGGTACCATTGAAGAAAACACCAGATGAAGGAATTAGATTTTGCTTAATGTACATTGGTCTTAAATAGAGCATGCAGCAGTCTTCCCTCATAGTGCTTCCCAGTGAGACACAGAAACCTTCTTTGTGTTTTAACAGAAGAATACAGAATACAGGAATTTGAAGACCAGTAGCTTAGAGAGACATTACAAACTTGTTGCTTGAAAAACTAATATTACTTGATTTTAAAAATAAATTATTTTAGTATCATAAAGGAAATACAATATTTTATACATGAATGTTATGTAAGCATATTAATGTAATGTTATTTTCTTTAACTTGGTCAGAATAAAAATTTGATTTCTTGTTCATACTCTCCTATTTTTCTTGCCTGTTGCAGAATAATGACACTGAAGATGAGGAGAGATTATGGCGAGATCTTATTATGGAAAGAGTGACAAAATCTGCTGATGCTTGTCTTACTGCTATCAATATTATGACATCACCAAATATGCCTAAAGCTGTATATATTGAGGACGTAATAGAAAGAGTTATTCAGTACACAAAATTTCATTTGCAGAACACTCTCTATCCTCAGTATGATCCTGTGTATAGAGTGGATCCTCATGGTGGTTAGTATGCTAAGAAATCTTTCCATATTTAAAGCTATAAAAAGTCAGTCATCTGCTGTATGATGATGTAAATGACTTTCTGAAATAAGAATTTTTGTATGCAGCTTTTATACTAATAGTCCTTTCTTATCACATACAATATCCTGAATTAATGCACTGTTAGCTTGAGGATGAGGAAACAGAGTAAAAATCAATGAAATGTGTCATCTGAAGAACTAAGTCATGTAACACCTTGGTTTACTGTAATAATGTCAATGTAGCTAAAGTATTTAGAAGTTTGAAGTTCAACTTTTATGTGTAGTTATTATGTGTTGAAATAAGTGATTTCATAGTAATATGTAATATGACCAGCCATGTATAGCCATGTATATAATGATTTGTTTCAAGGAAAGCTATTTAGCTTCTAGCCATTTGTTTTCATAGACATATCTACAGGTGCGTGGCTCCAATTTCAAGATCCTTTTTTTAAATGACAGGTCCAGCACTTAGAGTAATTATGAAAAATATTTATCATGTGAAATTCCTGCTTTTAAGCTGATGCTACTGAGTAGTTTTTCTAAACTGCTTTTGCAAAGCTGTAATCATGCGGTTGTTTTGGGGGCACTTTGTGAGGAAGATCATCTTTCCAGTATTTGAAACACTGAAATTATTAACGAATATGTGTTTTATTTTCTAGGTGGTGTTTTAAGTTCAAAAGCAAAACGTGCCAAGTGTTCCACCCACAAGCAAAGAGTTATAGTGATGTTGTATAACAAAGTTTGTGACATTGTCAGCAGCTTGTCAGAGTTGCTCGAGATACAGCTTCTCACTGATACAACTATTCTTCAGGTAGGTTTTTTTCAGAATTCCTGTCCAAAAATGTTAGCTTTGCTTTTCCTAAAGTAAATGTGAAGTATAATTGTCTCGGGGAAGTTTGAAATGAGTACAAGCTCTTGAATCCTTAACATCAGAGTGGCTAGTTTGTTCTGTAGTATGTCATTTGCATCTTCTCTTCTGCATTTAAGAAAAGTTTAACCTGCTTGTTTTGAGATATAGAGTAGAATCATCTACACTGGAGAAGATCCTTAAGAACATCAAGTCTAAACTGCCAAGTGCACCACTAAAACCATGTCCTTGAACATTCTATCTACATGTCTTTCAAATATCCACGGGGATGTTGGCTGAACTGCTTCCATGGGCACTTAAAATCTAATCTATACCTCCCTGGCACAACTCATGGCCCCTTTCCTTTGTCTTGTCCCTTGTTAGCTGGGAGAACAGACCAGCCTCACCTGGCTACACACTCCTTTCAGGGTGTTGTAGAAGACTATGAGGTCTGCCTTGGAGCCTCCTCTTCTCCACACAGCCTGATACCCCCTCAGCCACGCCTCATAAGACCTGTGCCTTAATTTAATAACTTTATTTGCAAATAATATGAAGTAATTGTTGAATGCCTTACTTGCTGAATGAATAACCAACTTGTGAAACTGCCTAAGTACCAGTTTGTTAGTACTATATACTTAAAATAACTTCTATCCATTGATAGGTGTCATCGATGGGAATAACACCTTTCTTTGTAGAAAATGTCAGTGAGCTACAGTTATGTGCCATCAAATTAGTGACTGCAGTAAGTACTTTCTAATTTGTGGGTTCTTGTGCCTGTCCTGCTGAGATTTCTTAGGGCATTTACGTAGATTGTATTTTCTGTCTGGTAGAGAATTGGACTGTAGAATTAATGCTATTCTTGCATGGGTTTACAGTTTGATATCAATATGGAAATAGTGTTGTATCTACCTGAGCTGCTCCTATTTGCAGAGTACTGTATAGAAAGAAATTGTCTATTTCAAGCAAGAGGCTTCTTAATTTTGATTGTCAGTTAAAGTGTAAACACAAACTCCTTCCTCTTACCTGTCCCTTTTTTATTTTAAGAAATCTCTTTTTTAAAAAACTTTAATCCTAGCTGTGTCGTTTTCATTATTTCCTGTGTTCAGATTTGAACTTGTGCAATAAGTCATAGAACTAGTATGGTATTTCTGTATAATAGGACAAATTATTTTCCTCAGAACGGACTATCTAAAAACAGTCTCAGCATAGGTAAAATATTATTTCAGGAAAAATGTAGTGGAACACAAATGTCCTTGTTCAAGTGGGAGATTTTAGTCATTGTAAGAATATACTTCGGTATTCTGCCCAAACAAAAAGGGAGGCAAAATCAACAGTTCTGATTCTGAAAATTGAAAGAACGTATCATATCAGGCATTAACATTAAAGCCTGGCATATGAAGTAAAACTGTTTTCTCAAATGTACTCTGCAACAGAGTATGTGTTCACGTAAAGTGTGTTACAACAGAGTTTTCCTTTGTACTTAGAGAAATAAATACTAAGTCCAAATACTTAGTAGTATACTGTTTGACTTTCCTTGATAGTGTGTTATATCATTGACAAAAATATTTTCAATAGAAGATATTTTCAAGACTTGTTGCACATTTCTGTTATATAAAGATTTTTTTAAATTCTCTATTTGGAAAAGTTTTTATATATATTTTAAGGAAATACTTGCATTGAGAAAGCAACTCATTAACAATAAGGTGTATTGTCATTTATTGAAGAGTCATGTGAAGTGTATGCTGTCATATAATTATTTACAATATGTTAAAAAAGCTATATTTTATGTAACAATAAATCAGTGTCTAATAATCGTGTAACTATTAAAAAGGTGTTCTCCCGGTATGAAAAACACAGACAGCTAATATTAGAAGAAATTTTCACTTCACTTGCGCGGCTACCAACTAGCAAGAGGAGTTTGAGAAACTTCAGGTAACTTCTGATGTAAATAATAACTTGTAGACTATAGCATTTATAATTTCGTAAATTTTTGCAGGTTGAGATTTCAAAACAAATTGTTCAACAAATATCTTGTAATAATTACTCGATTTTATGCTATCACTTTAGTGTCTATTTAGAAGCATAATTGAAGCATTATTTTTCTCACTTAAAATGTGAATGTGTGTAATATTAGTGAGTGTTGAGGATTATTTTTTATGGGTCAATTCTTTAATTCTGTTTGTATGGAGTTACATAATTTTTTCATTGCTAAATCTTTGTAGGAAAATTTTGACTGAACTGCTTTGAGGATACACTCAGAGCACTCTTTTCACCAAGGGAATCAGTTTCATACCCATATCATCTCATACATCAGGGTGTACCACCTTTTGATGTTGTTAAGTGTAGCAATAAGATGATGTTGGTGTGTTTATGGGTAGTAAACTCATACTATTTTTGAGGTTACATCAGGGAGAAACATGGTCTTCTTATCAACTTAAGATAGTTGCCTGCTGAAGTTTGTAGTATGCAATGCTGCTGCAGATTATTGTAGGTGTAGCCCTTGTAAAAGTCAGTCTAGGTCATGGTCATTATTTCCTCTTTTCTGAAAGTCACATACATTTCACATACATTAAATACTGCAGAAAAATTATTACAGCAACAGTTTGGTGTGTTTTGTTGTGTTGGAGCGAACATGATGTTATACATAATGAGCTTATTATTAAGCATTTTAGCAGGTAGATGTTTGTTATTAAATATTCCTGTAGCTGTTTCAGCCAGTGAACTGTGTGCTGTTTCAGTTCACCTCTTCTGTGCAAGAGCAATACTTACTGGTTTTGTTAGGTTAAATGTTACACTGCATAAAAAGAAGCAAATTAATAGATTAATGTCTCGAATGTGGATTTTTAGCAGTGAAATATCTTTCTTTCACATAATTTTTGAAAGATGCTACTTAGGAGCAAAAATTTTTCTTGTGTTTTGTCCTTTTTGTCCTTTTAGTGTTAAAATTGTCTTTTGTTGTTAACAGGTTAAACAGCAGTGACACTGATGGAGAGCCTATGTACATTCAGATGGTAACAGCACTAGTTCTGCAACTTATTCAGTGTGTGGTGCACTTACCATCAGCAGACAAGGATTCTAATTCAGAGGAGGAATCAAACAAGAAAGTATGATATTTTAAAAAGCCTTTTTTCATGCATGTGTACAAAAATTATTTATGTGTGTTCATAGGTATAGTACATTACTACAGTGTTGTAGTAATCAAGCATTGTAATTTTCTGATGCATAAGAAATGCTGATCTGGAAATCATAGATCTATGCTGAGATAATAGACAAATGTGTCTTGTTATTTTTAGGTGGATCAAGATGTGCTTATTACTAACTCATATGAAACAGCCATGAGGACAGCACAAAATTTCCTTTCTATTTTTCTTAAGAAGTAAGTATACTGTTGCATTCTTTATTATATTGATAAATCCAGCTCCAGATGAATACTTTGAAACCTGGCCACTGAACAGTGATAAATGCCTATTCATAAAGTTATTTATAATAATATAGCTTTATAAATGCCAAAGAGAGCCTCTTGCCTAGACAAAAATGTTTACAGAAAAGAAATTCTGCAGTGTTCTTCATATATTTAAGAAGCTGTCTCACAGTTCATGTAGAATTCCTTTATTATGGGTTTCTAACATAGCTGAAGCCTGGAAGAGAAGGCTGAGCAAATACTTAAGAGGTGAAGTCGTGCTGATTTGGTCATCAGATATAAAAATCCAGAAATTATTTCCACTGAGCTAAAGTTAAGAGTGTCAATAGCTCGAAAAGAAATGAAAAATGTACCTGAATTAACTATAGGATTTCAAAGAACAAGTCTTTAGGTTTGTATTGAATTAATTACAGTTTTTCAGCTAAAGCTGAAAAGCTATTTAATAATCCATCTAGCAATTTCATGCTTCTGATGTTAAACTTAGGGATGATATATAGAAGTCAAAAAGTATCAGGTACGTTAACTTTTGGTGTCTTTTTATTGTTGGTTTGGTTTGTTGGTTGTTTGGCTGGTGTTCTTTTAGCATTCTGATTGTAACCTTTGTGAAGCATAATACTGAGATGTGCTTCACTATGAGATAAATGAAACCAAGCTTAAAGAATATAAACACACCAACTCTTAAATATCCTACTCTAGCTTCATTTTTCTAATTCTACCTACTTTGTCTATCCAAGTTAATACAGACTTAATACAACTAAAAATAAAAATCTTAGCAACAAAATTCTGCTGTCATGGATTAGATGCTTTATTTCCAGTGCAACTTGGAGGGATAACTGTTGAAGCTATTTCTGTACAAACAAATTTTCTGCTAGTATTTCAGATTTGTTTTCTTGGAATTGCGTAAAGCTGGTTTTTCTGATTAAACATAGAATTATTTCTGTTTATATCAGAATAAAAAACTTTATATGGCTGTTAAATTTGCTTACAAAAAGCATTTTCCTGTTAACAGGTGTGGCAGTAAACAAGGGGAGGAAGATTACAGGCCACTGTTCGAGAACTTTATTCAAGATCTTCTTTCAACAGTCAATAAACCAGAATGGCCAGCTGCAGAGTTGCTACTTAGTTTACTAGGAAGGCTATTGGTAAGGGATTCTTGTTTTTAACTACATTAATTTATTTCTTATTACAATGAAGAAGACTTGTTTATTTCTGCTAAATAAACACTACTACTCTAGGAATGCTTTCTGATTGTTGACACACATGCAGCATATAAGGATTTCCTTGCGTGTAACATTACTATGCAATACATAAATAATAGAATTTTGTTTAGAGGATCAGTCATATAGAACTTGTTAAAAATAGTATGTATAGTTTCTCTTGGAAGTCTAGTTTCACTATTTGATTACATTTTCAACATTAAAAAGTGTCATTTCATAGCATCTTACAAGTGCATATATTTATTTGTAGTAAAGTCAGCCTAACAGCTGTAACTATATGTATTAAGTATCTGCTCTGCACTATTCTCTTAGTGCTGAAGCAGAAAACAACTCAGTATTTGGTTTTTTACAACTACAGCAAATGCTTATGACATTTACAGAATGGGAATGTTTGTTAGTGTGTTTTTTGAGTGTTGCTCTTCAGTATTGTAATCTAATTAATACAGTAATTTGAGCTGCTTCTTGAAAAAGTATTGTATGGTCTTGTGCTTGGTAAAATGTAGCTTTATATTTGTGTGAATAATAAGGAGATAGCATTATGGTGCTTAAAATCTCTGATGTTGGAGATACGCTGTGCTAGTTGTCCAGTTTGTGTAATGAAAAAATGCATTTAAAAAAACTCTGACAGACATATTTGTAGAGCAAGAGACACCCAATAAAAAAGAAATATTTCTATAAAGTAATGTATGTGTGATGTAATAGTAAATTATATAATTTTATGCAATATAGAAGTTAGGTGGAAATTTTAATAAGGTAAAGCTATCTTTTGTGAGAAGAATCTCTGTGGCATAAATAAATATTTATTTTTAAATGTCTATTCTGCTTTTCTTAGGTTCACCAGTTCAGTAACAAATCCACAGAAATGGCATTAAGAGTTGCATCACTTGACTATCTTGGAACTGTAGCAGCAAGACTGAGGAAAGATGCAGTCACTAGCAAAATGGATCAAGGCTCTTTAGCCAGAATCCTCAAACAGGTGTGTGAGACATCCACAACAACTGGATGGAGATCTATCCATTCAAATCTTTGACATTTGTAAATATACTTGAAAAATTGACGTTATGGAGAATCAGTCTTAATTCACTGTTTAGGTTTCTGAATCAAATATACACAATTTATAAGTATCACATTTGTTAACTCATGTCTTGACTGTACCATTTCTGTAGTATTCCTATAAATTAATTAATTATAGTTGTTAGTTTTCTTGTGACGATACGGAAGACATAATAGAGTAACAGTTGGATTCTATCTTAAGGGGCCTTAAAAACACATATGAACCTGCATTTGCTATTGCAAAGAGGAACCTGAGCTTCTGGCACTCAAATACATACTTTAGAGAGTAAATCTATGAGTCTTGCAGGGCTAGTTTTTACGTGGCATGGTTTGAGGTTTTGGGGGTGTTTTGGTGTTCTCCTCTCTGCAGCTGCACAGAGGAGAGAAAATGTAAGGAAGGGTCCATGGGTTGGGATAAGGACCAGGACAGATCACTCACCAAATACCAACAGAGCCAAAACAGGCTTAACTTAGATATGTGAAGTGAATTTATTATTAGCAAAATCAGATCAGGATAATGAGAAGTAAAACAAACCCTTAGAAACACCTTTGCACTCTATTCCCTCCTTCTATCTACCTCCTCCCCAACAATGCAAGGAGACAGGGAATGGGAGTTTATCAGTATAAACCAGTTCATCACCTGGGGCTTCTCTTGCTGCACCGTGGGGTCCCTCCTGTGGGATTCAGTTCTCCATGAACTTCTCCAGCATGGCTCCATCTCATGGACAGCAGCTCCCTGCAAATTACTGCAGTATGAGTGCATCCCATGGGCAGCAGCACCCCTCAAACACTGGGTCACTCTTCAGGGGGTGCAGTCCTTCACGGACCGGCTGCTCCAGCCTGGGAGCAGGGCCCTCTTCCCACAGGTCTCCCTCAGGCTCCTCTCAGGCACCCACCTGCTCTGCTGTGGCTCCTCCAGGGGCTGCAGGGGCATCTCTGCATTCCTGTGCCTGGAGCATTTCTGCCCCCTCCTCCTTCACTGACCCTTATGTCTGCAGGTAGACAGTACCATCCATAATTGTGGGAAGTGTGTTCTGTACAGTGCCATCAATCAGAGTAGACTGTTGTATTACTTATAAATTTGTAAGAGAAGAACAATGTGTACAATGCAGCTGATCTTCACTTTCCAGTCAAATGGCAAGAAAATAAGAAAATCCACTTGCTGTTGTCATCAGAAACTTAAATTATAATCTAATTATTCAGAAATCAACTCAGACCTCTACAGATTTTTCTTCCCTGCTAAATTGAATACTTCTGTTGGAGATTTTCTTCTGCGTTCTGATATCATTACCACAATATTAGTCAATGATTGCCAAATGCATATAGGGCTCCCTGCTGTGGTTTGGACCCATGATTCATAGAATAAGTTTTAGAAGAAAATCTATTCTCTTTGACATCTTCAAACATTATTTTTTTTTTTAGGAATAGATTGTCCAGTTTATTTGAATACTTGTGCATGCTTTTCATTAGTTTACCTCTTGATACACAGATGTTTTGGACTTGTTAATGTTACTTTGCTTGCTGATGTTTGCAAGCTATGTTACATGCTGCATACATGTCAAGATTCTCAGTTGATGCTGTTAGTACAGAACTGAAGATGGTTTTAAGTTAGAAGGTTCATAGCTGACGAAGAAATTTTTTTTTCTGACTGGAGAATTTAAAACCAAAAATTATTCTTCTATTTTCATTTTAATTATTGAATATTATTTTTTAAAGGATTCACAGTTTCTTTTTGTTTTTTCTGGGATTTTTATTTGTTCAACAGTAGTTAGGCAGCTAGTTATTAAGCACCCCTTATACTAAGCCAGTTATCTACAGAATTTCAGGTTTGTCAAAGGCCAGAATTTCTACTCACAATTTGCAAATCAGGGTGGTTTTTTTATATATATATATATGTATATATAAACCTATTCAGTATTATATGTCTTGTAGGCATGCTTTCAACTCTTTTCTGCTGTAACATCAGCAATTGCTAGGATCAGGGTGTTTCAGTGTAATATTGGGGAAATAAAGGTGTTTTCTGATTTTCACCCTCTTTTATTTTTCTGTGATGGAGGGTCCTTGTGCAAGATCACAGAAAAAAAAACTAACCAATTCAGTCAGTCTGTTTTAAAGCCAGTCTCATTCTGATCTTAATGTTTTTCTACTTTATAACTAATTGGTTAAAAAATTAGTAATGCTACAATTATGCAAGCAACTGACTTCAATGTATTTTATATGTGGACATGTAGATTTTCAGATGGTAATTATGACTGTGCAATATTCTTGTTTATAACTATATTTCTACTTCTAACAGGTTTCAGGAGGGGATGATGAAATTCAACAGCTGCAAAAGGCTTTACTAGATTATCTGGATGAGAACACAGAAATTGATGCATCATTAGTGGTAAATTTCAGCTTTCTTTCATCAGGAATGTATATAAATAATTTCAGTAGCACATAATGAAGAAAATTATTTTTTATTATATATATTAGTGCTTCAGTTAAATTGTCACCCTAACATATACTGTTGATTGTGTTTTCTAAAATAATGCTGATGCATTAGATTTTCTGAATTTCATTATAAGTCTGTTAATTTTCTTTTTCTGTATCTGTTTGTTTTGTTTTCTGTTCATCCTGCTCTATTTCTCCAGTTTTCTCGGAAGTTTTATGTAGCTCAGTGGTTCCGTGATACAACTATGGAGACAGAAAAAGCAATTAAATCTCAGAAGGATGAGGATTCATCTGAAGGAACTCATCATGCAAAAGATGTTGAGACCACAGGACAAATCATGCATAGAGCAGAAAGTCGCAAAAAGTTTCTTCGCAGCATCATTAAAACTGCTCCATCTCAGTTCAGCACATTAAAGTATGCTTCTGTACCACTTTCTTCTTTATTAGCCATGCATTTGATGATTTAAATAATTTTTTGGTGAACATATCCTGATTAACACATGGAATTTATTTCAGGATGAATTCTGATACTGTGGACTATGAAGATGCATGTTTGATTGTTCGCTACTTGGCCTCTATGAGGCCGTTTGCCCAGAGCTTCGATATTTATTTGACACAGGTAAACTGTGACTGGAAGTCTTAGTATAGTGAGGCACAGTTGGATTCTGATTCCAAACACTTTCACAGCTCTATGTTATTATCTGTCCATTGTTAAGCATAGGTATTTACAGCTCATGATAACACCGTGTGCTTTCATATTCTGTGTTGATGGCAAAAGTGATTAGGTTTCATTTTCCTGCATGTGTTTTGTATGTTATAATGTGCACACGTAATTTTATTTATTCATATATGGTTATGGCTGTATGCACACAGTAAGAGGATCATTGCAAAGTGTTTAAATAATTTTCACAGCTTCTGTAAGATGCTAATTCATTTGGTAAGATTAACTAATGAAATTGAGCTTAATTTGATTTCAAAGTAAAAGCCGGATTGCCAGTTGTTGCTGTCACTTCGGAACCTGCTGTTTGACCAATGTAGTTTCTTGCTTTTTCTGGGAGAAGGGCACTAACACTGGCACAGTGACATGTTTGAAATTCAGTACTAGTTTAGGTTCCACTACTTAAATTGATCTCCATGCAGAGCCATTCTTAGAGTGCCCTTGTCCAACTTTGCTGTTAAAAGAGCCATGGTGAAAGCCACAGCTGAATGACAAAAGTAGAATTTAAATTTAAGAACCTTATAACCAATTTTAGAGAAGTAGAAAGTCGTGGTAAACACCCATGTTTAGTTTTCAGTGCCATGAAACATCACTTACATGCACCTTTTTATTCTCTGAGAAGATAAACTCAGCTTTTAGTTACTACTATTTTAGAAGTATTATTTGTATGTTATTGTGCTGCATTTTTCTCTTAATTATTATTTGGTACGTTCCCAAAACAATTGAATCTTTGTTTTTGTTCTCTTCTAGATTCTGCGTGTACTTGGTGAAAATGCAATTGCTGTTCGAACAAAAGCCATGAAGTGTTTGTCTGAGGTTGTTGCTGTAGATCCCAGCATTCTAGCCAGGGTAAAAAAGAAAATACCTACCATGCAGATATCACCCTTAAAATATATCTTTATTTCTTATTCTGAATTTTTGTTTCATCTGTTCTTTTAGCTGGATATGCAACGAGGAGTTCATGGGCGGCTAATGGATAACTCCACTAGTGTACGAGAAGCAGCTGTGGAGCTGCTTGGCCGATTTGTGCTCTGTCGTCCTCAGCTTGCTGAGCAGTATTATGACATGCTGATTGAAAGAATACTGGTACGGTGACTTGTGGTATTTATGGTAAAATAAGTGGCATTGGAAAATTTGCTTTTAACTGAGCCTGTTTAATAAATTGGAATTGTTTGAATGGTGATGCTTTTAAGGACAGCCTTGTAAAATGCACCACTTGCTTCTAGGGAGCCTTTATTACATTGAAAGGTGAACTTCTACAGAAAGTCATACAGCATCAGGACCAGGGCTATATTCCTTTTGACTCCATTATTAGTGTTCAAATTAACTGTGTCATGGCTTAAGCCCAAGTAGAAGTTTAGTGCACATCATGCAGCTCCTCACTCAACCCCCACATCTCTTACCCCTACCCTGGTGGAATGAGCCAGGGGATTGCACTAAAATTAACATGTTGAGATATGACTATTTAATAATTGAAAACAAAGTAAAATACAATAAAAATATAAATAATGATAATAAAAAGGAAACAAACCATTGATGCACAAAGCAGTTGCTCACTGTCTGCTGACTGATGCCAGAGCCCCGTTCCCAAACCTAGACTGGCTGTGCTTTCTAATAACTCCCCCTAGTTTATATACCAGGCATGACAGTCTGCAATGCGGAGTATCCATTTGGCCAGTTCGGGTCACCTGTCCTGGTATGCTCCCTCCCAGTTTCTTCTGCTTGCCTCTTCATTGACGGAACATGAGACAAGGAGGGAAAAGAAGTCCTTGACTTAGCCAAAACCAAAACATCAGTGTGTTATCAACACCATTGTCATTCTGAATCTAAAACACAGCACTGTGTTTTAGGCAGATACTGAGAAGAAATCAATTCTACCCTAGCTTTAACCAGGACAAAGAGAAATAAGGAATTTTGCTGCATTTTTGAGGTCTGAAATATAGATCATTGAGGTCAGCTTTTCTATGCTATTTTTAGTGTCTTCAAAGGTTTGTTAGTTTTTTTACAAAAAAGTGGGGGTTTTGTCTAAGGTGTTCAATGTTAATTTAACTGTCGGATAATATTAGCTTCTAGTATCTGTGTCAGGATTTTAGTCAACTACTACACATTTACTATAGGTACATGATAAAATAAGTTTGTGAAGAGAGAAGTAGGTCATGTGCATACAATACTACAGAAAGCAGTTGAACCTGACGTTCAGATTCAACAGATTCTGAGCAAGGTGAAATGAAGTGAAGCTCCTCATCTATCTCCTTAGATGAAGCCTAGTAAAATGGAAATGATTGCCTGCATGTATCTTATCCATAAGCTTTATCCAAAGGCTTAAAGTACTACTATCCTAATCTGTAGGGAATCTTGTGTGTTCCAATAAAGTAGCTAAAGCATCACCATATCTGGCTTGTAAGTTCTTGAGTAAATAAGTGGATTGCAGCATCACGAGCTCTTAGATGGGAGGGTATAGATGGAGAAAGTGTTTCAGCATTCTGGGAACTGAACCAGAGCCTTTAAAACAAATTATGCTGAGCTTTTGTATACATGAATTCCAGAAGATTTTAGTTGCCTTTTCTAAATAAATTTTCCAAGTCAAATTGGGTGATCTTCAAATATTAATTCATATATAGAACATAAACTGATTTGTTTTCAAGAGTGTAATTATTTTCTCTTCACAGGATACTGGTATCAGCGTCAGAAAAAGAGTCATAAAAATACTTAGGGATATCTGCATTGAGCAGCCAACTTTTCCCAAAATTACAGAAATGTGTGTGAAAATGATTCGCAGAGTCAATGATGAAGAAGGCATTAAGGTAGAATGAAACATATCCTTAGAATTTTAATTATTGTTACTTCAGTGTTTCCCTATTTTGACAAAATTAAAAAAGCATTTCATTTCTCCTTTGTAATATTTATGAATTATGAATTTTTAAGAGCTTATATTTTAGCTTTCTGTAATTCTCTCTGACTTAATTATCTTTCTTTTCTATCCTCTGTTTTCTGTATCTTCTTGCTGACAATCAAAATATTTTAAATATTTTCCAGAGATTTTTTTACTTCTTGCAAGTATTTTCTCTGGTGTATCTCTTTTCTAACATGTGAAATTGGCATATAAAACTTTGATATCTGCAAATCAATAGTTTTAAAGTAAAAATTAACTACTTGACATTAATATATGCCATGTGTAATTATTAAAGTTATAAAGTATTAATCTGTGCTAATGTTCAGTGAGGCAATTGTGCCCCCTGAAATGTTGCTTATGTGCTCATTCTCAGAATTTGCAGAAGGGCACAAACGTAATATAATGTGTTAAATCATAAAGCTGACAATGATTATTTTGCTTAATTTGACAAAATAATTTTAAAATTGTTGAGTAATTAGGGACACAGCTGTTGTAATTTTGTATCACACTTTCAGTAAAAATTAAAAATTTTAAAGCTGCAGCAGATATTTTTACCTCTTGAGGTACGTTAATGTAAAGTGACTTTCTGAGAAGACTCTTGATCAACAAGTAGATGAACAGCTAGAGCCAAGGTGCTGCTGGAAAGGGAGGATGACCATGTTCTCTCCCCTCCTTACTCTTACCTTTCTAACAATAAGGAAAAAGGAGACATAAACTTCAATGTGATTTTAACAGTTCCATGAAAGAGAAGTCATTTCGGAATAATTTTTATTCGCTTGCATTCTATTCTATATTGTCCTCCATTCAAAAACATTGGAAGGTAACATACTTCCTATATTTGAGTGTAGAGACTTGGCTTCTCTCTCTTTCCCACCTTGTCACAGCTGTTTTGTAAACTAAAGGAGCCTACCACTGCTGCTGCAGTTCTGCTGAAGGGATTGTTTGTTCAGCTGTCAGCTTCTCAGCTGTGTTTTTCTGAGGAATACCAATTAATGCAGGAAGGTGGTAACTTTATTTTCTGTAGCATCAGTTCCCATTGTTTCTTTTTGATGAAGTTTGGCATGAGATCAGTGTAAGTCCTGTTACAGTAGATCTGGGTCTGTCTCAGATAACATTTCCTAGTACAGTCTCATTTTCATAATTCCTTATGAAAAGGCACAGATCATCAGCACATCACTTCTATGGATGCATTAGAAATAATGTAATGTAATACTAATGTAAGTTTATTTATTTCTGCTAATATTTTATTTTCCTTCAGAAATTAGTAAATGAGACATTCCAGAAACTCTGGTTTACTCCAACTCCACACCATGACAAAGAAGCAATGACAAGGAAAATACTGAACATCACTGATGTGGTATGTTAAACAAATTTGAATTGTGTACAAAATTCAGTTTTGATTTTAGTATCTTAGAAACATTCTCTGTATTTTTTTGAACACAATAATATGTCAGATGGTTTCCCTTTTTATATTTCTTGGCATGAAATGTACGCCAAAAATATTGTGATTGAGCAGGCTGTAGGAAATCTTAAATGCTCACTAATCTGCTGGCAATAATAACTGTGACTACACTGCATTCAGATTGTATTAAGTATTCGTTCAGTTAAAACACAACCTATTACTATTGTATGTAACATTCTAAAGGAATTGCTAGCAGCCTATAGTTAAGCCTACCTAAGAACTTCTCTTAAAAGAAAATTTTCCTCAAACAATTGATAACCTTTATTTGGCGAAGTTAATGAGTTGTTTTAATAAATACAGGGTCATGTTTTTACTCAGAGTATACTGATGTCTGCATAATTGTATCTTACTATTTAGGAGCAACAAATTAAATAGCATATCTCCCAAATAGCAAAGTCTATTTTAGATAAAAATGTTCTAATTTGTAGTGAAAATACGTTGTATAAAACCATTGTGCTGAAGAGGTGTTTTAATATAAATTATTCAAAGGACTAAATTTCAAATTTAAAAACTAACTTAATTACTTAAAATTATAAGTTTAAACCTCATTTTACTTTACAGGTTTTGGTTTTTTTTCATTATAGTCTAGTTTGCATTTTTCCTGTCTGAAAAGTCAGTCAATTTGATTTCTGTTTAATTCTCATTTCTCTTGCAAGTTCAAATTCGAACCACCTGTGTGCTCTTCCTGGTATATGATACCAGTGAAGGCTTGTTCTGTTTATATAAAAAGTGTGTGTGTGTTTGTGTGTGTGTGTACTTTTCTCTGATCTCTTGTGCCCAGTGACAGGACACAAGGGAATGACATGAAGTTGTGCCAGGGGAGGTTTAGGTTAGGTGAAAGCAAAAGGCTTTTCACCCAGAGGGTGGTTGGACCCTAGAACAGGCTCCCCAAGGAAGTGGTCACAGCACCAGCCTGACAGAGTTCCAGAAGATTTGGACAATGCTCTGTGACTCTTGAGATGTCCTGTGCAGGGCCCAGGGTGGAACTTGATGAACCCTGTGGATCCCTTCCAGCTTGAGAGTTCTTCTATGATATACATGCATGTCCACTTTCAAAGTGTCAGAACTATATTTATACATAAGTTTGTGCAAAATTTTCTTCAAAATGGAAGCTTATCTTGCACTTGGGCAGCAATCTCCAGTAAAACATGTAGGCTTTTTGTTGTATGAAATACAAATTCTAGAGTCACTAAAATGGTGGGAAATATTTTTCAAATACAGAAGACAGTTTTTGCTCTGCATTGTTCTTAATGCATATAGAAATATATGCATATATGCTGGTCTTTTGAGATTATATTTATATTGAAATAATTTTCTTCAGATGCCTTGTTTATTAACCAGTTTATTCTCAAATATACTTATAGGTTGCAGCTTGTAGAGATACAGGGTATGATTGGTTTGAACAGCTTCTTCAAAATGTAAGTAATGAATTTTTAATGTATAGTGCAATCATTGTTAGAATTTTAGTGTTCCTTTTGCTTCTAAAACACATATAATGGGAACTCCAAGAGCAGTCCTACAACAGACAAATTCAGTTCCTGCTCTTTAACATCTGACCTTTTTTTATCCTTCTCAGTGCAATTTTCTTTGGCATTAGTTTCTGTCTTTGCAAGTGATCTATTAAAAACACTTCTTGATTTTGGGAGGAGTATCATTTGTTCATTTAATTTCATTGGTTCTTCAGAAATGACTCACATAACACGAAGTCCACAGTTAAGATACTTAATTCTGAAATAACTTATCTAGTGATGTCAGGTTTTTTTTAAACAGTAGATAGGTGTATTTTCACATCCAATGTATTTTCTACACAATTTATGGAAGAATTGAATCTTCAGAGTATAAGTTAATTCTGCATTATATTCTATTTATATCTAATACCAATATTTCTAAGAACTAAGCTTGGTTTGTTTATATCTCTTAACCTGTGTTATCATTCTCTGCATCTTGCATGCACTGGTTAATTTTCAAGCAAGAAAATGCTTTGATTCCTCTCTTGCCGGGAGTGTAATGAAAATAGGTTATCTCAAGTAAATCAAAGCCTTTTCAATAAGAGCCTCTTCTCTGAAGAAAAGGCTGTAATATGGTCTCAGTCCTTCTTAGATATTAGAAGAAGCTTAATGGACACAATTTTAGTACCTAAACTCATATGTAAAAAGTTTAAATAAAGTGTTGATATACAATACAGCTATGTTAGATCCTCATTTGGTATTTTACCTTAGTGTCAAAAACATTTGTTTTGAATTTGCACTTTATTTCTCTAAGCATTTTAAAAGTCTTCTAACTCCTGCTAGTTTCTGCATTATTTCATTAAGTATAAAGCAGCTTCCATACTGATGCAAAAAATAAGGAGAACTATTATGGATTTTTTTTACAAATTTTATTTATATTTAAATATACTTACTTTACTTATATTGCTTTTTTACTTCCTGTAATTTTTTTTTCACCATGTAAGTTTAATGGAGAATTAAATACTTTTGTAGTCTAAAATCCTTGTGTATCTGTAGTAACTGTTATTATAAAACCAGAATATACTCTATGCAAATGAATGCGGCTTTACCATGAAACCATTTTCTGTTTCATCTGCTATAGCTGTTGAAGTCAGAAGAGGATGCCTCATATAAACCTGTGAAGAAAGCCTGTACTCAACTTGTTGACAATTTGGTCGAGCACATTCTTAAATATGAAGAATCTTTATCAGGTAATATTATTTAAAATTCAGCTAAAATTCCTTGAATTTTTTTAATGATACTGTGACAGTTGTTGAAATCTCTTTATTGCAGAAATAACTGTTCTGGAATTCCTGTTAAAAGCTGATTGTAATAAATCATGGTACTTAAATGATGAAATTTAAGGTACTTTGTAATAATAAAACTTTCCTAATCTTCAATAGCTAACTACAATCATAGAACTACTTTTAAAATAGCTGGTTCAAACTTTCAGATCACTGAAACCAAAACTATCATGGCAATTGTATTTGCATTTGTAGGTCTGTATTTGTAATAGGAATCATTGGCTGGGCTAATCTAACATTTACAGTAAGAAGTATAAAAATTGGTGATGTCTTTGATGCATCTTTGCTTCTTTTTTCAAGTTTTTTGTAGTCACATATAAATGTTGACAGAGTATGTTCCCATTTCAAATAAGAACATTCTGTTTTGATCTTTAAAGAGATGCAGTGAAAGAGATACTCAAACAGCGTTTAGGCCATATGTTTTTCATTGCTTAAATGGTACTTGGTCTTACTGTCCTTTTTGTGTTTTCTAATCTTTTTCAGATTCTGACAATAAAGGTGTGAATTCCAGTCGCTTGGTTGCTTGCATAACCACTTTGTTCTTGTTCAGCAAAATAAGGCCCCAGCTAATGGTCAAACATGCCATGACCATGCAGCCATACCTGACCACTAAATGTAGTGTAAGTAGAGACCATCAGTCTTTTCCCTAGGTAATTGAGCATGAAAATGAACGTCTGTCTTGTATACTTGATGAAATTTAAGGTAGGAAAAGGAAATCTAAAATTATGGAGTTCTTTCATAAGCATTATGGCTTTGGAAGTTACTAGATCCTTTTGAAGATCCCTGTACCTTTAAGGTGTTCTCCCTCACATTCTACATCCATATTTTGCAGCCAAATGAAACTGAAACCTGTGCTACCTCTTTCCTAGTTTTTCTCCCTTCAGGAAATAGTTCCTTAGAATTGGTTTTGTTTACAGTCACAGTCTTTAAAATAGTTAATGTTTAACATATTAATATTAAGATTTAAGAATAAAGTTTCATGAGATAGAGTGATATAATATGTAACAAATATATGAGAAGAAAGAAAAATCTCATTTCATCCTTTTCTAGACTTCATTTCTCTCTTCTCTAGCTCTAGGGCTCTTGTATTCCCCAGAAGACATTGTAGAGAGCTCTAACACTGAAGCCCTCCCCCAGTCAGGTCTCTGAATCTTTGCAGTGGTTTCTGCCATTTTGATCTGGCCCCCAGCTGGTTAACAGGAGCAGGGCAGGATCATGCACCCACTGCTCAAGGATGATGAGCATGAGTGGATGGCAGCAGTGCCTTTCAATAGGGCAGGCTTAATGGGTAATTGTTACCAACTTAGATTGTAGATACAGCCTGGCACTTTGCAGGCATTTTCCGTGTTCTCTAGGCACATTTACAACAGGCTCTTAGAGCTGCTTCTGAACAAACAGTATAGGAAAGACTTCTCTAAATACTTACCTGTTGTGGTTCATTTAGTGGATTGCAAATGGTTTGTTTTGTATTTACACATAGTTGAGATGAATCATTAAATTACCGCTGACAGCTTGAGCATGTCAAATAGCATGATACTGGCATTCAGGATTTATATTATCCTGGTTAGCAAGCTGGATTTGTCAAAATTCAAGTTCTAGCAGCATGTCTCTTTAGCTGATGTTTTCCATAGATTCCATACAGTTATGATAATGCAAACCAGTAGTAATTTTAATTGTGACTTCTACATTTGTGCACATTATTACCTTTTATTTAAGGTGCATTAAGTCATAGCACAACTTCATTTTGTTGCTGATACCTTGTTTTCAGGTGTTGAGTTTTCTCTAGTGTGCATATCTCAGAAAGAGTTCCTAGATTTCTTGTAAGACTCCCGAAAATTTTCAGACGCAAATGTTTTCAGGTGTGACAGAGCCTTGATAAGACGGTAATTCTACTCATCCAGACTTCTTTTCCTCAGAATGCCTGCAGTAAACAGAACTAGATTTCATAACAATATGTAATTTGGTAGCAGATGTAAAGTATATAAATATTCTTTTAAATGTTTACGAAATATCTTAATTAAGTTGGAGTTTTTAACTGTCAGTGCATATTAGTAGTACTTAGTTTGTCCATGGCCAGAAGTATTAAATACTGTAAATGCTGTTGTTTCAGACCCAGAATGATTTCATGGTGATCTGCAATGTTGCAAAAATCTTGGAGCTTGTAGTGCCGCTAATGGAGCACCCAAGTGAGACCTTTCTTGCCACTATTGAGGAAGACCTCATGAAACTCATCATCAAATATGGCATGACAGTAAGTTTTTAATTGCTACTGTTCTACTGATTCCATTTCACATGACTTTGGTTTAAAGACAGTCTTGTCTTTATTATGAAGATAACCTTTGAGTCTTGAAAATCAGCCTACTGGGTTTACCAGGGTTTCCACATGGTTTTGCTGTATTTTAATCTGTTTGAGTAGGTTTTCAGAGCAGTCTAGGGAGGGACATTACGTTATACCTGTTAGATTAATTTTAGTTCAGCATATTTTTTTCCTGCATAACTTCGCAATAATCTCCACTTCAAACTTCTAAGTAGATAACTTATTTGTTCTTTCTTGCTCCTAGGTTGTTCAGCACTGTGTGAGCTGTCTTGGGGCTGTTGTGAACAAGGTCACCCAGAACTACAAATTTGTGTGGGCCTGTTTTAATAGATATTATGGTAAGCAAAATCATAACAAGTAATTGTCACTTTTCAGTTTTGAGTACAAGTCTTATCTGAGGAATACACCACAATTAAACTCTGTAATAAAAACTTTTATTTTACTGCAGGTGCACTTTCTAAATTAAAAAATCAACACCAAGAAGACCCCAACAGTACAATACTTACTGCCAATAAACCAGCACTCCTTAGATCACTTTTCACTGTTGGAGCACTGTGTCGGCATTTTGATTTTGATCAAGAAGATTTTAAGGGCAACAGTAAGGTAAAATAACTTTCATTTATTCTCCGTATCTTAGATATAATGACGGTTCCACTTAATTTTGAAAGCACATTATTCCTAGTCCCCCAAAGGTATATATTTTTCCATAATACATATGGTATAGCTTTCTGGTTTTTAAATACATGATTTTGCAAGGACTGTGAAGTAAAGTTGTATTTCTCCTTTCCTTTTTTATATATATGCTTTCTATAAGAGATTAAAAACATCTGTTTCATCTTCAAATAGTTATTAATTTTGTTTTAATTTGCCCAGGTTAACATTAAGGATAAAGTCCTTGAACTGCTGATGTATTTTACAAAGCATTCAGATGAAGAAGTACAGACAAAAGCCATTATTGGTCTTGGTAAGAAATATTAATTTTTTTTATTATTCTGCTCTAGTAGAAATTCTTGTATATCAGTAGGAAATTATGTATTTGTGTAGTCACAGTAGAGTTTGCTTAAAATCAAAACTTATGGCATATTTTGTTTGAGAACTGGTCATAGCAAAACTGTCAAAGGGTTGCTAGTTCCATAAGTGTGCAGCAGCCTGGGTGCTTTTGACAGTGCATATTTGATGTGTCACCAAGCTGTAGAGAGCAGATGATTTCCCAGGTAATGAAGACACTATTTTTTTACTCCACATGTAAGTATGTTGTAACTCCAAACCTTGTTTTTCAGTCCACAAGGTAAAAAAGGATGGAAACACTTGGAACATTTTAGGGGTAGGAGCAGGCATTCTGAAGGAGTCAAGAGAACTGCTGTTTATAGTAGCTGGATGGCCTTTGTGAGATTAGTGTGGCATTTCAGTGACTTGCAGTAGAAAATGAACTGCCACTGACTTAGGGACAGAAATCATGCATCCAAGGAAATCTTGTTTGGGCAGATAGGTCTTGGTGTCTGGAAGAGCTCAATTCATGTTTATTGCTTAGTTTAAAATAAATTGTCTCCAAGGCCCAAGGGCCTTCATTGTATGATTTAACTGTGGACAAGAATTTGCGTCTTTATGTTGCTTTTTAGGTGAGTTTTCAGATATCCAACTCTAATACAGGCTGGGGGTGGCTTCTGAGGATAAGGCTCAAGACTGAATCTTCGTTTTCAATTCTGTGAGAAACAATTTCATGACAATTGAGCAGAATTAATGGCATTGGAGTTGCCTCTGTTGCATTAGCAATGCTGTGATTCTCTGGACTGCTTGCAGTTTTTCTAGGCATTATGTCAAGGTAGATGATACTTTCCTGTAGTCCAGTCCTGTTTAATTGCGCTCTACAGAATATCATGTGGGGTAGAGTCTGTATTCCTAACAGACATGTATTCCACAGACATGATTACTCTGCTCACGGATATGGAGTATGTCACATTTGCCAAAAATGTCTATAAATTATAGACTAAACTGTGATCTGTTTTGTCAGTAGTCATTCTTCAGACTTTTTTTCTGCCTGTAAAAATATCTATCTTTATATTAATTAAACCTCACTGGTTTTAGTGATATATTGATTTCCAAGTATTGATTCTGGAGAGAGCTGGTTGTATGGAGATGTGGTAGACAGTGGAAATTTCCACCTCAGGCTAGTCACTGAGCAAAGTTGTTCAACTCATTCAATGTTTGTGAGCAGCAGTACAGTGAAAAGTACCAGCAAGCTAACTCAACATTTATATATGGTGGAAAGGGTCATGTGAAGAATGTACTTTCCTATCAGCCTTTTTCACTTTAGTAGGGACACTCTGCAGTTTTAGCCTTTGCCTCAGGATATGCCACTGCTGTTGAGGGATTAGGCCTAATCCTAACATTAATTATTATGGTTATGCTTCTCTTCCAGATGTGCACTTGAAAAACAAGTTGAGGATATAAACTTGTTAGTAAATTTAGCTAAATTTTTAAGTACCTAATAGTTAATGTTTTACTCAACCAAGCTTAGTTCTTACTCTAAAGATTCTTAACAGAGTGAAAACAAGGGTATGAATAGAAATGGTGTGACAGCATCTCTGAGATGTGAATTCAGTCCTTAAAAAAACATACATCTGGTGCCTTTCTTCATCTCCTATGACAGTCTCTTATGTCAAGTAAGATTTCTTCCTCAGTTAAATGGGGATGGAAAAGTAGGATTTTCCCTGAGAATACTGGTGGTTTAGATTTCTTAAAGTGAATGAAGAAAAGGTTTTATGAGCTGTTACAGATACATCCATGTGCTTTTCATTTTTAAAATTAACCATAAAAAATGGGTTGGACTTCACACAGAGGTGGTCAAGTTACAAACATCAATGTACACTTGTATAGACCACACAATCCAAAGACCACCCTAATTTCTTTTCCTTCTCTTTTCCCTTTCTCTCACCTGCTTCTCTGCTTTTTGTTTTGGGACTGAAATGAGATCTGAAACACACTGGGGGCTTACCAGATTAGCCTTTACCTAATCTGCCTTTGTGTGTGTGTGGAGCCTGTTTCAAAAACCTGACTAAATCTTCCCTCTGTTACAGCTATTCTTATATATAGCTCTTGCTTAATTTTATTTGCTTTCATTTCTTTCCCTCATTTTTCTTTTATGTTCCCATTTTTTCTACGTGCCCATTTAAAATCTGAAATTTTTGTGGTCATAGAAAATGCATTTAATGTCTGATTTTCCTAAACAGTCTTAAAAACAATTAATTACTTAAATGTAAATTAAATCAGGATGTTATGTTCCCATTACAGTTTTTTAAAGATACTCCGTAAGAGTTTGTCAGCAGCACTCCTAAATCTACATACATTATCTAAAATGGTATATACTGCCAGTAATTTCGAAAAGTTTTTATTAAATACAGACTTAAGAACAGCCAGTTCATTGGCAAGGGTAAGGCTACAGCTAAGAACTGTTCTGTAGTGTGTGCCTTGCAGAACACATAATCTTGGGAACACTTCAGATGATCTTCAGGTGAAGAGTACAATAAGTATATGCATAATGACAGCAAGAGGTACAAATTTTAGTGTGTTCCCTGGTGACTATTTTTTCTATTATGATGTTAAATACCTATGGTATTTATCAATTTTTCCACATTTTCTCTGCATCTGTATGAGTCACATTTTACAGTTGCAGCAAAATGTTTGTCTCTAGATATATTAGAATGTTTGTATTAGAAAAATAACAGATAATTTTTGGTAACATTCCTTTCTCATTCTTATGATAGTTCCTAGTCCTAGAGATGCAGGCCACTACATCTGGAACCATCTGGTTCTAGACCTGTACAGCTTCCTGTGCAGCTGCCCTGCCTGGGTCACTCAATTTTATCCATCAGAGTCACATTAATGGAACTGTCATGGCTATCACAGCACCTTGTTAGCAACGGGTGAAGTCCACAGGGAAGCGTGGTACTGTTTGGACTAGAAACAGCTGCTGGGAGGAGATACATTTCATACCTTTCTTCTGAAGAACCTGAAAAGCAGAAGTGCAATTTTTATATTATAATAATGAGAAACCATTTCCTCTTTTCTCCACTCTTAGGATTTGCATTTATACAGCACCCAAGTTTAATGTTTGAACAAGAAGTGAAGACTCTGTACAACAGCATTCTTTCAGATAAGAACTGTTCAGTAAACTTAAAAATCCAGGTGTTAAAAAACCTCCAGACCTACCTGCAGGAGGAAGATACACGTATGCAGCAGGCAGACAGAGACTGTAAGTGCTGAGTTCTTCTGTGCTCATGAGCCTTGCAAAACCCAACTTTGTTGCATACCATTACTATATACCTGTGCTGAAACACTTAAAATTGTAAACAGATCAGTAGTACCGTACCCAAAGTATTTTAGAATTATTTTAAAAGACATATATGCATAGATGTATTATTTACTTCCAAGATGTTCAAATACTGGAAGCAATACAGAATTCATAATTGCTGAAATGATGGAAATAATATTTTTTATCCAAAAACCCTCTAAGATTAATTTGTAGATAAAAAATAGTAAGTACAACATTTTAAAAAATATTTTATTAAGGAAATAAGCTTGAATTAAAATTTTGTCTCTTTATTTTTTCATATATGTTTATACATTAGACTGTTCTGTGTTTCATGAGATCATAAACCTATTCTAAAAGACAGCAGAAGTATGTATTTATTGTGAAAGATCAGCATATATCAAGTGATGGCAAAATAAGTAGTTATACCATGATGAGTATGCTATTGCTTTTGTCCTTTTTACAGGGAAAAAAGTAGCAAAACAGGAAGACCTGAAAGAAATGGGTGATATTTCCTCAGGGATGAGTAGTTCCATCATGCAGCTATATCTCAAACAGGTCCTTGAGGCTTTCTTTCATAACCAGTCCAGTGTACGCCACTTTGCTCTAAATGTCATTGCACTGACATTAAACCAAGGTCTCATCCATCCTGTTCAGGTATGATAGGCTTTTGTGGGACTTTCTTCTATTCATGTTTTTAGAGGCTTTTGCACTTGCTACATATATTTCCAGGTCTTCTCTTCTACTTACATTACAGCAGTTTCTTACTGTAGCCAGAGGCCTTTACAAAAGGCATATTTTGAAATCTGCTTTATGTTGTTAGCCGACAAGATTCCAAATGCTTCATTATCTGTTTTTTGGATTAAGATGTAAAAGCCCAGGCAGTACCTAAAGAGCATGTAGATATGTACATTGGAGCATAACTCTGTTATGACTTTGAGGTATATGCCAAAATGTTTTCTTTGTTTAGTTCTTTATCTTGTGTCAGCTTGCTTCCACCTCAATCCCTATATCCTCCAAGCACTACGGAATTCCACAGTCAGTGTCAGATCTTCAACCATCATCTCCATCACCCTTTGCTTACATAATGTTTGTAATTAATTTTTGATGCTGCAACCATTGCACATGTTCAGTCATAAGTGTTTTTTTGGGGGGGTTTTAAATGCAATTTTCTGTATTTCAAATTCACTTTAGAGTCTGGAAAAAAGGGAAGTACTACCTGAAACGTCACAACTTCATTTGTATGCTGGTGTCTTGTAGTATTTTGTTCTATTTACTTGAAGAAAGGGTAGTAAGTTGCATAGACCTTTCTATTCTAATTTCTGCAGTAGAAACAAAGAAAAAGGCTGAGAAAAAGGAGGTAGAATGCCTCTGAATAACCATTTCATTTGTTTTTCAAGTGTGTGCCATACTTAATTGCTATGGGCACAGATCCAGAGCCCTCTATGCGAAATAAAGCTGACCAACAGTTGGTGGAAATAGACAAAAAATATGCTGGGTTCATTCACGTAAGTAATTCTAATTTAACATTTTACAAAATACTGTTATGTTCTCTAGTGGTTTAACACTTGAATATGCTTCAGGTCCAGAAAAAGCGTACACAGTAAAAAAAAAAAAAAACAATAACACTAAGCAGTTGTAAAGATGACTCGCCTGAGAAACAGAAAGGATAATATAATTTGAAGTGTCTCTTCTAGTCCACAATTTCCTTTAATTTATGATTCAGAGTAATTATTTTCACACTAAATAGTATTTTAAAGCCTTTATTTGATAAGAGGTAAGAACAAGTGTTTCATAATGTTTAGCAGTGGACTAAAAAAGAAAACACCATGTAACCATGTAACAGTCAATAGAAGTCCTTAGAATATATATATTAGAGTGTGCAAGGCACCAAGGCTTTATAAATTGTAATCTAAGCAGAAAAAGCAGAAGAAGCTATTTATGTCTGATGAATCTTGTTGAAAAGAAAAATGAAAGTCTGTGTGAGGATGTGAAGTTGTGACATAGTGCCAGTTCTCCTTAAGATCTGAAATGAAGCTGCAGCATTCTCCGTATTTTGGAAGATCCTAGT
This sequence comes from Zonotrichia albicollis, assembly GCF_047830755.1. Taxonomy (NCBI): domain Eukaryota; kingdom Metazoa; phylum Chordata; class Aves; order Passeriformes; family Passerellidae; genus Zonotrichia; species Zonotrichia albicollis. The sequence continues at coordinate 18,556,140 of NC_133860.1, forward strand.
CTAGGCTCTCTGTGTGTACTCTGTTGTAGGACTTCTCACATGTCCTTCTTTGTATTCCAGTGCATTTGGAGCATTGTACTGTTGATGGCACCCAAACAGATAACTCATCCATTAAGTGAAGGCTAGCAGTTGAAATTTGCTGTGTTAGGCAGCTAGGATTTAAGACAGTGTATAGACACATAGACAACTTTTCTGAACAGTAGCAGAGGTACTATGAGGACAGTTGTCTATGCAGCCTAACTATAAAATAAGTTTGTTCTGAAACTAGAGCAGGACCATTGACGTGAGTAAAATCAACTGGAAATTATTTGACATATGAAAAAAAAACCAAAAAACAAATACTAATTTTCTGTTGTTAATCCTATTGTACTCATATAGATTCAGTTATTGGTTTCCCTACAGGGGATACCAAACATATACATGTGGTAAAATATTCTGTTCGTGTACGAAAACATTTCAATGTTCTTGAAAATTGTTTAAATTGAAATACCTGGCTATAGTGGGTAAACAGATTGGCTATATGGTCCTAGCAGAATTTACAGTCAAAGCAGTTCAGAAGACATTCTGATCTCTGCCACAGGTTCTGTTTGATAGCTCAGATCTGTTTATCGTCTCAAAAGGTAGTATTGCCTCAGTGTATGTTTTTTATTTAAATTTCAGATGAGCATCCCTTAAAAAGGATTCAGTTGTACTGTTTTGGAAGCAAGGTTTGAATAAAAATATATATTTCCATTTCAGATGAAAGCAGTGGCTGGTATGAAGATGTCTTACCAAGTACAGCAGGCAATTAATACCTGCCCAAAAGATCCTGTGAGAGGTTTTAGACACGATGAATCATCCAGTGCGCTGTGTTCACACCTCTACTCCATGATTCGAGGGAACCGTCAACACAGACGAGCCTTTCTAATTTCTTTACTCAACCTCTTTGATGATACTGCAGTAAGCACCACATTTCCTTCACTTAAAAAGAAGTTTAAATGCAGCATTAAAAGCTTAAGTTCTCCTTTTGTGATGTATTTTTATGACATAATTATTGATAGCTTTGTCCCCAACATGTATTTTTTTTGCTTTCTAATATAAGGTATTTATCCATGTAATAGAATATATGTTGCATCACTCTGTACCTTTTTAAACTCAGTTTGGACTAATTAATGTATCTTTAGGTATGACTAAATTTTGCATGTGTAGAAGTTGTTTAGAGTGGTTTTTGGGGGCTATATAGAATAAAAACTATGTTGGTTTTTTTTTGCCCTGGATTCTTCGGAGCATTGCAGAAGTATATGGATCCGGGATATTTCTACATGTATTTATGTGTAATTTTTTCTTTAACTTCCAGAAAACAGAGGTGAATATGCTTTTGTACATAGCAGACAATCTAGCCTGTTTTCCGTACCAAACACAGGAAGAGCCACTGTTTATAATGCATCATATAGACATTACATTATCAGTTTCTGGTAGCAACCTACTACAGTCATTTAAAGAGGTATGTGCATTTACATTTTAGTGAATTTATGGCGGTGGAAACATAAGCTTCTCTATAATGTGGTCAATTTTTCAGTGGATGCAACACCATTATCATTGTGTGAACCAGTTGCGTTACTTTGCATGTAAACAATAGTCAAAAACCAAGCAACACTGTCTGTTCTGACCTTTAGCTGGTAGACACTAATCAAAAACTCTACTTACATTGCTGCTTATATTATTAAAAAATAATGATGAATTTTGGGAGCAAATTTATATGATTTCCCAATATGGCTGAATAACAACCATATTAATTAATTATATACATCTGAAAGCACATGAACCTGGAATCATCGTGGAATACTAGTTTGTTGTGGTTGTTTGTAAAATTTTAATAATAAAATCCAGTTGGCAGTTATTTTGTTGTCAAGTAGCTGATGGCAGTTGCATTTGTGTTGCTTGAGAGATTTAAAATACATTGTTTATTGCAAGAGAGGAGTGGGCAGTATTTCTTAATGCAGCGGTAAGGACCTGAATCAAGACAGGGTACCTGTTGTTATAGCAACACACAAGCCTGTAAGTGAGAGGCCTCTGCTGCTTAAGCACTTCAGTGTCTTCCTTTCCTGAAGAGCTGTTGCAGTCAAAGGTGCAAATTGTCAGGAAGCAGTTTATATAATGTCCAATTTGACTAATAAACACAAGTCAGAGTTGATGCCTGAAGGTTCACTGCCTGAAATGTACTGTGCTTTAAACTCTCACCCTACCAAAGTTGATTTTTAATCTGCTAGAAAGAGACAATACATTCTTCAGGTTGAGAACCAGTGTGTAGCATCCAGCTCCAAAAGGATGAGATCCTGCTTAGGTCTGTGTCCTGAAAAACTGTACTATGTGCAGTAATAATGCATATGTGAAGTTAGATCTGTAGATCTACAAGTAATCATAGAACTAATCATAAAATGCCTATGGTTGGAAGGGAGCTTAAAGATCACCTTGTTCCAACCCTCTCTTTTGGGCAGGGACACTTCCATTAGACCAGATTGCTCAGAGCCCCACCCAGCCTGGCCTTGAACACTGCCACGCACAGGGCAGCTGATTGCTATTAATCATTATTAGTTCATTATTAATATGGTCGCTATCTATGACCATCACATATGTCATAGAATTTTAAGAGACAAGGATTTAAAACCACTTTAAAACCAAAGTACTTATGTAAATCTCCATGAGACACAGAAAGTATATTCAGGTGAAAGAAAAACAGAATTTTCTTCCTGATTTATTGCATTTGGCTTTCTGCTGTATTTTGCTGTCACTGTTAATGAACTTCAGCAGTCTTTTAATGACAACATAGCAGGGGAGTGCTTGTTGCTTCAGTTCCTTCTGTATGCAAATTGCAAGAAAATCTGGGTGTTGGACAAATTTTTCAGTATATTTTTGCCATAAATAATTTTAAGAGTATCAAGTTATAAATTAATAATATTCTTCAATGAATTCTCTTTAATTTAAGATAGTAATGATTTTGGATAGATTATTTTAGGAACATACACTGTATTATTTATCCTAATTTTGGAATATGTGTTAACTTCTCTGTCGTTCAGTCTATGGTGAAAGACAAAAAAAAGGATAGAAAGCCTTCATCGGAGGAGGAGTCCGAGAGTGACAGTAACAGTGGCAGCGGGAGTGAAAGCGAGGCGGAAGCTTCTAAGCCTCGGAGGTTACGGAAACGAGTGGACTCTGATTCAGATTCTGATGAAGAAAATGATATAAATGCAGTGATGAAGTGTTTACCTGAAAATTCAGCTCCTTTAATTGAATTTGCTAATGTCTCCCAAGGCATATTATTACTTCTGATGCTGAAACAGCATCTAAAGAACCTCTGTGGATTCTCTGATAGGTAAGGCTATTTAGATAGTAGGACACTTGTTATGCACTTGTTATGACATTTTTGCATTTGTTTAAGTTGATTGTAACTACCTGTTTAAGCAATACATTTTGTGTAACAGAGAAAAGAAGTTTATTACGTTGAACTTCAGCTTAAAAAAACTGCAATTATTTCATTTCTTACCAGGGCTATCTATTGTATATGGAATGATTCAAAGAAAAATACTTATATTGGAGGTTTTAAAAGCTTTTTGTTCAAATTACTCTGGACTTTCCTTTTAAGGTCTTCTCTTTTGTTTTCTTCAAACAGTAAAATTCAGAAATATTCTCCATCTGAATCTGCAAAAGTTTATGATAAAGCTATAAACAGGAAGACAGGAGTGCATTTCCATCCAAAACAAACTTTGGATTTTCTGCGGAGTGATATGGCTAATTCCAAGATCACAGAAGAAGTGAAGAGGAGTATAGTAAAACAGTACTTAGATGTAAGTAAAGTTCCTTTGCAGAAAGTCTGAAATCTTTTAGTACAGTATAAACTGGAAAGTACATTTCAAAATGTTAAGTTCCTGGTCACCTTATGTGATGTGTGGATCTTCCTTTCAGGATGTTTAGCAGGACTGTACTTCAAAGATTTCTAAGAAGTTTAAACTCAATGGTAATTAATTTCAGCTTAAGGGTATTCATCTTCACGGTGTATTTTCCAATTTCTGGTATCCACGGTGTATACCTCTCCCATATTACTTGTTCACTTTATTCCTGACTCTTTCCATCACGGGAACAGAGACTTTGGTTTGCTAACTGTCCCTCACCCTTCACCAATAACAGATACGGAAAACTTGCCATTTGAAAAACTCAGGAAGAAAGCTTGCGTATACCTACCAAAAAAAAATCAGAAAGTTAAGTTTGTAGAATACAACATAAGCTGTTCAAGTTTGTTATTTGTTTTACCCTGTTTGTTTTACCCTGTTTCTTTACTTTGCTACTTGTTTCTAATATAATGTAATGTGATATAAATGTCCATGTTTAAAGTTACAAAGTGAACTGATCTTTTCTCTTTTAATAGTTCAAGCTCCTTATGGAACATTTGGATCCTGATGAAGAGGAAGAAGATGGAGAGGTGTCAGCTAGCACAAATGCTCGGAACAAAGCAATTACCTCGCTGCTTGGAGGAGGCAGCCCTAAAAACAATGCAGCTGAGACAGAGGACGATGAAAGTGATGGGGAGGATAGAGGAGGAGGCACTTCAGGGGTGAGGCGGAGGAGGAGTCAACGTATTTCGCAGCGTATTACGTAAAATGATTTTTATGTGCTTATAAATGTCAGTTTATTATATTAAATGTACACCAAGTAATGTAATCCACATGAAAAAAAAAAGCATTTTGTAGATAGAGATTCTCTACTTAACCGTTTATACAACTTTTGTAGAAAGTTTAACAGAAAAGACAATAAAAAAAAAACCAAACTAGAAAATGAGATTTATCCCGTATAAAAAGTTATTAATTTTCCTTTGGAATGTACTGTGTGTTATCCTTTTTATTGTTGCCAAGTTTTTATGTAGCTTTATGATTCATGTGTATATATAATTTTATATATCAATAAGAGATAAAGACACGGGTACAAATTAAGAGTATGTGGTTTTACAAGGATATGTTAACCCCTTGGCGCTGGCGGTCGCGGTGCGTCTCATTGCCGGCAATGGAATGTGTGCCGGGGAATCCCAACTCCCGGCGTCAAGGGATTAAAAGCAATAAAAGCAATAATTTCACTAAAGTTCTTTTGTGTAACACTTGGTCTTTTTTCCCCCCAATGTTTTAGTCATTGAGAAGGTCAAAACGAAATTCAGACTCTACGGAGTTGGCAGCACAGATGAATGAAAGTGTTGATGTCATGGATGTCATCGCTATTTGCTGTCCAAAGTACAAAGACCGACCACAAATTGCAAGAGTAGTACAGAAAACCAGCAATGGCTTCAGTGTTCAGTGGATGGCAGGCTCCTACAGTGGCTCCTGGACTGAGGCTAAGCGCCGTGATGGCCGCAAACTGGTGCCTTGGGTAGACACTATTAAAGAGTCAGACATTATTTACAAAAAAATTGCTCTAACGAGTGCTAATAAGCTGACTAATAAAGTTGTGCAGACTTTACGATCGCTGTATGCCGCCAAGGATGGAACTTCCAGCTAATGCATTTGTACATGCAGCCAAATTTACAGGAATTGAAATAACAGAAAAACTTGAAATATCAACTTTCTGGCAAAAAAAAATATCAGTTAAATGAAGAGTAAGAATGGAACCTGGGACGCGGGGAAAAAAGAAGGAAATGTTTGGTAAACATTTTTGTGGGAGCTTCCTTCGCTGTTGTGCAGCAGAAACTTCTCAGTTCATTTTTACTCCCACTGTATTATAGTTTAACAAAAAAATTGTTTATATCTTGAAAAAAAAAACCTTTCTGTTTAAAAAAAATAAACAAGTGAATGTTGGAAATTAGTCTGTTAATGTTCTTAATAAAGTGTTCTTGGAGTTTAACCTAGCAGCGGATGGCTTTCTTTAGCTTAGCCCAGTTTCCAGGAAAGCATTGTTTTTCCAGGCTGTAAAGTGGCAGAATCTCCTGGATATATAATTTATTCTGTTGAAGAAAAAAAAAAAAAAGAAAAAAAGCATGCAGTATCTATGACCTATCTGCAGGAGGAGTTTTTGTAAATGTAGATTTTGATGTATTAGGTCACCCTGAAATAATACAAGAAAAGGGATCCCCAGCAAATCTGGTGGAACGAATACTGCAATAAATTTTTTTACTTCTCTTTGTTACTTGTCTGTTTCCATTTGAATTTCTTATTGTAAAGATCTGTTTAAATCCATTTATATTATTTTGCAGTCTTTTATGTAAAATTTACTATATCAGTGGTTTTCAAAACAAGACATAAAATATTGTTTATACAGTTTGTATAGGCTGACTTCTGAATAATTGGTATCTTTTTATTTTTATCCCTAGAAGGGTGTAAACACAAGTTAACTCCAGGGTTTTATTGTATCCTGCAATATTTAGTATTAACTATATGATTTAGCACTGTGCCAAACACATTTTCAAGAGTACGTTTTGATATAAAAAGAAACTATAGTTTATTCCTTGTATGCTTCAATTTCTTTCTAATGCTGTCCAAGTGGTAATTTATGATAGTTCAGATTTGGGGAAGGCTGAATGACTCTTCTGCTTGGGCAAACTGGCCATGTACGCATTTCTCTGGGTTAATGTAGAGAGGCTTGTGTCAGGAGGAGCTAGCTAGCAGTGCCAGAGGAGTGAATGGGTGTGAGTCTGGGCAATTACACTACATTCCTTCACAGACTAATTTTTTAAGAAAATGTTTGTATATTAGACTAATTTTTTTACTAATTGAAAGATGTTTTCACATTTTGTAAATTGAAAAAATGCTATTGAAATCTTCCAGAAGTATTTGCTTCAACTGCCTTGCCACAACATTTCATAAGCAGTTTGTCTTCCTAGAGAGCAAGGAAAGCAGCATATTTGCAAACAGTAAAAAAGTCTAAAAATGGCTAAACTTTTTAGGAGTCTATTAAACCCTGGTGTCTTTTCAAATGTATTTATCGAAAACAGGTGTTCCTCAACATAGTTATTTTTCTATTACATTTTGTTTCTTTTAAAAAATTAATATATGATAGGGGGCTGTTTTTGTGAAACTTTTGAGGAATTCTAATACGTTATTCAATTTGTGAGGAATAGTAACAGTATTTCAAAATATTGATATGTTAACCCAAGCAACCCATTAAACAAATTATTAATAACTCTTCAGAATCCAGTTAGTAAATTGTTGGGGAATGCCTTTTTGTTGTTTCACCAGTGGAATTTTTCTGAACAGATATGATTTAGCACCTCTTTGTTTGGTAGTGCTGATAGTGGTCTCTTCACCATACAAAAAGCCACCTCTTGGGCTAGATTGGTATTGTTAAAGGAGGGAGAAGTAGGAGAAGCAGGAGTCAGTCCTCTGCAGCTCTGGAAAGAGGACATTTTTGCAGCAAACCATGAAAGACTGTGTTTATCAGGGCCAAGTGCAACCTTTGCACTGGCAAACTCATACTTGGAGACTAGAGGGGCTGTGTGACATGTCAGATATTACTGATAAGCAGAGTTGAAAATACTTCACCATGAACTCCCAAGTGATAAACCCAAGGATTTCATACCGTTGCAGTTTAAAATTAAGTTGGCTGTTAGTAATTTCTGATGCAATTATCTTAAAGCATCTTGTTTTTAATAAGTAATACAAATATTTCCTTGTTCATTTCATGTGGCTTTTCCAATAGTAAAGATGGGGGTTATTTCAATTTGCTTGGTATTTATTGGATTAAAATTATCAGGAAGTAGTTATAATTGAACAATATAAGTTTAAAGCTGAAGTCTAAAGTTGTCTTAGTTGAGAGGATTTAGACCATTACTATACTGTATGTTATGCCAGTGGCATACATGCTCCTTGATGGGATGTGATGGTTGTTACATGATTTACAGTTATAAAGTTGATTATAGATGTTTAAATAAATTGAATATGATTCTTACTAGTTAAAGAGTTGAATTTTGCCCTCCTGAAGTTCACAGAGTAACGCCTAGTCTGGTTTTGTGCATCACAAGAGCTCTGGTTACCGGCTGTGAAGGGAAGAGGTGGCAGTGCCCCGTGCTGGGGAGCAAACTCCAGTTTGCAGTGTGAGACTGGGGCTGGTGGGGTCAGTGCCGGTGCCAGCACCAGCGGCACCAGCGCAGGGCTCAGCCCCCATGCACCACCTCAGCAGCAACAGCACACACCAACACAAGAATTTCTCTACGTGAGAAAACGTTTGGTTTTGTTCTGGTTATTCCTTAAGTGCTGCAGTGCAGTGATTGATCCAGTGACACAATTTTACTCCTTTGTATTGACATAGCCTTGTAGTATTTTTTCACTGTATGGCTATAGATTTTTACATATATAACTATAAGATTATTGAATTTTTTATTCTTCCTGCTTTCTCTCTTTGAGTACAGGATCCATATGTGGAACTTTTTGCAGTAGCTTACCTAACAAAGGAGTATTACCAAGCTTTTAGAATTAACACTAGCCATATTGTACTTTTTAAGAAAACACAGACACTTCCACAATCTTAATAAGAATGAAATTATTATTTTTAATCTTCCACTTCATACTGTAAAATTGCAGAATAATTCTTGAATATTTTCAAGATCACAATAGTTTTTGATATAACTGTAATTACAAGTATTTTTTTAAATGATTCAGCAACACCCTTTTGTATTTTTGAGGTTCTTTATTGCTTATATTAACTACTCTAATGTGTACAAATGTAAGCATGGGAAATATTCAGCATAAGTATTTTAGTGAGGTGTGGCCATTAAAAAAAAAGACATATAAATTTTTAAAATTTGAGTCAAACTTTAGCCTTTGTTTTGCTATTGTGGTGTCACTAGTGAGAATATTGTTACTGTGGAATAATTAGGTTGTGCTAAACAGTAGCTCTAACATGAAATACCTTGCAGCCCTGAAATAGTTCTTTATTGTGTTTGTGGCTCATGTCAAAAAAAAAGGTTTTTAATCCGGTCTGGCTCATCTGGTGCTGGTTAACAGCAGACATTCTGCCCCGTGCATGTGTTAATGACATTCCAGGGAAACAAATGGATTAGTTCAGCTGATCCTTTGCACCACCGAGCCGCAGGTGGATCTCAGTGATGCTGAATTCAGACAAACACCTTTTCTGTGCTTTCCTGTGTCCCAACACTCCTGAGCTCTCATGCCCTACACACAGCAGGAGCCCAAGCCACAATTCCTATATCCTAGTGTTCCTCTGCTCACCAAAGAGCCACACCATGGTCATATGAGCATTTCCATATCCTTCAGAGAATTTGTCATCTTATCATTGAAGTTCTGAGTTGTAATGGGTGAGTTCTTAATGTAAGTAGCAAATTTTTAGATCTCATGGTTCCTTGACTAAATATTAAAGTGTTATTGTTATATACAAATAAGTTCATAGTATTTTAATATTTCATTTATTTTAAATAAATGTTTTAAGAGTTCAGTCTGGACCCTTCCAAAATGAAACTTGAAAGTTTTTAATCCTAGAATTTGCACAGACTTTGTTGATCCCTTTTTCACTATGCTCACAGTGCTCAACTCATGCCTGGGCATCAGTAAATCATCCAGGGAATGCATTTTTGGATTATTCTGGGAGACTTCTTGCCAGTCTGCATTCCCCCCATCAGACATAACGACATCATTTCTGATTTCTGCGTTATTCAGCTGCATGCCCTGCTCCCAGCTGCCCAGGCTGTGAGGTCAGATCTGCTCCAGACACTCCTTGCCGGGCGGGCCGGTTCGGGGCACGGGCGGGGCACGGGAGGGTTCGACCTGGGGGGACCTGCGGGGCTCGTCCTGCGGGGACCTGCGGGGCTCGGGCCACCAAGGCCAGCAGGGCGGCGGCCCAAGGGTGCGCTGTGCCCGTGGCAGCCGTCCCAAGGGAGGGACTCCTGCACCGCGGCGACAGCAGGACGTCGCCAGAGTCTGGCACCGAGTGACCCGTGTCACTCCTTACTTCAGCGGCTTCTTCTTTAAAGCAGCCTGGTTGGGCTTCAAAGGAACTTCTCCCAATCACTGTTTTTGTGCGGCTGTGTTGAAAGGCTCATATTTCTGTTTTGAAACAAGATCCTGCTTCCTGCAATCTGGAAAGGTGATTGGTCTGATTTCAGCCCCACTTTGCTGGGCCCTGGCCATGAGCAGGGTGTGCCTGCCGGGCAGCCTGTGCCCCCCAGCAGCTGCAGAACCAGCGCCGAGCTGTGCTGCGGGATCACTGCTGGTGCGGGCTGCACCTCACTCCCCACACGGTCTGTCCATCACCTCCCTTCCAATGCACTTCCTCCTTCCTCTTCTCTCACGAGGGCCTCTGAATTTGTTTTACCTATCCCTTATTTGTGTTTCTCATCTCAACTATCAAAGGCTACAAAATTTGCTGGAAACAGACCCATTTTGTCACTACATGTAATTTATTTTGGAGAAACCATATAGGGGGCCATCTGCTTTTCATTTTGACTTCACAAGCACAGACTGAAGACTTACGTTTTCTTTGATCAAGTCTTCTTTCAGCCTCTTGTTTTGCATGTTTTGTTCTCTTATTAGCATTCGTGATTGTACAGAAATACTCCTTCACTGCACATAAATTCCTGAAAGCCAGAGATACATGTGTGGAGGGAGACATTTAGTGGGTTTCCTGCTTAGACTTAATGTATTCTGTGAGCACAGGCAAAGTGTGCTGAATCCTTGAGAAAATCTATTTGTTTCTTATTTGTGAGAGCTTTTTTATTTTGAATAGTTTCATGTGGAGGAGGATGTTCAGATCCAAGGTCACCTGTGTGATGAGCCCCTGCAGTTCCCTGTCCACTGACAAAACTGCAGGACAGATTCACATAATACCAAGTTCTGGGTGATTCAGATCACTCCTCATCCAGGCGTTTTATTTGCTGTCCTAAAGTGCTGCTGTTGCTCCACTCAAGAGAGAGAGGATCCCTTTCCTTCCCTTCGTGTTGAAATCCACATGAAATAATTGGTGCAGAAGTTGTTATTCAGTCTGTGTTCAGCCTTCGAGCCATCCAGACCAAACTTTCCAGACCAGCCATGCACAGGCTGAGTTTTTTCATTTGGACAACTGATCCCAATTACAGAATCCCTCATTGGTAAATTTTTCCTACCATTGATTTTTAAGTCTTGGCTGGGAAACCCACTCTGACCACTTCTTTAAATATCATACAAGATATTGGTGGTAGGAGGGTGCACATAATTACAAGGAAGGCCCTTTTCAAATTTAAGAACTTTTTGAACTTTCCTTCCATCTATTAGTTGTGTCTTTCTAGATCAGAAAAAGAAAAAAGTCCTTCCCTTATTTTAGTGTATTTGAAAAGTTCCCAGGTGAGGCTCAGGGTTTTCTTCTGCTTTACCTCCTGTGTGTTATCTCAAACTGGAAAAATTATTTCAAAAGAAGTTTTAGAGTTGTATTTATTGTTAGGATAGTAGTGAAGTTTTGTTCCTTTTTCCTACAAAATTTTACAAATTGTAGTGCAGATTTATCTTGTGTACACATTCCAATGCTACATAAGATTTCTTGAAGCCTGTGTAGGATCCATGAAATTCCACAGCTGAAGACCCTTGTTTCCATCTTCAGGGGCGGCTGAGCTGCCCCCCAGCCCTGAGGGGCATCTGCCCAGGAGTCCTGCAGGGAGTGACCACAGAGGGCATCCTGCTGCCACCCTGCCTGAGCAGCTCCTGCATCAGCCACAGAGCTGGCAGAGAGCCACCAACACAAACACAGCTGAGAAACCTCTGGGTGATCCTGTATCTAGTGGGTAATATGCACATGCAGATGTGCAGGTTTAAAACTCAAAAGTGAATTTGTACTTTCACATGGTTTTTGTGCAGGGAAGAAAATAGGATTTTAACGTTTAAAATGAGGTTTCTTACATAGTGACTGTGGTGAAAGATGCCAAGGAGCTGCTGGGGTTAATGACCCTCAGCGTAAAGTTCATCACTTTTCCCAGCATCTTGCCATTAATTGGCAGGTGCTGCACTGCTCTCTCACTGCTTGATTAACAAAATTAACCTGGCATTTCAATATCAGAGTAGAGAAATGAAATATGAAATGAAATGAAATGAAATGAAATGAAATGATCAGAACTGCTATGGTTGGAAGGGACCTATAACAATTATCTAATCCAACTGCCACTTCCAAAGACCTTTTTGCTAATCCAAAGAACATTTTAGGACTGAGCAAAGGTTAAAACCTATTGCTAATGGCACTGTCCAAATGCTTCTTGAACACTGAAAGACTTGGGCATCAACCATCTCTCCAATACGCCTGTTCTCCTATGTGACCATCCACAAGCCTTGTGGGAGGAAATGCTTCTTGGTACCCAGTTTGAACCTCTCCTGCTTCAGCTCTGAGCCATTCCCATGCATCCTGCCCCTGGATGCCAGGGAGAAGAACTCAGCACCTCCCCATGCCCTTCCCCTCCTCAGGAAGCTGCAGAGAGCAGTGAGGGCACACCTCAACCTCCTTTTCTCCAAAGTGGACAAGCCCAAAGACTTCAGCTGCTCCTCACAGGAGCTTCAGCTCCGATTCCCTCCTCAGGATGCACGGAAGAACGTTCCCTTCCTTCTCCACCTGCAGGGCCCAGCAGGCCCCAGGCGAGGCCCATCCCCTCCCTGGGCTCTGGCTGTGCCCTGGGATGGGCTCTGGGATGGGCTCTGGCTGTGCCCTGCTGGGAGCTCTGGGATGGACTCTGGGATGGGCTTTGGCTGTGCCCTGCTGGGAGCTCTGGGATGGGCTTTGGCTGTGCCCTGCTGGGAGCTCTGGGATGGGCTCTGGCTGTGCCCTGCTGGGAGCTCTGGGATGGGCTCTGGCTGTGCCCTGCTCGGGGCTTTGGCCTCGGGGCTTTCCGGGCACTGCTGAGCCACCCTGAGCCACCCCTCTCCCACTTCACCCCTGTGCCCGGTGTCACTCCTTCCCAGGGGCACAATCCACCATTTGCACTTGACAAATTTCACCTCATTTAAGATTGCTCAGTGCTCCAGTCTATCTAGATCCCTCTGCACAAGCCCCTTGTCCCTCAAGAGAATCCACAGCACCTCCCAGTCTGGAGCATCAGCAAATTGCCACTGGTGCACTCACCTTCAGCATCCAGACCACTGACAAACACATTGAGCAGGACTGTAAGTAAAAAATGAGGATTTTGTGTCTGGCGATGTTATTCTTCATTTTTCTTATTTTCCTGAAGAGGATGCTTTGAAGATTTCCCATGCCAGCCACTAACCAAAAATTAAAAGAAACAAAGTTAATTTGTTTCTAAACATTTATTCTATGCAAAGTGTAAACAGACATATGCTTGGGAATGTTGAGTATTTTAGGAATCCTGGAAACTCCTGAAAAAGCAAGCCAAACATGTCCTGGGCTGCACCCAGAGCCCCGTGGGCAGCAGGGCAGGGAGGGGATTCTGCCCCTCTGCTCTGCTCTGCTCTGCTGAGACCCACCTGGAGCACTGCATCCAGCCCTGGGCTCCCAGCACAGGAACCACAGGGACCTGCTGCAGCCAGCACAGAGGAGGCCATGAAGATGACTAGATGTTGTATTGCACTAAATACTTTGGTAGTTTGCACTGTTCCCATGATTTGTATCCTATGACCACACGGTTGTCCCCTTCCCCCCACCCAGGGCAAGTGTCAGCCTTGGTGGTCTCTTCCTGGGTTACCCCTCCCCTGGCCCCTCCTCACCTGTGTCCCTTTGGCTGCAGTCCTTCTCCTCCAGCCCCTTTCTGAGCCCCTAAAGCCCCCTAGAGACAGCTGGCCGGCCTCTTTCCCACCTTGGAAAATAAAGGCAGGGTGTTGGTGCCCACGTGGAGAAGAGCACTCCTGGTCTTCTGCCTTTGTCCGTGTAAGACTGTGTGGGCTGGGGTCCATAGCTCACCAGACTGGACCTCAACATTCTGCCCCGACACAGAGTCTGACAACTAGAGGGATGGAGAACCTCTGCTCCAAGGACAGATTGTCCAGCCTGGAAAAAAGAAAGCTCTGGAGGGACCTTAGAGCTCCTTCCACTACCTGCAGGGGCCTCACAGGAAAGGTGGAGAAGGATTTTTTACAAGGGTAGAGAGTGGTAGGACAAGGTGCAATGAATCAAACAGAAAGAAGATCAACTCAGGCTAAATATAGAGAAGAAATTTTTTCTGTTGAAGGTGGTGAGTGAGTCACTGCCAGGTGAGAGGCTGTGATCACAAAACCACCAAGAACTAACCAAAAACCCCAAAGGAATGGCAGAAATGAGGCAGGCTGGATAAAGAAAAAAGTTTACCAACTTCTTCCTTTTCCAAAGTTTCAAGTTCTGCAATTTGGTGCTTGAGAAAAATCTTTTGTTCAAATTTGAACATAAGCATTAACTTCTCTTTCAGCTTTGCAAGAGAAACTTCAGCCCTGAAAAACTAAGCAGTTAAACTGTAAACCAGTTTGGATTAATAAATACATATCCAGCTGTATTTAGACTACCCTTACTCGGATATTAGAGAAAATTTGTTTATAAAAGGTTGCAATGACATAACAGATTTTTATTTGCTTGATCCTCATAACTTCTATGACAGCAGACCTTCTCAAGAGTTTTTTAATGTCTATTTCAAGATTTCTTTAAATTAAAATGACTGCTTCTCTCAGAAAAAGACCTTCTAAACAGTTTCCTTCTCTTCAGCCCTAAAAGGTGGTATCGTAGAAGAGAAAGTGCAAAACAATTTGAGTCCATGGAAGGAGCTTGGTTAAGAGGTCACTCTTGATGATCTTCTCCCGTGTCCCAAGTGCTTTTTCTCACTGCTCACTGCAGGAGCAGCTCTGCCTGCCCAGGGTGCGACTCAGTGCTGACATCCTGACTGGGAGGTCTTTGAAGCCTCCCCGCCCTTGTGTTAATGATTGGTTGTGTGGATTTGGATGTTGTGGATCTGGAGCCACATCAAGAAAGCATTTCCTTTACCACTGTTAAAATGAAATGGACTGACTGCTTTCTCTTCTTTCTCACAGATGGCCGTGGGTGTAATGAGATTTCCACACTTGGCTAAACCATTTTTCCACCAGGAACAGAAGGTGCTTCCTGATGATTTGTTTGCTGCCACTCTGAAGAAACACAATATTACACTTTGGGGAAAGTCACAGTTTCATGCTTCGCCTGGCTCTTCAAAGGCACTGGCCCCTTTCACTTGAAGATGATCAAACCCAATCCTGAGTTTTGCACTCTGGTCAACTCAGGGAGAAAAGCTGATGCAGATTCTGAGGATTGCTAAAAAAATCATGGCCAGTTTGGACCCCTGAGCCTACAGGAACTGTCAGTTCTATCCTGGCATGTGTGTAATCCTGTAACAGTCTCCCTCTGAACTTTATTTTTTGATGCTTGCCAAGACGCACGTTCACTTGGAAACATGAAATTTTTAGGGTTTTTAACTATTACAGTTTGGGGTGACAGTAATTAACCACTGGAAATCAATACACCTTTGACTTCCATGAAAAATTTGTTTTTCTTCACTACAAAATAAAAACTACAGCTGTTGGGAAAAAGTCACCACAGCTGCATCTGTGGTGATGCAAAAGACATCACAACTGCTTGATGGTCACTGAGCACAGGGGAGATTTTTTTACAAACCCCTGGGGGTTGCTGGAGGAGCTCTAAACAGGAGGAACAACGATACTGTTTTCACCCCAGTAAGTACTTGCCCTTTGTGTCTCACTCTGCTGCCTGACTTTCCTAGCAAAAGTCTATTTTTCATTTTCATTTCTGACTATTTGTACCTCTTTCTATCAATTACTCAAACTCTTCTAAACATTTCTCAAAACTACTGCAGGCTGGGTTTAAAATATGACAGTAGTGCACATTTACACATACGGTTCTAGTGGTACACAGCAATAATTAATGGTGCTACATGTGTAAGTCACTTATACCAGAAACAAATAAAATCACTTTTATTCAACCAGTTTATCACAACCCTTATGTTATAAAAATAACTTCATAGTATGTTAAATATTAAATACAAAACAGTTGTACACTGCTTTTAAAATAAAAGAACATTTTGTGTTTTTTATATATGTTTCTATATAAAGCAGCTGACCCAGACCCAGTTTAAGACTGTGGGTCTGCCTTTACAACTATATTTAGCTCTTCTTGACCTGAAGACATATGGAAGGAAAACTACATTTTAAGGAATTCAGCTTCATTTAGGAAGGCTGGAAACAGTGAGAGTTTCCATGCTGCTTAAGAAGGAAACCAATGCAGGCCTCAATCCATTTTAAGTAGAACAATTACTAATTTTAAAAAACAAAACCCAAACACCAGCAACTGTTTGGAAGAGCACAGTGGGTCTGAACTATTCACTTGTCTTCCACATCTGCTATCATAGCCTCAACTGCATTCCAGTCCAGCTTGCTGAGGATGCTGCCTGTGCTTTCAGAAGCACTGTCAGTGCTGATGCTGCCCAGAGGAGAGAAGCTCATGCTGTGCACTGCAGAGGCCTGTTGGGGCAAGAGAGGATGAACTGAACATTGTGCTTCATTCATGGACAGCAGAAATTATCCCACTCTTTTAAAACATGTCCAAATCCAGTGATGTGTCTGATTATTCTGCAACAAATGCAATCTGTTTTCCTGTTAATGCCCTCCCACTGGTGTCTGTTGCTTGGCAGGCAATGTGCCTCTACAGTTGTTAAAAAGAACACTCAATTTCAAGGCTCACAAGAATGACTGCAATTCTAAAAAAAATAAATAAATAACATGGTTCTCCTGAAGCCCCACAATTTGTGCT
This sequence comes from Zonotrichia albicollis, assembly GCF_047830755.1. NCBI lineage: Eukaryota > Metazoa > Chordata > Aves > Passeriformes > Passerellidae > Zonotrichia > Zonotrichia albicollis. The sequence continues at coordinate 18,572,835 of NC_133860.1, forward strand.
TCTCTGTATCTATCTCACCCACATATTTTGAATAGAGAACCCCATTTTAAATAAAGCAGAAGTAAACAAAGTGAAGTCTCAAATAGTTTATAGAATAAGTAGGTACTCTACCTGGAACATGGAGTCATGAGTATCTTGAAGTATTCTTTGGATATCATCAGGCACAGTCCAAGGACTCACCACGTCTCGATCGGTGTCAGGATCCACGCTCTCTGTCTGAACTGAAGTGGCAACTCGAGGAGGTTTTTGTGCTGAGCTTCCGCTGACTCTGCACTCAGCAGCTGAGGAGAAAACACGCCAACCATAGCCCTGTAACACTTCTTGCACTTTTCATCCCAATCTCTTGAAACTCCTTCAAGAATAGAAGCTTCAGGTTCTAGGAACTAAAGCTGTGTGTAAATCCTTGTGAAAACAGCAAGCTCTGTTACCTAGAACTGATGTGGGTTTATGGTGAGAAAAGGCTGCTGGTTCCTTCCAGCCTCCTGCTCTGAACTGCCTTCCCAGGGCAGAACACAAAGTGGAACAGGACTATCCTGATGGTGCCGTCCCCCACAAAAAGCACATTGCTTCCTTATTTGGCAGAGGACTAAACTAAATAAATTCTGAATTTGTGCCTCTTCAGAAGACATGGAACTTTGATGAAACCCTTAGCAGTGATGTGATACACTGCAAAAACAGATACAAGAATGTGCCAGGAAATCAGAGGAAGATCAACCTGAATATAGAGTTTAAAAAAATGGAGAAAAATTATTTTCCACATGAGTAGAAGCAGTTCAGGAAATGTGTCCTTCTGCTTATCATTACTTCTCTCAATTTCCTATACTGCAAGTCAAATACATTGACCTTTGACTGTCCAAATTATGCCAATAGTATAATTTTGGTGTAAGGCCGAATATAATCAGGCCACAGTATTTCCCAAGTCTCAGACTGATTCACTTCTCATTCTTTGATCAGAAATTCTGCTGCTGTTAACAAGTATTGTATCTGTTAAAGAATTTGATTAGGAACAATCTTTTTTGGATCCAGACCTACAAAGACAGGCATGGGAAAAGTACCACTAAAATCCAAAGGGGATTATTTTGTTAAACTTGGTCAAATTTTTCTGTGCTAACATGGAATTATGACAAAATTATATATTAGATGGATACTGTACAGAGGGATAGCAAAGACAATTCCTATTATAAAGAGCTCAGAGATTCAGCAGCATAGAAGGGCAAGGGAGAGGCAGAATTCTTGTGTCTTGGACTGCAATTAACTTTCTCTCTGTGGGTTTGAATTGAAAGATAAAAGATTCTGTCCCTCATGATTTCATAACATGTGTTTCAGCAGTTCACCAAAATCTAGCACGCTTATTTCAGTAATCTTGAAACTGTGACCTGGCAAAAAACTATTCAGAAGGTAAACAGAGGTGGTTAAAATATTTCACAAGTTTCTAATTAAACTTTAAGTGGGGAAAAAAGAATGAATTTTATTCTTCTAAACTAATGCTGTATCTGCATCCTATTCCCCCCCTGTATTATGTAGCATTATGTCATTGTTCTGTGTAACTTACAGTGTCTGGGCTTAACGGGACCATTTGTAGCATTTCTCAGTCTTCTTCTGGAGGTACTTTTCCGAAGCAGCATACAGGCATTTCCTGTAAAGAGAAAGTAAGCATTTTCTTTTTTAAATGCTGATCAAATATACTCCAAGATGGTTAGAAATTTTTATCTACAAATTTGCTGCCTAGATTACATGGTACTCTTGCTGTGGCAATTTAAAACTACCTTGGATTTAAAGAGAAGTGATAAGAAAAGGTAACTCTCATCATTTAGCAAAACAATAGCAGCAGAATTGCAAAAGCCTTAAGACAGGAAACATCCAGGTTTATAGATCTGATTTTTACACAGATATCCCTCCCAAAAATCCAGCAGTCACCTGAAGATCCTCTTCAGTATGTGCCTTCATTAAAAAAGTTCTGATCTTACCCCTGGACTGTGTTAAACCAAGAGGTGGGGTGAAACATTGAACTTTTTGACCAAAGCCAGGTTTGGCAGCAGGTCTGCTCCTTTCTGCCAGAACAGGACTGTTCAGATGCCCTCTGCAACGAGACAAAAATACCAACACAACAAAGATTAAATACTTGACACTGTGTACCACATACCCTTCCTCCACACAGGTCAGACCTCACAGGGCATATTCAGAAGAGACATAAAAGCCAGAGGAATCACATTCAGCCCAGCGAGCTGAGGACCAGCACCACACACTGCCTGTGGGGTCAGTAAGCCTCACCAGAATCACACCTGCTGCAATCACAGTGAACACACATCAAACTGGCTTTACAGAGAGCCACCTTAGGTCCAACAAAACTTTTAGTTGGTAGCTCCTGCCACTCCTAAGTGGATTCCTGCATGTTGTTCCTTAGCATGTCTGATTCTGGCTGGCTGATGCACTTAAACTTCCCTTGGCCACACCCAGCAGGCTCTGCACAGCACTGACTACATTCAGTTTAATGTTATATGCTGGAACTGTAACCAAAAAGAGAAGTTTTACTGTAGTGAAAAAGAGAAGCAGAAATATTAAATTACAGGATTACCCTGTAAGTACAAAGTTCTCCCTATTACCCTTTAAGTACAAAGTTCTCCTAAAGTCCTCTCCATATCTCTCCTATAAAAAGCAAAAAATTATATAAATAGGAAGAAAAACTACAATGCAATATACACCTGTATTAGATATACAGACATGTGGCATTAATGCCATCAAATTGAGTAAATTAATCAGTTCATAACACTCAGATACCCTCATCTCCCCAAAAGGCAATAAGCAAAGTGTGAAAGTAAGAACAAGTAAAATCCTAAGTAATGAAAAATTAAGAAGGAGAACTAGTCTAGAATTTGCACAGTAGAATTTTTATTTGCTTCTTGTTTGCTGTTAGATGCTCTTCAGGTCTATACTGCTGGTTATAGTCCAGTGGCACTCATGGAATCACTAAGGCTTCAGAGGACCTCCAAGATCAACTACAACCTTTGATGGAATTACAAGCCTGTCAACCAGACCCTGGCCCCGATTTCCATGTCCAGTCACACCTCCAAGGGATGGTGACTCCACCACCTCCCTGGGCAGCCTGTTCCAGTGTTTAACCACCCTTACTGAAAAGGAACTGATGTGAGTGTTAGCGTTCAAAAACACATAATCACGGGGGATTATATGCGGTGCTTTTTATTAAGAGCTCTGGGAATCGGGGTATATTCAACCCAAATCTGACTCCGACCATACATCCAAAATGATCATGTTTTATACTCTATTGTTACATAACTTTCATGTTAATTATTAAACTTATATTGTTCTATTGTATACATAAATTCAGCCCCTCTCTGAATTTCCAACATAGTTTCTCACTATTCTTCTTATGGTTATATAATAATTACATTTAATTACTAAACAATCATCACATCTAACAATTATATAATTTATCATACTGCTTATGCAGGTGCAGTTGATCTGGGAAAGCACAAAGCCTAACATTTTAGATTCTATCTTTAACTATTTCCAGGGTTCCACTATCATGAGTATGGGTTAGAACACTGCTTACAGCCCCAGCTCCTGAGTTGGCTTATTCAGTGCTCCAAAAGGCATTTTTAAGGCTCCCTCCAAGATTTGCAGTACTGGTTTTAACAAGCCTGGAGCAGGGACTTGAGAGTCTCTGATCCAGACAAATTGTATCTTTGATTCCACCAGCATATGACTTTTCTCTCAAGCTATTTCTGTCTCAACTTGCTACAAAATTTGGAGGGTAGTAAAAACACCAGTAGAACAGAGCAGGTTTAATGCTTAAAGTGTTACCCTGTACTAGATGCCACCTTCCTCCTTCTGTAAGCTTGAGCTGATCTTGTGCTGGACAAGGCCCTGTGATCACTCGCTGGTGATGCCACTGTTTCAGATAACATTTCATTCATCAGAGAAAGTGCATCTGATACTCTGATTCTGTGATGCTCAGACAGCAGGGCTCTGCAGAGAAATAATATTACACGTTACCTCATGCAGTGACTCACTTCACTGCAGCTGACATGGGAGTCCTGTAAGGCTACATGAAGAACGTTTTTTACAAGATTTCACAGAAAATATACTAAGCCTTTTAAGAGGTCATTAGCAAAAAGTTAGAACAATTCTTACCGAAGGGTTTGAGAGAATTAATGCTGGGGAAAGAAAACAATGATATTTGGAAAGCAACAAATACAGTCAAAGGATAAAAATGTTCAGAATTTCCCTAAATGGTAAAGAAAATGTGGATTATTCATACTTTTGGTTAAATTTCATTCATATCTGAAGTTTCATAAGCAATAGAGTTAAAATGATCTCTACATCTTCCTCAGGACTGGAAAACTAATATAAAAATAAGGATTTTAAAAGCAACTTACTTGTCTTTTTCTTCTTTCTTCTTCTGGAAGACTCTAATATCCTTTGAAGTAGGATAATGATGCTGTTTAAGAAAGTATAAAAATCTTTAACTAATTATGTACTGTGGTTGCATTCCAGTCTGTCACTCTCAAAATGTACTTACTTGACTTGAAAGTTACTGCTTAAGAAACTCTGAAAGCATTTGGTCCAACCAGGAAAATATGAAAGCATATGGTCCAACCAAGAAATTCAAGTAAGACTGTCCCTATAACTTTCCATTCTCAAAAAACATCTTCCATACCTCACATGCTTAAAATATTAACATTCCTAAGGAGATGTCCTCACAGTCAAGCTCAAAGTTTCAAATGGCCTCACCTCCAGTTTCCTAAAAATCAGTAGTGTTCCTAATAACTGATATATAAAACAGAACAAGGTTGCACTTGGACCTGTGTTGGCTAGAGTACAATTTGAAATGTTTAATTCCAGTTAAAAAAAAAAGCCCAAACCAATCCAGACCAAACCCAAACCATCCACTGAAAGCTGAAAATCCCTCCACTAATGATTTCAGGAGAAAAGCCCATAGCAAAAGCATCAAGTGTATATTAATGGGCTGACATGAAAGGGAGAGAAGCAGGACCCATTTTTCTTAAATCACTTCTCTCCACACATGTACAGAAGAACACCACAGTTCAATTGTTTAATCTTTTAGGGGAAATACTTTATTTCACATAGATCTGCTACTCTTTCTGAAAGTGAATATAATTGAACTATTTAGTCACAGGGAACTTGTGTATGTTACATATTTGCTGCTTGGGAGTTAAAACAAGTAGAGCTTCAGCCAGCAAGAATTTACAGCACATCCTGAATTCAACAAGTAGAAAGTGTAGGAATATATTTGGTGTTGTTAGGTCTCATCTCCTGTAACCCCAGAGCTTCCTGTAACTCAGCAGGATCTTTTCAGGTCCTGAAGGCATCCAGATGGCAAATGCATATTTTAAGAGTAAACACCAAATGGAAAATGTCTTCTGAACCACTTTTGTATGGTTTTTCCTAAGTTTTCTATTATTTCCCGCACAGAAAAATTTCCAGATCAGGCCATAAATGTGTTTTTACTAATAAAATTAAAATATTAAAAAAAAAATCTGAGAGTGGACTGTTCATTGAAATCAGCCTTCAACAAAATATATTGTAAGATACCTGACATATATGGCATATTCTAGCACCTCTGCTGATCCCTGATGATTTTTGCATGCACGCCTGTGTGGGTAAAGGCAGTGACAACTACCCTCAGTATCCTGCCATGTTTGCAAAGGATGCTGGCATATGAATGCTGCTTTTTAAATTCTCTGGGAGGCATGTGGGAAGATGAAACAAGGTGTAAACATGTCTTAAGAACTGCTGTAGCTATCAGTCCCTGGGAAACTCATGTCTCATCAGTGAATGTTGCAGCTGTATCCATCACTGTTGAGGATTACTCTGTAACAGCCACCTGCAGCCAGCGGTCAGCACTGCAGCCTCGGGAGAACGCTGGTGTATTTACTTACCTGACACAACTGTGACCAGCTTCCAGTAAAATAAAATCATACACGTAGAAACCCTACATCACAATAGGAAAAAAAACCCCCACCACTCCCAGCCTTTACATTATCTAACCTGAATAATCAACCCTTGTATAATAAGTAACAGTTACTCTTCAATACACCTGTTATTCTTACCACACTCTTTCTCAGGTTGAATGGATGATGTTCTTTCTGTCTTTGTTCATCTAGTTTCTTCAAGTATTCTTTCATTCTTTCCTTTTGCTTTCTTTTCATCCATGTTTGGATCTCTTTCCTTTCCTTTTCTGTTCTTTGAGAATGCCCAGAAGCAGAATCAAGGACCCTGAGGGCAGATGTGAACAGGAAATAATCTAGCACATCCTGTAAATTGCAAACAATGGCAACTACATGATATAACAAAAAACATTGAAAACCCTTTAAAATCCTGTCACAGCTGGAAGCATAAGTAATGAACAAGAGGGGAAATTTTCTTTTGCAAACTTTTACTAAATAAAATCCTGGTAAACAAGTAATTTCCAAGACATTTCATAAAACTATTCTTTTACTTGTCAGCTACATTCAGATAATAGAACTAGAGCTTAAACTGGTGGGAACTGTGTCACTAATGCAGCAGACTGGTGACTTGAACAGCTGCATATTTTTGTCTTGTCAGCAACTGATATCACAAACTGTAGTAGGAAACAGCTGTCATTATGACTTCTCTCAGGAAAGAGCACAGCTGATTTTATTTATTTTATTTTGACAGTCAGGAAGGTGTAGAAATCTCCAGCAGGGAGAGGAACATGACAAGCTGGAATCTGGGGCTCAAAGTTTCTGAAGCTGCTGTGCCACTGGCAGGAAATATCTGTTCTGTCTTTCAGAACTGCTTTAAAAGACCTGAAGGTCTGAACTGAATCTCCTCTATAAAACCAGTTATAAAAAAACAGTGCTCCAGCCTATACCTAGCAGAAGAAGGAACAAGCAAATAAGAAGGAAAGAATTTCAAAACCAGAATACTAGAAAACAATAAGTACATTTGACAATAATGACCAGTAGATTTGTGGCAATTACAAGCTCTAATACAAGTCCCATTAACACCAAACCACATACTTGCTCCCATTGTTTACAGGGTGCGGACCACACGAATAACCAGTGTTAAAATGATTTAAGCAATACACAACAAAAACCAGCCCTGGTATTACCTAAAGGTTTTCTTAGCCTGTGTTCTTGCAAAGCCCAGCTCCAGCAGAGAGGTGTCACTTTCTAGCACACGATCATTCACCACATCAGTAACATCACTTGGACCAGTAATTTGCAGATCTTCTAAAGAGCTTGATGTTAGGTAGGAAAAACACCTGTTACTAAATTAATGTAGAACATTCCTGTAAAAACAACAAGCTAAACCCCTTTCTTTCATACTTAAAACAACAATATCCAGGTTGTTTTACATACAGCCTTTGGACTGAATATTCTTTCCCCACATCTCCACTGGGTTAGTACACTTGAGTGAGCTTTGATGAGGACAGAAGGAGCAAGACCTGATTGTCCCAACAGAGGGACAATCCCCAGCTGAAATGCTTGAGCTCTGCTGTGGTGTGTGAACATGGCTGGCCCACAGGAGGCTGAGCCTGGCAGGCAGGAGCACCACAGGGTGTGTATTGCTGCCCATGAGGAGATAAGGTTATGAGGTGCTACCAGTTTCAGTGGTACCCAAATCTCAATGACCTTCTGAGCAAGAATCAGTGTCAGTGAGAGCACAGCTTTACCTATATTCTCTCAAATTCTTTCCTCTCTTTCAATCAGTTGGTCCCAGTAAAGAACAAATCTCATCATTTAGGACTGCTAGCCATCAGTGTCTGCTAAAGTTTTGCCTTACACCCATACTCCACCTTATACAATCACTTCCTAATCTACTTCAGTCACTACAACTAGTTCCACTTAAAATACCAGAAAAATAGGATAAACCATTCAGTTTACAGCTATGCTTCAAGCAAAGCAATAAAGATGGGTAATGGAGCAGAATGACCAGGAAGAAAGGAAACCAGCTAATCTTTTCTACTGGATACAGAAGACTAACAGTAGCTAAAAGTGAAAATATATATGTCAGACTATTTTATTTTATGCATAGGCTCTTCCCAGTTTTGCAATCATCCGTCTGTTGCTTTATACTTTTCACACAGTAAGACTTTAAAAACCTTCTGGTGATAGCTGGCCCTCATGGAAAGCTACCCACAGCAGCTGCATGTATTTTGCTGAAAAAGTGGTTTACAAATAGGAGAAATAACAAATGCACACAGACAAGAGCACCATCTACATTAACAGCTCCAATACCTTTAATTAGTAAAGAACTCTGAATGCTTCTAGAGCTTTTGTGTGAAGCAAATCTAACAGGCACCACCAAAGTCAGAGTAAATGTCTGAAATTAGCTAACAAAAGGGATTTTATTCAGGTTGAAAATAAATTATTCAATTTTTATAAAGTGATGATTCCACCCCGTCAGTCACCTTTTTGGTAAACTGTCAATAACACCAGTCTCAAAATACATACCCAGGACATAGATCTCTGCATATGTGAGAACCTGAAACAGAAACAATCCTTGTTAATAATACCTCTGCACTTTTAGACACACTAATCATATGTATCTTAAACAGCCCGTAGGATAAAATATAGAAATATGTCAACAACAATTGATATTTGACAGTTGATATTAAAAATAAATTAATATGGTACATAAGCTTAAAAGCCTGTGAAACAACGCATCATTGACTGCCAGGTGAGCACAGAGGCTCCAGAGAGCATTAATTAACAGCTCCTGGCTTTTGCAGGTGGTTTTGCTGGAAGATATTGTCACTGTTCACAGTCTTCTGCCATGACCAACTAACTGGAAATAGTCTGTTCCAATTAATTATACAGTGTTGCTTGGAAAATTAATGATTGGCACTTACTTGAGAAATCCAGGTACTCAGAAGAAGCTTGGAATTCGGAAGATGCAACTGAAGAGCAGTATGGTTGTCTTGGAAGGAAGAGCACTGCTTCCTCTCCTAAACTAATCTCTCCATCTCAAAAAATTATAGTTGTAACTTAGTACCACCTATAGTTTTCTTAGCTTGGAAATAACAAGTTTATACTTAGAAAACTCTATTGCTCTTTTCAAAACTTAACTGTGTATGTGTACTGTAGTACACACTACTAGTACTGCATACAGACACGGGAACCATGTTTTAATACATTTTAAGACAGACTGCTCTAAATGTGGCTATCAAATGCACATTCACATGTACAACACACATACCACTTTTGGGAGCCTGACTGCAAGAAATGCAGGCAATACACAGAGAAAACAATACAACTGCATTTTTAACCTCAGGCAACAGGCTGCTTGCAGAATGATTTTTCGTCCTCCTTTTAATGCTACTGTAGTCTTCATAATTTCCAAAATCAATTTACCCTCAGTTTTCAAAATGACTAGACCTCATAAAATGATCTTTTAAGACACAGACAGTAGTTACTGTACAGAGTAACTACTGTACAGTACTGTAAGTACCCATTGATTTTGCCAATGTAGGCTGGATTTAATAGAGAGATCACCTCTCTAGACACAGATATATGACAAGATGATCAAGACAGCTTTTGGAGGAAGCTTTGAGTGTTCTGTGATATCATAGTCATTTATACTCAGGTAAATAAGTACAAATCAGCACAGTGATGGGTTTCAGAAACAGACCAAATGCTGATTATTTTCTTTCAATAACAGTGAATTCGAGTGCAAGTATGATTCAGTACTGAACTGTTTTCAAAACTTAATGAAGCTGTTATGTCATGTAACAAACTCATTATCACACAGCAATGAAGCCACTCTGAATAATGCAATCTAGAAAGACTCATGCCTGAGTTTAATGAGCTCATTCGCATTATGTAACATTCTGTGTAACAGCCATGAGGAAATGCTACAGCATGAAGAAAAGGTTTACTTATTTTTAAAAGATGCAAAGAGGAAAAATATACAATAAAGTTTATACCAGAAGGTGACTTCAGGCCACTGGGAAACTTAGAAGCCAAGGCTGAAGAAGCAGAAGAGTGTGCATCCACTGTAGTAGAGCTGGGCATAGGATATTTCAAGTTTAAGCTCTCCTTTTGATCATCTATAACATCTTCAAAAATCATGCCCATCAAATGATCTTCTGATTCTATGGAAAAAACCAAAATTGTACTTAGTGCAGACCAATGGCAAATCCTCAAAATGCAGAAACTATCGTACATCTTGGTTAGTGGCATTTTAATTTATCTGTCACCTACACCAGCCTGGACCTGGATCTGCTGTGCCTCCCCACAGAAGTGCATCTCCTGGGCTGTGCTCTGTGAACCAGTCCTGCACACACAAAGAAAATTAGCGGACCAGGAGTTGCTCTGGATGAGTCTAAAGGACATCCTAAATAACGCCTTACGTATGATCACAGATATAGCCATGATTTGATTCCACCACTTGGCTTTGCATTAACTCCATAAGTGGATTAGACAATGTTCTTGGCACAGCCCAGTAGCTATAAGTAGGTACTACATAGTTATTTGTTAGATAAGCAATAAATCATTCAATACCTCTGCTCTAGTAAACAGTTAAGCTGATGTAGGATTTTAATAAAACCAGGAAGACTGGCTACCTTTCATTTTATTTCTTTCTCTGGTATTTTTGATTTATATTTCAGTAACACCTTTAGGGATTGCAGTAAATGTCTGCGGTAACTAAAAGTTATTAAATATGCACATTCCATGGTAAATTTATTATCCTTCTGTTAACTGGACACATACCAGCACCAATGACTCCAGAAGCTTCAGAGACTGCAGGATGAGCACCAAGGTCTGAATCAGCAGCCATTTCAAAATCCTCTATCAGCTTCACTAACTGTAAGTGAAACCAAAAAACTAGGTAATGATACTTCCTTCAAGGTATTTCTGAGACTTACACCACACATACTTATGCAAAGTCTACTTTAAATATATTTTTCTTGTCAGAATCTTCTGAACTTCTGAATTTTAATGCAGTGTTCTGACTGAAAACAAACAAAAATGTTCAGAAATCAAAGTAGCTCAAGTAGATTAATTTCATGTAAGAATTACAATCTTCTGGATACTTACTTTGAGAAAAATACATATAAACTATTATTTGTTTGAACAGTTTTACTTCTACCAATCACATTATGCTTAAAGTAGCTGAAGTTCTCCAATATATACTTTATCTAAAACCCACAGATATTAAAAGACTTCCAACGTCTTCATAAGTCAGAAGTTTCAAACTAGAAAATGAAAACTAAAACTAAAATAGAGTGAGACATTTTACTGACCATTAGTCTCAAAAAGAACAAATCTCAAAACTGATAGGTAATACATGAAAAATTGTTATAATAGGAATGACCAACAAGTATGAACTTAAAAAAAAGACCAAAAAAAGGGTTTTTCTTTAGGATTTGTCTAGATACCCAGAAGTTTTAAAACCAAGGTGCTATGAAATGCTGAAACAAATACAGGATATATCAAGATTTTTTTTCCCTACAGGCTTTTAAAAAAATCTGGCTTAAGTAACAACCTTGATGAAGAATGTAAGTGATTAAATAATCCACCTGAGTGTAATAACTGTGTGTAAGTGACACAATGAGGTCTTTACATTTCTGTGAATCACAGAATACCATGAGTTAGAAGAGACCTAAAAAATCCATCACAGCCCAATTTTATTTTAATTACATATTCCAGGATTTATAAAGATGGCAAAAATGCAAGTATTTTATTAAACAAATTGGATCAGGTTCCAGAAATAGTCACAGAATATTTTGCAGAGGTAAAGCTGCAGAAGTCTTCGCCCAAAAAGGTCTCCTGCTCAGCCTGAACTCAGTTACACAGAAATTAAGTATGTTCTGCCCATTCATTAATAACATCACCATTCTGGCCAACATTTGATCCATTGTGAGCAACCATGTCACCCAACAGATTCAGCACTAAATATGAAAGAACCCTGTAATATACATATATGTAAAATTTGTATTATAATATAGATAATATTTTGATATTATATATAATGTTACAAATATTATAGACAGATAGATAGATAGACAGACAGACAGACAGATAGATAGATAGATATTATTCTCAATATCTTTCAACAGATACTAAGCAGATCTGAGAACACATCGTTCCAAAATGGAAGTTTTGTCTTTAGCTGAAAATATAAACTGTTTAAATACCAACAATTAGCACTTACCATTTTGCTGTTTCTGAAATCCTGCTCCATCTTTTCTACTATGTTCTCTAGTACACGTAATTGCATATCCATTTCCTTCTGCTTTGTGGAAAAGTATTCTTTTTCAATTAGTTTGAGTGGAAGCTCTGAAGAAGGAAGAGCTCCTCCATCTTCATGTGCTATGTTCCAAGTTACAGTATCTGTAGCAGAATCTGACTTATCTTCCTTTTGCAATTTGTTTGACACATTCTTCTGCTGATCATCTTAAAATAAAATTTTTTAAAAAAGAATACACCAGTATCGTTAAAAAAGCCACAAGCACCTAAATACTGCACATAATTGTAAGGCATAAATGTGCCATACCTAATAAAGTGTTTTAGAAGGCAAGAATCAGTACAAAAGAAGTCATATGTATCAATGTTGATGTAAAACATGAGGTTAATTGGGAAAAGGCTGCAGATTTTCTGTGGGAGTATTACAACAAAAGAGTATTACTTTTTCTTGGATTTAAAACTGAAATGGTTTACCTTGCTTCTGAAGAGCTCCAGGTGGAACTGGTGGAACTGCATTAGTAACAGAAGCTGCTGTGTGATGAAGTTTTGCAGTAGATGGAATTTCAAGCTTCTCATTCTGCTGTTCAGCAGCTATCTCTTCTGCAGACTCAGGTTTCATGGGTAAATTGCTAAGGATGTCACTGTCTTCAATGTCAATCACACTGATATATTCCTGTTTATGCTAAACAACAAGATAATGAAGAATTATACAGTATGTGTTTTGAATGAGCTGCTTATAGTGCATTGTTCACCATTTCCTGTGTTTACCTCTTGACATTTGTAGATGAAAGGCTTTTTTGTTTTGGGAACAAATTAAACACAATCTTCCCTACCACACCACACAACTGACTCATGCAGATACAAAGAACCCAAATTCATGAAGACAAACAGTATACTTAAAATGCACTTAAGCCACATGTACACTAGATCACTAACCAAATCAGGTGCATCTGACAGAAGGGATGGTAAAGGTTTCTCCTTCACCTCAGTGGAGAAACTCGGGTTTAAATACATGTCTGGCAGTAGTATCTCAGAGGAACTGGATGATTCTACAAGGAAATAATAATAGTCAGTATTATATTTACAGAAAAAGCCACAAAAACTTCAGACTATTAAGAAACAGCTCTGCATTCTCTAGAAGATAAGAAAAGCTTTGACTAAGCTGCCATCTAGATTGCTATTAATATCTAAGTCCCTCCTACTTAGGTAAAAAAAAAATCTGCATCTGCACTTAATCCAAAGAAATTAGATTACTCAGATAGAAACCTCTAATAAAACTATCTGCAAATGAGTCACATGATGTGGTACAATTATCTTCATATAAAAAAAACATTGTTGAATTTTACAATAATGGAAAAATTAGTATGCTCTCTTAGTACCACAGGAAAATAGTTGGGTACTGAAATCTATGTCATTTATTGATGAAACTATGCCACTGCAGCTCAATTTAATGTGATCTGTTATAACATCTCACTGATTGATTCATTTGGTCCACATTACAATAAATCTAAAGATCAAATGGGCACTAAAATCAAGCTAAAATCCACAAAATGAGGATTGGGTTTCAGAAAGTCAGATAAATTAACATGTTATTTGCACCCTACATTAAGTTGTCTCAGGTAGAAAACCAATGTTAGAACACTTTTATAGACTTCCCAAACAACAAATGAAGTGGAGAAAGACTGCAGCCACACCTGATACAGGAACAGATATGACCAGCTCGTTTTCTTGAACTCTGGAAACCTCATTTCCACCACTGATCCCATGATCCTGATGTGATTTGAGCTCTTGATTGGAAAAAAAAAAAAAGAAGACCAGAATGTATGAGTTTATATAAAGAAAAGACACCAATGTCATTATCTGAGTGTACATTTCTGATTTACCAGTTCACAGTGAAAGAAAAGTGGGGGAAGAGGAAAGGAAGCAATTTTAGTCAAGTGTGAAACATTGTCTAAAATGCATTTAGATAAGGTCAAGTTAAATTAAAACAAGCTTTCAGAAAAAGTTGCACCAGAACTGACTTACAGAAAGCATGAAGAGACTCTTACATAATTTTGTCAGTAATATTTTTAATTATAATTATTTTAATTACTGCTTTATAATTTATATTCCGTTTTTTTCTAGTTTAATTCTTTTGGAAACAAGAAAACTGCACAAAAACCTGCTTTCTCTTTACAAACTTGCTGCATTTTGAAAACTGATCAAATAGCACAACTAATCAAGATCAACACCAGAAACAGTTGGTTTCTGTAGATAACCTGTGTAGCACTTACCGGGACAAGTATTTGTACTTGCATCTTGAGTTTCTGCTGGCTTTTTTCCAAGAGAAGCCAAGTAATGTAGATCTGCTGAGGTAATACTTTCTTTATCCATTGCATCTAAAATGTGATAATACAAAATAGGTGTCTATTACTGATAAAAAAAATTGACATATTTGAAAGCAATTATACTAACTCATAACTATGGGCGCCAACATTTTCTTACTTGTATTTATGACAGATAATTTTCACTTGTCTCTAAGCATACCTCAAAAATGACTCCAAGAAAAGTTCATGCTACCAATTTATGTGAATAAACAACTGACACAATGTTACACTGAATTACAACCAAGATTCAGTTTAGAAATGTGATTTTAAATTAAATATTTTAATATGCTGAACAGTAATAATCTGTTACACATTCTAAAAGGAGGGGAGGAATATTTATGATATGTATGTCTTCATTTCTCTATTGTTGTTTCTACAAAGTTTGCATTTAAGGCCAAACTTCAGAGAATGAACTGCATTTTGTCCTGTGACAGAACTGAATGGTGTCATGAATTAACATATAATACAAAGAAGGAAATCTTTCCACAGGCCTGGTCTTCATATGGCAGGCTAGAAACACTGCATGTATTGAGTTTCTTTTACAAGAGACCTAAATTTTGTGTAATTAGAATATGCAGGCAAATAATGCTGGAATAATATATTTTTAAAATACATTAAAAATTTAGGATTGGAAATGTTTACAGAATTATTTTGATTTATCACATGACCAGAAGTCACTGTCAACCACAGGTAACAACTTGACATACTAGTATTATTTCATTAACTCTATTGTTTATAAACATAAATACAAGATTATCACTCATTTTGAAGAAAAAATTAAAATACTTCTAAAATTTTTGTGAAAACTATTCTGATTCTTCAGATAATTTGCACAAGATTTTAAATTTGCCTGCACCTCTCCTCATACCAATCCCCAAAAAAACGAGTGCCTCCCAAAAATTCTGGATCTGGACACCTGTTGTACATCCTGAAAGGTCTGGGGAAAGATCCCATAAGAGAGAAAGCTCTACTGACCACAAAGCACATTATCCTAGCTTTTAACATGGAGATTATTGTAGAGTTTTACTGTGAATTCTAATAGACTACTGTTCTTTTTTTTTTTTTTTTGAGTACTCAAAACATTAAAAAGACTTGTACTTGCCCATTGACATGAAAAAACCATCTTGAACGCAAGATGTCAATTTTGGTTTGTGGTCCTAATATAAGGAAAAAAAAGAATTCTCTTTAAAAAATAGTTCCAGTGCAGAGTAAAGGCTTTCTTGGTAATGTTAACTATCCAATATACCTCATATGAGTAATGATTTGGGAGAAAAAAAAGAAATAACAGTCACTTACTTTCCTCAATGCCTGTTTTAATTCCTCTGATGTATTCCAACTTAGTGGAATTTACTGACTATGTAACATTCTCTTAGGTATCTGAGGGTGACATGCAGTAACATAAATTCCTTATTCCTCTTTGAGTCTATTCTACCCCTGCTGAACCCTGAACATCTCCAGGGCTGGTGAGGACCTGCTCAACTCCAGCTGCTGTGCTGCAATTAAGTCTCAGAGAAAGTATGGTAGGGACCAGAAACACAGTTCTAGGGAGTGATCCAGCATTAAATTGGTAGTGTTCTAGCTTGAAACATGGTACTTGTAAGGATAAACCCTAAAAAGATATCAAAAAGGCCTAATCAAAACCCAGCTTGATGAAGGCTTTCTTTTTTCAGAGTCTGGACTGAGACAAAACTGAGATTCCAATGCTGCACATCCTTACTCTTGTATTGTCATACATCCAGGCCTACATGGAAAGAATAATGCCTGGGTCACTTTGTCACTACTAGGACATTTTTTTTTTTAATTTTTAACATTTTTATAGGTATTTACTACAAATGTACATGCAGACTTATATCCTATCAAAACAAGTTCACATTTTAGAAAAAAACCAACAATTCTGGAATCTTTTATAAAAATCAGGCTCTAGTCTAGAGAAAATGCAAGTATATGAATCAAAAATATGCATACTGTTTGTAGGCTAGAGCCTGGAAGAGAAGTATATTATTGTTTGATTTATATTTTTCTCCTTTCTTTTCTGCTAATACTTGAATGGAAAAGATAAGAGCTAAGAAAAAACCGTAATTCTATACCCCAGTCTCTGATTCAGTAGGCACTGCTGTGTCACTAATACTGATGATGGAGTCATCTGGACAGAAGGACACGCTTAGTTTCTTCTTTTCCTCCTTCTCTTTCAGTTGCTTCTTACTACGCCTCTTTTTACTGTCAACATATTAATGACAGGTAAAGAGTAAGTGCTCTGAAATAATTACAATACCTATCGTTGTTTTCTAGGAAAGATTACTATTAAGAAATAAACACTGAAATAAAGATTGGAAAAGATCAATATCTGCTGCATATAGATCAGTTCAAATCACAATTTCTGCCTGCTTGAAAACTACTTGAAAATGTTGTAAGAACCGATAGAAATACCAGCAATTACACTAAAATCTATGAATTGTCTAATAGGCTACTATTAAATATAACAAACCTCATAATATGTCACATCTATATCTTGTGTATAATTAATAATTACTACACAAAATGCCCATAAGGAATCTATAGGAAGCAAACTTCAATTACACAGCAGTAATTTTCTAATTACTAGGTGACAAATAGATTACAAAACAGCAACTACAGCTTCTTCTTTAATATGTGACAAGTAGATTATATGACAGCAACTACAGCTTTAAGCACTTCTATAGATACTATTAAAATGTATTCTAAACTCTATCTGCAGTTACTTGTGTAGCAAGTTTTCACTTCAATAGTGAAAAACTCGTCTTGAGCCTCTGCTCCAAAATTACAAAACTGAAAGAAAACCAAGTACTCTATTCCAGAACATTCTGTCAGCATTCTATAAGAACTGAGCAAAGATATGTAAGCAGCTTAAATGCCTGTTTCATTGTTCGTGAAATCAATTAACATTAAATAGATCAAATTTTGTAAGTTATAAATAACATACCTAACAAAAAAAAATCAACAACAAAGGATCAGTAGGAATTTTGTTAATCACTGTCTCTATTAAAAACAGTCTACATATTTAATTATATTGAAAGACCATATAATTCTTTCTTTCTTGAAGATAACAGTGACAATATGCAGCCCAGACAGCAGTGCTGTGTAATATTCACTGTTTAAGGAGGGAGCACTTCACTAAGAGTGTATAGCAAACATTCAGAAGACAACAAGACTTCAAAACACAGATAGTGGAAAGAAAATTTCCTCTTTCCTCTTGAATCTTCTTCCTATCAATCTCCTAAGAGCAAGAACTCCTCACATCCTAATGATACACTTCTGCTGTATCTTTACTAACATTTGTTATTTTATTCTCTGCTGAGAGAATACACTCCCTCTGATGCCAAAGCTAGAAGGTACAAGTTACCAGTCAGTCTGTCAAAATGAAGTTCCACTTTAAAAATCTGGCTTGCCTTTTTGTTTTGTTCTGCACATCTCTAAGTTCAAATGGTTCAACATCAGTTCTTAGTAGCTGGATGGGTTTCGTTTGGTCTTGTCCAAAGGAACTACTGGGCACAGAATGATGCTTGTGGCATTGCTCAAATGCAATGAGATCTCGAAGTGGGATGAGATTTGGTGCCTAAGAGGGTTCAAAAAGAGAGAAAGACAGAAAATGGGGATGGGAACTCCAGTCAGATTGGATGAAGAAAGCCAGTCCAGTTTGGATTTCAGTTACACAAAAAAAAACTCCTGTAACATTTTGTAAAGAATATGGAAATGGAGTATTAATATTGGAGAACCTCTGCCAATATGTACACATGTAAACTATTTTCTGAAAATAAAAAAGTATTCATTTTCTCCACAGAACATATTTCACTAATATTTGCATTTCTTATGTAGGTAGTTCAGGGTGAAGTTAGGAACCATCCAATGCAGACAAGGACTGAAGAAGCACCTTTCAAGGGAAAGCATTTCCATTCTTCTCAACTGGGATATGCAAGCATGTAAGTCTATAAGAAATAACATTTTTCAAAACATCAGGTATTCAGCATTGTAATATTTTCTTACCAAGCCTTTTACCATTCCATTTCTGCCCTGCAAAACAGGATTTTTCACCACATTCTGTTTCTGTAAGTAATTCTATTACAATCTCTCTATTAAAAACCCATATTTTTTTACCATAAAAATATTGTCCAGTATTTAGATAGCAAATTCTTCACACTCATTACTAGTGGGCTGAACATTGATGAACTATGGAATGTAGACTCAATTTAATGTAGTTATAAACACTTTCAGGCTTGCAGTCTGCCTCATATTGACATGTCAATAAGCAGGTACACTTAGCTCTAGATCCCTCCTGGCATCTGTGCTGAACAATTTCAAATTCGAAGTCTGTAAAGATGAAATTACTTGTGATGACTAAGAAACCATGAAACTGACAAAACATTCCAACTTAGAAAAATATATTATTAAAATCCAGTACCTTCTTTTTCTGAGGTAAATTAATCTGAAGTAGTGACATTCCTGCATCCCACTGTGTTTCTCTGGAGTCAGCATCCTTCGCTGCAGGTTTAACAGGTATTAAAGTAGTAGTGATTGGCTGCCTTACAGCTGGTGGAACTCTAGGTATTGGATCAAGTTGCAAGTGCAATAGTGGAATAGCAGCCAGGTTCTGAGTGCTTGGTGCTTTGAACAGATTCACATTTTCAGGGATCTGTGACTGAGGTGAATTTTCTTGCTGTCCTTCACACTGCTCTGAATTCCGATATTTGGGAGGACCCTCACGCACTGGTTCTGCCCATCTCTCCTTTTCCTCATGCTTTTGTCTTGAAATCTCAGGGTTGTATCTACTCCTGTGGAAATCTTCCTCTGCCTTACTCTTTCTTGGGGCATATGATGACTGATGGTCCCATAAGGAATCTGATGAACTCCAAGCTACTCGTGGCACTGGGGGTGGCCTGGCAAACGCTGATGACATTTCTGTTGGATGTAAAAATGCTGGTTTGATATGACAACTTGATTCCAGCTTAAGCAAAGGAAATCCATTTGAGTAATTATTTTTTTTTTCAACAGGGATAAGCTTCACTTTTTTTGGGATGCCTGAGGAAGGAGCTAGGAGATGAAGTGGTTTAGTAGGCACTGAAGAATGCAAATCTTGGGATAGTGACATTAATCCTGTTTCCTTGCTGTTGCTTTCAAATAATGTCAAAGAGGCACTCTTATCCAGATGATTCTAAATGAGAAAAGCAAACAAACCAGTACTTACATATCAACCATGCACTAAATACAGACAAAAATAGCTCTGTCTACACCAATCACTACTGACACATTTCCTAACTCAACAGGATAGATAACATACCAGATATACTGAACAGTCTTCATAAACCGTGCTTTGGTATACCTACTTTTATTCGATCATTTTTGCTTTCATCTTCTACACTCTTCCTTGGCAGAAAAACAGAGCTCTCTTGACCAATTTTTCCCTTTTCTTCTTGAGTGGGCACTTGTGTTTTCGGAGAAGCATTGCTTTCAGCAGTGCGTGCAGACTGGCTCCCTGCCAGCTGAACCAACCGATCCTGCTGCAATACTTGTTGCACATTTGGCACATTGGTAAAGGACGACTGCACTAACTGCATTAAACTCATGAAGTTGATCTGCTGGAGCTGAATACACACATGAACAAAGTTAACAATGCCAATAACCTTAACAGAAATCTTAGCAAAAATGTCTAGGCTATTTTACAGCTGTTCACTATCAGGTGACAAAACAGACAACATCCCAATAACGGGATGATTCAATGATGATTAATTTGTATAATTGCTTACTGTTTTGGATTTCCTTGTAAGATACAATAAATACCTGCCACAGACAGGTTATGCTAAAGCAAAACAAATATCTTCAATTTTTTGTTAAGTTTCAATAAATGTAAAGTCACAGAAAATTGGCTCAACATACTACCACCACTTAAATCCTACCACAGTTGAAAAGCTATTACAGCATCAGAATTTTCCAAGTGTAAACTATTGAAGGATATTGACTTATGTGAGCTAAAACACACTCAAAGATCTATAATTATACCACTCATTTTCTTGAATTAAAAGCAAGAGTTAAGTCTACAATAAGTTTCACAGTGGCTAACATGGAATTAGAAATCTGTTTAAAGAACAGCCTGTGCTGGCTTTGCACTGGAGCCACCCACGGAAGTGATTTTTTCTGAGATGAGCTGCAGAGAGCTTCCTCTGTGCTTAGCAAAACCAATTGCTGGCAAGCTTTGAGAATATTAATATTAATGAGCCAATTAAAAACTAGACCTGCCTCTGTGAATACACACATGTAAAAACGAACAAACCCTGGGAATTCTCTCCTTCCCTTCTGGCCTGGCAACAGGTAGCAAGGCTGGCCTGGCCTGTCTCAGCTGGACCAGGCCGGACTGGCTCTGCTGCAGGGCCAGGCCAGGCTCACTCGGACCAGAGGGACGTGGGGGAGGGCTGGGCCGGGCCCCGGGGCCTGCTGAGATCCCAGCATGGCAGCCAAAAAAAAAACCCCAGAGGCAGCTCTGTAGTCCACAGAGAGAGCAGCCCCATGGCTGGGACTGAATGTGGCAGGGGACGGAAAACAGCCAGAGTGGCCACCACCATTCTGGCCTGGGCCCCCCGAGACTCTGACACAGACCCAGTGCGGCCTGAAATCCACCACCGTGAGCACTCCGGACACCCCTGGCAGGGATCCAGAGAGCATCTGCAAGTCTTGGGTGAGACATTAAATCTTTTAGGGCATAAGTAAGACTTGCAGACCTTCAAAACTCCCTTGGGTGAGAGAAAAGGACAAAGTAAAGATGTGTAGAGACAACATGAGACATGAAGTTCAGTAAGAAGGAGTCAAGTCCCACATGAGAGGATTGAGGAGACACCTCAAGTTTGGGCTGAAATCCTCTTGTAAGACTATGGGGAAGATATAATTGATACATCAGACTCTTTTTCTCTGTAAATTATTGGAAGTATGGGGGCATGAAGTGTTCAAATTGTAGATATAAGCACAGATATATGCTAAAACAAGCAGATGTTGAAGTAGTTGTGATGCCAGGAGAAGTTTGAACACAGAAAGAAAACAGTGGCCCAAGGGAGAGAAGAAGACCTCTGTTCCCAGAGATGATTACCTCACAGACAGATGAAGACAATGTTTGCCTTTGAACAGCTCATCCTTTAAATAGTACCCCATAAGTTGACACAGCTCATAAACACAGCTGTGGGAAGGCTGCAAAAGATGGGAGGGACTCCATGATTGCAGATTTCTGAGTGACTACTATTCATGGACTTTAAGAGCCATGAGAGAATGATTTCTTGTGAAGAAGTCAATGGCACGGCAAGGGCAACTCCCCTCCTGAAGTGAACAGAAGAAAGACTATTCTAGAGCTGATAAACTGACTGAATTGTTTCTGTATGTTGTGAGTGAGAAAGAAAAGGTTGTAGGGGAAAGAGAAGTGTTCTAAAGGTTTCTGATTCTTATTATTCTTTCTTTGAGTTACTGTCAATAAAATTTTCTTTATACCCTTTTAAAGTTTTGAGCCTGCTTTGCCTTCCTCTTAATCCTATCTCACAGCAGGAAATGAATAGGTATATTCTAGTGGGTGCACTGGCATCTAGCCAGCACTGAACCAACCACACACAGAAGGTCCTTAAAACAGTAACTATTTCAATTTTTTTAACAACATGGTACCAAGAAAACTACTTAAAATAATTAGATGCTCTCACCTGAACTAATTTAAACATTTCATCTTGCAGCATCTGCCTGACAGTTTCTGATGTGCTTGCTTTGTCTTCTCTAGGGACTTCTTCCTTGACTTCTTGCTTCTTTGCAAAAACAGAAGTATGGGAAGCAAGACTTGACACAGTCGACACAGCAGTCTCAGAAGGCTGAGAATCACTTACAGCATCTGCACTACTTAAGAAAGAAAAGAACCAACTATGAAAAACATTCAGAGTTCAAAACACCTAGACAAGGTTGTCTTAAATCAATCCAGAAAAATTTTTAAGATACCTGTGTATTTAAAAAACATAATTAATTTGTAGGAGCAACTGAATAATTAACAGTGAGTGCATGATCTTGACCAGAGAGCATGTAGGACATATTTCCTAACACTTCTTAAAATGAATGAGAAGTGTTACAACTGAATGAAAAACAGTTGTAAAGATATAATTCTATCTGATTTTGTAGCCACAAGTGTATCTAAAATATTATCATCACTAGAGATACAGGCAGAAAAAAATGATTTGACAAAAAAGACAGAAAAAAGGCCTGGTTAGTCATAAAGACAAACAGCTGACGGAAAAGGAAGAGGGACATTTTTAGTTGAAATATGGAAGAAGGCAGATTCATTCTGACTTAAAGTAATGTTCAAGCAAACTGACAGGCCCACAAATCATGAGTGGTGGACGAATTCATAATCTCTATCAGAACAGGCTGACACATTTCTTTTAATTTTTCTTAACAGAAAAGGGTGAGGTGTTGTATTGCACTAAATAGTTTATTTAGTTGTTGTTGTGGGTGTTTGGCAATTTGCACTGATCACATGGTCTTTTCCCCCAGAAGCCCCCATGGTAATGCTTTGTCCCAGGTTTACTCCTCTCCTCACCCCTTCCTCAGGTGTATCCCATTGGCTGTGGTCCTGTTCCTCCGACTCCCATGCCCGCGGGTTTAAAAGTCTCCCACCATCAGGCATTTACCCTCTTTCTGTCCTGGGACACCGCTCTCTTAATTATTGTTTAGCCCAGAGGAGAAGAGCACCTTGTATCTTTTACTTTTGTCCTTGTAAAGCCTGCAAGGGGCCAAGGGTCCAGAGATAGCCGGATCGGACCTGAATGGCCCAGAGAGAGCTCAGCCTTTTACAATGTTCCTTTAGATATTTGGGATTAAAAGTAACAAGATTTCAGAGTAATGTATTGTACGTGTTACTCCAATTTTAAATTATTTTCTTTACACTTTCCCACAGTGATAACAAGGTCAAGAATATTAAGTACATTGATTCCTTACATGAAGAAGAGATGCTTAGGATTTACATTAAGCTATGAAGAAACTGAAGGATTTTACTTGCACGAACAGAAATCAACCCAAAAGACATTTCTCTGTTTAAGAAAAATGCTGACATTGCTATGGATACAGGCAACCCTCAGAGAATGTCTTACAACAATTGTACAAAATGGCCTCCAAGCATGTGAACAAACAGGATCATAAAGTAATGGATAATGAGTAGTTTTGGATAGGTAACATGTGTGAAGGAGCATATGAAATCTTTAAGAAGGCAATTAGAATGTGCAAGCATGACTTGAAACTCCAAAAGTTTGAGTAAATTTTTTTTGAAGAGCTGGCATGAGAAACTCAAGAAGTAAGAGAGATTAAAGACACATGAAAATGGAGCCCAAAAGTATGTGTAGTTCATATTTTCCTCTAAACTGAAAAAAGCCTCATAGAGGACTGTTCCAGAACTGAAAGCCTGAGACTGACTCCTGACTCCTTTTCCCAATTCCAACATTCTCTTTATTTTGTATATATTTATGTAAATCTATCTGTTGCCATAGGATAGCTGCATTTTAATAATTTTAATTAAAATGTAAATAAGTTTAAAATATTATTGTTCAGGTGTTCTATATAATCAAATATCTTCTATAGTAATATTATATAATGAATTCTGTCCAGAACCAGAAAACAAAACTATCATGTCTCTTGAAATCTGGCAGGTACTTAGTCTGTAGGTACAATACACTTTACTTGCAAATATTTTGCAGTCAAAACTACACACCACATTACTTCAAATCAGAAATATTGTTTTATTACATAAAACAGCATAGGTTTTTCTTACCTAGGAACTTCTGCATCTTGTTTTAAAGAAAATGAGCGGGAAAGGGCGCCAGTAACAACCTCAGTCATACTATAAAGAGAGAAGAAATAGTGTTGCAAATACTACAATGATTAGTTATGCAGTCTCCATTTTATACACATGTATGTGTATAAATATACACATAACCTCCTGTAAAAGTATTTTAATTAGTATCAGATAAAGTACCTGAAAGCCACCTGATCAAAACATGAAAAGATCTGCATTGCTTCAATGACTGCATCACACTGCAATCTGAGCTGGCAAATATTGGCATTGACATTTTGTCTCCCTTAGCAATCAGAAACTGACTCACACAAAAGCACTGAAAAAGTTCCAGCTATTCAAGACAGCAGGCAAAGAAAAGGTTGATTCTAGTAGACAAGGGAAGAAAAAATCCAATTTAACTAATACTGTTAATATCACTATAATCTGCATCTCTAAAAGAGAAAAAACAATGCCATAATAAATTCTTGAGAGGCATCTTACATTCAGTTAAAACAAAAACATATAATTTTAAAAAGTAGAGGATTTCAAGTCTTTCTAAAAGTCATTTTAAAGTCTTTCACAAATGTTATGTATACATAGGGACATTTATTTATATGCTATAAGATTTTCTATTTTTCCAGTTATAGTCTATATTTCTCCTAGATAAAATACACCTTCCCACAAACTGTGCTTGTTTTATTAAATCATTACTAAAATAATGATTCATCAACCCAGCCCTTCATATATTTGAAATGCCTGTACATGAAATAGGAGATGATTGAAACTGTTTGAAACTATGACTTTGTTGCTATAAGCAACAGCAGAAACCTGAGATGCCACTGGATACAATCATTAACAAAACTGCTTTAGAATTTTAAGCAAAGTTAAAAGACTTAAAACAAAGTCACTTACATATTCTGTTTAGCCTTTTCTTCCTTTGTTTCCTTCACGTTTGGATCTTTCTGAGCACTGTCTACAGCTGAAATGGCAGCCTGCTGAATATAAAAACATGAAAAGATCTAGACTTACAAATTTTTCATATCTCATGCTTCAATAAAATACAGGTTTTTTAGCCTATGGCAAATGTATTTTTGATTAATTATTCAATTACAAAAGTCTGACTAAAAATAATCAAAATTACATACTTATCAGAAGACAGTTACAAATCAGCAACAGAGATATAACAATTTACCTGAGAATCTTTCTTTCTTATAACAATCTCATTATTATGAGAGTTTAGTTCCAAATTCATATTCATGTAGCACCCTGGATATATATTCTGCTAACCTCAGACTCCCTAGTAAAGATGAAAATGTGGAAACAACCCCATTACATATACACAAACTATCTACAAAACAAGAAAATTAAACAAATGTAGGATCTTGTACATGCCACAGATTCACTATAGTAAAATGCATTGAAAAAACTGGAGACCACAATACACAGCATAGCAACCCTGCCCTTGGTTACTTGCAAAGAAAAGATACCTATGACCAAAAATGATGCATGGAAAAAGTAGGCTTATTTATAAATCCAGACTGAGTTTTTAGACAGAAGCAAAATAAACATCTTGATGTATTTTTTTAAAAAATCAATTTAATTTTATGTATACATAATACATCTACTATATATACATATATGAAAGCATACACACATTTTCAGAAGTGCTTAGAGCAGATCTCACTTTACTACCTTTTAATTGTTAATTTTATTATTAGGCAAGAAAGAAGATTGACCAACCCTAAAAAATTTAGCCCTTAAGTTCACAAATACATTGATGAGTTCAGGATACTTTGAAAACAGTATTCATAACAACTCAATGCTTCCATCTTGTCACATCAGGAGAAATGCTGGAGCTGAGTAAGGCAGCCAGGTCTGCTCTCTGTGTTACAACCAGCACAACTAAGGAAAGCTGGCAGGTGGTAGTAGGAGGTAACTCTCTTCTGAGAAGTAACAAGGCATTCACTTGCCAACCTGACACACTCTCTGCTTCCCTGGGGCTCCGGTCAGGGATGTCTCCAAGAGACAACCAAGGCCTGTACAGCCCACTATTACCTGTTGCTGTTGTTTCACATGTGTGCCAGTGACACATCCATGAGGGTGTTGAGAAGGGAGTGAGGACGTTGAGACTGGAGTGCACAGTCAATCCTCTCAGGAAAAAGGAAGGGGTTTGAAACAGTTTCAATCTGGTGAATCAACAATTGGCTACAGGACGGGGGGCCACAGCCAGGGGTATGGCTCCTTCAGCCAGGGGACTGGCTTTGAGAACCTGGTCTGCTGAGGGCTGTTCATCAATCACAGAAGGGGAAGAGCACCTTCAGTCATAGTCTTGGAAAGGGGGAAGAGGCCTTTAAACTAAAGTTGTCAGGGGAGGGGCAATTTTCTGAGGGAGTCAGAAAGGGATGCCTGGAGAGGAGCTGCTTGCCAATAGAGCACCTGAAGAGCTGCACAAAAGAACTATGACTACTCCTGCCAGTAACTCATCTTCATCGGGGGCCTGTAAGCAAGCATATATAGCACGGGGAATAAAAAAAGTTGGAAACGTGTATGTCTGCCAGGTACAATGCTACTGGCATTGCAGATGTGGTGTGATGGCTCGGATGACTGGAGTGTTGGAATGGATGGATGCAGGCTCTCTCTTTAGGAAGCACAGGCAGGGGAGATGAGCAGTGGGTGTTACTCTCTATGTCAGTGACTAGCTGCAGTGCATGGAGCTCTGACTGGGGATGGATGAGGATTTGATCAAGAGTTTATGGCTCAGGTTTACAGGGAGGGCAGGGACAGGTGGCATTACAGTGGAGTTCAGATCAATGGCTACCCAGCTAGGAGCAGATGAGGTCCTTTATATGCAGATAGGAACAATCTCATGTTTGCAAATCCTGGTCCTCACAGGGAACTTCAACCATCCCAGTATCTGCTGGAGGGGCAACACAGCAAGGCAGAGGCAATTCTGGAGGTTCTGAAAGGCATTGACAATAACTTCCTTCCACATGTGACAGAACAGCCAGTGAGGAGAGGTACTATGGTGAACCTCCATCTGACCAAGGAGGAGGAGCTGATGGGCAATGAGAAGCTCAGGGACAGCCTTAGTTCCAGCAACCAAGAAATGGTGAAGTTTGAGTTCCTCAGGGCAGTGAGGAGGGCACACAGTAAGCTCACTGACCTTCACTTCAGGAGAACAGACTTCGTCTTCTTCAGGGATCTGCTTGGTAGAGTCCCATGGGATTGCATCCTGGAAAGAAGAGGGGCACAAGAAAGCTGATTAATATTCAGGAACCACCTCCTCCAACCTCAGAAGGGATGCATCCCAATGAAGAGGAAGTTAGGCAAAAATGCCAGGAGGCTTGCATGGATGAACAAGGAGTTCTCACACAAAGTCAAACACAAAAATGAAGCCTACAGAGGGTCGAAACAAGTACAGGGTGAGGAATATTGAGAGACTGTTCAAGCCAAACATATCCTGTGCTGCATGCAGAGCAGCACGGCTAGCATATTGATGGAGGCAATTCTCCCCTCTATTCTGTCCTCAGAAGACTCACTGGAACACTGTGTTCAGCTCTGTGTCCCTCAGTATAAAAAGACATGAACCTGCTAAAGCAAGTCCAGAACAAGGGGTGTTCAGGGGCCTGGAGCACCTGTCCCATGAGGAAAGGCTGTCAGAGTTGGGGTTGTTCGGCATAAAGACCAGAAAGCTCTGGGGAGACTTCAGAGCAGTCTGTCAGTACCTAAAGGAGCCTACAGGAAAGTTGGAGATGGACCATTTAGAAGAGCACAGGCGAGGGGTGAATTACTTCAGACTGAAAAAGGGTGGGTTTAGATTACATTTTAGGAAGTAATTCTTTACTGTGAGGAGATGAGGCACTGGAACAGGTTACCCAGAGAAGCTGTGGGTGTCCCACCCATGAAAGTGTTCAAGACCAGGTTGGATGGGGTCCTGGATAATCTGGTCTAATGAAAGGTGTCCCTGCCAATGGCCAGGGGTTTGGAATGAGATGATCTTTAAGGTACCTTCCAAACTCAAATGCTTCTATGATCTCTGATGATTGTATGACAACTTGCCTGTTCTCTTTGATGTTCTACAGGTCTGATCTTGACAGAGCTACTGGAGCTCTTTGAAGTTTCATATGGCTCCTCAAAGAATTCTACAATATAAACACAAATACTCTAAATTAGAAAACTACATAGATTATAGTACTGTTACGTGATTTCTGACAGCAGGTCATATTGATCCACTTCTTCCCTAGTATGGAGTTCAGAATTTTGCTCCTGCAAATTCAAAATTTGTGTTCTTACTGGTGTTGATGCACGCACCCAAAGAGAGAGGTAAAAAAATCCCCAGCTTATGTAAAGTGTACAAATATGATAATTTACACATACTCAGCTCTTAAAATTTGCAAAGTGTTTTGCACAGTTGTGTGAATATTTCCAGAGTGAAAATATCTGAGAGAATAGAACATGATAACATACATTTTTCTATCTCTATAGAAAAAAGTGACATAGTGAAAAAGCAATCAGAAAGTATTGATAAAACAATTTTATATAATTTAGTTATAATATAAACTGGATAAAATAATTCTAATACAACAATGAAGACATTTGCATTTTTTGACTAAATAAACAGAGGAACATAAAATCGTATTCATGCAAAACTCCTACTGCTTTATATGTCAGACCATAATAAAAGGATATACCATTAAAACAAACCTTGTTCTGATGTTACATCCAACTCCTGCTGAACAAACGGTTCCACTTCATTCAGGTCTTCAGTTATATGAGGCACAGAATTATTTCTCTGATTATTTTTCTTCTTATAAAAATATTTTGACTTTGTAGACATACTGGTAATAGAGATTAGGAAACATAATTAACAACATTAGTATCTGGCTCCCTTCAAGTATACTGTTCCTTTCGTACTGCAGGCTAGGGCCTAACTGTAAAATAAACACTGTTGTGATAAAACCAATATTCATTTAGGTTTTCTCTCTCACTACAACTTAAAACAAGTTTAATTTTTTTTTGCATAGCCGTGATATTTTAGTGCCATTAATGGTACACTCTTTCAGACGTGTTTCCAGACAAATTGTGCTATGTCTTTAAATTCATCTGGTTAAGGCTACATTTCTCTCCTCACAGGAACTTCGTTACTTGAAAAAAATAGGAAATAGCCAGACAAGCCATACAATCATGTCTCAAAATACTTGAGATTATTTTCAGAATACTAGAAATCTATATAACTCACTCACACCTGTTATATTGGAAATCTAGATTCTATTTCCACATGACTAAACTTATAAACAACCATCTACAATTCACTTACTATGCAACAACTACCTTAAGTACATGTGCTGATGGAGAATATTTAATTTGCTTCATGCACCTGTAACCAATATGCCCAAGTTTGACTTTTTGCACGAAATTAAACATGTATATAATACATAAATATAAATATGTATATAATACATATATAACAGTAGATCTCTTCACGCTGCTCAGTAGAGGAATTATGACCAACTAGAGTTCTTAGGTTAAAAAAACCTTACCTCAAATCACTTTCACAAAGATTATCATAGATTTGTACAATCTGGACATCAAGAGGAGAATTGGCCACTGTGGAAGAGCCTTCATCCATACTACTTTCTTCCTCCTTTCTAGACTGGGCTTCTGATAGAGATGCAATTTCTTTCAGATATTGATCCTCTGGATGCTATTAATAAAAATAACAATAATTGAAATTCACTAGTCAAAAAAAAATACCAGGTACTTTTAAAAAACCACAATGCTTTCATATAGAATGATTATACTTAATTCATATCCTTTTCTTTATTATAGAGCCAAGAAATCCTGGATTTACAGAAACATGCGTTTGTCCCCTTTTTGCATTAACTGAAGCAATGGTCCTCTGAATTATCCAAAGGAAATATTAGAAAGGTTTCTCAGTGTCAACCGAGTATGAATTGTCAAAGACACTACATGACAATACAATCAAGATAAATATAAACAGTAAGATTTGGCCTCATCCAGACAATACAGAACTCTCAAATTTCCACTGAAAACAGTATGAAAGGCAAAAAGAGATACATAACTTTGTGGTTAGATGCATGCACAAGATTTGTAATTTGCAAATAAAATACTTATCAAAAAAACCAGAAAATACGAACCAAAAGTAAGAAAAAAATCCCTTTTGAAACCGGAGAAAAGCCTTCTCAACCTAAATCCCAACCTTCTTCCCTCAAAACCTTTCATGTATTCTCTGACTTTATGTATTGCTAATTAAAGAAGCTACATGATCTAGTTGTCTCTGAAGGATAAACTAAAGCAATATGCACCAGATTCCTCTGGCAACTCTCCTCTTTCATATCCACACATATACTCCAAACCTCTGTAACAGTGCTAGTCATTTTTCACTGGTCTTTAACCAGTTAAAATACTCCAGTCACACTGTATCTGTACTCAAACACAAATGAACCTAAACTCTTGCAAGAGGTCTATTTCTTCATTCTTTGTCTTGCTTTGCCATGTTCTATCTCTAGAGGTATGTTTTTTCAAAGATGATGTCTAAAACCGGACACAGTGGGGCAAACTTAGAAGAATTTGTGCAAAAAATATGGTGTCTGGATAAATGACCTATATTTTGAACTTCCAAATACAACTTTCATCTCCAAGTCAAGTATTTCTCCTGACAGAATTTCAGTATTTCTGGATTTTTTCCCTTTTCTTAGCAATTCTTAAAAGAAAGGCTATTAGTCAATATTCCATGTTTTACTGACAACAGAACTACAAGGTAAAACACATATGTGATTTTTCCCTACTGGCATAACTCACTCACATACTTCACTAACACTTGTTCCATCCTTTTTCTTACCTTACATTTTATGCTCCTGGTTTGGGATCTGTATCCATATAACTGTTCTAACAACCAAAAAGATGTAAGGACAGCTGCCGATGATGTTTTCAGATGTATCATTGGGAGAGTCTCTTCTAAGGAATCTTGTTTATTGGATCCACGGAGCAGTCTTTTATCAGACCATCTGATCATCCACTCCAGCAATTTTGAAATATTGCTCAATTTGCCCATCAAATCTATAGGCAGTTCTTCTGCTGGTACAATACCAACTACATCAAGACTTTTGTAAACGTATTTAGGAATTGCCTGAGTTTGCATGGTAGAGGAAGTCTGGTTATGAAAGGTCTGGCTTGCTTGTGCAACATTGACTCCTTGATTGTCAGTCTCAGCTCTGTATATCGATTTGTATTTTAAACCAAATAAGCCTTCTTTAAGTCCTTCTTTTAGGTTACACAGAGAAGGTTCTGTGGTCTGCCCAACAGTCTGTACGATTGTTGGTTTTTCCAAAATATTTTTGTTTTCATTATAAGCAGATACTTTTCCAGGATCACAGGATGCCAGGGTGACAGTATAGCAAGACCCTGCTCTAAAGACATTTTGACTTCTAGTTTTCTTTTGTCGACGTTTTAGTGTTGTGTGAACATCAAAAAAGAGAGAGTTCAACTCATGCTCTCGAAGCAGCCCAGAAAAGCTAGTGAGAAATGGAATTCCAAGGTCACTGTACTTTATCAGGTCTCTCTCAAGGACATAACTCAAAAAGAGTTCTAAAAATCTAACATACTCATCATCATCACGTTCAAATTCCCACGCACCAACTATAGGCAAATTATGTTGATTAAGCCTATCTCTCCTACACATTTGGTCTTTATGTTTTGTTTTACAGTTAGGAGCTTTTATCTTCTGTGTGGTATTTTTGTTACCTATTTCCCTTTGTCGTTGGAGTTCATTTTCCCTGTAAAACAATAGTCATAAGAACTGTAAGTACTCAAATCCATTTTAAAAATAATTACACACAACATTAGTTCCTTATTTTCCACTGAAGTTAAAAACCCCTAAATTTACATTAGTACAATGTATAGGTGGCAAGTTAATCAAATTCAAAATCCATAGACAGAAACTAGGCAGCAACATATATGAATGTAGACATAGCTGACAGTAATTTACACTTTAATAATTTATTAGTCACATACTAATTGATATAACAATGGCAGTTCTACAATTAAGGAAATCTGTAATTCTTCACTTGATAAATCATCCATAGTGACGATTAACCTGTTTGGTGAAGAGATTACTTGATCAGTAGGAGACAGCTTCCCCCCCACACAGCTAATTTAAATCAAAAGCCTTCTGCTGCCATTTTCTCATACCTTGGGAATGAAGGTGTTTGAGGTCTTGTTTCTTCAGTAAACAAGGCATCAGAAAGTGTGTCTGCTGTGTCTGCATCACTATATACCTGAGGATTCCCAACATCAGTAAGTGTGCTTATGCTTAGACTAGTGCCTAATGAGAATCTGTCATAACAGTGCTCCTGATCATTTGATGCTGCCTCTTCTACTGGCTCCCAAATATTTACTTCTATAGGGCCTATGTTCTTTACTACACGTCTCAAGGCCTTCTTCCTCACTTCTTCAGCAGTTTGTATAACAGACATCATTTCTTCACTTTCAGGACCTTCTGAAAGAAAGAAAACCAAGTTTTCAGTCTTAATTTTCAGTTTTAATTTAGTCTCAAATTGAGACATTAATTAGATTTCAATTAAAATCATAAATTAGAGCCATTTATAAATTCAACAAGAAACTGTGATAAAGTGAAGAAACGTCAACATTTTGAAAACCATGATACCCTGTGAATGGTATAGAAATCATATGTATCAGAAAGAAAACACAGACTTTGTGACAAAACTCAAAGTTTTCCAGCTGAAAATGACAATAATTGCTTTGCATGGGGTATGACAAAAATTACTAATTTTTGTCACAAGCTAATAACTAGGATAAAAAACAAAGCTTGTTGAAAATTTCCAGAAGAATGATGAACATTACCTTTAACAGTACTGCGTCTGAGCCTCAGCTGAAGTCCATTATATTTATCTCTAAGTGGAACTCTTACATCTTCAGGATTAGGAAATGCTTTTACAAAAATCTCTGCCACCTACACAAAAAAAGAAAGCATCTTTTCCAGTAGCTATCGTGTCGTATCACATGTAACTTACACCATGAGAAAATCTAACTAGGAGGAGAAATTTTTGTGTTAATCTCTATTGTAGGAGGAGAAATTTTTGTGTTAATCTCTATTGCTTTTATTCTAGTTTTAAGGTCTTCTACCTTTTTTACTGGTGGCAATTCTCCAAGCAGACTTAAAATTACATCCTGAACTAATTCTTCAACATTCATGAATCTGCAGAAAGGAAGCATTCGACAAGCCCACTCCACTGCATTCAGACAATGCTCAACTGTGTAGGCATCATATCCATTCTTATTCGGATCCTAAAAAAATGGCCAGAAACATTAATTACTATGAACAGTGTATTTCAGGAAAATGATTCATACATTTCAAATTGTAATGCTTCTTAAAAATAGAAATCTCTAACTCGTCTGCAAGCAGATCAGTATATGAGGGCAGAAAACAGATCAATGTTGTAATGGATCATAATGTATGTTAAAAAAATAAGAGAGAGAAAAAAAGGGCTTTTTTAAAATCAGCTTAGGAAATAATTCCATTAGCACACAGCTGAAGAGTTTGTTTACTGTCACAAGTAAAACCTGAGGATCTGCCTAAACTGTGAAGTAAGTTACTCTACTTTGACTTCAGGTGATCATAAATACTTCCTTGTGAGCAAGATAATTAAGCCTTGCAAGAGGTTTTTAAGATGGACTGATTTATTTTTAAAAGAATTTTCTATCTCATTTGTCACTGTCAGACAAAGCACAGAAAAATAAGAATAATCCACCATTTGAAACAGAGCCATCCTATCTGAAACTTGGGTTTTTTGGGTGAAGAAAAACCTTTGAGCTTGTTACAGAATACATGACAAATACATTAGTAGTTTCTTTCTTTTTCTTCCTGGACCTCTGACATGAATTGAGAAGGTATAAGTAGAGAAAACATTATAAAATTTTAATTTTTTCATTACTCTTTCAGACAATCATGTATATTTAACACACCACAAACCCAATTTTTGGTGTATTAAGTATGTATTATTCAGGAAATTCTCAAAATACTTTGACCTAACAGGGAAAAAAAAAGCCAGAAAGTAAATTCTTATGTCAACAAGTGTAGAAGCTATTGCTTTCCTGGCAGCTCTTCTGACTCAAATACCAAGCAAAAGCCTAACAGAAATATTGTCAGGAAGATGGAGATCACAGCACAGCACTCTGCTCCATAGCATCAAATACGTAATTCAAATTACAAGCACTGTGCTCATTTGGTTCTGTTAAGCAAATAAAAGTTCTCACAGAAATATACAGCAGATCTTCAGAATTCTTCTCACAGCTTCATGCAATTAAGATGTAACTCTACTATATTAGTAGTACAATTACCTTGATATTGTTAATATTTTCCCTTGCAGTTTGGAACCGCCTACAGTTGTCAGATAATTTTTCACGAACATGAAACATCCAACATAATGCACAGAACTCTCTGAACCAACCTACAATACAAAAATGCAATATGATGAGATTCTATTTAAATAAATTAAATAGAGTAGCTGACATTTTTTAGTATTGTTTTGGAGCTACAGCTCCTTAGTCCCACTTAATGTTCATGTTCTTTCACATCTATCAGGTCTGTAATACAGCCCCCCACACCCAATCCAGAACTGCACATTTTAGAGTAAGAGTTTCAGTAGCTAACATAAAAGCTGGAAATGAAATGTGTTCCTGACACATTGCAATATACTAATTCAACCTAATATACCAGCTGTGGATTTTCACTAGTGTTCTTTTCTCCAGCCCTAAATTATTTCATGTTATTGCATACAGACCTAAAACTTTACAGGTAATGTCATCAAACTGATGGGCTCCAGAAGATGTAGATCCATAGAGAGCAGTGCGGGAATTGCAGTAACAAAGCAAAGTCTCTGGGAATGGACTCAGCAAAGGAAGAGAACCTTTCATTCGAATCTATAACAACAGGTAAATAAACAATCAAAATGGAAATAAAAATCAGTTAACACTTTACATGTATCACTACTAGATGCACAGCCTCTCAGTTATTAGAATACTGCCAAGATCAGTAAAACTGCCTGAAGCTTGCTTTTGATTTTCTTCAAATCACTATTCTGAAAATTCATTTAAAGGGATATGTTTAATATGAACTATGGCACAAAGAATGTTTTTGTTTGAATGGTACTCATGATTACCATGAATACAAGAGTAACACAAAGTATAAGAACTAAGACCACAATCAAGAAACCAGACTGATTGAACACAGTCCAGGTTGCTGTCACCAAGGCCAACTAGCTTTGCCTCCAGTTTCAGTTGGAATGTCTGAGCAGCTCTCCATGCCAACATGAGGCATGTGACCATGCAAACAGAAGTAAATACTTTTCAGTCAGATCAGTTCCTGATCTCAATCACTGCATTAATGCTGATATAGGTAGGTTGCAGGAAGGAAGAAAGAGCCATACACACTCTCTTCATGTTTAAGTAGCTATGTTACAATGACCTAAGAAAAGACTGATTGTACACAAAAACTTTTAATCAATTTATTCTGAATTTCTTTCTGTGCAAACAAATTGCACAAAGGTAAAATGAGATCTTACACGTTCTGTGCATTAAGATGATCCCTTTACCTGAAATGAGCCTTACATTCTCTGTTATTATTCAACCCTAAATGATTTGGAGCATCTAACACCTATAACTCTCATTTAAAGTCTGCTTTTTTCTTTTAATGGAAAATAAATCAATTTGTATGTTACCAAGTAGCTAGAGAAAGACATCCAAAAGGAAACACTTTATGATTTAGATATCCTATATCTTTAAGTTCTGGTTTCCTATAAAAATGAAATGTAAAACTAGAAGATGACATTTACAAAACATGACATCAAAGCCAAGGTGAGACTGAATGCTTCTGCAGCTGCAAACTTATCAGTAATATTTACAACTGATAATCAAGTTAAAAATAGAAATTTAAATGTTTACTTTCTGCATAACTTTTCTTGCCCACTTCAGTTGCGTAATGTACCACTGTGCTGCAGAGCAAGAACAATGAGCAGCCCGGAAGAGCAAGATAATTCGCTGAAGAACTCCTGACACTTTCTGACGGACTTCTTTCTCTGTTTTTAAAAGAATGTCATCGTTGTCTTCCTGAAAATGCAAAGACAAACAAAGCTCAAAATTAGAAAAGATGTATAATAACTAAATGTTGTTGCTGGTCCTAATCCCATCTTGTTTATAGCATAGATCATTTATGGAAAAAACACAGCAGCACACATACTTTCTCATCACTGCTGTGCTACTTAGGTAAATGTGCAGACATGGAAGAAAACAGAAAAATGAGCTCAAAAGAACCAGAATAAAGCTCATTATTCATAAATACTGTCAAATAAACACACTAGAAACAGACTTACTTCACTGAGAGAAGCTGGTTGAGGACAGTACAATGGTGGTGCTGGAAGACAGAGTCCAGCTGGAACCAAGCCATAAAACTTTCTGCAAAGATCCTTGGCAGAATCCATCAAAAGCTGAAATGTCTCTGAGACAATATCAACATCTGCCATAACAGCTGCTTTCAGTAGTTCCTGTATTGAACCGTAAAGAACATCTGCATCTTCCTCTTCAATAGGATCTATAAAATACGAAGCCCAGAAACCGATAAACTAATTGAGTCACTACATGGATCTTCATTCTGACATCATGACATTATGTTCTCTGAATTTACATTCATATATTACAATGACTGACCTCATCTACTTGCTTTAAGATAAGATCTCATGCATTAAAAACTAGTATTCAATTATTAATTTTAAGTTTTGCCCCATTATCATGACACCTATTGCCTTTCTAGGTAGACAACAGAACTTTTTAGCCAGGCATTTGCTTGACACAACATTCTGGCAGATGATTCATGACAAAAAGGCATAAACAGGTACCTTTATGTAGGTACCTACATTATTATTAATAATGTATTAATAATACATTATTAATAATGACTAAAGCAACTCTTTTATCAGTAAGTAGGTCCATCTGCTGACAAGAACTTAAAATGCTTTCAGACAAAAAGAGAATAAAATATAGAGATTGTGCCAGTAAACTTTCTGTAGAATATAAGGTCAGGTTGGCCTAGCTAACTGTGAATTTCAGCAGTTAAGTATTAAGCTAGGAGCGCACAGTATCTGCAGGGTCCAGTGGAGACCTGGGCAACAGCCAGAGAGACAAGTGACAGACCTGCTTTTGTGTCTTCATGTCTCTAAGGGCAAGACAAGGGGAGACCAAGGGAGCCATGACCACATGCCAGAAATACAGTGTGCACATTGGTATGTGTGTGTCTCTAAAGATCCGGCACCTGGACAGGCTGAGGAGCCCAGACCAACTCCTGCTGGATCCTGTATACTGCCAGGACTATGCTCCAGGCCAGCTGCTGTGGGGGAGCATGGACAGCGTATATGTGTGGGGGAAGAGGGTGTTTGTGAGTGGGTGTTGTGCGTTAGTGCTGAGCACCAGAAAGCCGAGAGGGGCTGGGGCTTTGGGGGCTTACATACACAGACATAAACTACCTGTGACACTCAGCAACTGGGTTAGCTGGCCATCTACTCAGCTAATGGTCTTGCCAGTGGCCTAGCTACTGGAGTGACACACACTGTAGCACAAGCCAATCTTAACCCTGACCAACAGTAGAGGGAAGGACGGTAGGACTGTTGGTGCTATCTCTGTGAGTGGTGAGCAGGTCTGTAGATGACCAGTCCTACATGGATGCTGTATATGTGCCGACTGGGAATACATTCTTAGCCCTGCTAGCTGCTGGACTTGGGGATTCACTTTATCAGAAAGGAAAAAGCAAAATGAAACCTCTTATTATAGCTAATTTCAAGTGTGATGATACTTCCCATACACATTAACACATAAATTCTTTTGTTTATTTATTGGAATGAAGATTCGGTTTTCTTCCAAATAAGTTACTATCAAACATAGTCAAATAAAGGTTTGGACAATAGAAATGAGAAGACAAGAGTGATAATTTATTTCATTTCTGGAATGATCAAAGCCAAAACACACACCCTCATGAAATTAAAGGGCTTGAGTATATTATAACAGTAATACACACACTGGAGAAGACAAAGCAATTGTTTCTTTCTCAGACGGTGTATAACACTGTATACGTAGTCAAATACCATGGAAAAATAACCACAATTATTTTTCATTTGAAGTACCTGTGAACCTCTTGTATTTAATATGTCCTGATGTTTCAGAAGTTACTGGCTGTCCTAACAAAGACTGTAACTTTTCCTGAAAAGTCTGCATTGGTAATAAGCTCAACGGCAGGTGACACTCTGGTTTTTTCATTCTGAAAGTATAAGAAACTGCTCATCAATAACAAAGTCATATCCATACATAATCCAATGAAGGTCGGTTAAACTAGTATCTATGCCAAAATAACTAACCATACCACCTTAAGTTCTACACCTAGTAGGAGTCTCGGAATATGAACTTCTGAGGCTATATATACAGCTTGTCACAATAAACTTCACGGAAATAACTATGTAACAAAAAATAGTATACTAATTTCAATTGCAGGTTTACCTTGAGAGCTCCTCGGAGTTCTGACAATACAGCTGGTAGGCCAAACCAACTGACACAGACAGCTTCCAGTCCCCAAGTGTCTGTGCTAGCCACACAGCCTCTGGAATAAGTCCACCAATAAAGAACAAATCAAGAGCATATTCAGCTGTCCACACAGATGAAAGCTTCTGGTCCCTGACAGCTTTGGTAACCAAACAGTGTTGCAGTGGAATGACGCGAGGAGGTAAGTCTGTGACATGAAAGGCACATATTAAAGTTTACATAAATGCTCATGCTATCAGATGAATAATCTAGGATTCATTTGCTCACATTGCTTGTGGATTAGTTACAGTGTACAGCTTCTTTTATTATTAGTTTACTTTTATTAGAGGTATACTATGGAAGTGCATCTGCAGCAGCAGATGCAGCTCATGCAATGGTATAAGAGTGTGTTCAGAATAGGCTATTTTCCTGCTTAATAATGCTGGATATAAAAGCAAGTGCAAAACTCATGGGGTTGGGTTTTTTTCACCTTAAAGACTTTATCACACTGACGGACCATTTGCCAATATTCTTTATATCTGTAGGGTATACCAGAGGGTACACATGAGATAAATGGAAATTCCTAGAGTTTTACTAGTGTACCCATATTTTTTGTACACAATGTGCTTATTGCAGAAGACAGAAAGTTAAAATGCATTTTCGAGAAAGAACAGTACATAATATTCTTTGATTTTCAGATAGTATATAGATACAAACTTCAGGCAAATTTACTATCTCCTTTTTTGTTCAGATTTATATTTGTTTTTCAAGGTTTTGCTTCCTGCTTCTCCTGGAGAGGTGGTGATCAACATGAATTCTAAGGAGTTATTTGCTTCTCTCACAGCTTCTGTTTTGCTCAGACTATGGCATTACTTAGGAGATTAAATAATTATTCACACTAATCCACCTTGTGCAATGTAATTTTACCCAGTCTCACCATGTACATTGATCTTTGCTTAATCGAGTATTAAAATTAAGGTTGTATTTTGTAGGTTTTAATTTGAAAGCCATCCAAATAAATCATTCAAGAGATCATGAAGAAAAAAGTAAATACTAGGGCAGGCTGTAGTACAGAAACATTAAAAATACTCAATGTGTTCAAATACACTACAAAAAACATAATCAATAAAAAGTAAGTTACTATTGTAAAAAAATATGTGGCATTATAATATCAACTTACGGGTAGGGTACTTAAAATGCTTCCAAACAATTCTTTATTCTCACAAACATTTGAAAAAGTAGCTCTGAAAAGAAAAATTTCCTAACAAAGGAAATCTTTAAATGGAATCTCTTTGAAACCACTCACTGTGATAAATAGTAATTCTCACAAATAAGCTGAGAAGCAGTACTTAAACTAACAAGTACTACTGGATTCAACGCCAAGCAACTTGGCATTCCCGTTTGCTTTGACAATATGGTGTCTGAAGCATTTGGATTTGGATTCCAAGACTTTGACTGTCAGATAAGTAAAAAATGTTTTCCTCTGGTTTTTCAGCTGGGGTCACACCAGATCACAGATCCAAGTACTTCTTCAGCACTGTTGTTATCCCACTTTTGGGAGGATCAAAGCCAGTCAGAGTCAGATCTTTAAGCAAAATTGTGACAAAGGATGATAAAAAGACTGAAAGAATGAGGAAGGGAAGGCATTAAGTCCCTAACAGTAAAACCAGTTTTCTGAGTAACAAGCCCTCTGAGCTGGAAGACAGGAATGGGGAACAACAGAATTAAGACCCCAGTCCAAGGGAAAATGGTCAACAACCTGATACACCACTTAGACATGCACACTTCTTTTGGGCTGGATGGAACCCACTGAGGGAGCTGGAGGAAATACGCACTGGGCCAGCTTCCATCATTACCCACAGTCCTGGCTCACCAGGGAGGTACAGCTGACCAGAGGTTGGCAGAAGGGACACCTGTTGACAGGAAGAGCTGGAAGAAGGGTCTGGAGAACTACAGACCTGTCAGCCTAACTGTGAGGCAGAGGAAAGTCATGGATCATCTTGAGAGCCACCATGAGACACAGACAGGACAACCACGACCAGGCTCAGCCAGCAGGGATTTGAAAAAGGCAGGTCCTGCTTGACCAGCCTGATCTCCTTCTACAACAGGGTGCAGGAAGGCTCTGCAGAGGGTTCTGGATTGACAACTGTATAATATTTAACAAGACCACATGTCAGGTCCTGCACTTGGATCACAACCACCCCTGCCCACACTACATGCTGGGAGAAGAGTGCCTGGAAAGCTGTCCAGTGGAAAAGGACCAGGGAATGTTGCTTGACAGAAGCTGAACATGAGCCACTGTGTGTCCAGATGGCCAAGGAGGCCAAGGGCATCCTGGCATGTATCAGGAATAGTGTGACCAGCAGGGCTTGGGTAGTGATTGTCCCTCTGTAGTCAGCACTGGTGAGGTCAGCTTGAATGCTGGGGTCAGTTTTGGACCCCTCAGTACAAGAAAGACACTGAGGCGCTGGAGCATGTCCAGAGTAGGGCAACAAGGCTGGGGCAGGGTCTGGAGTACAAGTCTTGTGAGAAGCAACTGAGGGAGCTGGGGCTGTTTAGCCTGGAGAAGAGGATGCTCAGAGTAGACTTTATTGCTCTACAACTCCTTGAAGGCAGGCAGGCTGTAGTCCGGTTGGGATCCATCCTTTCTCCCAAGTTTCAAGTGACAGAAGAGGAAACAGCTTCAAGTTATGCCAGGGGAGGTTTAGACTGGATATCAGGTAAAACAGCTTCTCCACAAGGTTTGTCAAGCATTGGACCTGGCTGCCCAGGAAAGTGGGTTGAGTCTCCATTCCTGTAGGTATTTTAAAGATGTGAAGCTGTGGAATTTAGGGTCATGGTTTAGTGGTGGGATGGCAATGTTAATGGCTGGACACAATGATCTTTCAGGTATCTTCCAACCTAAATGATCCTATCTGTTGGAACAAAAATTATATTGGCTACATTTTTTTTGAGACATCCTTAGATTTTTCTGTCTCCTACCCCACTGAAAACCTAACTTGATCAAGTTAAAGCATAACAGACATCATTGATACATGTGAAAAAAAATTTAAGATTTAAGCGACTAGAACAGCGTGTACAGGAAATACCTTGTTTGATGTGAAGTGGATGAAGGACGTCAACATTGTGGGGAGGAAAGATATAGAGCAGCTGCTTTGTGAAATAAGCAGCCATGAATCGTGCCATGGACCGAATCACAGCCATGGCAGTGTCAGTATGAATGCTGGTTACCATCCATAGTTCATGCTGAAAATACTTGATATCTAAAAGAAAGAAAAATCAAATTAAAACATTACGATAAGAATTATTTAAATATGAATGCTAAAATTATTTAATCACAGGTTATAAAATATTTTTTAAAACAAGCAAACTTACGTAATTCTTTGACAAGTTTTCAGAACTTACAGAGCTTAATCTTTTACACTAATTACGCATTATACTAATATTACAAGACTTTTATACTAAGTTTTTAATGATCAGAGATGAACCTTTAGCATCTAAATTTAGACCTGCACTGAGTAAAAAAAAAAAAAAACGTTTCTTCAAACTTGGAAATTCAGATTTCACTTAGATTCAGACTTTGTAAAAATAAAAATTTACAAGCATCTGCAAAAACATCCCACTGTGAAATTAGGACTGGTGACCAAACTAGAATCTGCTGTTTCTTCACTTTGTATAATAGTAATAATAGTAATAGTAATAGTAATAGTAATAATAATAATAATAATAATAATAATAATAATAATAATGAATTATTGTATTATATATTATTAATATAACAACATGTTACTATTGTAAATAATAATATAAATAATAAATTAATGTATACAATATATTATTATAATAAATAGTATTATATTATTTATTATTATTTTAAAAATCAAACCACAGAATTTCCCCCTTATTTTTCTTATTCAAATGCCTTCTTTGAGATTATTTGAGTCTAAAAATATTTAGCAGGTGACTAGTAGACAATGAGAGTTGT
Source organism: Zonotrichia albicollis (assembly GCF_047830755.1). Lineage (NCBI taxonomy): Eukaryota > Metazoa > Chordata > Aves > Passeriformes > Passerellidae > Zonotrichia > Zonotrichia albicollis. Next base: position 18,615,795 of record NC_133860.1, read on the forward strand.
CTAAACACATATTCCAACAAGTGCAGCTCAAATATCATTTGAGGATCAGAAAAAGTCACTGAAAACTGTGTACAGTAAAAAGTGTCAAAATCTATCAGGTATGCATGTGAGGACACAGAAATTAGACACTAGGTTCTTCAAACAGTGTCAACATACCTTATCACACTTTTAGGCAATGTAAACATACCAGAAAATTCTTCCATCTGACTTGTGGAGAGCTGTGATCGCCTTAGAATCTCTCTTACCAGATGATCACAGAGTCCCTGAGCTTCACACAGGTTATATTGATACAGGTGACAAAACAATATTGCAAGATAGTATCTATGCTGAAGAAAACATGCTCTTTTTCCTCCTGCATTAAAAGATTAAAAGAAGGTACATGTCCAAGTGGAAGAGAAAAAATAAACACAAAAAGAGATGTAGCAAGTGAAAGTACTGTTTCTTTTCTCTCCAGAAACACATCAACATAAACTATACACTTTGATAAGTAGAAATAAGGAGCAGCTACTTTAGGATATGATCGCTCTATACAGCCTCTAAGTCCCTAGTAAGTTAATGCTCATCCACAATATTTGTATTTCTAGAGATATGGCAGTTTTGAAAGCAATACTATGCATAACTGTTAAGACACAGAAAAAGACAGGAGAGCTTAAGGAAGTCTAGCCTTCAAAGAAAGTGTGCCTGAACCACAGTGGAGTTGCTTAGACACCCACCAAGCCTCCAATATTCTGAATTTTTTCCTCAATTTTTTCTTTATTCTAACGACCAGGAGAAAATTTTCTCATGATACCTGGAAAAGAAACTCTGGTACATCTGTTTCAAATCAACTCTTACAAAAACTCCTGATTTTAATTTTATTTTGTTACTCTCCAAACATTAATTCTTTTAATTTTACAGTTACTAAAGGAATTGATTTTTCTTCATCTGTTTTTCTTTGTCTCTTTCTTGCTCACAAATTTATCTAGAGCTTTCCTGTACCAAGTACTTAATAATTGCAAAAAAGTTCTGGTATTAAAATGGAAATGCATAGAATTTTCTCAGAGAGCAACCAGACTTAAATTTTGACTGGTTTTTATTCATCTCATCTTAATTTCAAATATGCACCCTTTATGCATCTCACCCCCTCTTTCTGAAGAGCAAACAGAGTCACAAATGTAAAATGATTATACAGCTTACCCCTCCACGCTCAAAGATTTTATCCCTTACCATTTGTCTTGAGTTCACAAAGAGATCTTTTCCAAATGTCCAGAGATTCTCCGTATGAGCCTAAAAGGAACTGCTCCTCACCTATAAAAGTCACACATTAACAAATTAAAAGCTTTACTTTTATATTTAAAAATACACTCTTCTTTCAGCATCAGACATTTACTGAAAGCAGAACAAAATATGTTAGCCCCCAGAAAACTTCTATTCTCACAGTTAAGTCTAAGTTTTGAGCATCTGAGAGAAGATGAGCTTGAACACTCCTTGCCAGGACAAGGAACGTATGAGCTCTCCTCCAGGAGGAGCTAATTCATTGTATGGAGCACTGTAGGAAGAGGAGTTAGAACTGTCATTTAAGGGAGAGAGATCAAGAACATGGCAAGAGAACAGAATTGTACAGGGAGACATAAATGGGAAGTTGGGCTTAGTAGTGTAGAAGTCAAAAGGAAGGTAGAACATAGGACAGTAAAGTGTAAGAAATTAGGCTACAACTGTATACTGTTTGGAAAATAAATATGCTTAGATTACCAAGCACCTTAGGTTACACTAAGATGTTTAGTTGAAGCTGACAACATTTAAGAATACAACATGATCATGCCCACAATGATCACATGGAGTGAACAATCTTTCACACAGAAATCCAGTAAGGGACACATTGTGATGCCCATTTACTTCAGAAGAAACAACACAGGAGATCAAAATTAAAATCTTCCGTTCAGGTTCTTTAGGACATGTCTAAAAGTAAACCAGAGTAAATTCAGTCTTTTTATTTAGCTTAACAAACTCTAAAAATTATAATACAATCTACAGACATACCAGGACATTAAGTATTTAAGACAGAATTAATGATAAGAATTTAAGAGAAGTCCAAATGATCACTTTTTAAAAATCTGGTAGTCAGTTACCAATTGTTGAGTTGGACCTACTTTTCAATTAACATTTTTACTAACCAGATACAGAATTAATCCTCAGATGTTGTTCTAATTTCACTCCTGAAGACTGGATGGTTGCTTGTATATGACTTAAAAGCAATGAGACAACAGAAACCTCTTCTGCATTCTTGCTCACTTTTCTTTTTAGCTGCACCTGATACCAAACCACTTTCTTATACAATAATCGCCATAGTACAGTCAACCTGTAATTCAAGAAGTACAATATTATGAGATTAAGCAAGAGTTAACAAAGTTGCCTACATCAATTTCTTATGTTCTTTTATTTTGCATTATGCACCCAAAAACTAAATTATGTCAACCACTTTCTTGATTTGGATGAGGCAAAAAATGAAGCACTTTTTGCCTCATTTTTGACTAAAAAACCATTATTTCTTCTGAATTTTCTTAAGCACAGCAATCTACCTTAAGAACTGAACACCGCCCAAATTAATCCCCTTGCTAGCTAAACAATGGGTAAATGAAATAATCTCAGACAGAGAAATCTCAGAACAGGTATGAGTATATTTTTAAACAAGACTGATTAAAAAACAATTAAAGCATAACACAGAAAAGCAAAAAGAAAACAAGATTGCAGAATATGGTTTATATGCAGAATATATATTAGTCCCTGTTGCCTAGCACAGTCCTATTAGATGTACCAACTCAGATATGTAGTAAGTTTAACAATACGAGCAAATACACATTGCTAGAGACTTGAAAAAGCTTGCATAAAACTGCAACACATCTGTATCTTGAACTGGGTTCATAATTAACACAGTCAAATGCACAGTGCTCAGCACATGGAGCACAATTAATCAAAAATATGGATTATCTTCTCTGAGACAACTGAAACTTACATAAGAGATTTGCAGTGAACATAGTACTATATTTAAGGATTATTGAAGAAATATCTTTTACTGTAGTAGGAATTAATTTGTGAGTTACAATGCTACTTCAGTTCTAAATCTCTGGAAAGCAGAAGCCTGCTCATGTCAACAGCACTCTTTGATTCACCGGAGTTTTGCAGAATAGAAATACTCCAGGGACAACAGTATACTTTCCCTAAAGTTGGACAGCACTCTTCAGTCAAGTTTATGTGGGGGAAGAAATAGCTCTGACAGGTTAAGTAAATTAATTTCTACAAATGGGTTTTTCTTATTGCTCTGAGACACCACATCCATAATGAATATAAACTTTGCTGACTAAACTGACATCACTGACATACTGCATATGAGCAGACTCTTACTCCATATAGTTTGCAACTAGGAAAGAGTGAAACACACAAGAGACAGTTAAAGCATCTAAATTTTAATATCTGGATTGATGCTGCACTGCCAAGGCCTGGTGTCAGCTGTCAACTCATCAGTTATCTCCAAACTGGTTTGCAGTTATAGTTTAGTCACCATAACCAAACTATATTCAAATATAGGTCTGAGCCTTAATCTGCATGCTTTGTTTATCATGCCCTTTCATGGAGTAAAAGGCAGCAAAAAAATCAAATGGATATTTCATTATAATTTAACTCATACAATTTTTGTTCCATCATACAGAACCACTTAGGCTCAAAAACACCCTTAGGATCATTGTCTCCAACCATTAACACTGCCTATCCCACTTTTAAACCATGTTCCTAAACACCACAGCTACACATCTTTTAAATACCTATAGGAATGGAGGCTCAGCCCACTTCCCCAGGCAGCCTAGTCCAATGCTTGACAACCCTTTCAGATACTGCAGGGCCTGGGGCAGGACTTGGTGCGCTGCCTCACCAGCGCCAGGTACAGAACAAGTGTCACTTCTCTGGTCCTGCTGCTAGGATTCCATTGGCCTTTTCGGCCATCTGGGCATACACTGGCTCACGTGCAGCTGCTGTCAACATACACCCCCAGGTCCTTTTCTGCTGGGCAGCTTTCCAGCTACTCTACCCCAGCCTGTGGTGCTGCACAAGGCTGTTGTGACCCAAGGGCAGGACCTGGTACTTGAACCTCACACCACTGGTTTCAGACTGTTAATGCAGCCAGTCCAGATCCTCCTGCAGAGCCCTTCTGCCCTCCAGCAGATCAACACTCCCACCCAACTGAGTGTTATTTGTGAACTGACTGAAGGTGCTCTTGATCCCCTCACTCTGATTATTGATAAAGATATTAATCAGGGCTGGCCCCAGTACTGAGGCTTTGGGAACACCACAGCAACTGGCTGCAGCTGGATGTAACTCCTCCATTCATCACCACTTCCTAGGCCTAGCCATCAGCCATTAATTAATTTCAACACAGAAAAGAGTGCTTTTTAAGCCATGAGCAGTCAATTTCTCCAGGAGAAAATTGTGGGAGCCTATGTCAAAGGTTTTACTAAAGTCCAGGTAGACAATATCCACAACACCCACAGCCCCCTCCCCATCCATCAAGTAGGTCACCTGTCACAGAAGACCAGGCTGGTCACACAGGACCTGCCTTTCATAAACCTGTGATGGCTGGGCCTGATCACCTGGTTTTAATTTACTTTTTTTTCCCCATGCAAAGCTTATTCATACCTTTTTTCTGTTTTTGCATCATGGTTTACTTGAGGACATTCTCTAAGTAGAGATTTCAGTGAGCTAAACTGCTGAGAAGTATTGTCATCAAGAAGTAAGAAAACAGGCACTGTGAGAGAGTCAAGTTCCACAAGAGTATTACCGTCAGGAGAGGCAAAAAAATTCTCATACTGTAGTACACATACTCTGCTTAGGATGTGAGAAACCATTTTCAAAAGACAGAAGCATGCCAGAAGGTTTTTTGAGAACAACTGATCTTGTTGCTGAATAAACATCAGTTTTAAAGTTTCTAATGTCAGCTTTGCCACATGCCCAGTCACACTGGCTCTTGAATGCCAGTACAAGACAGTCAAACACTGCTGAAAATATTTCAGGACAAAATGCATCCATTGAGTACTCTTCACAGACTTGTTTAAAGATGTATCCTGGTTTAGCAAAGCACATTTCACAAACTGAACAATGCTGAAAAAATGGATAATGCAGTTCACCGTATAATTCAGCAATGCATCCTTCTCTTCCATATTTTTTGAAATCCCTATCTGCCATGCACCAAGGAGGTTTTTCTGAATGGAATATAGTTCCAATGATGATTTATCTTTCTCTTCAACATAATCTTCTGCATGGATGGTATCAAACATCGATGCAAATTCTAAGCAGCCTTCATCAGCTTTACCAACAGATGAATAGATTCTTTGGTTATAGAAGCTGGAAGTGGTACTGTAAAACTGCTTTTCATTGTCTGATTCTTCTTCAAGGTCCTACATCAGACAAGCAAAAAATCAACAGCTTAATTCAAGTTTACTGAGAGAGAGACAGAGAGAGAGAGTACATATAGATTGCAAAGAATCAGCATTTAGTCAGTCTCTCAAATGAAGTTTTTATGCTTAATTACCTTGCTTAAATGCTAGTACACTTTATAAACTGCAGTTTCATCTCAATCTCAAATTAAGTATTATTTGCAAAACAGCTGGGCAGACAAATTAAATTACCTAACAACAAATTATACTGCCAGTCCAGCAGCAGATTTTATACCATAAAGTGAAACTCCATGCTTCATTAAACCTCAAGTACAAGACAGAGATTTTGCCAGATTCCTGTAAGATACAAAAGTCATTCAAGAAAAGCTCAAAAGCTTCAAAGAACAAATCAAAAGCACGAAATGAAGTTGGGAAAGGCTGTTCAGTAACTATGATCACAGGGCAACTCTTCCAAAAGACAAAACAGTTTTGGAACTGACTAAAGAATCCTCTAAAACGCAGGAAAAAGACAAGTATCGTATTTATTAAGAATAAGACTGTTATTAAAATAGTCTACAGCCTCAGTACATCTAACAGCTAATGTTACATTTTATTATAAAGTGAAGCTAAAGTATTTTGTTTCCAGGGAGACCTTATAGCACCTTTCACTACATAAAGGAGGCAACAAGAGACAAGGAGATTTTTGACATGGACACATAGTGATAGGATAAGGGACACTGGTTTAAAACTGAGAGAGGGCAGGCTTAGATATTAGGCAGAAATTCTTTACTGTGAAAGTGCTGAGACTCTGGAATGGGTTGCCCAGAGAAACAGTGGCTGCCCTATGCATGAAATGTCCAAGACAAGGTTGGAAGTGGCTTTGAGCAGCCTGGTCTAATGAAAGGTGCTCCTGACTCTGTCAGGGGGCTGGAACTGGATAATCCTTAAGGTGTCGTCCAACACAAACCATTCTATGTATTGAAACACCACAAACTGATATATATGTATATTGTCAGATATTCTTCAAAAAGTGAACGCTGAAAGGAATGACTTGTTTAAAGATAAATATCAAGTACCAGTTTGAGAAAACAAGCATATTCCTCATGTCTACAAAGAAAATAAGAATAATGAATGATTTTAAAACACTAGTTAAGATAAATAAACCTGTTATTATTTTTTTTTTTAATCCGCACAGTTATTACCATTTAGAATGCCTTAAACCTACATAATGTCACAGTAAGTGGAAAAATGCTATTAAGTACCAGCAAATCCATGGTTTTCTCTTTCATTTCTGTTGTGTCCTCTTCCAGGAATCTCGGAATGGTGGAAAAGATAGAACTTTGACTTTGAACTTGTTTTAAAAGCATGGCCTTTAAAGACAACAGTGATCGTAAGTACCGAGATCTTCTTTTACACTAAAAGAATTAACAATAACAGAAAACATATTATCAGTTTCTTGCAAGACAGACAGTTTCTAAACAAGTCAAGGAAATTGGTTACTGTTGTAGAAAGCTTCAGTTCAAAAGTCCCAGATGGACAGGGAGAACAGGTCAGCAAGCATCTGCTACACAGAAACAAACTACCATTTGATCATGCTTTAGGGAAGCAGAATTCTCTCACACAGAGAGCTTTAGTACTGTGAGAATCTGCTTTCTTGATGCCTAAGAAAGCCGTAGAAATTTACCTGTATGTAGGGTTTTTCTGCATTTTTACTAGTAACATATTTCTTTAAATCCTCAAATCCTTGCCCACTATTCTAGCTTATACAGGAACACCATGATAGTTCACTCCTCCAAAAATCAGAATAGAAACTGAATTAGAAGACAAGCTGCATTTTATCAGCAAAACCAGAAATTCTTAACTAAATATCTGTTATATCTTCTATGGTCAGCAACACTTGCAGGACCTCTTCCCTCAAGGGAAGGAAGGGTACCTGGCTTTCCTTCTCCCAGACTTAGCTCAATTCAGAAGTGACAGAAAATGAAACAGAAATGCTTTAACTAAGCTTTAATTGCCACCCTTGACTGAAGACCCAGTGGACAAATGTATGCACTACCATAGAGACTAAGTTATAGAGGATTTCCAAACTCTTTCTGCATCACTCTGAAAGTTGACGAGAACAGCATAGCATCTGTCAACATCCCAAACCAACTCTACAGATATAGAAATCCATGTTTCTTTTATAGTCCCAGAAAAATAATATAGTGACAGCCCAAACTGTCCCTCTCTACATTTTCCTGAAATATCACCCAGACATCGAAGGAATAAAATTTCAAGAAATCTGTATTCATTGCTTTGCAGATCAATGCGGGTATAAACACAAAGACCAAGTATCTTTGAATGATAAAATCATAAATATATTAATTATATATAATGATATATAATTATATATAATTAAATATATATATAACTATATAAATTATATATAATTATAAACAACTTTATAATTCAAAGGTACTTAAGTCTTCAATTTACACTTTTTCATGTACCTGAAATTTTTCACTTAAAAACCTACAAAATAGTTCAAAATCCTACCTTGAAGTTCAGCAAATTCTGACGGACGTTTTCAAGCTGTTGGGCTGAATCAAGCAAAAGGGATCTCATAAATCCTGATGGTGAAAAGTTGTTAGGAAATCTTAGCAGTGTTATCATGTATCCATCAGAGACAATGAGGTAGGGTAGTCTTGGGTGTGAAGCAACAGAGAATCTCTGTCTCAGGAGGTCACGTTCAGAATCTGAAGAACCAAGAGACTGGCTGGAATCTCGACAACAAGAGTGGTGCTGTCTAAAACAGAAATATATCAAAAATTAAGAGGCAACTATCATATGTAATAATCATGAACAGAATAATTTCAGAACATGTAATACCACGCAATCAACTATCCAAATAAATCCCTTCAGAATCCTAGGTAAGTGTCTACCCTTTTGCAGGATGAGCACTCTGAATAAAACTATTTATGCTTGCAAGATGCTAGTATTTTACTACAACCACAATTTTTTTCAATTTAAATAAATTAAAATCAGCTTTTAGTATCCATGTATTATTTCATTAGTAGTAACTGTATTTTTTCATAATTAGAGTCTAAATTTCTATATCACACTTTTTTATCTAGCATGTACTTTGTATGACAAATGCTTGAAGATGAAATTTGAAGGGCTAGGCTAAGTAATATATGAAAGAAAAGAACCCCTTGAAAATCTGAATCTTATAATTTCAGCATCCGTTCAGATATCCAATAGAAAAATTTTATAAACACAGATGTCTTCTCTTTCAGAATGGTTTTTATTATACAGAAATCCCTCCTTACCGAGTTCCAGAAAACTGTATAATTACAGGTATTCCAATATTAGCTACATAACACACTGTTTTATTTAAAAAAAGAAAACGTGGCTGCATATATTCAATATATCATCATAATTCATGTATTTAATATATTTTAGTATCTGATTTTTCAATCAGATAGGGTAAGAAGGTAATATACTGCTTTGAATGTCTTCACCAGCTTTTATATTCAAACACTATTTGGTTTAAGGCATGCAAAGTTAATAAGATTTAAAAAAATAAAGTTTAGACTCTATTTTGTTTTCTCTATTTAGACTGTGTTACTTTCATTTTATGCTAAAGTGTGTTCAAAGATCCTTCTACTCTCTCATGCATCCAGCAGCATAATCCCAGAACTTAGATCCAGAGAATCCCAAAACAACATTTTAAAAACCAATTACTTTCTGTCCATGCAAATATGTTATTTACAATATCTCACATAGATTCTATATCTAAAATTAAGGAATGAGCAGAGAAATAACACAGGATTAAAATAAACTTGCACTTTAAGTACTTTGGCAAGTTTAATTTCCTCTTTTATCATAAAAAGAGTGCTAGTTACTAATAAATTCAAACATTTTAGGAAAACAAATCACTTTATGTATACTTACATTGTCACAATGTCAATTTTCATCACGACAAATGCATTATAAGGAATAGAAGAGAACTATGAATGAGAAACAGATATTGGAAAGACACATGAAAAGCAAAAGAGTGAATTTGAAAGATAACATTTATCCAAAATTATAATAAATATGATAGAAAGTAAGGTAAGACCAGAATACAGAAACAAATAAACCTTTTCAAACCCCTTTACCTGTATGTTATTAGAGGATGAAACGGAATAAACTGTGCTGGTCCAAATTCTACAGAGCATCCAGAAGCAATTAAGGTCAGCAATTCCCCCATACATGTCAATAAAACCAAACATCCACGTTTTAACATGCAAGCCAAGAAAAGGCTATCAGGAGTCCAACTCATGTCGCCAACCCAGTAAGATCTAAATTGGGCAGGTAAAAAAATATTTTTTCTCTGTCAAACTTCAGCATCAGAGGGTTAGGATATAAAATAAACAAACAGAACTGTAAAATAAACCAACCAACCATAACACAAAACTGAAAGACCCACAACAGCAGCAGAAACAGTGTCATTTACTGACCTGATGAACCTGGACGGGGTCATGCTACTCTTGCTACTACAACCTTTCAGGCTACCCGAAACAGTTACAAAATTCAAAGTGTTCAGAAACAAAACCTGAGTTGCCTAGAAAGAAAAAATAAAGACATCATAAATGTTTGTATCACAATGCCATTATTGCAAAAAAAGTCTACTAGTAAATTATGCATTATATTTGGTGGGCTGGTAACACCATTATACATGGAAATGACATTGTGTTTCACTATTTATTACTATTTGAACATTTATTGAATTCTACACATTATTCTACACTTGAAATATAAGTAAGGACTATTATATACTTCATATGTAATTCCATATTCTTTTTAATGGAACTTTTTTCTAAAACACTAAATATAAGACCACTCTTCTTTAGTCTTTCTGATAATTAACAACTGGAGCTTTAAAGGATTGCATCATCCCAATTGGGTACAACAAAAAAATGTGTTTATTTTCTCTGTCATCGTTAGCATCAAAAAGTACATTACAATTTGACCTCTGAGTTATTAATAGGAATAACATCATGAAGTCCAAAACGTGTCAGGCTGAGGCTTGACTGAGAATCACCAAGAATCTTTGCAGATATGATGCAGCAATTGAAATTAATTTCTTTTATATTAGAGCTTAGAAATGACAGGATCTCATTCTACTGAACACCACACATAAACAATTGAGTTGTAGTAAAAGTTTTTAGCTAGGGATATCAACGTAAATATAATTTCAGGTTCCCTTGTAAGTGCTAAAATCATCCCAAAACTGTGTTTTTGAATCCTTGTTACCACTTCATTCAAATGGAACTCTTAGCTTAAATGATGCACTGTCATACATACCTTTGGATCAGTTTGATTTACAGCTACTGCAAGCAGAAGCCCATCTCCTGCAAATGCACATAGCAGAGCTCCTCTTGACTTTACAGACACACACTGAGGAACCAAATTAACAAGAGAACAAATCTGCTGTACCCACTGGATCTGGTATGGCAAAGAACTGAATACCAACAAAAAGATAACAAAACCAAGTGGTTACCTCATTTTGCAGAATGGGATTATTCCTATACAGTAGAAAACCATGCAAGACAAAACCATATAAAGCATGAGCTAGTAAAAAAAACCCACCTGTTTTTCGTCAAATGCCTTACAAATGAAAAAATATTTTGTACTTACACAGGTTCAAAAATTATGTCTGAGCACTAGGAGCACTTATTTTTATGGAATGGGATTTTTATGGGATTTATAAGTCTAGAACATGCAAATATATGCATCAATGACATATAATAGAGGCACTTGCATTCTAGCCAGAAACAACTTCCCCAGATCCTGTAACACCATTCACCACAGGAATATTCAGAATATGAAAATCAACAATACATGGCTCTGAGCAAAAAATCTGTGGATGACCCATCACTGGAAGTGTTCAATGATATGTTGGATTATGCTTCCAGTAAACTGATCTAGTGGAAGGGGTTCCTACCCATGGCAGGGAGGCTGGACTATGTGAACTTTACAGGTCTCCTTCAATCCAAACCATTCTGTGATCCTATAAAGATTCAAAACATGACAGAAAACACAAGACAAAATCTGTCTTGAAGTATGTCATCTAACTGACAAAAAAAAAGGATTAATATGCAAAAATGAATTCAATAAAATAATAGCAAGCAATGAAACTAAGCGCGAGCTGACATAAGAAAATATGAGTAAGATGTCTGAGAAATATAGCTACAATTTCAGGCTGCAATTACTATGGTGTGGATAGCTAGCTAGCTACATACATACATACATATGCATTTCTGCACTGGGTATATTATGCTCTGTTTCATTTTTTATATAGCATCAGAAAGGAATTATCATGCCACTGATAAACTGAAGATTAGGTCAAGCAGAACATCATTACTAAGTATCAAAAGGACTTCATATAACAAAAGCAATTGTACCATATCATGTGCAGGGCAAAATTCTGGCAAGTTATTTTAATAACACCTGCATATCCATTTAAACATATGCCAGAGGGCATATCCATTTAAACTCATGGGCATATGTGCACCCAGGAAGAGGAATGGACTATACATGTGCTCCAGATTATTACTCAACAGCATTTTTAAGTGGTTGCATCAGTACAACTATTTCAATACTTGGCCCCAAAAATCCAGGTAAAGAAATGCACACACACACTTTCACATCAAGCAAAAGAAATGAAAAGGGGAACAGAAAACCAATAAATCCACATAATGAAGAGGAAGAGGTAGTCAAGGCATTCATGGCTGTACAGTACAAGAAATAAAGGAAAATAAAAAAACATATAAGCAATATAAGAAGAAACAAGAAAAATACATTCTATCATCATCATGCAAAAAACAATGAAACTAAAACTCATGTGTCAACAGGCATACATAACTAACCACATAGAATGACAAATATTCCCAGTGTTATCTAGGTGTGAGATAATAATGAAGTATGGAATATGTAAATAAATGCTGTTGTATTAAACACATTTTACAAGGGACATGTAAAGGACAGGAGAGAAACATCCATACATAAACATAAATAAGTGCTTATAACCATAGGTTAATGGAACATCCATGTAAATGTGTTCAGTTGCATCTCTGAATCCCAGCTCTAAAAAACTAATTAAATATTCCTGATGCTGCTGTAACTTCAGATATCTTTGAACTTACCTAACATTTTTAAAGGTATTTTCATGCCATCGAAGAATCAAAAATGTGAGCACCAAACACTCGCCAGAGTAAAATACAAAAGAACACAAACAGCAATCACCTAGCACCTGTAAAAAAAGAGAACAGGATCAAAACATCCCCAAAAGGCTTGTCATACACAAATTTCTCTTTAATTATCTACATATTTAGATCAACAGCTATTACAAATCCGATTAAATAACACAATGTTGTCATTCAGAAATGTAAAGGCTAGCAAGAATGTAAGTGGGCCAGAAACTCTGATCTGATCCAGTATGGCTGTTCTTACACAGTCATCAAATATAACATGAACTGAAATATTAAGCCTATGCAAAATGCCAAAGAGGCAGACATTGCTTTCAAAATTCACTGCAGCTTTTGCGGCTCTAATTTAATTAAGAAATAAAATAATTGCCTTGGGGTTTATTTTTTTACCTCATTTTGTATGAATGCAGCATCCACTCCAATTTCTTTTTCGTCAGTAGAAGGCAGTATGACTGATTCATCAGTTAAAACTTGCGTCCAACGCCCAGGAGAGTTTTTACCAAAGGCTGTATTTTCATGCTCTGTACTCTCCCACAAAAAGGTACATGCTGTAGGAGTAGTTAACAGTACCTTTCTGCCATCTCCAGATACATACAAGTACAATCTCATTAAACACTCTGGAGGAAAAAAAAAAACAAAACACAACAATGTGCCAGGATAGTTTCTGTTCCTTTGTTAGACATAGAACTAAAAAGAATAGAGAATGTAAATTTCTCTTCTCATCTATAACTAGAAATCCAAGCTGTCCTGTTAGGTATCTGTAATTTCCAGCTTCATGACTGATAGCAGGCTTGGGCAGCAGTAAAGTCAGATGGATGTTCATGTCTATGCATCCTATGAATTATCTTTTCCACAACACTCAACCATTAGAGATGTTTCCTGGGACAGCCTAAGTGCTCTACTATGGATTACTTTTAGCTCTTAGATATACTACTGATCTTCCCTGAAATGACACAATTTCTTGTGCAAGACTTAACTTTAGAAGCTGGTATCAGTGATGCTATCCAATACAAGAAAATATTTGATACTTAAGTTTGCAAATACGTGTCTGTATTTTATTCTTTTCAGCTAGCATTTGCCATAAAAGCCCACCCGGAGAATCAGCTTCAAATTATCCATATACTGTTTACATCAAATGTACAGCTGCCCTAACTGATGACCTAGTCAGGAATGTTTTACAGTAAAAAATTAACCATTAAAGAATACACTTACAGTATCTGAAAATTAACTGTTTACAAGGGATCACTAAATTAAAAACCTGTATCACTCAAATGACATTCGCCAAAGTTTAGCTAGCAAACAAATTATACAAATGCAAAACAACGTAAGAATACAGTTTTGCTCATTTAATAACTTTTAAAGAAAGGAAAATAACTTTCCCTTTATTCCATTTTTTCACAGGATTAATTGAAAAAAACCTACCTTGTGCTCCTGCTACTACTTTTTTGGACTCTTCGATTGCTGGTACAATTTTCAAGCAGTCCTGATCTTTATTCCAAAGAAAGAGCTCTCCTGTTGTAAGTATTCCGGCCAACCAAGCAGCTGTGTTCATTGGGGGAGAGAAGTTTTGAAGGATATTACTGTGAAGTTACTTAAAATTACTTCTCTTCCATCTTAGCCACAGTTTTAAGTGAACTAGCAGATCCTTTAGATATCTGCCTTTTCACACTGTTACAAATATAAATAAAATAATCTGAGCTTATTGTGTGTAAGATGTTATACTTAACCATTTCCTGATGTTGTTAAGACAACCACATTTTTCAACAATGACTGCAGCGAAGGGATTTTCTTCTTTGTCTTCCCTGACGACAAGTTAATTTCATTTATATGTTTACCATCTAGAAGAAAAACAGCCTCTTTTTCCTATTGAAAGAATAAAAAGAGCATTTAATTTTTCAAAATTCTGTTTTCTACACAGACGAACAGAATCATGCAGAGAAAAAAAATTAGGGAAAATATAATTTTAAAAAGTACAATAAGGCAGCAATTGTCATACTAATCTCATTCTTTGGCATATTTGCTTTATAGTGTATTATATCCAGCATGGACCTACAGTGATGATGAATTTGATTCACAGGTTTCAAAACACCAAACTTACAGTCACTATTAAAAAGTTATTCAAAGTACCTCTGCTAAACTACCTGCTAAAATTGCAAAAATTGTACATTAGCTATCTTGTCCTGTACTGTTTAATTTAGTGAGATAATTGCCAGTGACTTCAATCGAAAAGAAAATCAACATTAAATTGCTACCTACTTAAATTCAAATCATAGAACAAAAAGATTTAGTTTGATTTTATGAAAGAAGTCTAAGAAGTGTGTCTTTCAAGAGAGGCAGGATAAAACGAGGAAAAAGAATCATTCACATTTCCCACAATATATTGTAAAAAACGTTATGAAAAACTATAACCATCAAAACACCAATCTCATCTAAGCTCTTCTGAGTCTTTGGGGTAGGAAAAAAAAAATGGCTCTGCACAGTTTCCCTGAGAAATTTTAAATCTCCAGACTCAGATGAGTAAGATAAAAGTAATTTATTTTATAACTCCTAATACTTCCTGAGGTTGTTTTTAAACCCTCCTAAGCAAAGTGGAAGTGCAAAGAATTACACAATTAAAACTCAAAGAGTTTTTTACACTTACCTGTCCAACCCATGATATGCGGGGCCATGGTTTTCTTTGCTTGATACACGTAGAGACGAGCACATCTAGCTTAATCTCCATTCCAACTAAGCCTCTAGGTAACCATTAAACCATTATACAGAAAAGCAAATTAAGGCTTTTCCACGCATTTCTAGAGAAACTGAAGGAAAAGAAAAAAAATAAAGAAAAAGAAGGTTTTGTTATCTGGAAGTAGGTGCAGAGGAGAGGAATTCACACGGAAAGTCCTGACCATCTCTAGCAGCTTCCTGCTAAACACAAAGAGAGCTGATGCTAACCCGTACTTCCAAACTATCTTCCTCGGGCAGCTGACGGGCGATGCGCTGCTCAGCGGAGCGGGTCACGCTCGCTCAGAAAGAGTCGAGAGAGAGAAGCTGCAAGTACATCGTTAAGAACTCCACAAATGCACAAGACGTGGAAAACGTCCTGCAGCCTCGCCCGGCGGGAGATCGGGAACCGCAGGGCAGGGGCGCCGGCCTGGCGCGGGGACCGAGGGGCGGCACAGGCTTCCCCCGCCGCCGAAGGGCGCCACCCGCGGCAACCGCACCGCCTGTTCCCGGCTCAGGGCGGCCCCCGGGGCGGGCTCCTTCCCCGGGGCAGAGCGGCGGGAGGAGCTGCGTGCCCCGACCGCCGCTAGCTCGCCGGAGCCCGGCTGCTGAAGGGGCCGACCCGCCGCCGGCCCCGCGCCCCGCGCTGCCGCAGCTTCCGGGCCGGGCCGGCGCAGAGCGCAGCCGCAGCCCCGCCCGCCCCGCGGCTCCCGGCGGGACGGTGCCGGCGCTCAGGGCGGCCCTGCCCGTGCGGCCCGGGCGGGCTCAGCACTCGGCTCGGGGGTCGCCCCGCATCTCTGAACATGCCGGCTTGGCGAGGCCGCTGGGAGGCTCGCTCGCCGCCCAGAAAGGTGCCGGCATCCTGGGCTGTATTCACAGCAGCGTGGTCAGAAGGGTGACGGAGGGGATTCGGCCTCTCCGCTCTGGTGGGAACCTACCTGGGACGCTGCATCAGCTCGGGGGTCCCCAGCACGGGAAGGACATTGGACCAGTTGGAAAGGGTCCAAAGGAGCGCAGCGATCTCAAAAGCAGGAACACCTTTCCTATGAAGACAGGCTTAGAGCGCTGGGCTTGTTTAGCCTGGAGAAACTTCTGTGAAAACCTCATTGAGGCAAATCAGTACTTAACAGGGGCTTATAAAATAGAGGAAAATGGGACTTTTTGCAAGAGTGTGTAGGACAAAGAGGAAGAGGTTTAAACTAAAAGTGATAATATTTACATTAGATGTTAGAAAGAAATCCTTTGAGAGTGGGGAGGGCACTGGCACGGGTCACCCAGTGGGAATGACGATGCCCCATCCCTGCTAACAATGAAGGCCAGGTTGGATAAGGCTCTGAATAGCCTGGTCTAGTTGAAGGTATCCCTGCATATGGCAGAGGGGTTGAGCTATTTAATCTCTAACATCCCTTCAAACTCAGATAATTTTAGGCTTCTGTGAACTCTCATATGTCAAGAAAACTGACTATTGAGACTTGATGACCAACACAACTCCCACAGTGGGGAAAACCAGACATCATGGATTGCCTCTGGCAACAGCCCACAGGGAACAGAGCATACAGCAGTGGCTGTGGGGGACAATTTGCATCAGCATCAGTATTTGGGGATGAGGGGCACGAGTAACAGCAGGAGACATAGCTGTAAGAGATCGGTGTTCTCTATACAATTCAGGAATTACTGAAATTCAGGTTGTCCTGGTTTCAGCTGAGATAAAGGTAACTTTCTTCCAAGTAGCTGGTGTAGTGCTATGTTTTTGATTTAGCAGAACAATGTTGATAACACACTGATGCTTCAGCTGTTGCACCATAGGTACTTACTTTAAATAAAGGAGTTTTCAGTGTCCTGTGCTCTGCCACCCATCAGGTACACAAAAGACAGGAGGGAGCACAGACAGGAGGGTGGACGTGAACTGGCCAAGAGGATTTTCCACACCGTGGAACGTCATGCTCAGTATATAATCTGAGGCAGTTGGGTGGGAGGAACCCGTCACTACTCAGGGACAGGCTGGGCACCAGTCAATTCATGGTGAGCAACTGCATGATGTCTGTGTTTCTGGGTTTTATTCCTCTCTTTCTGTTACCTCTCTTTTGTTATTATTGCTTTACCTTTTTTTCAATTTTTAAACAGTTATGTCAGCCTATGGATTTTACCTTTTTTCCAACTCCCCCATCCTATGGAAGGGGGAGTGGGAGTGAGAAGTGGCTGTGTCATACTTGCTAGAAGGGGTTAAACCACAAAAAGGTGAAATACAAGTAGGGTAAGCTGTCACTATATTTTATCACCTTGAAGAAATACCCTTGATTTGCTTAAAGCAGCTATTCTTTAAAACTCCCCCTTGTTCCCACCTTCTGCCACCCCTCCCTAATCACAGTCTTGTTTGAAAGCTACAGAAGAAAAAAAAAAAAAGATACATTGATAATATTGTTAATGAGAAATGTTTCACATTCATGTTTGCCTGTTACTTCCCTGTGATTACCATCCTTCATTTAATCTACTGCATTAACCCACCCTTCTCCCCTCTGATCCCACACACCTCAAAATTTAAATTGAGAAACAGAACCTATCCTTTCTCCATCTGAGAGCAGACCAAGTGTTATGAAAATAAAAGGTTATGTGTATTCTGGAATTACCTGCTGTCATCTGAAAAATATCAGAGGTAACTTGTGATACACTTTGAAATACAACTACTTTGATAAATTTGCAATATTTCCAGAGGAATACTTATTCCATTAACTGGAGAAAAAATCCAAAGAGCTGAACTTCAAATCTGTGATTTGTGTCTGTGCAAAACTTTTCAGTTATTTTTCCAAATCTGAAAATAGAAATCTGTCTAGTAGTCACAGATTACAGAATGTGGCTGAACACAACATATTTTTATGCAAATACTGAAATTTAGTTAAATAGATCAGGCAAGACTTTGGACATTATTTGTGTGAACTGCACTAACAAGACCAGGGTAAATGCATGGTTTCCTTGGTATGAAACATAGCTTAGCGGAAGGTAACTTCTAATACTTAAAGATGCCCTATTTTACATGGAAAGAAGCAAATATTTTTCCCAGGACACACAGGACTACTTCTATTTAAATACTTTTCAAGTTTTTAACACCGACAAAGAAGAAAAGCTTATTCTAATATTTCACCACTTTTTTTCATCTAACAAGGTAAAAAAGAGTTGTATTTTAATTTTTATATTACATCAATGATTTGCTGGCTTAAAATCACCAGAATGTATTTGGTAGTTGAGAGGAAAAGAAATGTACTTTAAGCAAAATTTTAGAGCAATCCTATTTCATAGTAAAGGTGCTGTAGAGCGCTCAGCAAGTGAGAAGCAGCAGGATTGATGCCCTTGTTCTCCAACAATTTTCATTCCTGTTGTCTGGACAAAGGCACTTTGATGGGGGTCCCATGTCCTTGAGAGGCACTGGAATGAGCAGGGTGAAGTACTGGAAGTGTGCTGGGCCTATAACCTTGAGGCTGATGGATTAAAACCCTATTCTAATGGATTCTTTTGTCTTCCATGGTGTACAAGACCTAGCAATCCCCAGGAACAAGAAATTGGGCAAGGGAAGCTAGGGACCAGCATGGCAGTTTAGGGAACTGCTGATCAGACTAAAAGGAAAGAAGTAAGAGCACATATAATGGAAACTAGGACAGGGAACCTGGGAAGAGTATAGAGAAAGACTGGTTATGTAGGAATGAGGTAAGGAAGGCTTTCCAGAAGCTGGAACTGAACCTGGCAAGGGACATAAGGAATAAAAAGAAGGGCTTCTACAGGTATGTGAACTAGAAAATGAAGGCCAGAAAGGTGTAACACCTCTGATAAACAGTGATGGAGAATTGTTAACTGATGAAGGCTGAGGTTCTCCACATTTTTGCTGCAGTCTTCAATGGAAACCTCTCTTCCCACACCTCTTGTGTTGATGGACAGCAGGATGGCAACTGGGGGAGCAAAGTGCTTCCCACTGCAAGGGAAGATCAGGTTCATGATGACCTGAGGCACCTGAATTTCCCTAAGTCTGTACAGCCTGGTGAGATGCATCCCAGGGTCCCGAGAGCATTGTCTGATGTAGTTCCCAAGCCACTCTCCATGATAACTGAAAAGTCATGGCAGTCAAGTGAAGTCTCAAGTGACTGAAGAAAATGTATCCATCTTTAGAAAGAGAAGAAAAAGCCACCTTGGGAACAACTAACATGTCAACCTCCTCTCTCTGCCTGGGAAGATCATGAAACAGGTTCTCCTAGAAATTGTGCTGAAGCACCTGGAGGACAGAGAGGTGATTTGGGACAACCAGCACAGCTTCACCAAGGGTAACCTTGCATGATCAACCTGGTAACCCTCATGACTGAGTGACTACAACAGTGGATAAATGAAGGGATACAGATGGTATTTGTCTGGACTTCTGTAAAGCCTTTCAGATGGTCCCACACATGTGTGTGAGATGTGAGAGAGAAGCTGCACATGGCCCAGCCATGGCACTCACAGCCCAGAGAGCCAAACCTGTCCTGGGCTGCACCCAGAGCCCCGTGGGCGGCAGGGAAGGGAGGTGATTCTAGGTGTGAATACAATTTGGTGTTAGTGTGCACATAATAAAAGTAGACAGAAGTCATTTTTTGACT
Organism: Zonotrichia albicollis; assembly: GCF_047830755.1. Taxonomy (NCBI): domain Eukaryota; kingdom Metazoa; phylum Chordata; class Aves; order Passeriformes; family Passerellidae; genus Zonotrichia; species Zonotrichia albicollis. The sequence goes on from NC_133860.1 coordinate 18,635,751, forward strand.
TCTTTATTTGATTTTAACAGATACAACATATGAAGATGGAATAGGGGAAATAATTTGCTTTTCCCCATTATTTAAAACAAAGAAAAAGAAAATATTTTTGAAATATTTTTATCCCCATGGCAAAGATCACACAATGTATTTTATTTCAACAGTATAAAAAAAAGCTTTCTATCGTTACAAAACCTAGTAGTAGTAAAAGTAAAAGAAACTCCATTTGTCACATTTACATTCTACAATTTGTAGATACTTTTAGGAAGCGCATGAATACAGGCCACACATTTGATAAACATGGCAGGAGAAAACTCTCTCAGGATTTTCTTTCTGAGGATTTGTTTGTTCGTAATTCAGTGCCAACATTGGAGCCTTTATTTCAGTTTCTATTACCTGCACTAATGATTCTGTTCTTGTATTAGACAATCAGTGAAGCCGTTCTAACTTGGCCTGTAGAGATTTAAAATTCCCAATAGTAGTCTGCACCATTAGTGTGGGGCTCATAGACTGAAGTTCAACCAGGTAGCAACTAACAGCATCCAAGCAAACATTTGTGAATCGTCGCCTGCAAACAAAACACAGAATAACCATGAGGTCCTTTTTAATCCTGTGTCTCAGAATTCAGCTGAACTAGAACATGAGCATTCTTTGAGTTGCAATGGAATAGTGTATCAGTAAGACATCTGTCAGCTACTTTTAAGTATTTCACTATTTATTAAGAGAAATTAATTTTTGAAATCTAATGCCTGTGACTAAGGCATAATGGGAAAATAGATGACTCATTACTATTTATCTGATATTAAATACTTTAAAAGCATGACACAGTTTACAGCAATGTGAAATATTTAGATACTACTTTAGATATTATTATGGCCAATGTATAAGTTATTAATGTAGATAACAGTTTAAATGTCATAAATTATAATGAAATCTCAATGTATTATTGAAAGAAGTATTAAAATCAGACAGCATTCACTGAAGTTGTAATAGAGTATCTAAATCAATCAACCATAAAAGACCAATAAAGTGATAAAAAATAGAAGTAAACTGTATGTGAACAGGGGATATTTTATGTACATTTTTCAAAAGAATCAGCAATATCTATGTTTAGAAGCGTTATCAAGACTTTGTGTAGTTCTGGTTTTTGTTTTTGAGACAAGATAGTTCTGACTGAAGTTCATATAGTCTATTCAAATAAAAATTGTCAAAGCTAGAGGTGATACGCAGGCAACTTTTTAAAGTACTTAGCTATCTTTCTCGCTTTCTTTTTCTATTATTACACCTAAATTTCTTTCTGATGTGAATTAAGCTGAATTTCAGTCTTGAAGACTGATTCATCATCAACCTCTTATAAACAATTGCGGAAGATCCATCCCAATGTTTAATCTTCTCTTTCCTAGAGTAACTTAGAGTTTCTAGAATTTGTACATGAAACACTTCACTGTTTCAGTTACAAAATGCCCAATTTGTGTTTTCCCCCACTTTCACGCACTGCAACAGATTTGTCTGAACTAGTCCTTAAAGTATATTGCCAAAAATCACAAAATAATCCTCTCAGTTCCTCAAGTATCTTCAGTGATGTGACGAAAATTACCTTTGAAGTAGTTTAGTAGGCAGACTTCAACAAGTTTCTACCAAATGGTTTTGAATAACAAGTGTTAGGAATAAAATATTAATTTCACCCTAAAGAAGAAAAGCTTTGGGAATTGCTAGAGTGAAGCATTTTAGAATATTTTATGTTTCACTATTCATTAGGATATAGCTGTCCTTTTACCTCATAGGTACTCTGCTTGGATCCTGTACATATCCTGACAGTAATACATGAATACACTCCAACAGGTGCAAAGGCTTTTTCATTCTACTCCAATATGGATCCTTAAAAAAAACAAACCACAAAATATTAAGGACAAAAATATGAAGAAGACAAAAAAAGTGTGTCGTGTGTACAGGAACTGCCAGCTGTGCAAGTATTTATTTATTGTATCAAGAAAGTTAGATTAACAGGAATTCTACTTTCATCTATATTTAGGCCTACATTTAAACATTATTTTAAATAACATAGTAAATATACATAAATTTAACTCAGTTTTCCATTTCCACAAAGTCAAACTTCTTTGCTTATTGCATTAATGGATCAGAGAAGATTTAGTAATACAACAAATTTTAAACATTATTAGGAAACAAATAAAATTAATATACTCAATACATGCTGTTCCTTCTGCAACATAAGAATTCTAATGCTATTTTATCCTAAACTAGCTCCAGATGAACTAAAAGAATTAACAAATTTCCTCATCATGCTCTGGGTACTGAAATTAATAAAATCCACAGATTTTATTTACAGGGAGAAAATGCAGCCTTTTAAAAGTCTTTGAGTAAAGAAAGCAAAGTTTTGAATGTATACTTTGTTATATCCTTCCTTATATTATTTCATGTTTCCCATTAAAGAGAGACCTTGATAATAGTTGAACATAGAATTTTTATTTTGTGCAATTTTCCTTACCCGTGCTTTGAACAGCTGGTCATACACTTCAAGCAGCCTTGGCAATGGCACTCCAATTTCTTGCATGGTGTATGTTACAAAACCTACATCCCAGTTCAAAATGCAGACTTGTTGCTCTAGAAACTGCACTAGAAAATCTGGAGGACATAAATGAGGGAACATTCAGATTCCAACTTGTTACTGGGAGTCTATGAAACAAACGCATTTAAGAGTAATTTACTATCAGCAGTGCATGGCAAGGATTACTCACACTTAGTACTTTCTTACCGTTTTGCCTTGCAACTATGCTGTTGAGAAAAATTCAGTAACTTTTGTTTCTACACAAAACACATACTATGACTACCTTTGCTAGAATAGCCTGAAGCTTGTTTAAGTGTCTGTAACAATTAACAGTGTATTGGTCAGCACAAAATGTTCATATTTAATGTTAGTTGCACATTATTTTAGTATTATAAAATAAGATTTACTGCTGAACAATATATTTGCCAGGTTTTTATATAACAGCACATTGTCAAAACATATGAGCATCAGAAAATCAGAAATTCTAAAAACTATCCAGAAATCTCCCGAATAATTTTCAGAATCTACATCAGATGGCAGATGGTTCATACAGAATTTCAAGAGACAGCAGATAAATGTGCTTGCTTAAAATCTTAAATGTATAAATACACATTTTGTACTTCGTGCTTTGATGCAAACAAACTTTACTACTTTCTAAAAAGTAACTGCTGCTGCCACCTAAACTTCATTTATTTGCCATTTCTTTTGAGATTAAAAAATGAGAAACATTTCTTATTTAAAATTTTTCTAAGAGTAAAATAAAAAAAAGCTGAAACTCATCCATCAAACACATATGCTTATTTACTATGCAGGCTAACAACTTGCCTAAAGGAAAGTAGCGGGGTGTGCCAGCATAGATCTTTCCAAGCAATGCCAGCTTCAGACAAAGTGCTTGCATTCTGTCAGCAGGGCTCAGAGACACACTGTCGCTCAACTCTGGAAAGGAAAAAAAAATGCTTAGAGAGGACTTCAGGAAAAGTACCACATTTATACAAAATTACACTGAGGCACCTAAATTTATAAATAATAAATTAAAATCTTACACTCTTGTCAACAAAAAAATCAGCACATGGAAGTAAAAATACAACTTTTTCTGGTGTGTTTGCATGTACATTTTTAAGTCTTTATGCTTCTGTGGAGTTCCATGCAAACCTACTTAAACTACAAACAAACAAAACCACATTCCAGACCCCCACAAAAAACCCACACCACACAGCTTTTCCCTTAGATCTCTGATCAATGCTGTTAGCACAACGGTAAACTTGAGCCCAAAAACCAAGAGGGGAAAAAACCTCCAAACAATCAAAAACAACAGGAACAGAGAGTGAATTACTAACTGATGGTAAAGGACAAGAGAGATATCACAACTCCTACTCCATTAAGACCTACCTTTTTCAATGACTTCCTGCCAGAGAGTTTGCACCAAGATAGGATCAGAATGACCTGCACAATGTATAATTGCAAGCTTACACTCCGAGAGCTTAAAAGGGTCAGCAAATTCTCCATACAGCTGAAAGAAAAATTACCAACCAATCTTTACTTTTCATGTAAGATCAAATTAAATCTTAAAAATCAGTTGTTTCTTATTTTGTCTGACAGACTAGTAAATATGCAACATAACTGTTGTCAACCACTAATTTTTTTTGCTACGTTTAGTTTCATTTCTTAGAAACAACACTAAATTTTATATGAATTTAAAATGAAAACTTAATTTTCCATTAATTTTTTTCTATGAGTGAAGAAATGCAAGAGATGTCATAATGAAGATAAACATATGAAAGAAATAAAAATACTAAAGACTGCAAGTATGATCTGTACTATTGCAATACAGAAAATTACAGTCCAGGGTAAAAGACATTGACACCAGGAATTATAAACTGCCTATTACTCTTCCTAGTCAATATAGAATCATTCTTTGCAAAACATTTTTTCCTCCCAAAATTTGATAAACTGGACTTTAACACAAGGAAATTTCAATCACCTTGGTTATATCCATCAGCTCAGCATCAAGCTGGGAAATTGCATCTTGTACTGAAGAATGATGGGAATACTGCCGCTGTAATGTTTCTTGTATTTGAAGCTGGATCCTTGCAACCTTGTTTAAAAGGAAAATTCAGTATTTCAAGATTCAATTAATTTAATCATAGTTTAAAAATACACCCAGAATTAACTTTAGCTTATTTAAATGTAGAAATATTGCCACTTACACCATTAAGTCTATTTTCATCTGCCTAACTTTGCAGGATGAAAGCAAATAAATCCATTTATACAGAACTGGTAGTAAAACTGTTACGTGTCAATGAGACAAAGTGAAATAATGCATTTACAGAGTAATTTAGATTAGTATTTTTTCTTACTTCCATTTTCTCTTCTAGTTCATGTAGGAATTCACCATCTGAAGCTAAAGAGGATATAGCAGTGGAACTTTTGGCACTCAAAATGGCACGTGCAATGTATTCAAGACGCTGCTGAAGAGAAATTTCTGTGCTGCAAAATAAATATTCATAATAAAATGAGTACTTAATATAATTATTTGAGGGTTAGTTATATTCTAGCTAGACTCTGCGAAGTAATATGTGCCTTTTCCAGATTTTAGTAAATCATGCATGACGCAATCCAACCACATAGCCCCATCTTTGCTGCAAGCTCAGTTCTAGTGTACTTCTCAATAAGAACTGGACACTTAATAAGTTGTAATTACAGGAAATACATTGTTAAGTAATGTATAATACAAAAATAAACAATATCACTGATTTCCAGTAATTGCCTAGATTTAAAGCTAACACATCCTGTTTTTAGTTTTCTTAGAAAACCTCCTTTTTAAAATGTACTTAAACAAAATGTTTTGATTTTGGTTTTTTCGGTTTTTCCCTAGTTACCTCAATATATGTACAATAGAGCACATGTAATTCATACCTATGGAGGTCAGCCAACTTGGCCAAGACTCTAGCAGCATTACTAAAATTTCTGTTTTTTTCAAAGTATCTCCAGAGTAAATCCATATAGCGGACTTTGTTTTGGTCAATCTTGGTCATCCGCACCAGGTAGGGCTCCAAAAAGGGGGCAGTAACCTGCAGACATCAGAAAGACAACAGTTATACTCTTGCTCTTCCCTGCCTTTTAAGCATTATTACCTCTCCCAGTTCACTGTGTATAGACAAGCTCACCTGTAACAGCTTGTCCGCCAAGTCAGCTTGTATCAACCAATTGTAAAGTGCAATACTGAAGAGCTCATCTGTTGAACGCTGAGCCAGCTTTAGCATTTGTTCAAACTAAGGGAAGAAAAGGTCAGAACTGCTATTAGAAAAGTGGTTACATTACTTTAAGTCCTGAATAACCATGAGACAATACTTAGGTTAACATTATTTGCATGTCATAATTTCTATGGGTGCTCTAGATATTGAGGCCAATTCATGACAAACCTTCACTTCATTAAACTACTCCACAATTTTATTAAAATAATAAATTCTAGACCCCTTCAAATCACACTGTTCTCTGGAGTGCAGTCATGATTTTTTTTGCAAGTTTCTTACATGATGTCCAGCTTCTTCATTGCTTAACATGTTGGGGTCAGATGACAGCATTGGAGGACCTGGCTTTTTGGGTACACTGGGAGACTGAGGAGCAGCTTTACTTTGATTCACTAACTCTTGAAGGGTGTCAGTGATACACTTGTAGCTGTTCAATCTGTAAACAGAGCAAAAGAAAAAAAAAACCTCATAATTTTCATTGCAACTGTCTATAAAATGATTTTTATAAGTGTGTTACTGTATGCCTTTGTAGACAGTTACTAAGATTTAAAGAATATTGTCGGCTTATTGTCAGCTGGATGTCACAATCTGGTTTGTTCTTGTTCATCTTTCTAAGAAGTATTTCTGTAGTCTTCTGATCACAATCTATTCTGCATATATTACCCCCCATTTCAGATTAAGCTCCTGCCATATTAATCATAATCAAGGGGAGCATGATGGGCAAAAATATTTATATTTTGTCCCTTATCATAAAATGCTTGTTTATTATTACCCTGCACTCCTTGCCTAAAAGAGCTACTTTCCCAGACATGTGAAAAAAAGCACTCCATATAATCATAAATTATCCTGGAAACTTGCCTTTCTTGAAAAGCTTGGAGTCCAACAACATCTTCTTCTGGTTCTCCATTTTTATAGAAATGAAGGCCAAGACCTTGGGGATCTTTCTTTTCAGCTGCTGTAAGAGAGAGCTCTACCACTCCCTCATAGAAACGCACTAGGAAAACCAAAACAAATATCACTGTTCATTATTGTATTGAACTCACAACAAAATGGTAAGTGACATCAAACATTTCTCAAGCAAATGCTACACTACTCATTCTGGTCCATATAATTTAAAATCTACACCTGTTCCCACCCTGTGGCATTTATATGCAAATTTGAAGTTGAGTTACATAGAAGTTACAGGGAATGTCCCGCACAATATATAATACTGTACAGAGGCCCATTTCTTAGCTGTTACATAATTTAAATGTATATATAACTGATATACTACATTAATTAGGATTTGGAACCATCTTTCAAACAGCGTATTTTGTATAAAAGGTACCTGTAACCCTCTGCTTACACAGAATCTAGTGAAATATTTCAATCACATACATGAAACAAATGAGAACTGCAATATGAGGTAAATACATGGGACTATTTCAATATAGAAAAGGATTTCTTGGTTGGCTTGTTAAATCTAGCAAGGTTTTAAAAAAGAAAAGGCTGGCACATTTTAAGATTTATTAAGCAATTGTTTATGGTAAAAAACTACAAAACTGAGTTGAAACTCAGCCAAAAAAAAAAAAAAAAACCAAAAAAAACCAACCAAACAGAAAAGATGGCATGAAAGCATACCATGAAATTATTCAGCATGATCAGTGATTGGATCTTACCCTGCCTGTACTGTGCACAAACATTAGCAAGGTCTACTTGATTGCTGATCTTCTGATACTCTTTTAGTGACTCCCTCAGCATCTTCTCTTTTTCCATTTTGCTTTGAGCTTGACGGGATCGTTGAAGAAGTTCATTTGCCTAAAAACAAATAAAAAATGGAAATTATTAACATGAGCAAATCACAAACAGATCATGGATACTGTCAATGAACTATTATTCTAAATTTCAAAGCTGAAACAAAATAAAAGATCATCCTCTCAAAAGCACTCTCTGGTCAGTAAGTTTCCAGCAGAAAGGCTACAATAGCATTAGAAAAGCTGAAGACAACCAACTGGTTTCCTGTTCTCACCTTACAAGCTGCCCAATGTATCTCATTTGTGTATGTTCTCAAGTTGTGTTTGGGTGCTGTAAAAATCTGAAAGTGCACTTACCTTTGAACACACAGCATCATCAGTGCTATAAAGAAGAGGGCAGATATCTTGCAAATGGGCAATGATTCCATCAACAGCTGCATTATCTCTGATGTAACAGTTTATAAGAGAGGCAATGAGCGCTCCAGTCAACTCTCTATCTCTAATCACCAAGTCTTTAAAAGCAGTAACCTTCAGCTGTTCTTGAAGCTCCTGAAGATGAGACAGAATTTTATTGGTTTACCAAATCTTTTACTTGATCCTGTTTAGAAACCTCTGAAAGTTCCAGCAGCAAAATTAACTATTTCTAAGAATTAAAGATACAAAATTCCAATGACTGCAATGTACAGCAGAGAAATACATTATTTAAAATATAAATTTTATAGCAGAATAAAAAAAATAAAGCAAAGGCTACTACTAAAGGCCTTGCTGGATGCCTAAGGGCAGTAAAAACTCCTCTTAACAGACTTCTTCTGCCATCTTTACTATGTGTCTCTCTGTTTCACATCTCTGACAGTAAGAATGGAATTAACAGTTCCTTTTACCTCACAGGGCACTGTCAGAATGCATATCCTATGACACTGACAAAGTTTTTAATATTCAGAACAATAAAAACAACAGATTCAATAAAAGCAGGAGTATGGAAAGTTCGAGGTCTGAACTCATCATGCTTTTTAAGATTAAATTACACTGAAGGTTTCTAATTTTTTAAAATTAGAATATTTGTGCACATAGTTGCCAGTAGGGTCTACGTAGGGTCTATATAGTGTCTATAGATGATACTAACAACATGATAATACAGCTACAAAAACTCTAAATATACTGAAGACAAAGGAGAACATTTTATTTGTTAAACAGTTAGTTAGCTCCTTGTCCAACACAAATGTAAGTTGGACAAAGCTCCCCAATGCAACACTGTGAAGAGCAACAACTTCTGTGCCTCTATAAGGCTTTAAAATTATTCTTTTTGTGAACAAAAAATACAACTTCTCAAACAATCCTATCACATTTTAGGACAAAATGCCCACTATTCAAATGAATAGCTTTTTTCAATGATTGGCAGCAAATTTGACATCAGCAAAGGGTGCACAGCAGTAGCACCCTTTGTTCTACAATTTTCCTTCTTTACAAACCAGGAGTCTGAAAGAACTGGGATCATTAAGCCTGGAGGCTTAGAGGGCAATATGTGGGAACTTAATAATATTTTTGAGAAAGTATAAGGAATGAAGAGTCAGGTTTTTCTCAGTGATAACCAATAACACTGCACAATGGTAAAAAATTGAAGCTAAGGAAATTACACCTGAATAGAAGAGAAATCTTTCTTGCTCTAGGAGTGGTTTAACACTGGAACAGGTTGCTCAGAGACACTGCGGAGTTTTCACCTTTACAGATATTAAAATCCTTACTGGACACAGTCCTGGACAAACTGTTCTAGCTGCCCCTGCTTTGAGAGTCAATTAGATTATTACCCCCATTGCAAAGGGGACAGGTGATCTCCAGTGGTTCATTCCAACCTCAGCTGTTCTGTGGTACATTCTGGTACCCTACTTACACAGAAAAGCAAGGACTCTATTACCCCACTGCTCTCTTCTTTCACCAAGACTAAGGCAAAGAGTGAATTCTACTTGGCTGGAATATGCTGGTCTATTCTTGTCAGAACATTCTGCAGAATGTGCTTAAGGTAAAAAAACAGTAATTTATAAATGAGACTCAGTATTAGTTATAAATTAAAGTAGAACAATTCATTGTTAGTGACTCTTCCAATTGCATAAAATTGACTGATTGTGTCAGTACATGTCAGTCTCTTAAACATTTGTGACCACGTATAAAAAAAATTGCGTGTAGTTTAAAATTCATATGTTTCTCAATTAATTTAAGTAACAATCCCTTGGGAATACTTATGTAGCAAAAGAAATTCAGCCAATTAGTACAAAGAAATAAAAATTGCATTATCCAGATCTTACCTTCTGAAGCTCACCTACAGCAACACTGAATTGGTGCTCACATAGCAACTTCCATAAAGCCAGTGCCTGGCAGGTTTTGCGAACAAGCTGCTGGATGCCTTGAAGTGAGGTCTTCTCAGTTAGCTGTGCCTCAGCTGGAAAACAAGGGACTGTCAGCAAGAACTGTTCCACATGTTTCAAATAAGCATGTAAGTTTCTGAAGATTTTCAGTAACCATATCCTTAACTTTCTATCTTTTTTTCTCTTCCACTGTTGATTAATGCTGCCTAGCTCTCTTGGGAGATAAATGCCATGTTAACACTGCCCCAAAACAAATAACCCTCTGTTAACATTTATTTCAAACTAGGCAACAAAGGAATTGTACTCTCTGAAAAACAAATATGGTTTCCTGTACACTAGATTTACACATCAGTCTTAAATTTTACTTTTGTTTCAATAGGTATAAATGTATTTCTGCTGAACATAAAAGAAATCAAATTAAACTCATACATATTCCCTTTTTGTTTGATTATCTGTATTTACTTGTAGAGAAAACAGTTACAATTACAGCTGTGGTCAATACTATCTACACTATCATTAAAGCAACAACTACTCCAAAAACTACAAAATTTAAATTTGGCAAAATGTATTATATAAACTGAAGAGATAATGTTTTCATACTTATAACATAGGCAGAACATAATTGTAACAATTTATGTGTCTGGGTGTCTACAGTTCACAAATGAGGTTAAAAATAATTACATTGTGTCATTCAGCAATCCCAAAGGACTGATGAACTCAGTAAAGAATAAAAATAAAAAAAATAAAATTATTAAACATCTACCAAATCCTACATAGTGACTTACAGAAAATGTTTATATTTACACTATTAAAAGCCCAGGATTACACACATGTGGACCACAATCATTCTCAATTCCATATATGCAGTAACAACATTTCCCAACTTGCCTGCAAGTGCTGGACAAAAGCTGCACTATAAGAAGACAAGAATTCAAATGGGCTGTGTAACAGACCTCATATTTCTAAACAAAGTTTTGTAGACATTTCAATGACTGTATCTTTGGAAATCTGCACTACAGTAATTTTTTAAAAAGACATCATGCTCACTCGTCTCATAAAATAACTGCTTAGTAAATCCTATCTTGTAAATATAAATGGTTTTGCAGCTACTAAGTACTGTAGTGAGGAGATTAAAAAAACTTATCTATAATGGAGAGCATTAGGAAGGAAAAAAAAACAGGTAAGTGTGCAAAACAATGGCATGATATTTAACATAAAATTTGTGTGTAAAAAAGGTCTTTTTATTCATATGATTTAACAAGAAAAGTGAGAAAGGCAACATCCAAAGGCACCATTCCTTGATACTTCCTGCTCAAACACAATTACATACCATGATATTTTCTTTGGAGTTCTTGCTGGACTTGCTGAGAACTTCCACCATCAGGCCGCATAAAACCCAGGAGTCTCTGCTGTAGATTGGCTGGTGTGCTGAAACTGCAATTTAAAAAAAACAAAAAAACCCCAAAACACTAACATGATTAGAAATACTGAATTCCTTAAAGATTAGTGTAACAAACTAATTCTTAGCATCTAAATGTTGCAGCACGAGATTATACAAACACTTCAACTCAGCAAAACACCTACGGTAGTTTTTCAAAAGCTGGACATTAAATACCACATGTAAATTTACCAAAATTAATACATTAAAAATTAATAATACCTTGGGTTTCCAAGTGCTCCTACTGTAGCAAATTGTGAATTTCTATCCAAAAATTCTTGTAAACCTTTTAGTTCTTGTAGTACACATTCCAGCATACGCGATGGAACACTGCTTTCTATCTGCAAAAGAAAGCAAACTTCATTACAGAAAGTTGGGCTTTCACATTTATTTTTCAAAAAAAACTCAGTTTTAAGCTAACATCACTGAAAATACAAATAAGAGGGTACAACAAATAAATTGTGTGCTAGTAACAAATCACAGGAACACAACATAATTATATCACATTCATTGAGGCAGCATACATGTGAAGAGGCAGGAGTCCTCTGCAGATACACAGAATTCAAGATGCTATTTTCTTTGCCCCCGATAACTAAATCAGCTATGCTTTACTACTTCCGGCTCTAAGCTAGAACAAGGATTGAGCACTGGATTCTATTAACAACCACAGCCAGAAAAGATTTTATTTTCATCATGCACAAAAAATGAAACAGCAATATATTAGTTAGGCAAATGATGAAAATTTTTCATGTCCTTCCACAACTGCAGTGACTATCCCAAACCACTAAAGCATTTTATTTTTAGGGTTTGTCTGGAGGGAGCATGCAGAAACCTTAAGTGGGTATCAACAAAGTGACATCAATAAACATGGAGAAAACTGGCCAATCACAATTAAGAGCAGAGATTAAATTAGCTTGGTTTCTTAGAAAGTACTATTTAAAAGAAGAGCTTTAAAAGACAACTAATTATCAGTTAAGGGCTCAGTACTTAAGAAAACAATGACATGGCAAACAATAGGTTTTGTACCGAACAGTTTATAACTAGGAATGGAAGCTTAAAAGGACTTAAATACTAAAAGAAACTTTTAAGAACACAGAATAATCTTTAACATACTGCAACAATTTCTCGATTGCCACTTTTGAAAACTCTCTCCACGACTATACTGCCATCCCAAATATTTCTGCAAAACAAAAAACAGCCAAGTCATTTAACCAAGTATTTTTGTAAGTCTTCTATGTATAATTTATTGAAAAAGAAATGGTAAAACTTTGAAGCTAAAAGTGTAAAAGGAATAATTTTGGATGAAAACTAAATATTCTAAAAACTAGGCATTATATAATAATGAATAGTGCAGATATAAATAATTAGCAAAATTCCAGATCTAAAAACTTTAATTAAATTAAATTTGATGCTTTCAAATACTATAATGAATATAATTCCCTGGACAAACAAGTCTCATAACAAAAATTTCTTTCCCAGTCAGCATGGAGACAGATCACCAACATATGCAGAACTCTGTTCTTGCTTGAGTTGTTTAGGGCTCAACTTCCAAGGTAAGAGAATCTTTAGTCATGCTTCATTGCTCTGACTTCTGATTCTGACTAAACATTCTTCACAGAAATTATTTAAAGATAGGACTTTGATCTTTTAAGTCCTTCTGCATTTCTGTTTCGTCCTTCAGTAGGAGTTTAAAACACACAACTCATAGGTTTGAAAAATAAACCTGGAGATTTCAGAGTTCTGTTAATGCACTTGACTGCAGGCTCAGTATCTAAGCAACTTTCCTGCCCTAGGCATTCACTGAATGTACTAATATTAAAAGAGATGCAAAACCAACATTTTATATAGACAGGTATTTCATAAATACAACACTAAAATTTACGACTTTCCAATCTAAAGGCTATTAATATCGAATGCACCACCTATACGCACATATTGGCGAAAAACTATGAAACCAATTGAGTGACAGAATCTCTTTTTACAAAGACCTCACCCTATAATCCGGGCAAAGTATATGCAGATGCCATTGTGTCTTCCAGAAAATACTATCTCGGGACCCATCATTCCACTAATGGATGTACCAGGGTGAGACATGGAATTTCCAGCAGGAAAAATGGGAGTTGACATAGCAGGAGGTGGTATACCTAGGGTAAAAATAGGTAAATATTACTCATTTCAATGCCAATGAAAAAGCCTTAAAAACTTAAAAATTATTAAATAAAAATAGAGAAGAAGGTGTTACCTTGCCCAGGTGTCAAAATGCTAGGATTAGAATATGGACTATCAACAGTCAAAGGGGCACCTAAGAAGGGAAAAAAAATAAAGGTAAGGTTGTGGAACACAATCCAAAACTGCCCCCTCCTAAATATATGCCGTAAAGTATCTATGCAAAAGCAGCAAAGTTGTTAAATAAAATACTTTCAATGTTTTGTTTATAGTAAAGTATCAAATTGCACTCACTTCTTATCAACCAGCACTCCACAAGTCAAATAAATGGATACAATTCCTTCAAGAGCCGTTGAAGCAACATGTTCTTCCCAGCATTCATGTTGTTATTTATTGCACACTATCTGTTGTCTGCACTGATACAATATTGCCCACATATTTTTTTGCTGTTCCTCACCTTCTGAATGCCAAACACTTGTAGTACTACTTTTCATTTTTATGTGGGACAGATGTACAAACACTACAGCAACACTGCTAACTCAAAATACTAAGTCTAAGACTGTCCACAGCCTCAGGTTCAGCCATGAATACTTCATCTCTTCCTGTAAATTAAGTCTGGACAGCTAACTTAAGACCTCAAAATATCAGGAGCATGTGTGGTCATCTACAAAAATGTCCACATACCATTAGCAAACAAGGTGATGTATCACAGAAAAGGTAAAAAAAACTGGCACTCTCAAAATTTGGCTTTTATCAAAGGATACAATTTTGCCTAATTTGCTACAGTTCTCTCAACTTGGCAACACACAACAGCACAAAGGACAACACAGTGCCAATACGTTCTCAGAGCACCTTGTCATGTGTGCTAAAGCTAAGCACAGCATTGCAGAAAAGCAGCATGCAAATGCATGGCTAGACTTGCAACAGTGGGAAAAAGATGGAAATGGCACCTGGCCTTTTAATGCTAACATTATTGTTATGTTAGTTTCACATGCAAAATTATGAGGTGGTTGAATGAATTTCTGTCAGCAGTGTCTGACCCACCACATGGGACATCCACAACATCAGAATCTTAATTTCACATGACAGTTCTCTACCCTTTGAGCAAACCGAGAAAGTAGTAGAAGAATGGTGCCATCTTCCACCTGGACCTGTTACTGAAGCAAAATGGAAACATCTGCTTTGATACTAGGTTTGAAAGAGGCATTTATGACAGACCGACAAAAATAAGCAAATATTTAGAATTGGGAAAACATATTTAGTCATAAAATTAGTCTCCTTGTTGACTAGAGAACTTACTGCTATTTCCCCCACAACCTAATTTCACTCTTAGTCTGCTCCTAGCACCTGTTCTTCCCATAGCTACTGTTCCCTCCGACTCAGATTTAATTTTACATTCTTATGCCTCGCCTCAGCTCTTGCCAACACTGTTACTGTTCCACACCAAAAGGGCTGGAAAGTGATGCCACTAATTCATTAAAGTAGTCATTCCTCTTTAGAGTTTTAACAGTAGTTAAGAATTCTGAAAAACAGGGTCAGCTGTTTTTCCTAAATTTCATCCTAGTTCACAACACTTTTCTCCAACACTTAGGAATTTGGATACTTGTCAAAATATGGTAATGAAATGGAATTTCCTTGAATTCCAGGCAAACAAGTTTATTTCCCAAGTCTGTTGTGTAAAACTGAATGACATATGTCAGATGAAGGAAGAGGATTTTATACATTAATGAGTTCTAGATAAAAACAGTAACTAATTTAATTCAGTATTTCAATCACAATTTCAAATCGTCATCATCAATTTCTTCTTTAAAAACCTTTCCAATCTGAAATTGAGTAACGCATATTAAGGGACAGCAATTGTAGAAATTTAAGTGAATCTGAAAGTACAAAAAGACCTTCACTCCAAGAAGCACCAAGTTTTGAGGAGAAAAAATAAGCACTTTTCTCCTCTTTAGGTGGCACTGTAGACTGAAGCAGAAACCAAATGCTGAAGACAGAGCTTTTAAAGAGAGAAATCACTCCAAATGACTAGCTCATTTCTTGATCAAATTTCTTCTTCCTTCTCACAAGCAGTATCTGTAGAGGCATGGCAATGATAATGTAGGAAGATACTGTTATATCTATAGAGCAACCAGCTAAGCTTCATGAAGTCTGAAATACGTTATTGATAAGTTGTTCTTGCGCTGGTGAAATGACTCTGGAAGTAACAAATGTATACCCTCTTCACGTGTTTTTTAACAGAGTATATGCAATATGGACACATCCTTTGAGAAAACGAACCCCTCACTAAATCCAAAAATCACTAAAGAGAAATGGAAAAAGCTCTTGTCATTAACTAGCTAGTAAGTGAAAAACACAGTCTATTTCAGACAAAAAGAACACAAGTACTTGTGAGAAGACAAAACAACATGATCGAGGAAAAAAAACCTGTCCAAAATTATGAAATGCTTGCTACATACCTGCAGAAACAGGAGAACCCAAAATAGGTCCAACGTTGCTGGGAGGAGGTAGAGCTGATGGAAATCTCATTTGTGCTTCTCCACCATACCTAAAGTTTGCAAAACCAAAAATTCTCAACGTGAATGTCATACACAGCTCATTCAATTTTCATACCTTTGAGAAATAACAGCAATTCTGGGGTTCTTTTAAAATGGGAAATAAAAATCCCGGAACAGTTTTTAAGAGAAATTTACCAATTCCTAAGTTAGACTTATACTTTAGCATCATTCAAAGTTTGTTTCTACAGGGAAGTGGAAAGAAGGGCACAGTTGAGATGACCCATGATTGTCTTTTTATCATCCACAAGTAATTTCTATTAATCTCTATCCTATAGTGTTACACGAACAGTTTGCTATGTCTTTCCTTGCTAACTCCAGAGTCACAATCCACATTTTGTCTCAGATTTTGTGATTGAATTTAATGAATAACAACTATTCACAACCTACTGAAAACTGCTCACTGACTTTAACACCTGCACAAGAACTGGCAGCAGGTTAAAAAGCCTGTACACTTAGTGATCATAGTGATCCTGAGCATAACATTCAGAATGACAGACAGAATTAAAACTCACCTGAAGAATGCTCGAGTAGCCCAGGCAGATACTTCTCTATCACATGCAGCATTAGAACAGGCCAAAATAAGGCAAGTGGCACAGGCCTGATCCTCCTAGAGCATATACAAGGTTAGTATGGTGTCTTATATCAAGTTGGTAAGAAATGCATAGAAGTTATATTCCTCAAAAACTAAAATGGTAAATACTTACTGCATTATATTATTTAGAAGCCAGGGAAATCAGCTCTCCTGAATTACAGACAAGAAGTGAACCCTAGCAATTATTCCACTGTATTAGGTAAGATTTTGCTATACAGTTTTTGCAAACTCAGTGCTACTACTGGTAGGGAATAATGCCTGACATTTAAATATGACTAAGATTCATGCAATTTCTACAAACACAAAAACATAAATTATAATTGTGTTTGAAGAAAAAACATTTGTAAAAATCAGTGTTTGCATATTCTAATAAGCTGTTACAATAGCAATTATCTCCTTTACAAGCACAAGAGAATAGATTACAATGAACACTCACTGCAGATACTACACAATGCTTGCCATATTAAAATTGTAATCCACAATAACCATGCTTCTGCTTGTTTCTCGTTTATCTTAAGCTGCTAATAAAAAAGAATACCCAGATCAAGTACACACATTTCTACTGGCCTTCAGAACCTAAAAATTCCTTGAAGTGGTAGGAGTTCAACTCTTTTAGAAACACTTCCTCTCCTGCTCTCAGATGAACTTCTTTCGAAACTAAGAAGTGCACTACACTTCTACATAAAAGATATACGAATTTCAGGGAAAGTGAATTACACATTTGCTTTTAGATATCATAAAATGAGAACTTATTTCTCTATATGATATAGCTTTATGTAGACAAAAGAAAAATTTACCAATCACTTTAATTAAACATTGACCAGAAGGCTGCAGCAACAACGAAAAGGCGACAAGTCTTTCATTTTTCATAACACATGAAAAGCTCTTACCTGATGCAACTTGAAAAATCTCTCAATCTCCTCTCCATCTCCACCTGTATTGCTGACAAGCAGATGCCGCAGCTGATCAACAGGTCTGAGTTTATGAAACATAACACTTCCCTAAAAGTAAGGCAAAGCAAGTCAGGCTAAAGTTGTCTTTACTCTGTTTCATCACAACACAGCCATCTCGATGACATTTATCTTTGGCATTCTGAGTCTTCCTCCACGGGATAAAAATGTACCTGGTGTCCAAAGCCCAGTTCCCAAGCACTAGTGAATCAAGGAAAGGCAGGCAAGTACTGCAATGGTTACAAACTCTCCATAAACTGAGTTAATTTTGCTATTCTTAGCCTAACACAAAGTACAGAATTACATTCTGCATATGCAAGTATATGCAGAAAAGAAAGGCTTTGTGAATCTTGCAAATCCTGAAAACTGCTCCAAAGAAAAAATGCTTGAAGAATTCAAGGCACGAATTCAGACTTCACATTAATCACCTTCCCTGCATTTAAACTAACTACTGGAAATGGCCAAATTAATGCCACTAACAAAACAGTTGCTATTAAACAAATGCAGCTTGCAGGTCTAGAGTTTGCAAGACATTAATATTTTAACACTATTTTAAATAGCCTATTGGTCAAGACATTGAGTGCCAAAAATATTGCTAAATATAATCAGAAAAATAGGCAAGTTCACTTTCTTTCCTTTTTTTTCTCTTCTTTTTTTTTCTTTCTTATTGTTTCCTAAAACCCTCTCAAAAAAACCTTTTCTGGGACTTTTTCTATGACAAATAGGAAATTACTAATTCAAATGTCAATTGCCAACAATATTTACTTAAACTATTTTTCTGGGCAGACAGTGACTGTTTCAATTTCACATAACCAAGAGCATAACCAAGGCTAAAGGAACTTCCCAGATTTGTATCTGCAAGGATTTCTGGAGAGCAACAAAAATTATTAACACACTGTGTAAAAGAAGTTGATCTAAAACCTTTGAGTAAATTTAAAATAGGTACAGATAATCCCAGCAATCTTCTTCCTGATTCCTTTTCATGTTCAAAACATAATCCTGAAAACTAGTCTAAAATGAATCATGTACAGGTTTAGATGAAATGTCCAATTTCATACTTAATTCTTCTAGTAACCTATGTCAAGAAAAGTAATACTCACTTGGGCTGAAAGCAGAACAAACTTCTTAGGTGGCAGCATGTGTTGCTGAACAACAACAGGTGAATCAGTTATGGGAATAATGTCTTTATTTAGTGGTGTTACAATCTTCTGAACTTTAAATTCATCAATAGCAGAAAGAGCCCAGGAATGTCCATCAACACGGGTCGTCATCTGAAAAACAGATAGATATTATCCACAGTCTGGGAGCAGAAACGGGTTTTGCACATCCATGGTAATATTTTACTATTTACCATTCAAAATAACCAGAAAGAATTGCTGCTCAAGAACAGGCTGCAGTTTTGTTTGGGAAACCTAGCTGTTGCTGTCAGATGCCTTGAGGAAAAAGAGGTTGGCTCTTGGGATATTCATGTCTAAGTTTTTGCGGGAAGGGATCTAAAACAACTATAAAGTTCCTTTGTAAGTTATTAAACAGCAGATTAATCAAAACCTGACTTTGAAGCTTTTAACTTACATAGTCCCTTCATTCACTCCAACTCTGCTATTTCTTCAGTAACACTATTTTTGAAATGTCACTCCTCCACCTCAGCAGAAGACTTTAAATGTCTTTCAGAGATGAAATATATGTTTCCCTAAACCAACACATAAGGTAACTAACCCCCTCCAAACTTGTCATACAAACACACTTACATAACAATCAGGAAAATGAGAGTCAGAAACCATCCCACCATGAAATAATGAAGACATTAATCATGTGTGGATTTTATAGAAGATATGGCATGTACGTTTAAATAAGGAATCACAAAGTTTCTAGCATCTACATTTTAAATCTTTATCAAATTTTGATCAACACCATTATGGACTGAGGGCCACGTTTTTCTGTGCTTGTGCACAGTATGCAGCATTGCTGAAAGTATTCTCAAATACATTAATTAGAATCAAGTCTTAGAAGTTAAGGCAATTGCTTTTGACATAAGTTTGCATCAAGCTAGAAAAGTATGCTTGAACTATGAATCCCTACTAAAAGAGGCTCATTCAGCTTTGTAGAGTTTCCAAATTTCTCATGAAATTTTCTGTCACCTACTTATTTCTTGCAGACAGTATGATTCAGGCATCTGTTATTAGGAAAGAAAACATAATACCTAGATCTCATCAAAATCATAAAGAAGTCTGCTTTATACCTGGGTTTCCATCATTGGCTTTTGAAAAGGGAAAGAATCATGATTGACACACCACAGGATGTCATTATCTTCATTTTCTGAAGCTGCCATCAGCAGGACCCCTATCAAGAACAGCAATAGTAAGTCCATGTCAAAGCAGTCATCATGCATTAAATGCAAGCTCGTTAAGTCTTTCCTAAGTTAGCAAAACTCAATCTTTAAGTCATTATCATACAATCTGAACAACAACTAATATCTCCTGGATTGGTATGTCATATGGTACTTCAAAAGGTCACTTTTAACACCATTTGCCATCTAAAGGGTAAAATAGATGTTTATAGGGATCAAAGTAATAGTAACTGTCACACACAAAAAATAATCTTATTTGAGCCATGTTCCACTGCCTACCTTTGCTATAAAGAGCTCTGTGAACCTTTGCAGGCTTCTCTACGTTTGAAGAAGCTGAAAATCCAGGTGGCAAACGGACATGGACCAAGGTTAACATGGAAGGACGAGCTGTTGGATGCTTAAATTGTGATGTACTAAAATATAGTCGGACACCTGAAAAAAAGACAAGAAAGGTCACAAACTGTGCAGATACCATTTATCAGTTTGAGTGGAGTGGAATTAGCATTGCTTTTTACCTGCATGTGTGATTGCTAGTAGTTGACAGTCTATGGATTCAGAATTTTCAATCACTGCTATTTGAATAATAGGCTTAAATACAGAACGATCAATTGTTCTGAAAAATAAAACAAAAAAACCCAATACACTTTCAATCCAAAGAAACATGCAAATTCTTCAAAATTGTATAGTGAAACTATGGGTCTTAAAGGAAACCTCTTACATTTTAACTGTCATGAACATACCTGGCAATGCTCCCTGCAGCAGAAACAATAGCATTTTGTGAAAGAGAAGTAACTCTGGTCATTCCTTGACCATCTTGCCCCAAATCATAAACCTGCAATTCAATAACACAGCTTAGTGATTTATGAATTGATTAATAAATTCAGCCTCACTGAACAAGAAGTAACTCAAGCTGTATTTTTATTTTGTACTTATGCTTATATATAATTGAGGCTACTCTTTCCTCAGAAAAGTTTTTCATATCTTCAGCATGCACATTGCTACAAAATTATAAAAACAAGTAAGGGCCTGACATAGCTACAGAGAATTCTCAGGTATTGAGGTAAACTTACAGAGGTACCTGTACATTATTACACACATTAATAAAAGACCAAAGAGTCATAAGAAGTCACATACTTGCAGGACTCCTTTTTCTGAGCGGGTGTACAAGATATTTCGAGAGTTGTCGATGGCAATTTGAACTACAGGATCTGGAGGAAGAGGGAAAAAAGGGAGAACCAGCAAATCAACATTGGACTCGGGAAAGCAAGTTTAGGACAGAATGTCTATACAATAATGAATTGTATGTTCACAAAAACTGCACTTTCATACAGGACTGCTGCTGTAAGTGATTCAAAACAGCAATCAACTAACACCACTGCTAGTAAACAAACAACAAAAAAAAAATCCCAGAGAAAAAACCTGTAATTTGAAAATAATTTTTCACTAAACAGTGAAAGAAGGTAAGACTAGTCACTTACACATTTTCCACATTCATGGTAATACCACTAAGCACCTATTAATTCTGTGACACATATCACTCACTTTAGATAGAAATGTCAAAGAAATGTCAATTTTTTCAGGCTTTGCTATGTACATCTTGAACTAAACACACACTCTATCTTGATTTTACAGAATCACTAGGTTGGAAGAGACCTTCAAGATCACGGAGTCCAACCCATGCCCTAACACCTCAACTAAACCATGGCACTGAGTGCTACATCCACTCTGTTCTTAAACACATCCAGGGATGCTGACTCCACCATCTCCCCGGGCAGACCATTCCAGTACTTTATCACTCTTTCCATAAAAAACTTTTTCCTAATATCCAACCTACATCTCCCTTGGTGCAGCACAAGACTGTGTCCTCTGGTTCTGTCAGTGCTGCCTGGAGAAAGAGACCAAACCCCCACCTGACTGCAGCCACCTTTCAGGGAGTTGTAGATGGTCTCCTGTTCTCGAGGCTGAACACCCCCAGCTCCCTCAGTCGTTCCTCACAGGGTTTGTGTTCCCAGCCCCTCACCAGCCTCGCTGCCTTCTCTGGACACACTCAAGAGTCTCAATGTCCTTCCCAAAGTGAGGGCCCAGAACTGGACACAGAAGTCAAGGTGTGGCCTCACCAGTGCCAAGTACAGGCGGAGAGTGACCTCCCTGCTCCTGCTGGCCACACTGTTCCTGACACAGGCCAAGAGCCATTGGCCTTCCTGGCCACCTGGACACACTGCTGGCTCATGTCCAGGTGGCTGTTAACCAGCACCTCCAGTCCCTTTCCTCCAGGCACTGTCCAGCCACACCATCCCCAGCCTATAGCACTGCAGGGAACTATTGTGGCTACAGTGCAGGACCCAGCACTTGGACTTATTAAACTTCATCCTATTGGACTCTGCCCATCCATCCAACCATTTCAGGTATCTTTGCAGACTCCTACTATCTTTCAACAGATCAACACACGCTCACAGCTTAAGAGTCATCTGAAAATTTAATGATGAAAGGCTCAGTACTGTCATCTATGTCATCAATAAAAATACTGAACAGGACTGGCCCTAGCACAGACCCCTGAGGGACACCACTGGTGGCTGGTCACCAGCTGGATGCAGCACCATTCACCACCACTCTCCTGGCCTTGCCATCCAGACAGTTTGAACTCAGCAAAGAGTGCTCCTGTCCAAGCTGTGGTCTCCCAGCTTTTCCAGGAGTATGCTGTGGGAAACAGTGTCAAAGGCCTTGCTGAAGTCCAGGTACACAACATCCACAGCCTTTCCTGTATCTACCAGATGGGTCATAAAAGGAGACCAGGTTGGTCAAACATGACCTACCCCTCCTAAACCCATGCTGGCTGGTCCAATGCCCTGGCCATCCCGTAAGTGCTGCATGATCACACTCAATATAAACTGCTCCATCACCTTACCAGCTACTGAGGTCAGGCCAATTGGTCTATAATTACCAGGATCCTCCTTCCCACCCTTTTTGTGAACAGGCATCACATTGGCTAGCTTCCAGTCATCTAGAACCTTTGTGGAATTCTTCTATAATAATGAACCACTACAAGTACTGACAATAACCAAGTCCTCTGAGTAAGCAAAATATTCAGACTGACTTCTTGGTGGCATTATTTAAAAGGTTACATTAAATTATCGGCTAAAAAGAACTTCAATATCAATACTTACCATCCTCTGAGAACGTGAACTGTAGCAACGAAGGAATAAGAAAAGACAGCGCACTCTTTGAATGATTAATTTTTCTACAGCGCTGGCTAAACCAGCCTGCTTCAGCCTACAATGTAAAACAAATACAGTATTGAAAGAATAGCAAAACAAAAACCAAATTAGGAGCAATATTAAAAATCATTCAAAGGATGAGTATGAAAACAAGTAAAGATCTAACTGCAAACTTTTATTTAATTGAACAAGTATGTGTTATTTAATGGAAAGAAAACAGTGATCATTAAAACGAAAATTTTGCATAAAACATGTGCACAGATAATGCAATTTGAATTTTTAAAGCTGACCAAAACTGCACTGCTATTCCCCTCATAAACACTACTTCTTCAAAGAAAATGCATCTGCTCCAAGCTGTTGTGCAACCAAGAAAAGCAACACAATTACAGAAGAAAAGAGCCCGCAAACTTGATATGTTTTAGAACTATTATTGCTGAGATCCCACAACAGTGAAACAATGAAAAAAGCCTGTATGTAAAAAAAACAGTTACCTGGTATGCTACTTCATATAAGCAGCCATCTTTTCCTGCCAGGAAGATCCTGCCGTTATCAGTGGATGTGATTGCCAGGATGTAGGTGTTGTCAGTAGGGAGCGAATACAGAGGATCTGGTAGCAGCTGCATTCCTCCAGACATGCTGTCATTGAGTGATCCAGTACCTTCAGTAAACAAAAAAGAACATAAATCCTCTTTGGTTTTTAAGCTGTTCTAATAAATAATACAGGTCTGTGATAAGAAACAATTCAGAAACCAGAAAAAATTACAGAAAATTTCATAGTTACGAAAACATTCTTTAACAGCTTTTGTCCAATGTGAACTGCAGAGTAATAAATCCATTCCATGCAGGTTTCCACATAAGGAAACACAATGTATCTCATTTCTATAGGCTGTTCTCTCCTCTGAATCACACCAAGTCCAAAACACAGGTTTCTACTTGTTTTCTGTCTCACACTGATACATTACTTAAAAAAAAGTAGTATGGTTCTCTCACTTTCGCCAAACAATTTTTTCTCTCAGTATATATAGCATAAAACATGCCATCAGGTTCTCAATTTTTGTGGTTGGAATACAGATGCCAACAAAGTTAACGAATTCTATTCACAGTTTCAAGATTCATGCGCCTATCTTCTCTCCCTCTCCAACATGCTGTTTAATTAACAGGAGCACCTGTTTGAAAAGCTTTTATTACATTAAATAGGTGAGTAACAAAACTCAATGCTTCTCATGGAGTCCATGATCCAGCAAGTGCACACACCATAAAAATTATCTTCCCTGCTTGTAACATGATTTAAAGGTTTAAAAACGAGCAAGGCACTTGGCACATGGGGTTTTTAAATGTTTTTGAATGACCACTAATAAAACTGCCATGTGTAAATATACGTGGGAATTAACACACTGGGAACAGGGGAGAAGAGAGTATTACCTGATTGTATATTAGAACAATGAAGCCCTAAAATCACAATATCCACAGGAGTAGCCAGAA
The DNA here is from genome assembly GCF_047830755.1 of Zonotrichia albicollis. Classification (NCBI taxonomy): domain Eukaryota; kingdom Metazoa; phylum Chordata; class Aves; order Passeriformes; family Passerellidae; genus Zonotrichia; species Zonotrichia albicollis. The sequence goes on from NC_133860.1 coordinate 18,660,397, forward strand.
CAAGTAAGTGTCGTACGTGAGGCTGGAAGATACCTAAATAAAAAAGGAATATTTTAGTTTGCACTCTGCTTCTCTGATCACAATGATGTAAGCAAATAAATCCATTGGAAAGCCATATCAACTCATTAGACTGAACGGTCACATGTTAAGCCTAATGATCTGTGGAATTCTAGAATTAGAAAGGAGTATCAGCCAGCAGCTCAACTTCCACTTCATGAAATAAAGGACCTTTACAACAATTCTCTTGCCAACATGTTTCTTTTAAACTCAACTCATTTGCCAATTCAACTTTGACCTTAATGTTATCTTAGCAACAGTTACTGAAACTGGGAAGGCTAGAAACCAGAATCTCATGGAAATTATCATTTGAATATGTAAATTTATAAACAGAATAAATGTTAAAGCATGATGTGGCAAAAAAATGCGAGCTTATCAGGGAAAATAATTGTTAAACTATACATTATTTGGGCTCATAATTAATTTTTAATGTTTCTAAAATCAAAACAAACCCATACAGTCTGTGTGTACATATATATATATATATACACATACAAACCACGAATTTACACATAACATAGAATCATGAAGGCTGGGAAAGACCTCCAGAACCACTGAATCCAACCTTGAGACTGTATACCACCATGTCAACTAAACCATAAGCACCAAGTGCCACATCCATGCATTAAATGCATATGCATGTTACTATCTATTCATGTATAAAAGCCAAAACCATTTCTGGCTTTTATATTACCGTACACTGCATTATTTATATAAAATACAAATGCATATATACATAAAGACTGAAAAAATACACAGAAGGTTCACTACTGTCCAATTCTAAGATCTTCATAGTATTCCTTACCTGCTTTTGGCTTCACAAGGCCCACTGCAAGAATAGTTTCACTGAGGCCATCAAAATAAGCCAGATCTCCTCTGTCAATAAATACACAAAAAATTGCATGAAATTCGTCATTTAACATCACATAATAACAGAGTAAAAAAAAAACAATGTATATTTAAAAATTGTTAATGCTTTCGCAACACTTTGAAGCCATCTACATCTTTCACTTCCAGTGAAAGCAGGTCATTTGACATCCTTGAAGCTCCTACAGTTGACTTTCAAAGCAAATCCAACCGCAGCATTTTGTATTTTCAGGTCTAGTTAATTCATACAGTCTACTCTGAATTACACAGTGAAGGATCCGCAATACTGATTAACATCAAGAGAAGGAAATCTCATGGGATTTTTTTTCCCCCATGAAAATTATCTGATGCAAAAATTCCCAACTTCTTCCCCACTATCTACCACTAACAGCATGCAGTGCTGTTTTCTTTGGGGAATGTATTTCATACGGTCTGACACAATGTAAACTTACAGAGTAGCTATTCTGAACTTTGCTTTTTTTTTTTTTTTTAGGAAATGCAACAATATGTACAAAGCAATCCTTTCTACACAAATGCTTACTATGTGGGCAAATAAAGACACAAACATACAAACTATAAATTGACCAATGCCATTTCAAAATGTACTGAGCTATTTTCAGTTTTATGCATCCATACAATAAGCAAGGATGGAGAGTTTGAATTACAATACTTCAAAATACTAATGCCCTATTACTTACCATTGTGGCAATGACTTGTCACTGCACATGCATCTCAGCACTTACTAAACCTACCCATAAAAGTTAGGCAGTTAGAGGGATTTTTGTCTTTTTCAGGACAAGCAAAGCCCTTGCATAAAAAGAGCAGTAACTTTAGGATATTAGTTATGACTGACCCAAAGGAAATACATTTTCCTTTCTCTCACCTGTGGATGGTTTGGGCAGCAATATTACTAACTCTTACAGATCATTATACGCTTACTATTCAAAAGTTTCAGTAAAGCCTAAAAGGAATTAAGATCAGTTAAACTGAACAGCACATCTCCATGCTTCCAGTAAACAATCTCCCACTGCTCCAGTTGCTTACTTCTGATATAATACCTAGAGAACAACATCAGGAATGCATTCTCTACATACCCATCCTCATAGTTCCACATAAAGATGTCACTGTCAATGGTCAGCCAAGCTCTGCTTATCTCTGGAAATACTCCCATCATACAATTGCACTGCATATCTGAAGCACTGCTGATGTAAGGATTAAATGTATTTTGGGTAGCAACAGCAAAATTCTAAAAAATCATTAAAACATAGTATTACACAAACTGCATACTTCTATTCTTTATTTAGAAACCAATTCCACCAACAACTCTATGCAAATGCACCTTGTTACCACTTAAGAGTGTTATTAAGACAACCCGAACAACATAGAAAGTTTTTGCTGGGAGTCTGACAAAAAGATTGGGGAAGAAAAATATGGAGGAAAGCTGTTTCTAATATTACTTCTTACACAAGCTATGACATTTGTTTACATAAGGATACGTCCAAACTGCTCCACTAGCTCCGGTGGAAGTGGGACTCGGCGGACTGATTTGATTTCCGGAAGATTGGGTATTGACAGTAAACCCGGTCCTTGTAAGGGATAATCCATATCTGACATGCCAGATACAGTAGGGCTACCTACAAGAAAGAACAAAACAAAAACAAAATAAAATGCCTTGATGCTGCAAAGACTTTAAACACGTAAGTATCGCTTCTCACAAGATACACGTGGACAGAGGTTTCTGTAGAAGCAAAACCACAAAGAATAAATCTAAATCAAATGAGATAAGAGCAAACAGATTCGCAAACAAACTCTTACAATAACTCACCTGGACTACAGCTTACTCCTTAGCCCCTTTTTTCTGTGATACCCTGCAGGTCTTTACTCATTGTATGGCCAGACATTCACATGAACAGGCCAGAAGCACATTCCTTCACCTAGAACGGCTACCTGTACTCACAGGACCGACTTAAAACACCTATATATATTCACTGTTTTATGTGCTGTGTATTTTATTGTATTTTATGTGCTGTGTATACGACGCTGCCAGAGCAACTACACTGTGGCCATGCCATCCCTGCACACCAGAACGCAGATGCTCTTTGTTGACATCCAGCCACCTCTGCATATATACGACTAGAATGCCTCTGCGGAGCCCACTCTGCCAGCCAGTCAGCACTATGAAGAAGGAAATGCTGCCTCCACGTGTTAAGCAGAACAAAACGAATTTTTGGTGGGAGGGAGTACATATACCGTATGCGTAACATAAAGCTGCAGACAAAAAAGAAAGTCAAGCTTAAGAGAGCTTTCCAGGCTGCGTGCAACTTAGGCATGGTGGTGGGCACATGGCTATCATAAGAGCATTCTGCACGGGATCTCCCAACAGGAAGAATGGAAAATTAGAGCCGTTTCCGTCACCTTTCCGAGGGACAGAAGGCACCTGAAACCCAGCCCTCCTGCCCTCCTCACATCCACAACTCTCCCCCGCGCACTGAAGCGGACACCGCACGGCCCCACCCCGCGACCGAGACGCCTCCTCACACCCGGCCCCAGTCCCCGAGCAGGGCCCACAGACCGCCCGCGTGTCCAGCCGGGCCGTGCCGGCCGAGGCCGCCCCGCGGCGAGGCCCGAGGCCACAGGGACCCCGGGCGGGCGCTCCCCACTCACCTGGCGCCGGCACCGCCAGCAGCTCCGACAAGTCCGGGTAGCAGCGGTCGTCCTGGATCTGCCGGTCGATGATGCGACCGGCGATCTCCAGCGCCTCCTGCGCAGCAGGCGCGGCCGGGCTCGTGGCGGCTGGCATCGCGACGGAGGCGACAGCGGCGACACCAGGACGGCGGCGACACGGCGATGGCGGGGCCGCGCTCTCGCGCCGCTCCACCGCCCGCCCAATCCCGGCAGGCCCTGCGCGCCAGGCCGCTTCCGGCGGCGGGAAACGGGGAGCGGAAGGGAAGGGAAGGGAAGGGAAGGGAAGGGAAGGGAAGGGAAGGGAAGGGAAGGGAAGGGAAGGGAAGGGAAGGGAAGGGAAGGGAAGGGAAGGGAAGGGAAGGGAAGGGAAGGGAAGGGAAGGGAAGGGAAGGGAAGGGAAGGGAAGGGAAGGGAAGGGAAGGGAAGGGAAGGTGGTCGCTGCCAGAGAGGATCAGTAGAAAAGCCGACCAAGAGTGGACCTCATCAATGTGCTTAAATGTCTAAAGAGGGGGGGAAGGGGTGCCAAGAGGAGGAACCCGGCTCTGCTCAGTGGTGTTGAGCAAGAGGAGAAGAAACTATGGGCACAAACTGATGCACAGGAAGTTCCACCTGAGCATGAGGAAGAACTTTATTTTGCCCGAGCACTGGAACAGATGGCCCAGGAAGGCTGTGGCGTCCCCCTCACTGGCGATACCCCATTTGTTTGGACACAATCCTGTGCCATGTGCTCTGGGATGGCCATGCTTCAACAGGGAGGCCGGACCAGATGACCCAAAGTGGTCTCTCCAGTCTGACCCATCACAGCTGTGATATGCTCAAACAGGCTGGTTGGGGCTGCTGCATCACCGGCCTCCTCAGGGCCACCTGAGGGGCAGGTGTAGTCTGCTCTGCGGCCCCTCGAAGGCACAGGGTGGCCCCAAGAAGAGCAGTGGGAGGCAGCTCCTGTCCTCTAAGGGGGCCCTGGGCAGTTCCCTGCCTGCTCTGCAGGCACAATAGCTCTGGTTGGGCCCTGGTGACAGCCCAGACAGAGACAGGGTCTAGCATCACACGTGTATCACGTATGTGCTGGATCAGTCAAAGGTTGGACCCGTTGATCTCAGAGATCTTATCCAACATAAATAATTCAGTGGTTATTTGCTGCCAGCTTAGTGGGGTACTGTGGAATGACAGCTCAGACATGCAGATTTGGAAGGAAAATCCAAGAGAGACAAGCAGCTCCTGGAGAGGGTTCAGCAAAGACAGTAGTAGTAGTAGCAGTAGTATACTACTACTACTATTATATTAATTATTCTCATACAAGAAAATAAAAAATGTATATAATTTAGATATGTACAATATATATGTAATAATTATATATACTAATAGAATATAAGATTCCTTATTTATAAATGTTATAAATAAATATTTTATTTATAAAATATTTATAATCTAGTTATTATTTATAAATATAGATGCTTACATAATGTATTGTTTATATTTATTAATATATTGATAAATAATAGAATGAAATAATGATAATATTATAATATTAGGGATCTGGAACATCTCAATACAAGGAAAGGCTCTGAGAACAGGGTCTGTCTCAGTGTGGAGCAGACGGAGGGGATTTTATTCATGTATATAATTATCTCAAAAGCAGGTGCCAAGAGAACAGTGGCAGATTCTTTTCAGTGGTGCCCAGTGATAGGATCAGGTGCAATGGCCATAAACTAAAACACAAGAAGTTCTAGATCAACATGAGGATGAACTTTTTTGCATTGAGGGTGGCAGACCATGGGAACAGAATGCCAGGGAGATTGTGGAGTCTCCCTGCCTGGAGACATTTGAACCCCACCTGAATACGTAACCTGCTTCAGGTGACCCTGCCTTGGCAAGAGGCTTGGACTAGATGACCTCAAGAGGTCCCTGCCAGCCCTAACAATCCTGTGATTTTGTGTGCATTCATACAAGTCAAAACCATCAGGCTCCTCCAGACTGGAGCGCCTCAATATCTGAATACAGGTTTGAGTCAAACTTTGCAATTTTTTTTGGTTGTTTGTCTAACTGGCTGGACAGTAATGATTGTGCAGTTGCATTGTGAACATTGTACACTTGGCTAGTCTTTTGTTTTGAGGAAAAGAGAAGACAATCCCAAGGTGAATGGGCTGGGTGAACAAAAACCACCAGAACTGAAGTCAGCAGGACTGAGCAGTAACTGGAGGAAAGCTGATTCCAGGAGTGAGTGATCATGTCCCATTAGCCATCTACTCAAAAGAGATGCCAGACTCATCTAGAAGAGCAGCACCTGCACTAATAACCACGAGAAACTAGATATACAACCAGCAAATAGCGGTTTGAATAGTAGTCAATAAAGTTACGTAATTTGTAACTGATCAATGTTTATACCTTTGTTAAAATGTATAAACAGTTTGAAGCACTGATTATCAGGAGGCCCCCTCCCTATTCTGCACAAGCAAGAATAAAGAAACAGAAATGCAGGAATAGAAATGCCTCACTTCAGTGTGCAAGCTGCATACTGGGTAACAAGCCCATGTTCAGGACAACATGGGGACTCCCAAGGCGTGCACAGTGCCTCTGTTCAGAGCTGAGGTGTAAAAGCAGAGTAAACAGCTTTTGCATGGCACTGGCTTCATGTGGCTGCTGTTTTTCCAGAATCTGTTGTGACATCAGTGTGACTGTATCAAGTTTTTAACTTAACAAGGCTGAGGTTTTGTAAAGTGATGTGTCTGCTCTGAACAGCATTGGCATTCGCAAAATGTCACAGGATATTTTTGGACTGGGAGAAAACTGGGTTTCCAGAGGGGTTTGATTTGTAAGTGATGTATGCTGCCTAGACTGCACTGACTCTCTGCTCCTCAAATGGTCCAGCATCCATTCTGGAAAGCTTCACCTATGGCAGAGGCACATGGCACAAGAAAGGAAATCCACCCTCAACCTCTGCTTTCCAAATTAAGATTTATAAGGTTAAAGTTCAAACCCTGCAGGGTTTACATCACTGTTGAGGTTTAACGCCCAGCCAGCAACCAAGCCCCAAGCAGCTGCTTATTTACTACCCCACTGCCAGGATCAGGGTAAGAATTGGAAGGGTAAAAGCTGGAAAACTTGTGGGTAAAGAGAGTATAATAGGAAAAGCAAAAGACACACACAAAAACAAAGCAAAACACGGAATTAAGTCACCACTTCCCATGGGCAGAGAGGTGGTTGGTGATCTCCAGCAGAGCAGGATCCCATCATGCATAATGGTCACTTGGGAAGACAAACACCATCACTCCAAATTTCCCTCCTTCTTCTTCTTCTCCCCCTCAATTTATATACTGAGCATGATGTCACCTGGTCTGGAATATCTGTTTGGTCAGTTTGAGTCACCTATCCTGGCTGTGTCTCCTCCCAACCTCCTGAGCACCCTCAATTTTCCTTCCAGTGTGGCAGTTTGAGGAGTAGAAAAGGCCTTGGCTCTGTACAAGCACTACCCAGCAACAACAGAAATATCTCTATATTATCATCACTATGTTCAGCACAAATCCAAAACATAGCCTTGTACTACCCACTGTGAAGATTAACTGCACCCAGCTGAAATCAACATAATGCAAAGGGGGAAATTCTCTGTCTTCTCAAGATTAAGGAGCTAGTGCCTAGTCACAAGCAGGGTTCCCCAGGGCTCAATTTTAGTGACAGTGCTCTTTAATGTTCTTATAAAATGATGTGGTTGCAGGAATTAAGTCTGATTATACTAAACCAAGAGGGGCTGCTGACTCCCTTTATGGTAGAGGAGCCTAACAGAGATTTGGACAGAGAGCTGATCAATCACCAATCATCTAAAATCTAACAAGTTGCCAGATTCTCCATACAGGACAGGGAAATTGTGGTTGCACAGGGAAATTGGGGGATGAGAGGCTGGATTGCATCTCCATTAAAAGCAATCTGAGTTTTTGGGTTGATGTCAAGTTGAATATGAGTCAAGAGTATGCCACAAGTGACAGCCAAAAGAGCCAACTATGTCACGGAGTGCATCAGGCACAGCACCACTGGCCAGTCCAGGAGGTGACATTCTTCACTGTGCTGTGGGGTTGCACACCACATATTGAGTTCTATGTGCAGTTTTGGGGGCCTCAATTTAAGGACATCACACTGTTAAGAGTGTGTCAGGAGTATGGGGGCAAAGATGATGAAGAGTATTGAGACAAGATTTAAGATGCTGAGGTCACTTGGCTTGTTGAGTTTGGGGAAGGTTCAGGGGGAGCCTCAGGCTGTGGACACTTTCCTCATGGGAAGCAGTATTTGGGGAGCGCTGCCCTCCCCCTGGCGACCAGCGGCAGGATAGGAAGAGATGGAATTGTTAAAAATAGGTTAGAAACTGTTGTAAAATAGTTGGTAATTGTTAAGCACTGTTACTTTGGTTATTATATTGTGAAAGGCGTTTAAAGGGTGAATACGGTACTCAATGTACCCTATTACACCTCAATAAAGTGCACTACCCCGCCCCAGCGAAACGAGCCAGCCTGGACAGAACTGGCTAATCAAGCAGGCCAACAGAACTGTAATGGGCCAATTAAACCTTCATGCAAATGAAAGGATCCAAACAGAAACCAATCCAGAGGGACAAAAAATCGCAGGATAAAAAGGGGCATCTGACCCGGGAAGCTGTGCGGCTCCACCTGGTACATCGGGGACGTCGCTGCCCAAGAAGACGCAGCACCGGCGCTGCAGCATCATCGACGGGAATACTCCTGCTCGGCCCTCGGCCCCCTTGCTACGACCTCGCCCAGCCGAAGGACGGCACTGCCGCATGTCCTCCACGGAGGGACCTTGTGTCGGTATCCGGGGAAAAAGGCCTGAGACACATGTGAGGCACAGCGGAGCCGGTACGTATCAGCCATCCACGGCCGGGGAGGGCCCGTGGGAACGGGGGACGAGTGTGTGTGTGCGTGTTTGAGACGGGACCAGCAGCTCAAGCGGCTCAGAGCCCCGAAGCGAATGAGGAACTCCTACTACTAAAGTTCTGGCTCTCCGCCAGCAGATCATCTGGGAACGGAGGGACGCAAAAGAGGGAAGACCGAGTGAGGCGCCCCCCTCAGCTCTCCTTGTTCCGGCACCCGGGCAGGCCCCGTTAAAGCCTGACAAGGCACTGTTCGCCGGGCGGGTGTGGGGGGTGGGGGCTGTGGAAAAAGGTATTAGTGACCTGCAAACAAGCCATTGTTCCCCGGGCGGGTGGGGAGCCGTTGTGAAAGAGAGTGAGTCACACGCAAATCAGCTTCAGCTTCCCGGGCGTGTGGGGAGCTGCGGGGAAGGTTTTGAGTGCTGACACGCAGACAGCCTCTCAGGTGAACGGACACCAGAGGCGACCAGATTCAGGGCCCGTCCCCACCAACTCTTCCTCAATCTATCAAGCCACTCCCCCCACTTAACACCAACCTCCTGCTTCTCAAAACTTATCTTTATCCCGTCCAATGATCCCTGCCTCTCCTTTATCTCCTCACGGAATCTCCATGTCATTTTTACCCCCTCCAACCCACTCCCCTATATATATATATATATACACCCCTTTATGCTTTTTCCCCACCCCCTCCTACCCCCACTAACCTGCAGCTTGCTCAACCTGTAAGTCGGAATACAACACCTTTCCCTGAAAAAAAACCTCTGGATATATCCTGCAACCTAACAACTGATCCCTCCCAAAATGATATCAAAGAATTAGTGAGTCAGTCAAATGACCCTTCAGATGCTGGCCCTTACTGTAACACCAGATCAAAAAGTGGTGTAAGGCCAGAGGTAAATCCGGACAGGCTGTTTCCTCTAAGGGAAGTTCCACTAGGTTGGGGGAAAGGAGGAATAGGCTTTGTGAATGCACCCCTGGCAGCTTCTGAAGTAAGGACATTTAAGAAAGAGCTAGTTAGTTTAACAGAAGATCCAACTGGCACAGCACAGCGAATAGATCAGCCTGGGTCCCAGTATATATACCTGGGGGGAGCTGCATGCTATTATCAACATCCTCTTCTCCCCAGAGGAGATACGCCTCATAAGGTCAGCAGGGATAAAGATCTGGGAGAAGAAGAATTGGACAGGACCCCTGGGAGAGCAAAAACTCCCTGTAGTTCTTAACCAGGGGAAGACCGGATAAACTTCCTTAACCAGGAAGAAGGCTGAAGAAACATGCAAGACTACAGGACCCTAATTATAAGAGGCATGAAAGAATATGTACCCAAAAGCAGCAATACCAAATTGGCATTTGGTGGGAGTCAAGAAAAGGATGAGTCCCCAGGGGCATGGCTAAATCGATTAAAACAAAATTTTCAGCTACATTCCCACATTGATCCTAATGGACCAGAGGGCCAAGTATTATTTAAAGTATAGTTTGTTACCAAGGCTTGGCCTGACATTAGATGGAAATTAGAAAAATTGGAAGACTGGCAAGAAAGGGGAAATAATGATCTGTTAAGGGAAGCTCTGAAAATTTATTTAAGGAGAGATGAGGAGAAGAACAGAACTGAAGCAAAAATTATGGTGGGGGTAGCAAGAGAAAGTGTAGAAATGGGAAGAGGGGAGCCAAGGGTGGAAAATAAAGGGAAGCTGGGTCAATGGAAAAGACCACCATTAGATTATGTATATTACTGTGGTGGAAAAGGGCACATTATTTGTTCCTATAAAAAATTACAAATGGATGAAACAATTGAGAAAGAACAAGACATCCTAGAGAAGATTCTCTTGAGGACAATGTTAAGCTGAAAAAGCTCCTCAGTGGCTAACAGACAGGTGAATCCTGAGGTATGAAATAACCCTGATGAACATTGAGAATCTAGAGATTGTCACCTCAAAATGTTTAAATCCTGCTCAGTTCTTAACCAGGGAACCAATGGGAAATTTAGAGCATAATTGTATAGAGCTAATTGAGATAAAAACAAAAGTAAGAGAAGACCTAGAGGAAGACCTCTTACCATATGGAAGGGCACTGTATATAGATGGATCCTCTCAAATTGTAGTGGGAAAAAGGGCATCAGGAATTATTGAACCAGGGGAAATCAAAGAAAAAGGGAAATTACTCTCAAATTGGTCTGCACAAAGCTGTAAGATATATGCCTTAAAGAAGGTTTAGATTTATTCCTAGACGATATAAGGACAATCTACACTGATTCTTGATATGCCTTTGGGATAGCTCACACCTTTGGAAAAATCCGGCAAGTGCGGGGATACCTTAACTCAAAAGGGAAAGATCTGGCACATGAAAGTCTGATGAGAGAAGTACTTGAATCCCTCAGAGGACCAAAAGAAATTACCATAGTCCATATTAAAGGCCACCAAAAAGGGGATACCCCTGAAATCAAAGGAAACAAATTAGCAGACCTGGCAGACAAAGAAGCAGCCTTAGAGATGGGGGACCCAGTCATTGTCCTAAGGGTAAAAGAAGACCCAGGGAAAAATAAGGGAAGAGGGGGTATCAATTTTCAACGACAATGAGTGAAAAGAAATAGAGAAAATGGGAGGGGTAAAAACAGGGAAGTGGTGGACCCCAGACAGGTGACAAATATTCAACCAAATAATAACCAGGCAAGTGATGGAAGAGATACACCAATTAACTCACTGGGGAACACAAGGAACATGTGATAATTTCCTGAAATATTACATGGGAATATATGAAATAGCCAGATCCATCACAGGAGAATGTTTAACTTGCCAAAAAGTCAACAAAAAGGTGATGCAAAAAGCCACTCTGGGAGGGAGGAAATTAGCCATAAGACCTTTCCAGAGTATTCAGGTTGATTTACTGAATTAACTCCAGCTCAAGGGTATAAACACCTATTGGTCCTAGTTTACCATCAAACTGGGTTGAAGCATTCCCCACGAGAAGGCAGACAGCCCAAACTGTAAAAGAGTTCTCTTGGAAGAAATTATTCTGAGATATGGACCAGTAGGTATTATTGATTCGGACCATGGTCACCACTTTCCATCCAGTGCAACAGTTCATCAGGGCCCTGGGCATAAAGTGAGAGTTACACACACCCCTTGGCACCCTCAGAGTTCTGGGAGGGTTGAAATTGTGAACCAAACCTTGAAGAATATCTTAATCAAATTGGTTTTAGAAACCCAATGGAATTGGGTCCAATGTTTACCATAGCCCTATTATGAATGAGAACGAGACCTAGAACAGATCTAGAAGTCTCTCCTTAGGAAATGTTGTTTGGGCTGCCTTTCTTGCTTGCCCCATGCAGTACTGGGGAACATCTACAGGCGGGGATGACAATGCAAAAATACATAGAAACAGTAACCACAATCCTAGAAAAACTAAAGAAAAAGGGCTACCTCCCCCAAACTTCCCCACTGAACTGTAAAGTACATGGACTCCCTTGTTTGGAGAATCTGATTGGTGGGACAACTTGTTTGCCTGGAATGCTAAACGGTGGAAGAAATTGGCCTTTTTTGTGGTGTGTGCACTAGCAAGTGTAATATTACTACCATGTACAATTCCATATCTAGTCAGGATAGTAATCAGCATTGTACAAAGCAGCATCGTGCTACAAGATAATGTAGACAGGAAAAGATGGCAAAAAAGTAATGTTAATAAAAGGAGAGAGTGATCAGAATGCCAGAAATATGCCTGAAATGTATGAGAAACTGAGAAAAATAGGAGTTAAAAATAGGTTAGAAACTGTTGCAAAATAGTTGATAATTTTTAAGCACGTACTGTTACTTTGGTTATTATACTGTAAAAGGCGTTTAAAGGGTAGTTATAAGGAATATGGTACTCCACGTACCCTATTTACCCTCAGTAAAGTGCACCACCCCGCCCCAGCGAAACGAGCCGGCCGGGACAGAACTGTAATGGGCCAATCAAGCGCGTTAAACTTTCAGGCAAATGAAAGGATCCAAACTGAAACCAACTCAAAAGGAAAAAAAAAAAAAAAAAACCCAAAAAAACAAACCCAACCCAACCCAACCCAACCCAAAAAACAAAAACAAACAAAAACAAACAAAAAACCCCAAACAAAAACAAACAAAAAATCCAACAAACAAAAAACCACCCCCCAGGATTGAAAGGGGCATCTTTCCAGGGAAGCTGAGCCGCTCCACCTGGTACGTCGGGTACATCGCTGCCCAAGAAGACGCAGCGCCGGCGCTGCAGCATCATCGACGGGAACGCTCCTGCTCGGCCCGACGGCCCCCTTCCTTTAGGCCTTATTATTGTAGTAAATGCTAAAATCGCTTTTTGTACCGGGAGTCTGGTCCCGTTTTTAACAGAACGAAGCTCTGCCAAGCGAAATTCAGGTTGGAGATTAGGAAAAGGCTGAGAGGGTGGTCGGTCCCTGGAAATGGCTTCACAGGGAATAATTTGTCAGGGTACCAAGCCTGGCAGAGCTCAAGGAGCATCGGCACGACACGCGCAGAAACGTTTTTTGTAGCGCTGCGAGGAGCACGAATTCCCACTCCCCGACGCTGTTGCCCTCCTTCGGTAGGAAGGAAGCTCGGCTGTCCCCGCCCGGCCGCTTCCTGCCGGCGCTGTTGTGGATCCGGGGCAGGCGTAGCATGGAGCCGGCGGCCGAGGGCGGTGAGGGACGGGGACGCCGGGGCTGAGGCGGGCCCAGCTCACCCGCGGACCCCGCTCACCCCCGTGGTTTCTTCTCCCCTCTCGTTGCAGATGCAGAGATGCTGGGGACAGCCGACCCGGAGCTGGCGTCCACCATGGGCTTCTCCGGCTTCGGTACGTGGCGATGCGGCCGTGGGGGCCGGGGCTGGCCGAGCGGGGGCCGGCCGAGCGGGGGCCAAGCCGTGGCGCCTGTCAGCCCCAGGTGGGCTTGTGTTCCAGTCTCCGTTTGCTTCATTTCCAGGGAAGAAGGCTCGGACTTTCGACCTCGAAGCCATGTTTGAGCAAACGAGAAGAACTGCAGTGGAGAGGAGCCGGAAAGTCTTGGGTAAGAAGTGCGAGCGTAGTTGGTTCTTGCATTTTAAAACATTTTGTTTTAAATTTTGATTTGCTCCCTCAGGGAGGTGTTTGAAGTGTCTCGGAGTGGCTGTGTAGAAAAAAAACCAGAAAGGCAATTTTGTTCGAGGAAGGCAGCCCTGATCAGCTTGGGCCTCGATGTTAAAGTTACTAATTTGCTGATGTTGTCTGAGGGTGTTAAAGCAGTGTGCATGTGCAAAGCTCCTGTTGTGGGGCATAGCTTGCAGATACAGGAAAAACACACAAACTTTTTCGTTTTTTTCCTTTACTTAGCTGTGTATTTGTTTTAGAAGATAGATTGGTATAGACAGCTTTAATCTAGGGACTACAGAGTAGTGAAGAAGAAATGTGTGTCTTAGACTAAAGAGCAGGTTGTATAGCAGCCCACAAATGTGTTGCTGTGTTCTGCTGTGCACTTCTGGGAGTGGGCACTTCTTGAGGGTGCTGTTTCAGGAGTGGGAGAAAATTGTATCATTTGCTGCCTGTAATCAAGCGAACATCAGTTAGGACAAGGTCCCTGAGAACAGTCACGCATGTTCTACAAATCCCTTTGCCAACCCAGTTATTCATGCTTTCTCCTTCCTCTTGACCAGTTTTTGGAGGATTTATGCCTTTTGTTTTATTGTGATGACATGTTTTTTATTGCTTTGATTCTATACAGAACCAGATCTGACCTATTTGGAGGCTCATTGACTTTTTGGACTTTAAGGCACTATGAAATTCAGTTATAAAAGGGATTCCAAAATACATTTCAGACTGGTTTTTTTTTTGTGTTGACTGAGTCTAAACACAGCAATGTATGTCCATGTTGGAAACCTTTTTATGTTTCTTACTTGTTCAGGTTGAGCTATCTTTCCTTATGAAGAGCTGTTTATTTTCATAATATATTTGTTTAATTGGGAAAGTTAGTAAGGGATTGCAAAAATACAATGTTTTTTTAAGTCAAGATATCTCGACCTGTATCTTGAGTTTTTCCTCTCCCTTACCTTGCAGCAGACCACATCCCAGCCCATCCCCACATTTCTAGGCTTATTCCCGTAAAAGAATGACACAACATTTTGTTTTTTATAAAGTTGATAATTTTGCCAAAAATTATAAAACTTGTATGTAATTCAGTTGTTTAACTTAGAAACAAATTTTAGTGTTGAGACTATAGCAATCAAGAATATATATGTGTTGTGGGGCGTGGCTTAATGTGAGCATCTCTTTTCTGATTTTTTTTGAGATACACTTCTGCTTTTCAGCTTTTTGGAATGACTATGAGAACATTTGGATATGTCATCCCCACTACCTGATTTGTGGAGCTGTTTCCTGGTTCTGTGTCTTGCAGCTGTTTGTGTTTCTCTTCAGTGGAAAGTGTTTCCTAGCTTTGCTGAAAAAATGTTTTTCTTTTTTGTTTATTTAACAGAGGTGAAACACAATGTTTCTTATGTAATATGAGATGGAAGTTTTTGTTTGCTTTGATTTTATTGCAGTGTTTCATAGGGATCCTTTTTCAATGAATGCAGTAAGAATCAACTACTAATGAAAGCAACGATTTGTGTGCTTAAGTTATTTAAAATTCACCTATTTACATGTCTGTATACTTTAAATGCACTATGTTGATGTTTTCATAGCACTATCTTGTGCTATGAAAACATCAACATTTCTCTAAAGTGATCATACTGTTTCACTATAATGGTGAAAATAAGTGAAATATTGGCATCCTTATATGATCAACTTATATGATAACATGTACGAATGAACAACAGGGAGGTGTTTATGCTGTCCTTTTGATGTTTTGTGGAGTGACCATTGCAGTGGCAATGGAAATTTAATATAAATGAAAAAGTATCTTAAATCCTTTAATTGCTGTTACCTTTCCAAGTATTTCATCTAGGTCTGAAAAAAAACCCTGTCTTATTGTCATTAGCAAGCCAGTAATTTTAGTAATTTTAAAAGGCTTGATTATTTGTTATTTTTGTGGTCTCCCTATTCAGAGGCTCGTGAAAGAGAAAAGGAAGACCAGACTGAAAAGGAGTTTAGAATTCCATGTGCTGCCTCATCAGTTTCAGCGTCCAGGGCAACAAGACCTGGGTCCACATTAACTGAAAGGTAATTAGATATGGTGGGAGATTCCATGCAGCAGCTTTCTTATCTGAGGAGGGTGTTGACTTGTTTTGATGAGTATCATTTAGCTTCTGAGAATGGGTCTTGTTATCTTAAGTATTTCACTGGGAATACTGATTTTAAACTTTAAAAAAAGATCTTCCTTAAAGATATGTTAATATTTGCAAATGTTGACATTATGTAAATTCAAGAGGCAGTTTTTCTGCTTTGTCCTTGATCATGTTCTGTGTACTTTTATAAAAATAAGAACAACGTTGTTATCCATGTATTTTTCAAAAATATTAGGGCAAATACAGTGACAACATGTGATGACTTTATTAGCAGCTATTATGCCTACCTGTAGATAGAATATTCTTGTTCACATCTGATGAAAAAGAAGGCAAAGTAGGTGGACAGCCTCCCTCTGTGTGCAGATTTTATGGAGTAATGATGAGATAGAGAAAGCTTTTTTTTTACTTCAGTCTGAAGTTTTATTCTTAAACTTTTGTCTGTTACTGACAAGCAATATATTCAATGGATTTTGCAGTTTAGATTCTGAAATTCTGGGAAATCAGAAGTAGCTGAGAGCAATGGGGACCACATATCTCCATTGTCTGGCAGGGCTGGCAGACATGAATATGTTGTACATTTTTAGGTTCCTGTATCTATGGAAGTTTAACAACCCATGCAAGACTCTAGTAGGCCTCTATATGTGCATATTATGGGCTGATATGTGGGAAGTTATTATATGAGCCTGTATGTGGTAGGTTATTGTAGACAACCTTTAGAGTTTCAGACTGAACAACTGAACAAATTTTTTATTAGAAAATGTTGGTTTTGCTTGTTGGTCTTTGGAAAACCCGGACACTCTCACTAAAATACTTGATTGCACAATATACTACTACTTTGTGTATCCTATGTATGTCTTGGGCTCAAGGAAGAATATTCTGTACTTCCATTTGGTTTGATGATCTTATATACCCATTTGATGACATAATGAAGGATGGCAAGAATTTAAATGTTACATGATTGTGTATTGTAAATGGGTGACTCCAATATACATAAGCAATGTAAACAAGTTATAAGGTGGAGAGTGGTCAGGTAACACAGAGGCTTTCCATAATTATCTCATTCTTCTAACTGACTTGACAAGAGAGACATCCAGGGCCTTAATATAAAAGAAGATAACAAGTATGTTTCAGTGTGCTGAGTTATTGGGTAGGCTCTGATAACTCAACAGAGCTCTGCTCATAGTAAATTTTCTTTGTTTTTGTTTTTTTTACTAAGCATTAAGAAGGAAGGGCTCAACCTGTAAAGCTCTCCTGGAAGTTTTATATTTCCATGTAAAAAAAGGATATGTAGCTTAGTTCTTAAAAGTAAAAACATGGAACTAGAAAGACATGCCATTGTGACTCAGTCTTAATTCAGAGGAACAATCCTGCAACTGACAATTTTAGTCTGAAATACAGGATTTTCTAGTTCTTTTTATAACAAAGATGTTTCTTACTATATTGATCTAATATGCATACGTTATTGTCCGATAATGTCAACACTTTACTGAATTTTAAATTGTTTTAATTATTGGAGTTTTTCTTAAATTATCAGAGTAGCCCTTATACTAATTTTTCAATTGTTAAAAAGACACTCCAAAATAATGTGAAATACATCTAATGATTATTTTTTCTCCTGAGCTATTTTTCTGTAGAGAAATGTTTACAATAGCTAGGGTACATAATTTATGCATAAGTATAATTACACCTTGAGAAATGAAAGAATCTGTTAGTATATGAAAAGGAAAAACCTGAGAAAATTGAGTCATGCGCAGAGAATGAACACATGGGGGGGATATGCCCACATACTTGCACAACTCCCAGGATTTTTTTATTGTTGCTCTTCTCAGTGTGCATCCAAGGTAGATGGGCGTTTGGTCTGGCTGCGTTGGTGTGTTCTTATGTTTGTATCCCAGTCAGGACAGAGGATGCTTTAGCTGTTGCTGGAGTATTTGGCTCTCCCTGCTGTGCTTGGAGTGTGGTGAAAAATTGCACTGCTGCTCTGGCCATGTCACATGCAGAATGGCTGTGCTGCCCCTCAGAATACTGAAATGTTTCATTTGATCAGTTTCCTTCCCAGCAAATGAGAGAATTATAAATGTAATTTGGAAAAAAGGTAGATACTGTTATTGGGTGTCTGAAAATTTGGGACTCAAGGATTGGAATGGCTTCCTTGAATCATTATGTTGTATACATCCTTATCACTGGCACCATTTCCATTTAGTTTCATTCCAAAAGTAATTAAATAGTTTGGCTTTTGGGAAAAAGATTGGTGGTTTGCTAATGTAGGAATGCATATTAACTTTCAAAGTACAACTTTTTTACATATAGTATTATGGAGTTAGTTTTGAGGATAGCTTACTTGAAGAACTTTGAAGATCTCAGTCTATGCCTCACATGCTGGAAAACCTTCCCTTTGGTAAAAGGATATCAATTGCCCTATTATTGTAGAGTAAGAGAAGTTCTTTATGTTTCTGTTGAATTTGTTAGGTAGTCATATTATGATATAGATCTTTAAATTAGAAAAGTTATCAGGCATACAAAGCCTGCTCTTCACTGTAACATCTGATGACCTAAGTCATGTTGGTTTTGATTTATTCTCTATTCTTCCTGAAGCACAGTTTCAATCATTTACCCAACAAAATTGTTTCCTGTGCAATTTAGCACCTGCTTGTACGGCTGTATAGGTCAGAATAAATTTTCTTAATCTTTTGTTATGTTCCTAAACTTTTGTGATTTTTATTATAAAGTGATGAACTAAACTAAAAAAAAACCAAAAACCCAAACAAAACAATACCACTGAGTTTAAAAAAGAAACAGGAAAAGAAGGCTTTTTTTTTCAGCCTGCTCACTTAAAAATTCTGAGAATATAAGCTCCAAAACGAAGTCTGAAAGTTGAGCTTCTCTCTCTTAATAGCCCTTCTGCCCATTCGAGTGCGTGTCATGGGAACCCCCAGCAGAGGGAGCGCGGCTATTTTGAATAAGCTGCACGAACATAGACACAACAACTCAGCTTTTCAGAAATTTCCATATGCCAAAGTAATGTGTTTGCAGGACTCATCTGGGTAACAGCAGAACGGTAATTTAATGAAACTTTTGAAACACTTGGGAGTGTTTCAAAAGATGATGGTGGGCCCACACGCTGTTAATAAAAGTTAGTGTGCGTTTTACTGCTAATTTTGGTTTCTACTGATTTATGAGAGTGCTCAACATCTTTTATCTGAAAATTACAGTGGAAGTGACAATGTTCTTCAAATAGTAACGTTTTAAATTTTTCTTGCAGAGAGTCAGTGTGCAGTGAAAGTGAGGACACCTCAAACGAGGCGTTAAGTGGTCCTTCTATACAATCCCAGAGTTCTGCTAAAGGTCCAGCTGAGGATAGTGATGATGATGGTGATGAAGATGATGATGAAGAATTCATCGGGCCACCACTTCCCCCTGGGTTCAAGGATAGTGATGATGACAATGACAATGATGATACAGAGGAGGAAGATAATGTAAGTAGTTTCTCTTTGATGTTTTAATCCTTTGAGTGGGCTCTGATTTGTATGAGGGCCATTTCTTTTTGATAGAGTTCCCAGGTGATGTATGACTTGTTCAAAATGCAGGTTTTCGGTTTTTCTTGCACTTTTTCTGTTTTTCTAATGATAATTCATGAAATGCAAATTATTTTAATTTAAAAATATCAGGATTTAAAACAAAAATATACATGTGAGTCTGAAGGGTAATTCAACATCACTTAGTGTATATTGTTTACTTCTTGTTTTTATGTTATGAAAGAACTAGAGAAATAAATATTTAATACGGCTATTTTAAGTGGTTTATTTCCTAAAGCATATGTTGAATTTTATATGAGAAAGAGGAGGCAGAGGTGGGCTTGAATCTAGGGAGAACAGTTGTGTTCTGTTTTTAGGAAATTAGGTCTGGTGACTGAGGGCTTGTTGGTTGGTTGGTTTTGTTTACTTGTGTTTATTTTGGTTTGCTTTTTTCTAAATAAGTGCCTGACCAAGAGAACCGCTAACAGCCTAACTTTGGTATCACAGATATCCAGTTAAACAGCCTTCCTCTATTTAGTGAAAAGGCATCTGGATCTAGCACTGATGTGGTTTAGTGGTTTAAGGGTTACAGTGGTAGTGCTGGGTTGGACTGAATGATCTTAAAGGTCTCTTTCAACCTTGATTATTTGATGATTTTGTGAAAAGATTAAAGGTTTGATGTTTGTTCTTCAAAACTGCCTGGATCAAATATTTTGTGGCATTGGGTTTTGTGTGATGGTTTCCATGTGTAACAACAATGATAGAAGTCCTGTGAAAACAGCCTTACTTATTGCTATATTGAACCATCTGGTAACAGAAAAAGACCTGTATGTCCTGTTACACAAATGTAAACCAATCCAAAAAACTCTGAATTTCCAGGGGTCCCAAAATTTTCCTTTTGATTTTTCTTTTGTTTTTACTCACGATTCAGTTTGTTCTTTCTCTGTAACATCTCTTTCCTTGCATGTTTTGAACTTGTATTTTAAAGTTTAGAGAACTCATTTTAAATGCCTGAGAGGAGCTTCTTAAGCCATGACATAACTAATTTTTAGAGTAAGCCTAAACTTATGTGGTGACAAAGTTTTCTTTTTTGTTTTTTGTTTACCTACATAAGTGGTGGAAAATTTTGTTTACCTGCATAAGTGGTAGGAAATTTTGGTGTCTTAGGTATTTATATCTCTTTGTCCGATTCACTTGATTCACTGTTGTGTATGGATTTCTATAATTATCAGAATGTACATTTTAGTCTCGTATCTGCTGTCATCGTATCTGTACCCCACAGATGAACTTGTTCTGTCTCAGAGAACCACAAAGAGATAATCCGGAATTTTCTTTGAGGATGACATATGCCCTAAGTTTACTCAGTGTTGATCTGTGTTAGGAATTCTCTTAACTTCTGGCTGTTTGGGCACTGTAGAGTTGGTCTGTGTTCCTGAGGGCATGATAAGACTCAGTGGGTCTCAGTTGCTATGGGTCACATTATATTAAAATCGCTGTTTCTTTGCTGCCAACTTCTCCAAAGGCAAAACAATTTGCAGAAACAGCTGACTTTACTTTACCCTGTCTTTCTCAGTAGTCACTGTGCTGATTGGCTGTTTTAATTTCTAACAAGATACTAGTATTTATTTTTTATTCATACATATCTGAATAATGCTACAACTGGCTTGATGAAGGGAAGTTACTGGTGACCAGAGTTAAAAGACCCTAATGAAAAGTTTCAGACAGAAAGGTAACTTGAAGTCTGGTGTGATTTAAGTTTGTCTGAACTTAAGACAATAGTTACAAAACAGTCTAGAATAGATTGGGTTGAGAATAAGCAGAGCAGCAGAAATATGAGACTTGTGGGTTTTCAGTCTAAACAGTTAATTTATAACTGGGGAGATTTTGTGTCAGTGTGAATGCCAGAGGCCTTTGGGGTCTAGAGCCTTCCCTTACTGCTGCTCATGAACTCAGTTATTTTCTTTCCTGTGAAGGAAATCAGGAAGCAGCTGTGCTTTCCTGGTTTCCTGTTGATCGATTGGTGATCACAGTATGATCCTGCGAGCCCCAAGGAAGGCAGGTGTTGCAGTTATGAGAACTCTGTGATTCCTTTCTCTTGCTTGTACGTAGCTGGTGATTGGTATGCATGGGTGCAGAACTGAGACAGAAGAAACTGAAAGCTCAATATTTTTTTTTCCCAGATGTAGTGTGAGACTCTCTCTTTTATTATCATATTTTGCTGCTGAAGTAATTTTTTGAAAACACAAAAATCTGTGATTTTGATCCTGAAGGAATCAAATTTTTCTTTAGCATAGATGATGTTGTCTATTATTTGTAATCTGAAGTGTTGTGAATTTTGTATGACAAATAAAATATACCTAAATACTGCCTTCACCCTGACATTTTCCCACTGTCTCTCAAGCCTGACTTTAGATGTGGGGTTTTTTTCACTATTGCTTGTTCAGTTGTTTTTGCTTTCTTATGACAGACTGTCAGTAGAGACGTTTGTCAAATTTGACTTGCTGTGAGGCTGACAACTTTTGAGTCCAGGGTTAGCCCAGGACTGCCCAGTTTACATGAGTTGTTTTACTAAATAAACATTAAGGTGGAAGGAATAGCTGGTGGTTATTTTTTTTTGATGGGAATTTTTCATACCTTCTTGGTGTTTTTATGGGAAAATGACTAACAGCAATTAATTGCTCAATGTTTTCAATTGGCACTGGTATTTTTTGAGTATTATGCATTTTTGTAATTTGCATAAATCACCTGTGATACAAACCAAACACAACTTTTTAACCGAGCCTTAGATATTGTATTAAATGTATGAATTCTCGCTTGCAGTACATTTTCCCCCAAATTGATGTAAGTTATTTTGATCTCTGCAAGTCTTTGTGGTGCTGTTTTAAAGGATTTTTCTGTGTTTCTTTGATCTGTGTTGATACCGATGATTAGTTACATTTAACAAATAAATACTTAGATTAAATGACTTGCTAATTATCAAGTTATCATTCACTTCCATTTGTGTCAAAACCGATGATACTTAACAAACCACAAGATGCTTGTGAGTATTTATCCAGATGCATTACAATGCTTGTTTTGTAGTAGTGTAAGGAATAGTGGTTTATCAAGTACATTTTAAGGATGGTAGGTAGATGTGGTATTAATTTCCTCTGATATTTTCCTCTTGGTTTAGTATCCTGTTTTATATAAAAGGCTTGCATTAATTTGGGGACTGAGAAAAATGAAAGCTATTTGAGTTGGCTGTTAGACTATTTGAGTTGTGATCATCAAATTGGCTATTTGAGCTATGATCAGAACTTATTTTTCTGTGGTGCCTTTTCTTCTGATGGTGTAAAAATCTGGTGGGATCTTTTTCACATGGTCGTAAGCTGAGAGGGGGAGGGAGGAAGCAGAGCGTCTTCTGTAGTGTGAAGTTTTTCAGGGCTGATCTATCCTGATCTAAACATTTCTAGAAAATTTCAGGAGAATCTTGAAAAGAGAAGGCAGTTTGTTTTGCAAGAGGGCAAATGAAGAATGAGGGCAATCTTACGTGTAAATTTTGGATTGGGAAATATAGTAGAAGCTTGGCCAGCTCTTTTTGCCTGGCAAAATGCACTGGGAATCTGTCTGAAGAGGGACAAAGAGTAGCAAAAGCAGTTGTGTCAGGATTGGTAGGTAGACAGGTTTAAATCTAGGACCATAAACATTTTTCAAGGGAATGGATGACATGTGTTGGAAGACTTTAGTAACAGAGTGTGTATCTGTAAATCCTCTGTTCTACAAGTCATTAGAAAATGTGCTGAGATCTTTAACAAAACTTAATTTAGTGTTAGCATCTTGTGACACTTTTTCTGGCTTGAGGCAGCAGGTAAAGGTGATTGTTAAAGAATTTGCCAGATGGATTTGCAAGGATTTACCTTCTATTTGGAGCTGAGTTACAGTTCATTCTTCTTTAGAACAGAGAACGGTTTCTCCCTGCAGCACCAAAGGGATACTAATCATGTTGTAATTATGTCCCTGAAACAAGTACAGCCTTGGGCCTCTTCACAGCCCAAGGCTGTACTCTGATTTGGCCAGTTTCCAAAATGATAGCGTTGCTGTATTTCAGCTTTTAGAATTATTTGGAGATATTTTAATTTTTTTTTTTTCAGAAGTTTAACAGGACATACCAGTAATACTTGTTCAGAATCGAAGGAAGCCATTTCCTGCTGATTTAGATGGAGAATTTAAGTAGACTGTAATTGCTCCAATTAGAATTTGGCTATGGTACCAGACTAAAAATTATAGTGTTGTAAAAATAAATAAATGTTGTGGGAATTTTTAGTCTTCCTAAGGATTTGTAAGATTTAGACTGAGAATTGTCTGTCCTGTAACTGCTGAATCTTATTTACCCAGTCATGTTTCATCTTGTCTAAAGAGGAAAAAGTATAGTAAGCTGAACAAAGCAATTTTTTGTATGCAGTGGAAAGTGTGGTTTTGAGAGTGAGAGGCATTATCTTTTAAATATTTCTAGTTACTGAGAAAAAATTAGGTAGAAGTTAACCATTTCTGTACATTTGCTTGTGTGTTACCTTCCTATATAAAAATGAAGCAAATGATTTTTTCATATATATACATGATACGTTCTTAAGTCTTAACAACAAAAATTAGGTAAATGTATTTTATTTGTATTGAACTTGATACAAGTTGTGGCATTTTTCTGAGGATCACTGATGTGGTGCAAAGATTGAGAAGGATTATGTCCAAAGTGAGTTAAAACAGATTTGCAAACTTTGTAAAAATTAGAAGAAAACAAAATAATTGGTTTCTCTTGGTCTTCAAATGTGAGAGAATCAAACAGAAGCTGTAAAGAAGGGCATACTCAACTTAAGAAACAGATTATCCTATGGAGAGCAAGCTAACAAGGTAATTCCCTTGGGGAATATTGGTCTTTGATAAAAAGGCATGGCGTATTATTCATCTCCTCTTCAACTGAGTGCCCCAGAGTTCATGATTACCAGTTGTTCCTAGAGTGTACTTGCAAGATCTCTGTTGCTTGGTTCTGCAGAACTTAGTAAGGCCAAGCCTTCTTTGCTGTATATCACACCATGCTTTTTGGTAGATGACACAGATTTTAATAGATTTGTAATATGGCAATATGAAAAGTTTTAGAACGTTTCCCCTGCAGATAGGTACAAACTCACAAACTGCGAGTTTGCTTCCAGAAATGTTTTGTGAGAACATTGAGGCGTGTATTTGTTGGCTGTGAGGTGCTTAAATAAAACATGAAACAGAACATAACTATAGTTTTTACTGCCCTTTTAAACAAAGTTCAGAGGTCTTGTTATGTCCTGTTTTTACTTTTTATCAGCTCTTTTAGAGACCCTTTACCAGGTCAGCTTTAGCTGGTGTAGCCAGTAGAAAGCCTTCTTTAGGAGCTGCTGGTACCATTTCTATGTTAAGACTGATGCAAGGTGTTCTTCATCTCAAGGCCAAATCTGCTGTGGCAGTAAACCTTGCCCAGTTAAAATGTGGGATCCTCAATCTCATCTCTCTGAGACCCTTGATTTCTTTATAGCGCAAGATTTTGTGGAAGCTAATGTCCTCTACTGTGCTCTGAGGGATAGTAGACTTCTAGGTTTTCTTTCTGCCAATTATGTTTAAGGTATGCATTACCTTGAGACTGTACAATTCTGGGACTTACCCCTTAAAGAAAGAAAAAAAAAATTAGGTCTTTCTAAGCGCATACTCTGCATGTTTATTTGTCACAAGACTGTACTTTTGATACAGTATTATTCAACAAGAATGGGTTGCAATGGTACAAGCAATGATAAATGCAATGCAATGCTGAACATTGGTACATACAATATTATATGAATGTTCTGAACTGAATATTTCATATTTTTACTACTTTCTTTACTTCCAGTAAAGATGGGATATTTGGAAGTGAAGATACTAAAATTAAGTTATTCTTTGAGAACTGAAAACACAGTGAAAACAAAATGGTGACTGCCTCTTTACATGTCTTTTACAATGCCTTGATGCATTTTTTGGCCATTGCAACAAATTTCCTATATACTTTTAAAAAGAAGCACAAATAGCATATTGTTTCTATCGGTGTTAAAATACATAAAATCTTTTTAAATTTGGCCAGGGAACAGCAATGCTCACACTATATTGAACTTTGTTGGCATTACTATGGAAAACACAAATTGAAGATAACAGGTTTTCTCTTTATTTGGCATGTGAGTGTTATCTTTTTGAAAAGTTGTTTGTGCTCTAAACAGAATAATGGGAAATACAGGTACAGAGTACTCTTGCTTGAATCAAGAGGAAAATGAAGTGGATGATAACAAGTATTTGAAATATTTATGGTGGGGATGAATAAATAATTTAAAAGGACTGGATTTGAAGGGAGAGTGTAAGTGACATGCAGTTACACTTCCTCTCCTGTGAACAAGTCTTCACAGGATTTTTGATGAACGAATGATTTATGTTAAACTGTTAGAACTGCAGACCACTCCAGTAGAATCCTTGGAGAGCAGTTTTGTTGACTCTAGGAATGTCTGCTGTTTGTTTAAAAGACGGCTTTGGATTTTTATGAATGTGAGTCTACCACACATATTGTTTTACAACTGCTGCAATGGCATCTCTTATGTGCAGGTGAGCACTTAGCAGTATACAGGGACTACACAGACTTGCTGCTAACAGTATCCAGATCACACAACAATCACACTGAACTTTCTTCCTTTACTCCTGCTTATCCTTTTCTTTGTATTTTAAAGCCTAATAAAATTATTTTCAAAGTCTTAGAATCTTGGATAGTATTTTATTGCATTACCTTGTGCACTATTTATGAATGTTTATTTGACATACCATTTTAAATAAAGATTAATAAATATTCAAATAACCAAATACGGAAGGAAGAAAGACTTTGGATTTGGATTATTTGGATGTGAGCATTCTCATGTGGTGAAACACAAGGGCTTAAATAAGGGTTGAACTCAGTCAGTCATAGTGACCTTTTGCAGTACAGAGGCCCCTTAGGTCATCTTTCATATAATAATGAGTATGAACCATGTCATGGTTTGGGAATGGTATTCCCCCATTTAGTAGTCCCATTAAAAAGAAGGCCATGAGCTGCTCCCATCCCTCCCTCTGGTGGGTGACGCGAAAGGCAGAGGTCATGAGTTAAGAAAAATTTACTGGATTCAGCAATGGAAAGCAAAGAGTAACAGTATTGATAAAGAATATTAATATCCAAAGTGTGCAAAGAGAGTAATTTACATGGAAAATGGTCTCCACACCCGGGACAGTTAAGCAGAGGTGAGTGGCTTCTGGTGAGTGGAAAAGGAACACCCTTCTTGGAAGAGTCCCTTTTCCCTGTCCCTGGCACTCACATGAGGTGTAACTGGGTAGTATAATGTCATGTCCATGCCCCCACGTGCTGATCTGGGCTGGAGCCAGGACAGTGCAGGAAATAAATTCTGGAAGACCTGTAGAAATCAGGAATAGAAATTATTTTTCTATGTGTGACCAAAACTTCTGTTGTGGAAAAAATGGCTTTGAAGAGTTGTCTTACTCAGTTAATTAATTCAAATATCTAGAATGAAAGCAGAAGCTAGAGTTCTAATTGATATTAGGTATTTTCATGGAAATGTTAGAAAGTTTGGCTTGTTTTTTTTCGGTAAAGTGTTTCATAGACATCACAAAAATAGTGGTATTTTCCCAACCCTTACTGCAGGGTGTATATTTCCAGAGCAGTTCAGGTGTCAGAAAGAACTGATAACCTTTATTAGAGTTGCAATGTCCTATGAATGAGTACAAATTTTATATTAATGCCTGCCTCTACTAGCCTGTGTATTAGCTCTTCTTTTGCTATTATGCACTACAGGCAAACCATGGATTTAATGCTTTAATTTAAAGGGGGAAGCAAAAAAATAAAGAAATCATGTTATACATATAGCCTTTTCATTTTTTCTCTCATGTTAAAAATGCATTTGTCAACTTTGGAAGATTAGTTGGAGGATGGAAAAGTTACTTAGGATTTATGCAGCAGTGGAAGTTTTTCTTTCTTAGCTCAGTAATATTAAAAGTTTCATGCATTGTCTGGATTTGTGAAGGTATCTTTTTCTAACCAACCTGTTACTTGGGGTGTTGTGGAACATGCTGGTCTCTGCAAAGAAGGCAGATGTGCATATCAGGCTATGTGTGGTATCTCTGGGCATCAGTTGGCTTTCAGTGCCACCAGATTTGTAACTTTTTGCAGTTCAAATAGTCAGTGTATGTCCCTTGAAGAACTGATGCCACAAAGTAACTGATCTTGTCTTAAACTTATGAACGAAGATATTTTTCAGTGACATTCCTTCTTGAAGTTAATTTGCTACTTTTTCTACTGAGTACCAGAAATGTCAGAAATAGAAATTCAGAAGAAAAATTTAAGTAGCTTAATCATCCTCAGTGTCTTCAAACAGCACATGCCTGTTCTATAAGATCACTGTGATACAGAGTGCTGAATCATTTTAAGGACAACGTCTGCTTGGTCTACAGTGTCAAGTCTTGGTGTTTATGAACATTCTTTTAGATGCCTTAAAACCATCTGAAAATAAATTGGTTTTTATCTCCATAACTTTTTTCTATAGACGATATTAAAATTCTGGAGAAGCTGTAAACCCCCATGTACTGTTTTTTTTTTTTTTTCTTTATATCACTTGGTTTTCTTGGGTTTTTTTCCATACATTTACTTTTCCTTGTGTTTCAAAAATGCTGTCTCATTTGGATGACGTGCATGGGTGTGCAGGCACACAAGGTTAAATGTTGGGTCATACATAAGAGTGTGATAATTTTTGACTCATTAGAAGTGTATAATCCAAATTTAAATTCTGGAAATAACAATGTGAGAGTAAACTTCACCGTACATCTCAATAGAAAGTAGTTTAAGAATTTGACATGCATTTCTGTCAATAACTACTTGTTTTAATAGCTTCATTTGTTTTGACTTGGCATTTATTACATTTCTTTTCTCAGAGTCCTTCAGAGTTGTTTCTCTGTTCCGTGATTAAATGCTGCCTTATCTAGCATTTTCTTTGGTGAGGACAGCCAGTTAGTTTGGGACTTTTTCTTTTCTTTTTTTTCAGACCACTACTCTGTCATAATTAATTGCTCTTCCTAAGGTGCCTTTTAGGGATCAGGCATTCTGTTGATCCACTCTTTCTCATTCCTGCTTGTATCCCTATCTGTTGTGACTCTCATACTTTTCTCCTTTCTGTAAAGGAACTCATGAAAAATATTTTAAAAACAACAAATGTTTATATTTGTGACAGTGCAAGCCTGTAAGTAGTAAAGTTTTTGCATTGGACAACTGCAATTTTAAAGGCAGATTCTTTAAATTATCTCTAAATAAATAGTGTAAGGCTTAGTCCAGTTTTTGTCCATAAATTTCTTTGTCTCAGGGAGGACAATTATGATACATTGAGTAGACAGTGAATTTATGAGAAAGCCTAATGGTAGTTTCCTGTGATTTCTCAAAGTCTTGTTTTCCAAATAAGAAACTGTATTCAGTTTTTCAATGAATGAGTAGTAGTAAAATAATTCAATGCATTTTCAGCAGAAATATTAATTCCTCTAAAATGAATGTCACTAGATCTAAATCAGTTGCAACTATGCTATTTATATGGCTGTTTTAAATAAGCATCTGCCCAATTCACATGATAGTTATGAAAACTGGTCCTATCCTGTAAAAAAATATAATAGTTGTCAGCTGTAGTTTAACTCTGTAGTTTAATGCAATTTGCATTAGTTTGCCTCTTGAGAATCATCTCATAGTGTAGGAATTAATGGAAGCTGCAACTCTGTCTAGTACTTCTAGGGGGTATCCAAATGGGGGACTGCAACAAAGTTGGAGTGGGTGGGAAAATACCACAGAAGCTACCCAAAATTTTACAGGTAAAATTTTGTGTCTAGCTGCATCTTCTGGGTGGGTTTCTGAAGAAGAGTTCATGTTATTCTGAGTAATGCTTTAAAGTGTTGAAAATTTCCAAAGTATTGTGAGAAAAAGAAATTTAAAATTTGGGATTTCAGATTCATGTTTCCTTCTGACAGTTATGTATTTATCAAACCTACTTGCTTTCCAAGTATAGTAAGGAATTTTTTTTTCTTGTCTACCTTGCCACTTCTTGTGTGCTCACTTTTTTGGAATATTAGTAAGTGAAATTTTTTTTTGAGCATTTTAAACCAAATTTATGTTAAAATTAAAAAGTACTTTTATGCTGTGTTTCTCATATGATTACACAGCTACTAAGGTGATTGGCTCATTTTCAGAACTAAATTGAGCAGAACAATTTCCCAGTAACTGAAACTTCCTAAAACTTCCTTTGTTTTTGGTTCAAAGTTCCTTGTAGGTAGTGAAGTTTTTGTAGATAAAGAAAATTAAATCAGGAGTAATTGAGCCGTAGATTATCTTAGAGAAAGATCATTGGTAGGTTTTGCCTTTCTGTGTTTGGAAGTTTGTCTTGCAGGCCAGGAGCTGATGAGAATCCAAACTTGCAGAATGTTTCTATTTGAAATAAGTTGAATAAATAATGTTTAATTTATCTTTAATCTGTAACAGCTCATCTTTCATCAAAGAAAACAACCCAGCTTTAGATTTTGTAGACGCTTTGAAAATACTGTGTGGCAGCCCCTGACAGTGCACTGCTTGACCTTGCTGTGTGCCATTCTTCTAGCGAAAAAGGCATGCAGGAGGCACACTGACAGTAATCTCTCAGCTTGGCACTTTTACAGTGAGAAGGGCTTACTGTGTAAGCATGAGGCTTAACATGCCATACCTTGTTGTAATTGCAAGTTCTAAGAAGGTCATCTCAGGTCTTTCGTCTTTCGGGGTGGATGCGTTAAATTGTGTGCAGTTCATATTATAGCTTATTGGTTGAGTTCTTTAAGTGCAAGTTTGTGGACACTAGAACAGTAAATATCATTCGGAGCAAATACATAAACTTATGAAAAATTCCAGTGTCTTAGCCAGAACTCTTCCATTCCCTTTATTGTGCGAAATTTTAATAGTGCAGTTTCTGTCTGCCCAGTCCCTGTCAGTATTAATAGATACTTGTAAGTCCTTGATACCCACAACCAGCTGCAAAAATCTATTTATATATATTTGCTCACTCTTTCTAGCTCATTCCCTCACCTATGGTCCATGCTACTGAAATTGTTCGGTATCATAGTGACTCTGAGGATTTCAGAATGCATGAGTAACTTATAGTGGGTTTTAATAGTTTTTGTACCTGCTTGTCTCAAATTAATGATTTTGTTTTAAAAGCAGGATTCTTTTGCTTTCTCCATTTCCTTAATTCTGTGTTACACTGAAATTCTAAGGGTAAGTTTCACAGGTAGGAAGAATTTACCCAGTGTCAGGGTTTCTGTATTTTGAAAGGTTTTCCCATTTTAATAGATTGTCCTACCCAGTAATTTCTGAAAGAATTGATTTATGTAGCAAATAGTAAACTCCGTAATTTTACTCACTAAATAAAATGAAGGCACTTTCTCCCTGTCTGTAGTGGTTTATTAGATCTCATGAGAGGAACCTAAAGGCAAGGTTTTGCCATCATTCTCTACACAGAGATCCATTTTTGCTGTCTCAGACTGGATGCTACTTGTGGTAGCTAAATTACCTGAAGATCCAGAGTATCTCAAGTGTATGATATGGAAGGCCAGTATATTCTGAAAGCAAGCATGTAAAGAGAAGTGTCTTCAAATGGCCTGTACTTTGTGTTTTTTCTGTAAACAGAATAATGGCACTGAAAAACTCACTGTGAAACAGTTTGTTTTGTAAGCATATCTACTGTCCATTTTGTGTGGCTCCCAAGAGGTGCAATGTAGGGTTTTAAGAGGCTTGGGAAGCAGTCCAGTCTGGGACAGCAGTAGGTGTTATGTGAGATACTGTTAGTTTCAGAACCAAACCATGTCATTTAGTGGATCACACATTCAAGGAGGTTGTCAAACATGAGGTTAATGTGAAGAATTCGGGCTTACAGAATGAATTCCAGAAGCAGGAGTTAAATTCTGCCCAATTGCAGCAACTATGCAAAATTGGGAATCCTTGTTTTGGCTTCCTTATGAGTTCTCTGGAATATGTCCATAATGGGGAATTTGAACAAATATGAGCGGAAAATCTTGGACTGCATTTGATTCAGATTATTTTATGGGTCATATGTTCCTGCCCACCACTTAAGCTTTTCCTGTGAAAAGCCAGTAAGTGTTTATAAGCTATGCTTCTCTCACGCACGTTTTTGGCGTAGTTTGTACTTTTGTTTCTTTTTCACTAGAATAACATGTTGGTCTTGCTTATTACAGGGCAAGATCTGCTAGAGGATTTTTATAGATAGAGCTTGCTTTTTTAATGGAAACAGTAGTTATGGAATCATGCATTCCCTAAGAACCTCACCAATCAGTCAGCCAGGAGGTATGAAATATCATGGATCTGTTTTCTCAACATCAAAGCTGCACTTGTAACATAAGCATTATACACAAAGCTTGTTATTTTTCCCCCCTTTTTGTGGAGGGTTTTTCATTTGTTTTTACATCCCTAGAGGACAAAGGCATGGAGAGCAGCCCTGCCAAGAAGAAATTGGGAGTGAAAAGCTGGAAATAACCTGGCAATGTATACTTGCACCCCTGGAAGCCTGGGTTGCATCCAGAACCCCATGGGCAACAGGGGAGGGAGGGGATTCTGCCCCTCTGCTCTGCTCTGGTGAGATCTAACTGGAGCACTGTGTCCAGTTCTTGGCTCCCAGCATAACAAAGAAGGACAAGGCCCTTTCAGAGTGAGTCCAGGGAAGGGCCACAAGGATGCTCAGAGAACTGCAGCACCTCTCATGTGATAGAAAGGCTGAGAGAATTGGGACTTGAAGAAGAGAAGACACTGAGGATACCGTACTGCATCATTTTAGGACCTAAAGGAGTCCCACAAGAAAGATGGGGACAAACATTTTAGCAGGGTCTGTAGTTACTGAACAAGGGGTAATGGCATTGAGCTAAAAGAGGGTTGATTAGCTTAGATACAAGGTTTTTTATGCTGGGGCCTGTAAAACACTGGAACAGGTTACCCAGGGAGAGATGGTACATACATGCCCCAACCCTGGAAACAAAATTCAAGCCCAGGTTGAACAGAGGTCTATGTAACGTGATGTAGTTGAATATATCCGTGTTCATTGCAGGGGCATTGGACTAGATGGCTTTTACAGGTCCCTATCAACTTAAACTATCCAGTGATTGTTTATAAGTAATTTGCATTAATAATGATTTCTATCTTAGTGGAATCTGAGCAGCTCAATGAACAAACAGACTACATTTACTGGAATATCAGCATTTTATCCTATTTAAAACATACAAGCACAAAAGCAATTGTCATATTGAAAATTTTACAGCCGATATGTAGTAGCTTTGTGGTCTGGAATCTGGAGTTCTTTATACCTATGGACTGTGCTTTTCTTTCCTGACTCTTGCAAAAAAAGTAATTGTAGAGTTTCATCTGAATATCTGAAGTTGCCGTCTTTGTACTAGATTGGTATGAACTAAAAATGGTAACTATCTGTTATGACCAAGTTGAAGATGCGTATTGTTAATCCATTTCAGATAAGTTAACGAATTTATTACATGCAGAAGTAGTAGCAATTTCATTTGAATAATATAATCCAATCTTAAACTTTAGATTTTAAAAAGGTGATTTTTCCTGTAACTCAAGTAATCTTTGTATAGTATGGAGTATCATGAGCAACTCCTTGTGAAGATCTAGAAACCTATTGAATAAGGAGAGATATCATAGGTTGCATTTAATCAACATATTTTATGTGTTAGGAAGGAAGGAAGAAAGTTGTATGACATCTTAAATAATGTCAATAAAAATCTGAAATAAGGTATTTCAGGAAGGTATGATGTTGATTTTTCATGTTCTTTTTCTGTGCACAACAGTTCATGTTGTCAGGACAATGGATCTTTATCTTAGTCTGGGTTGAAAAGTGAAAGCATTGCGTCTGTGTACTTGTATGCTTCGGGCTCCTTAAGGAATGACTATAATAAATGTTGGATTTAACATGGGTGACATTCCACTGAAAGCTGTGTTAAGGTCTTTGTTCTTTTCCTGTATAACCCAGAGCTGAGCCATACTGAACAGTCAAGTGTGATTGCTTTGTAGAAATCAGTGGCTTTCTGTCTAGCTGTGTGTCCTGTCAGGTTTAATTGTAGTCATTTGGAATTTTCGGACTACAGTACATATATGGAAATCAGTATTTTTGATACAATATGCTCCAGGAATTTCAACATGTATAGGTATTGTAGTAAAATACACCATATAAATGCATAGAAGACAAGCATGTTTCATAATTGTTACACACAACATTTTACAATTATTTGCTTTATGGTTCCAAGTAAAGCCAGTATATTCACACTGGTTGCCATTTCTAGTGCTTAGTACTTCCCTTGAACATCTTAAAAATTATTGCAGGGTCGTTGGGTATTACAACCATTTTAGCAATATGAGATACATAATTTGGCCCTAATGCACTGCTTTCTTCTGCCATAAGCTTTAGAATGAAATAGAAAAGAATATACCTGCGTGAAACATGAAGGAAGGTGTGTTTCTACCAAGCATGGACCTCAAGTCCATGCAATATAAATGTATCTTTTCCTCTTTCCAGATGCATAAAGTCACGTAGCAATTTATCCTCATGTCACATTACATAAAATTGTGCTGCTATAAGAGAGCTTAAATGTTAATGTTTTGAAGGTAATTTATGGGTGGCATGGGAGAATTAGTAATCGAAACAGTAATGGAATTGGAACCAGCTGTGGAAGCTACATAGGAAATTGTTCTTCCTTCCTGCAGTAACAGAGACATGCTGTAATTTTTAACCCTTGTCCCCCTACCTTCACCCTGTGTTGCAGATCTTCTTTACATGACTAGCTGACAAACACACACACACACACACACACACACACTCACACACTTTAAATTCCTTACTCTAATTATTTGATAAATTTGTGAACAACTGCAGTCATTGTCACTTGATGGATTGTTACACATAAATTTCTATCTCTCAAGATCCTGAAGTAAACTTTTGAATGAACATGTTTCACAATAACAGCTGTAGAACTGTTGAAAAGTGGAGTCTGTGGACATGTCTCTCTCTTGAGCTGTAATGGTTTAGTTTGCTAAAGGTAGTGTTTCCTAAGATCAACAGGACCTCTAGGGAATGTGAAAAACTTCACCATCATTGCAGAAAACCTTAGAGCAGATTCCTTAAAATAGGTGTTATTTATTCCCATTTTTCAGATGAGGAAACTGAGGTATGTAGGAGTCAAATAAATAGCACAATTAAAGGTCAAGGATTGGTCTACACCAATTTTGGTCATTAAAACACAGTTAAAAGAGGTGGCTTGCTAATGGAGTTGCCATTATACTGGTGTAGAGGTTGTATTATCCTGATTATTAAATTCTATGCTAACATGTTCACCAGAAGTCTTAAAATGAGCTCTTTTAATAAGGCTCTTTTTTGATAAGAGGAAAAATGGATTTTATTTCAGTTGTAGTAATACCATTTCTGTTTTAGATAGCAATTCCAAATATTGATTGTGTATTGGTTACATTGTTTTTTTAAGCTTTGATGAGACCAGGATTGTATTGCTGTTGATGGACTTAATTTCAGTGGTTACACAACTTTCAAAAGAAGCTTTAATGTATACTGTACTGCATATGTTATTTTAATATACATTCATAGAAGTGCATGTAACTAAAATTGGGTTTTGCTGCATGAATTACAAAGGCTTAGTAGTATTTTTGACTTTTTAAGTATATAAAGGGGAGGAATATTTTTTGAAAAAACTTGTTTAACTTTTTTGTATGTATTTTTGAATTGTAAGATACTTCATAAGTACTTCTATTTTGACAGCGCTTAAATCTAGAGAACAGTAAAGCTATTTTAAAGAGTGAAAAACATCTAAGTGTTCATGGTTTTTCTTGGTGAGTCAGGTGAAAGAACTTCATGCTCCTTATTCCCTAAAGTTTGCCAAATGGTGGTAATGATAAAGTGTCTGTGTAGTTTACATAAAAGATGTTTTGAAGCAGGTTTAATGTAAATAATTAAGTGAACTGGCTAGCAGGCTGAAAAGTGTTATGCATTAACAAATGTTAAGTTCAGTCTGGTTGTGCATCCTATGTTTTGGTTTTGGATTCTTTCATGGGTGTCTTTTGTGGCATATTCCTTGTGGTAGAAATCCCACACAGACTCTGTGGTACAAAATTATACACAAGCGGAATGTAAAATAGGTGAATGCCTGTTCCCATCTGAACTAAGCATTTGGCACATTTATTCCAAACACTTAGAAGTTCACAATTATTTGTCCTTTCTGATTTCATAATTAAGCTATGGTTTGGAAACCTACCAACCTGAACAGAGCTTTCAGAGTTTATTTCTCCTCATTGTCGGCTGATCTATGGTTGTGTAAGTTGTTTTACTGTTGCAAAGTAAATGGAAGTATTCCATTATGTTAAAACAAAGTGCTCTATTCAGCTCTAAGGAATAACCTTAATAAAGGATATGCCTGACTGAAAATGCTACAGATTTTTTTCATTCCTAATATGGCAGGTGGCAGTAATGTTTTGTATTTTTTTTATTGTAGTAAAACAGTAGCTTGACTGAACATGGGTTCTTTTTGGTGGTATGTGGCAGTCGTACATACAGTTTCAGCAAATTTGAAGTATTTATATTTATACCATTTGAAGCTGAGAAGATAAAGATGAAACAGATAGGTGGTTATATGAGTGGAATGTAACTAGAATACTCAGTTTAAGTAAACCTGACTGCCAGAAACTGAAGAGGAAACTTGAATGACTCCAGGCAATTTTAGATTTAAATCAGTTATATCGATGATTATATCTTGTTTTAGAAAAGGCTCAAGAGAATTTCTTTGGTATACATTGTGAGAACAATTCCCATGTCATAATCATTAATTTAATATAAACTAGGACTTCATAAATCAAAGACTAGTTACAAATTTAGAAGTTTATCTGAATGAGATGTAGGAATCTAGATTAAAAATAGCAGCCTCCTGAAATGTGTCTAAAAGTAGCACCCGAAGATAGATCAAGCAGGCTTTTTGGTGTACTTCAGAAGTATGATGTTTATCTCTAAAAATGGTGCTTGCAAACATGCTGAGATTGTATTTGTAATACCTTTTCTAGACTGCTAAGCCACTGGAGTCTTTTCAGAAGGGGATATGCTGGTAAGTGGCATGGAAGGGAAGGGGAGAGCTAGTTGATGTTACCTGTTGTGCCATGGCGCAGTCTCTGAGTTACCATTTGACTAAGCATCTAATCAAATATATTGTATCTGTCCTATAATAACAATAGAAATTTATTACTTTTAGACAGTCATGTTGTAATAAAAAATTAATCTGAAGTCTTTTTTCTTGCTGGTTGAACCTGACAGAACACTTAGATTCAGATCATAAGAGAATAATTACATGAATGTCTGTATTAGATGATGTTGGGAGAAACTAGCCACAGTACTATTTCCATGTTGGATAATTAAATTTACTTCCTGTTGGTATTTGAAAGGAAGTTCATCTGTTTAAAGCACCATTTAATTCTTGAGTGCATACTGAAGCAATACCTCTTAATTCACTAATGGAAAGAATAACATCTCCTTGATCTTCCTATACTTAAAATTCATGATGTAAATATTCTGTGCTGTTTTGACTCACCTAAATTAAAGGCTGGAAACTGGGAACCAATATAATTTTATAGGACCCTTCTTATATTTCTGTTCATTTTGAAGATTTTCTGTTTTCATCATGCAGTTATAGTTACCTATGATTTCCCATGAGTAATGGATATTTTGTGTCTTTTTAGGAATGCCAGCTAAGATAATACATACCAGTGTTTGCATGCATCCTTCTGTTTTCCAGAATGTTTTCCTTTGTCTTCAGACTAGAAATTTAGATAATACAGACAGGCGTGCTCTGATTTAATTTAATCAATTTAATTAATTTAATCAAGGCACCTATGCTAGGAATTCAGATGCTTTGCACTTTCCTGAATAATTAATGGAGAGAGGTTTCAAAATAGTTTTGGTTTTTTGGTACACTGATTCTTCTTCTTTAGTTATTATTTTTGAAGACTGTACAGGAAGTCTGAAGAAAGTTGTTTCCATATTTAGATGTATCACATTTAGAAACTCAGATTATATGAATCTGGGCCAAGCTGAGTTTAATAACATGCAAGTTTGCATGAGAATACATCTGTCAATTCTAACACCTAAAAGAGAGGAAATTAAAAGTTGTTGAAATGTCCTTTCAAATCTGTATGCTTCCTTCTGCATGGAAGTTTCTGGGTAATGCACTGCTGTAAACCCCAAAAAATTTACATTTTTCTGTTGCTGTGGAACAGCATCTTGCCCATCTCTCATATGGTAGTTTTTCATATTTTGTCTTTCTCTTGAGTGTTCACTTGTGCAACCTTAGTGTATATCTTACACGTTTATTTTCAGTTTAATTTACAGAGGAAAAGAGTGAAAAATTGTGACTTGGTAAACCTGCCCATTTTACAAGTAGTGTGGTTTTAATCAGTGCATGATTGTGGAACAAAACATGACATCACTGTGTGTTTGTTTGAAAAATGGGTTTAGAAAAGAACAGAAAAAATAAATTAGAACACTTACTACTGCCTTCACCTTTCACTGCTGTCATGGAAAATTCATCTGGGTGCCTAACAGCTGAAAACATTTATCTAGTTTGAAAAGAGGAATGAGGGATGTTTTCTTCCAGATTTGTGAAATACTCCCCTTAACCTCCTTTTATCTTTCTTCAAATAATGTTTCAGACTTAATATTGAAGAACAGAACAGGGTTTTGTTCTCTCTGTTCATCATCACTAAAATAGTCTCTTAATTTCCTTCACTTGCATATTAAAGTTGGATGTGAGGTAGAAGGGGAAAAACTACTTTTTTTGTGGGCCTGAGGTTAATTCCAATGCAAGAAGGTTATGCAAGTATCCCCCTCTGAAGTTTTATGGACTTCTAGAGCTTCTTTACACTGAAAAAAGAGTTTAGGGTGTATTTGAAGTGATGTGTGAGAGGGAATACTTGATCTGTAAACCAAACACATTTTGATACAGACAAGCAATAACAAGCATGAGTAGAAGCCTTCTGCTATTTGTATTAACATATGGTTGTGCCTAGATACTGCAACACTGGGACCAGATTTCTTTGGTGATCATGATAAGTAGTGGCTTTTCTCCAGAATTCACTGTTTTTCTGTGGTATTTTATCTGTCTGAACCTTACAGGCTGCCCATGGAGTCTCCCTCTCTGGAGACAGTCAAAACCCACCCGGCTGAATTTCTGTGTCACCTGCTCCAGGTGACCCTGCCTTGGCAGGGGGGTTGGACTGGGTGATCTCCAGAGGTCCCTTCCAACACTGACCATTCCATGGTTTTGTGAAGAGCTTGTGCTGTTGTAACTGTCTGCTTTGGGAATTGCTGTGTCAGATATCCAGTTGTTTCTGTTGTGATTGTTGATGAGTTGTCTGCCCATATTTTTGTCCTAAAAATGTTTTAAGTATGAACATTTTTATAAGAAGATATTACATTTCTGTTTTTAACTCTTTTCTGTCATCCTGCTTAACTTTCTTAATTGCATTTATGGTTTTGAATGCTTTGCTGAAAAAAATAACAGAGGGGTAAACTTGCTAGTATCTGATCCAAAGGCAGATTTCAGCACTGTCAGTCTGTATGCTGGTGTACAAAATAAAAGTCTTTCAAAGGGTCTCAAATTTTCCTGCGCTCCTCATCTTGCCTCTCAGCAGTGTGACATTTGCTTTTCCATGTAAATCAGTAATTTTGGATGGGAAGAGAATAAGCTTTAAAAAAACTTGCAAGAAAACATGGACATTATGTATTTAAACAACAGCCACAAAAATAAGAACTCCTTTTTTCTTAATTGCCAGAAGGCCTGAGATTTGAATGATTAAAACATGGCCTTCTGTAGGGGGACCTTTTTGTGGGGAGTTAAGTTCTTAAGTAGATTCTGGTACTTGTATTACTGTTTGTTGCTGGGGTTTGTTGTTCCCTTTCCACTTGAACTAGCTATTCCTGCTGTCCATTTAGTATTCCAGTCATTTCCATCTGTCTTCAAATAAGGCATTAATCATCTGTGTCACACCACCTCTGGGATACTTGTTCTTGAAACTTGTGTGATACTTGAAAATGCAAAACCTGCATTTTCACCAGAAATGGAGAAATATCCATGAAGTGTAGCTCTTGCCTCCTTCTCATCATTCCTGCCCATGAACATACAGCATCTTCCCTGTGGAGTAAATCACACCAGAGACCTGAAAGAGCAGGGTGTGTGTACACTTGGAGCAGAAGGGGGTTTTTAGTATAGTAGAATCACTTAGAAATATTGAATGGTTTGGATTGAAAGGGATCATAAAGACCATCTCATTCCAGTGTCCCTGTGACTAAACCAGGTTGCTCAGAACCCCATCCAGGCCTGGTCTTAAATACTTTGGGAACGGGGCATCCACAGCTTCTCTCTGCACCTGTGCTAGTACGTCACCACAGTCACAGTAAAGAATTTCTTTGTAATATCTAATCAAAACCTACCCTCTTTCTCAGTTTAAACCTATTCCCTTTTGTCCTAATGCTACATGTCCTTGTGGTAAGTTCTTCCAGGTTTTTTGAGGCCCCCTTCAGGTATGATCAATTTAAAGGCTCTCTTTAACCTTTTCTCTTGCTCAAGACAGGGAAAGTGCTCACCTTTTAGTTCAGCCAGCTGTTGTTTTGCATTTTTTTTCTCCATGCTGTGCCATAGCCCTGCTCTCACAAATGATAGTCTTTGCAAGTTTTCGGGAAGCCAGTGTTTCAGGAGAGAACTGGGAACAAAGGAGCTATCCAGATTTTTTCCAGGGCAGCATATGATCTTGAAGTTCTCAAAGAAGGCAATTGCAAACACAGAGAAAAAAGAAGTGTTTTTTTCTCTGCAAATTATAGTATTGTAGGTACCCAGATGTGAAAGATTTCCTATAGTTTGCAAATCTCTCTCATCAAATATAATTTCCATTTATAGCTCTGGAAACGGAGCAGCAGAGGTTCTTTTTAGGTATAAATGTGCCATTTTTCCCTTCTCTGGTTGGGCCATGAAAAGGTGAGTAATTTTGGTTTATTTGATTTTTTGTTTTTGTCTGATTTTTCTCGAGACATTCTGGGGAGACTAATCTAGTTTCAGCCTCTGGTTGCTAGTAGTATATTTTCTGAGTATTGTTTGAGAATAAGGAAGCTCCCAAAAGGAACAAGGGGAAAAAAATCCACATTATTTATTGAAAGTGGTGCAGTAAATAGAAGATTGTTGTTAGGCCCAGGAGTATAAACTCAACTAGGGCTGAAATTCCCTGAAAATATTGAAACTCCATACTGCAGATGTAGTGCTGATTTACAATGTCCCCTTTGCAGAAATTGCTTTTAAGGCAAAACTGTTCATTTTGACAAAAACCTGTGAAAGTGTAGAATACTGTATTTCACAGATTTAATATATATTAATCTTATGTCAGCCATAGAATTGAGAATTTTTGTAAAAGTATTAGGAGATATGTCAACACCATAACTATTTTCCTCTGTTTCTGCTGAAGCAGAAATTTAAAATATTATCTTTTCCTCATGGGCTTTAAAAGAAAACAACAGCAACAACAAAAAACACCCTGGAAATCCTTTAAAGATTTTATCTCCTGTAGTTTTAATCACTATACAACTTTTGCAGAACAATATTAGTGAAATCATATAGTCAGTTTGTGTAAAATTAACATCTAAAATCCAGACAATGGCTGAAGAGCTGGAAGTGCAGGTACATTTCAGGCAAACTCTATCTTGTAATTTTTTTCTCACTTACAGTAATATTCCAGTGTACATGATATCCAGATGTTCAAATCAGCCTAAATGTATTAGCTACATTTCCCTTTCGAAGTGTGGAAAAAAAGGATTTAATTCATTATTCTTTGAAGTGTAATAACTGGAAAAGTGCAGTAGTGCTGGTA
The DNA here is from genome assembly GCF_047830755.1 of Zonotrichia albicollis. Taxonomy (NCBI): domain Eukaryota; kingdom Metazoa; phylum Chordata; class Aves; order Passeriformes; family Passerellidae; genus Zonotrichia; species Zonotrichia albicollis. The sequence goes on from NC_133860.1 coordinate 18,701,644, forward strand.
GTTGCATCTGATTATCTTGTGTGCATATAGGCATGTGCTGTAGCACATTAGAAGTACAGCATTCTGAGTTATTTAGGAAGTTCATGGTTAACTAAAATAGAATAAGCCACCTTGGTTTTTTGTAAATATTTAGCTAATTTTAAGATGTTATGCCAAGATACGTTCCTGGATGTTGTTATCTTAATTTTTGTTTTGAATAGTCTAAACACTTACTTTAACTGTCAGGCATCCCTTGGACCCTGCAGAGTTTAGCACCAGTAGCAGTCGCCAAGTGTCTGACTTTTAGGCTCAGAATGTTTGATTTATCAGGTGGCAGAATATATTCTTCTCTGTTTTTCTTCCCTAAAATGAGTAGCCAGAATACTGCTCAACGCCAGTGTGGTGTAAGGCAAAAATGTTTTCATGTTAGTGCTTCACTCTTCTCATAAAAAGGGGGATTTAATTATTGTCACCTGAAGGAGCTAGTAATTAAAATAAAGTAAGTTTTTTCTAGATAATTTTGTTTATTAATAAATTAGTTTTTTCTTTGACTTACTGAAAGACCTCTCAAAGTAGTTAAGATACCCTCTGAAAATAAAATTCAGTGCTGACACAATATAGACATACAATACCAACCTTTGTGGTAAGTTACATGAACTGCAGAACTCTATTAATATTCCAATAAGAAAAGCAACCTGGCAGTGATTAAGGTAAGAATGCAGCAAGTTTCTGTTAAAGCCTTTGATTCACAAAAATAGTACATCTTTTATTGTGTGTGATGTATGTTGTGGATGAATCTTGGAAATTGTTTGCTTTTCACATTTGGGTTTTTATGGAATGTGCTTGGATGACAAGTGCTGGCAATGGCTGTTGAGCAGTTTTTTGCATTCCAAGAACAATGAATATTAGTTTATAGTGTAGGGAATGATGGATCATTGAAAACTTAATTTGTATTATAATTATATCTTTGTGTGCTTTCTAGTGTGCGTTGAACAATAAACTCATTTTCATAATCATAGCTTTGCTTGGGAGTTTTGAGCTACAACTGTTTCTCAGCCTCTGAACCACAGAATCTGTGAAAGTGTTGCTTGGTTCCATGTGAGCTGTGCCTTTTAGGGAGTGGTGTAGTTATTGGTACACCTTTACTGTTACCTTCTGGTGGGCTGACCTTGGCTGGATGCCCACCAAGCCTCTTTATCACTCCATCCTCAGCAGGATGGAGCAGGAGAAGAGAGGAAGATGGAGAAAAATTGCATGGATCGAGATAAAGGCAGCTTAATGAAGTAAAAGTGAAGTCTGAACATGGAAACAAGGGAAAGCAGAGGCTCTGGAAGACAAACTGTGAAAGCACATGCACAGCCTCCATTCTCCCCCATCTCATTTCAACCTCCCTGCCATGGGCAGAAGCCCCTTCCACTAGACCGAGTCACTCAGAGCATCATCCAGCATGACCTGGAACATTTCCAGGAATGAAACATCCACAGCTTCTTTGGGCTACCTGTGCCAGTGCCTAAGAACCCTCAAAGCAAAGAATAATGTCTAATCTAAGTGTACTCCCTTGTAGTTTAAGTAAAGTTAGAAGAAGGGTAGGTGTGGTTAAATCAAAGATAATGAAAGTTTCAGTTTTATCAGAGAAATAGAAGATGGAACTGATAAACAAGATAAAAAATGTTTCTGTGAAGCATGAAAAATAATGAAGGGATTGGCAGAGAGGGATAAGACAGGAGTATAGTATAAAATGTGCCTAACATTACTTTAAAATCTTACTTGGTGACAGAAAATTATAGCAAAGATGTCAGACATCAAGAGGGTAGATAGTGTCTGCTTTAAAAAACTGGATAAAGAAGCATTTTGAGGGTAAGGATTCACATGACCTTTGTAGAAAGTTGTTCAAAAGTACTTGAGTACTTCCATTACATTTCTGTCTGTGTGAACTAATATCTTCTGAAGAGAAAAAAAAAGAAAATATTTTTGTGTTTTAGTCTTAAGATGGTGTCATATTTTCAAAACAATTATTTATCATATTTTTGGGAATCTATTAATGCAAATAAAAATGTGAAATCAGTTTCTGGTTTATGATTTTTCCATTTCTTCTTCTCATGTTACAACTGGTGTGATGGAAGACTTCTTACTTTTACATATATATTGCATTAGTGTGGTTTTTTTTGGGATAGCACTGTTTTCACAGAGGTGAATTTTCTTTTTTTCCAGAATCCTGTCAAGAAAATCCCAGATTCTCATGAAATTACACTCCAGCATGGAACAAAAACTGTAAGTGATGACGTTTTCAACTCTTCATGCTTTTCTAGAACTCTGCCAATCTGTGAAATAGGTTAACAAATACTTATCAGCTAAAGTTCAAGAAGCATATTTTTCCTTGATTTGTTATTTTAGTTGGTCTCTTTTCTTAGTGCAATTGAAAGTGTGTTTCATGACTACCTCTTCAATTTCTTGTAATAACCTAAATATGGCTCCATTTGACTCAACTGTAGTCTCATTTTCATCAAGTATGTTCTCTGTAATTGTTAGAGTTTTTCTTCTAGGATAGACCTTGCTAATATGTAGACATGGATCTAATCTAGACCTTTCTTTCATCATGGGTTTAAAGGAGAATGTTATTGCCAACAACTTCTTTGCAGCCAAATACTTCATTTTACTTCAGTCTTTTAGTGCCTTTTATACACCATTCTCAGTTTCTTGAGATCTTGTTCTTCCTTGTCTTTCACTGCATCTTTTCTTGTTTTTATCTTCACTACTGCTCCTTTGCTTTTTTTGAAAGAACCACAATCAAACCTGGAAGTATCTTTCTTTGCTCTATATATTTCTATCTCTGTATAATCACATCTTCCAATATAAATTCAATTGTTTTTTGTGGGCTGATTGACCTGTAAAAGATGCATTGCACAACACTAAACAAAATAGAGTGGATTTTTCTACACACAGTGCATTTAACTGCTCTGCATATTAATTTATATGGATACTAGGTTTTGCAGAGTAGTGTACTAGTGCAAATCAGTTTCCATTTTACATGTGACACCACCTGCTTCTGCAGTATGTTTCTTGAATACACGTCCTAACAAACTTTGTTAGGCAATTTTTTTGATTTATTTTTTTCTATATTAAACCAGTAAATCTTTTCATGGCTTCTTAAAGAGTAAGCTCTTGTTATTTCTAACTAAAAGGCCTTGTAAAGTGGAAGTTACAGTTCTGGAAGGCTTCTGAGATATTTTGACTGCAGGAGAATGCAGCTGTCATCACCTTGAACAGAGGTGAATTGTAATGTGGGATATATGTAGCACAGTTTGATTAGACTGGACGCAGTAAATTAAACATATGGGAAAAAATATCTCTTCTGTAGAAGGGATGTCTTTTTGTTGTTTTTTTTTTTTTTGTTTGTTTTAGAACAGTGAAACCATTTACCCCTGACCTTAGACACATAAAGATGGGAGTAACTTCATATCTTGATTTTGGTGTTTTGCCCTAATGTTTCTACAGTCTTCTCATTATGTTCATACACTGTACTGTACTTCATCTAAGCTTATATATCCCATCTGTACCTCTTCAATCTAGTGAATGTGGATTTGATGATGACTCTATTCCTGTGCAGCTGAGAAATCTCAGGAAAGATTTCCCAAGCTAGAGAGTCTTCCCAGAAAACTGAATAATTTCCCAGTTGTATTGCTTGTACACTGTAATAGGAATTACTGTTGCCAATGAAACTTCATATATATTTTTTATTTCTCATTATACTTTTGATATATAGGTGAGTATGAGAAAGAATATGAAATATATGCTTTCTAATATCTCATTTCACAACTGCTTCCTCATATAGAAATTACTGAATAGAACACTTGAGTATTCTGATTAATCTGGATATGCCCAGTTTTCTGCATGTCAGAAATCATTAATGAAATGGCTAGGGTTCAGAATTTCCATTTAAGTTGTAAAAGGGGTATATTCTTTTTAGAAACACGTAAGAGATTTCATGTTTTAAAAGATTTCTGCAAGTGAATGCCCCTGAATTACAGCAGAACATTTAGATTAAGGAGGTGTCAGTTGCCTGGTGAATAGTATCATCGTTTCTGCCACATCTTGGTTTTCTTGAAAGTGCTATTTTCAGACACTTGGCTATACTAGGGCATTGTATATTTGAAATACTGTGAGGCAGCTGTGTTACAGAATCACAGACTTTTCTGAGTTGGAAAGAGACTCACAAAGATGAACAAGTTCACCTCCTGGCCTTGCACAGCACCATTCCCAAGAGTCACACCATGTACCCAAGAGCATTGTCCAGACACTTCTTGAACTCTGTGGACTGCTGTGACAGCTTCCATGGGGAGCCTTTTCCAGTGCCCAGCCACCCTCTGGGTGAAGGACCTTTTCCTAATGCATTTCATCAAGAAGGACTCTCTGAGAGTTATAAGAGTAGATGCAGAATTACATCTCTGTGAGAGATGTAAGATTTACTTACATCCAAAAAGATCACATCAAGTGGCATCCATTGATTAACTAGATGGCTTACTTTGTTTTAAAAGGAAATCAGGTTTGATAAGTAAGACTTCACTCTCATGAGGCCATGCTGGTGGTGACTGATGATGGCGTTGTCCCTCTTGTCCTTGTTGAAAACTGGGACCACTTTTGTCAGTTTCCAGTCAGCTTTGACCTCTCCAAGTTCCCAAGACTGCCTGAAAGTCATCAAGAAAGGCTTTGGAATAACATCAGCTAGCTATTTGAGGATTCTCAGATGAATCTTACCAGGCTTTATAGCCTGATGTAGGGATCCACTTGGGGCAGCAGATCCTGCTCAATTTCAGGATTTGCTGGGATATTTTTCACAGTCATGGTTTTGACCGTCCCTGTCAAAAGACAGAGGCAAAGACAGCTTTAAACATCTGCTTTGTTTCTCACCTCTTTGTGAAGTGTGCATCCTTATCCTGTAATGGGCTGATATTATTTCTGCACTACCTTTAACCATTAATATTCTTGAAAAAAAAAAAGTTCTTGTTTTCCCCCATGGTTCTGGGCAGCTCCAACTCCAACTGAGCTTTGCCTGCCCAGATTTTCTCCCTGCAGTAGTAAGCAGCATCTCTGTGTTCTTCCTGTGTCACCTGACTTCGCTTCCACTGGGCATATACCTTTCTTTTTTGCCTTATTTCCTAGAGAAGATCCCTGCTCAGCCAAGCCAGGCTTCTGCCTCACCTGCTTGATTTCCAGCATTCCCACAGGGGAATAGCCTGTTCCTGCCTTAGGAGGTGATGCTTAAAAAGTGTCCAGCACAGAGCTGGTCAGCAGCAGTGGGAACCTGAAAGAGAAGATGACTAAAAATGAGTGTTTGATAAGATAAGGAAATGCTAAGTGAACTTTTCCTCCATGAAACTGGAAAAACAAAACTCAAAAGAAGCCCATACTAATTCATATAAGGAAATCTAAATTCTAGGGAACCAAATTGTCCATCTTAAAGAATAAATTTCATTCATACAGGCTGTTTTATTGGGACAATTGTTTTCTGTAGGTTACTTTTTTAATGAACTTGTTTCCATGCTTTAAAATATTTTCTGTGGGAACTATTCAACAGTTTACATAAGTTTTAAAAGTGTATATAGATGTATACTAAAGCTTTGAAAAAAAAGTACAGTAGTAGACTGATATATGTTTGAGAGAAGTTTTTTTTTGTGGTATTACCATGTGTCTGCATTAAGTCATTGTTCTTGTCAGTACTTCTCATGTATATGTGTAAAGAAGATACATATAGGTAAGCATCTTCTGTGTAAAATTCTTGGTATTTTTGTACATCCATATCTAGAATTTTTAATACTGATTTAGATACCTGAAAGTAATTCCCTGAGTTCTTTTCTTCCCCGAAGAAATTAGGTTTTGCAAACTTGTAGTCATGACATTATTCTCAGATGTTACCCTCCACTCAGAAATGAAGAGTTTTTTGCTTTTTATTCTGTATACAGTGTTTTTGTTTGATTGGGGGTTTTTTCCCTCGTGGTTTTGTATAAGTCAAATGTTCTTGGTGAATTCTTTTTCCTTCAGAATATTCTGGTTTATCACTTCAAATGCTTTTCCTGACATTTTATAGAATGTTATCATTATCATCATCATTACCATTATCATTGCTACTACTAGTACAAGTACTAATACTACTACTTTATTGTCTTGGAGACTATCTTTCTTGTTACTGAAAGGGTTTTTCAATGTGATGATTATCTGTCTTATAAATGTGGGATGACCCATGTTTTTGTTTTGGTTTATTTTAAAGTAATCTGCTTGTTATAGTCTAGGTTTTACCCATGGGCTCCATTAAAACGTAAGCATGAATTCCATATGAATTTTGTCTTTTAATGAAAACTTCTTCAGGCATTTTAACATTTCATATTAGGTGTAATTTTGAGTAATTCCAATAATACTCTAGTTTTGGAATGTTTTTTGATATAACTTTTCATCATTCTCTTATGTAGATAACTTAATTTTTTGAGAATTAATCTATTGATATCTAAATTAATTTAGCATATTGTCCAGCTAATCTTACATTAATATTTGAAACTGTAGTAGTAAATATGATATTTCTACAAATGTGAAAGGAAAAGAAATAATTTTGATGGTTAATTATTTTAAATAATTTCTGTTACCTTATTTCTCCATGTAGTGATTTGAACACTACTGTTTGTTTTAGTACATGAAATACTATTTATTGTACTATAGAACATTACCATTCTTCAAATAGAGAATTAAAATAGATTTTCAATAAAATTTCCATTTTACTTGATCTGCAATTTGAGAATAACATATGAGAATAATAAGCATAAGCATTCTTTCCTCAGAATTTCTAATAGCTCTGAGAAGCTGGTTTTGTATATAAAAGAAATTGGTTTTAAGAAGTTATTTTGACCTGTGTTGTTACAGTATTATATACTTAAATCTGTGATTTAAAAAAAATAATCAATTTTATACCCCATTTTATTCTTCTTTTCCTTTTTCAGAAGAGAAATTTAACTAAGCAATGTTTGTATGCGCAAGAGCTGTCTTAAATAAACTTAGAATCTGAAACTGGTGAATGTTAAATACCATTTTGTTATCTTGCTGGAAATACTGTTTGTACTTTTGATAGAGGTCTACAGTACAATTTTCTTCATAGAAACACTTAGCCACATTTTGCAATGAGATGATTAGGAAGTAAACACTGTAAACTATTTTTTTCTCAGCTCTCTTCAGTGATTTATTCAGATGATGTAATTGTTACTTCCATTCTTACTACTACTTCAAAAGTACTTCAACACTTTATTCAGGGTAGTGAAATTTCAAAATGGAAATATAGCTAAGATATTTTAGGAAAAAACAAGTGGTCTCTGTTGTTTGAGGCTTGAGTTTGGGTTTTTTTTAATAGTAGCATTTTATATTTTGGTGATACCCTGAAGAATTGTGAAAAAAATAAAAAAGCTTGAATTATTATGATTATAATTTTTTTTTCTTTGCAGGTTTCTGCTTTGGGATTGGATCCTTCAGGTGCTCGTTTGATAACTGGTGGATATGATTACGATGTAAAATTTTGGGATTTTGCTGGAATGGATGCCTCTCTCCAAGCTTTTCGGTCACTCCAGCCTTGTGAATGGTAGGCATGAAGGCTGCCTTTTGCACTTTATGTTTCATGTTAAGCTCCTGGTAGAATGCACAAAAGCTTTGGAAGAAAGCTTGTTTAAAAGGCTCTTGAATACCAAGGAATGTGAACCTAAGAACTTGGCTGCTTATTTATTTTCCTGCTTTTTGCAGGGACTTGCATCTTTTCCTCTTTTAGAAAGCTACAGGTGGATTTGCCAATGCAGTTGTTAATAGCACATCAGAAAAGGAACCTCTCAAAGACAAGTTGACTATAATAGTTGTAACTGACGTTATTAGAATACACTTTCTATATATATTCTGCTTACATAAAACTAATTAAGAGAAGAAGCAGGTTAAAACAATTGACCCCTTTGTGGGGAGCCTCTCTAGTTCCTGCCAGGGTTTCTGAAGGGAAGGGTAATTAATTTAATTTTCATGGAGTCCTCTGTTTCAGAAACCATTGGTCCTTTGCATTGCAGTGATCGCTGAATAGCAACATAGTGTGAAATACTGTCTTTCTTAAAGAAAAAAAAATTTCTATGTTTCTGTATATACAAATTGAAAAGAAAATGCAGGAACCGTTTTTAGAGAGTTATTTTCCATACTATCCACATTGTTCACTGGTAATTAAAAAAGTAAGTGAAGTGAGTTCATTTAATTATTCCAGAGAACTGCAATAAAGAACTACTTCAACAGTAGCGCACACTGAGCTTTCTGAAAAATATATTGCATAAAATAAAATACAGTGGTTTTAGCAAGGTACTTTCTGATGTCTGGCTTATGTGGTACAGTTTATAAGGTACTTTTGTGTGATTAAAAAAGAGATTGAATTTTATTATACACAGAGTAAGTAGTACTTAGAATGTCTATTTTTAATCATTATTATCTTAAAAATCTGCAGTTGAGTTTCGGTCCGTTTGGAAGGCTAGAGTGCATATAATTGACTACAGATATGCCAAAAATCTAGATAATGAAAGATGAGAAGAAGTTAGGACTGTTATCCTTAACAGGAGCAAAATAGAAAGGGATTCTACTGTTGGTCTGAAGTGTGAAAAATCGGAAAAATAAAAAGTGTGCTTTAATGCATTATGCAATTCCAATCTCTTAGACAGACCTTGATTCTTATAGTAATCTGACAAATGATACATTTACTTTGAAAACATAACTAAGTAAACATGCCACTTAAGAATGAATAAATAAATAAATAACATTTTTAAAAAGTAAATGTTTTCACATGTAAAGTGACATGTTCAGACATTTCTGGCATGAGTTTCATGTACATGATTAGTTAGCAGGATATATTTGGTATTATCCTTCCTCTGGTATCACTGAGCAGAAAGAGCTGACTGTCTTTACTCCCACCATGGGAAATTATTTTAATGAAGCATTTTCAAGTTTAGCAGAAGAGTGCATTCAGTGCAATTTAGTAGTACTTACTAATAATGGTGTAAAACATAAATATTGTAGAAAAATCACAAGTAGAATATATGTTAATGCTCTATTTCAGGGATAGCTTGCAGATAAATTGGTAAGCTCCTTTTAGGAAAAAACTAATCGTAAAATATAAACTTAAAATTCTTGTTATTCTTGACACTGTTAATTTAGTGTGTTGCAAGGATTTTTATATAAATGTTCCTTGTGAAATCCTTGTGATTTGAGTACATTGATGTATAAATAAAGTACTTAAAACATAAACATGAAGTAATATTAAAAATAGACTTGACTGGTGTGAAGTTTGGAAATTACATTTATGGTGCAAGTCCCATGATAAAATTTTGGGGACTCAAAAAACTTATTATTCAAATATAACTTCTCTGTCTTTTTCTAAACATAAAACTGGAACTATATCTCTGTCTGGTAAAAAGATTCAACTTCAAGTTCTTTCATGCTTACGTTGAGACAAGGTGGTGAACACTATGAGGAATATTATGTAAGTTGTGTCCAGGTGTATATAAGTTCTTATATTACTTTTTCACTGTGGAGTTTATTATTGAAGGGCTATTAGCATTCTCAGACTTCAATTTCAAAGAATTCTGAGGAGTTCTGGTATGGAAACATTAGGTGTTAGCAGAAATCCAGATCTGGAGCCATAAATTTAATTTCATTTTAAAAATGAAGGAGCCTGAGATCAATTCTGTATTGTCAAGTCTCCATTTTGTAGCATAATATCAGGTTACTCTCTTAATTTCTCCTTGGATTTGTGATGTAAACTGAAACAAACCCTCCAGCCTGACAAAAAGCTAGTACTTTCAAGCCATACCTTAGTGTTAAAGCCAAAAGGAAGTGTAAGGCAAAGCTTTTATGTGTGTAGAAAATATTTGTGTGTCATGATTCTACCCATGTACATAGCTCTGTTCTGCAGGTCCTGGTACAAAGTGCTGTGCACATTTGGCAGTTTTAAACCAAAATTATTCATATTAATGCTATTAAAAAGAACTCTTTTTAAAAGTTTCCCAAGACTTTTGCTATAACATTAATAAGAACCAAAAATGTTTTTCTAAAGAACTGCCTTTGTAGAGCCTCACTTTTGGTCATGTTCCAGTAAACATCAGAAAAGTGGTAACTTCTGTGACTTTGCAAATACTGAACTTATAGAAGCAATTTTTAGACATGTTTTTAGAAGTCACATTGCACAGTCAAGAAGGTATGGGTTTAGGTTTTTTTTTGGTTAGATAAAAGTCATGGAAATCTTTTCCCTAAAGCTAATATTTTCACATGACTGATTTGATAAATTATTTATTATGTTTCATTGTGCTAGTTGCTGTAAAATCAGTTGCTTTCCTTACTGGGAGAAATTTTAAGACAAATGAAAACTTTGTTCAGACATGCTGATAAAGAACTACTAAGAAGAAATGGAATGACATTGTTTGAGTTATGAACACTGCAGTGCTAATAGCATTAATGCCTGTAGTTTGACTTTTAGTATTTTGCTGTCTGAAAACAGATTGTTTTTATTTTTTCGGAAGACTCTATGGCCATTTATGCATTGTGGATTCTTTCAGAAATCAGATTTTACTTCTGAGCTGTTTGTTATTATGTAATGGTCAGATCCTTTTCATGCATGAGGCATGCATCAAGTGAAAATATGTTTTAGACTAGTTTTTAAATGTTTACTTTTTAATTTTACATTTCAACAGTGATAAGTGCAGAATAGTGCTTTGGAGATGTTGGCTGTTTTCTTTTGCCAGTTTCAGCATTAGAGTATGAGACACATAACTTAATGAGTACTGCATTCTGTGTACAGTACTCAGGTGCGGCTTAGGAATATTTTGTGTGAATCATATGATTGGACAAGAGAGCTTGGAAGTACAACTGAGAAAAAAATTTTAATTCCTAAGGTGTTTGTTCTGCAAAAACTGAATCTGATGCATTCTGTAGTCTAGGTTTATCAGCTGTCTGCAGAGAATATTCTAGCCTTCAGATATTATTTCTTTTGTGGGTTTCCTGTAATTTCTTTTAGTGCTTCCTCTGAGCTTAATGTAGCTGGCCATCTTCTTTTCTAAAAAAGTATCAATTTTTTCTCTTGAGGATCAGAATGTTTATTCAGACATTGACTGTGATCTATTTTGGAAATTCACAGATTTGAATGTCTCCTTTCTATTAAAAGTCAGCTTATAATACTCAGTCCAATTTGGCTGCCAGTTGGTATTACATAATAGGGTGCTTGAAGCAATTTTTAGCTTTTGAATTGTAATGTAATCAGTTTTGCCAAACATTTTTTGAATAAGAAACTTAAGCTTAGTTTACATTACTATAATCAATGAAGAACTTTTAAAGTAAGTATTACAATATTTAAAGTGTTTCATGTAGTAACTCATGGTTTGAGGACAGATTTAATAGATAATAGTTAGTGCTGAGAAAATTATGTGAAGTCACTACTGTATAAGAACTGAAATGCTGAAATATTAAGTTAGAAGTTCCACACTTGGTTTTTTTGGTCATCTGAGTGTTAACATCATTAATGGGAAATAGTGTTAAAAGATAGTGTTAAAGTTTCCTGAAAGGTGCTAGGATTTGAATGCACATAGTAATGTACTTAAGCAATAAGAAGATTTCTTTGAGAATTCTTTGGATGCCATGAGAATCCAAATCTAGGTGGCAAATGTGTTCCAGTCTTGTACTTGAGATTAATCTAGAGGCAGAGGTGTATTAATATAAAGTAATGTTACTTTGCACATTCTATTAATGTGCTGGGATATAAACTCTGGCAGGTGTGAAGTGGATAGACTGCTTTGTATTCTTGGCTATCCTTATAATGAAGTTTAGGGAATCAAAGGGATATCTTCTTCAAATAGAGCAAGAGCCATGAAATTTTTTCTTAATTCAAGATGCTGGGAGAATATGCTGAAGCTGGAATTGGGCTTTTCATTCATCAGTCAGCTTTGCACTTTAAGTTCATCTTTGTCATCTCGGTATTATTATTCCATGGTTTCTGCCACAGGTTTTCTCAATCAATGGAACATGTATGTGAGAACACTGTTAAAACAAATGAACAGTCACCTAAGACATAGTAAACTAGACAGATGGTTATCTATTGTCATTTTTCCAGGGCTGGTGGTATTTAACTTTATCTTAAAGTTTGATGAAATTAAAGCCCTGACCACAAAAAAAGATGTGAGAATGCTGACCTATGACTAATATCCTGGTGTGTGAGGTACAATGAAGTTTTATGTATGACTACAACATCCCATTACAGTAATTTACAGATTACTGTAATTCCACATTCTACTTTTGGGAAGATGAAAAAGAATTTTCATCTTTAGGTAGTTAAATCTGACACATACTGTTTTTCCATTGGAGTTATAATAGCATTCTTAAAGAAATATGTTTCCCAGAAATGTCATTTTACATGTTTGATAAGCTATGTGTGGTTAAAAGAAACACGACACACACAACAGTGGAATAAAAAACTATTAACTATTCCATTAGTAAAAGACTTTCTGCCTCTTGCCTCTCTGATATAGGGTTGTATATAGATCTGTTTCTGCAATATTGTTTCTCACCATTGACACTTTTGTTTTAGTGTAAGTTTACAGGAATGTTAACTGAAGTGGTTTATTTCTCCCCTTTTTTTTTTCTTCTTTCTTTCTTCTTTCTTTGTAGTCACCAAATCAAGTCTTTGCAGTATAGCAGCACAGGAGATGTCATTCTCGTTGTCTCCGGTAACTCTCAGGCAAAAGTTCTTGACAGGGATGGCTTCCCGGTGATGGAGTGCATAAAGGGAGACCAGTACATTGTGGATATGACAAACACAAAGGTAAAGTCAGGGGCTGGTGGTTTTTTACTTGCATGCTGTGAGTGTAAGACTAATAAGCAAAAATGTGTCTGTTTTTAATGGTAGTTAAAAATGCAAATGAAGAAGGGTTGATTCATAGTTCTGAAGTGCTTCAACCACAGTTGGTTGTGTTTGGACCACTTTGCCCTTGTATTTTCACAAACTTCGATACAATGCTTCTATTTACTTAGATTATTTTAATTCAGGTCAGTTTTTAAAATAGCTTAAGCCTAAAAAGTAATGATAAAATCTAAAGCTCAGACTGATGATAAAATTGATTTACTTATTTCTTGTAAAATATATTGCCAAATATACTAGGCTTAATGCTGTTTTGCCAAAGCTGTTCTTGTCAGATGACTGTTTCTTTTGGCGGTGATACCTATATAAAACCATCAAATAACATCTGCTTTAGTTCTAGTTTGCTTGAAAATAATTTAGATTTTCTTTCTCTTGTAAATATCTAGAATTCCAGTATACTGTAGTCCAACAGTCAAAATGCTAAAATACTTGTTATATTGCCTCATTAACTTTAGTATTTCTCTCCTTATTTGTGCCTAAACCAAACTGAAGTTATTGCAGCATTGCAGGAGTAGTTTCCAAATTTCTCTTTGAATGTAGAAAGTGAGTATGTGCCTGTACCTCAAAGAAATAAAGCCAACTGGACAATATATATCCAGTAATGTAGTTATATTCATAGTCATCATAATGGCAATTGCTTACTTTGCATTAAACACTCACCTTCTTTTTTTGTCTTAAAGCAAAACAACTGACTAATCAATTTGCACCTTCAGTATTTTATGAAAAACTCATCTGAGATTATACCCCTCTTGATTCTAAAATTCTGTTTCCTCAGTTTTCTCCAACAGGGTCTTTGGCTAGTGTAGATTGACACTGGTGTTGTTCTGTTATTCTTCTGTCTCTTGAAAAAGTTTGTGTGTCACTGTAGTGATGCCTGTTGTTTCATCCTTACTCTGCATTACAATTCTCCCAAGAGAAAAAGAAGTGTGATTCTGTGCTTGTTTCTGAAAGACAAAAATAAATAATAGCATAAGAGTGTAAGGGTTTTTCTAATTCAGAGATGAAAACAAGCAAGGAGGAAATGGATAGAGTACATACAATCTGTTAAATCATCCTGATGTCAGTCAGAAAGGTCCAAATTTGTGCCTCAGCTTTCATGTGATTCCACTTGGAGGATGTGGAGTAATAGTTGTAAAACCTTGTAAGACAGCTTGCAAGTCCCTTTAAGACCTCTGTGTTTATTTCTTTAGGGTCACACAGCAATGCTCAATTCAGGCTGTTGGCATCCAAAGATAAAGGAAGAATTTTTGACGTGTTCTAATGATGGGTAAGTATTGAGGTCTATCTTTCGCACTGTTTTTTGGGAGGCTTGTTGAGCTCTTGTGTTTTGCTGTGCTTTAATTTACTTTAAATATAATTCTTTTTTATCTTTAGTAACTACTTAATATAGTGAGATCCAGAAGGAAATACTATATTTGTTTTGCCTCTAGATGATAAATGTATTTTGTTTGTACTATTTTATTCTGTAACATAAAATGTTTTTTACAAAAATTCTTGGACAAAATTTTACTTTATCTGGTATTCCTTTGGAGTAGAATAATTCCTGTGGAGAAACTCAATGTAACTGAATTCACTAGGAAGATTGAGGATTTCAGTTTGAAGTTACAAGTTTCACTTTCGGTGTAACTGAATATTGATGGATGTTGTTTGACAAGCGTCAAAGAGACTGCTAGAAATTATTTTGTGGCTTCAGTCTTGATCTTTGTGGTTAGAATCAAATGGCAAATGGCAAAATGTCCCATGGTTAGAATCAAATGGCAAAATGTCACGTGACATCTGCATTAATTAAGTTATTGGAGCTGTCAGTAGCAGGTTCGTGAATGATTTTTTACTGATGTTTTAAATATGCAATCTCTCTTACTGTAGACTGGCAGTAAGGATTGATTTTGCCCACTAAAGTATCTGTAGAGTTGTCAACTGTAAAAAGAAGACTTCAGTTATCAATTTCTTTAAATAACATTTTTTTTTTCCCTAAAAGGGACTGACTTACATGGGTACATGAAAATATTATTTTAAGGAGAAAATTCACAGTTTCTGATAAGACTGTGTCAGAAGGAGAAAAGCCTGAATACTACATTGTGCTTTATGGAAAAATTAAGTCTTAAAAATACACTTGAGCAAACTGTATGTTGTTCCAGATTTTAGGCAGAGAGGTACTATTTCCATAATAGGAATTATTATTAAATGCTAGAGTCAGTACTTTAGACAGTTTGTTGATATTTTGAATGCAGTTAGACTTTAGTAGCGTTTCTTAGATTGAGCAGTTTGTAGATCATGAAAAACAAATTAAGATACTATAAATGATGAAGATTGTCTAATTTTTCCCATCTAATCAAGTCCCCTAACTAATATACCAAAAATGCATTCAGTACATTCCTGATACTTGAATTGCTGTGAATTAAAATGGTCTGGACAAGTAAGAGAAAGCCAGATAAACACTACTATAAATGGCTGCATAATTGCATTTTCACAGACGCTACATGGCTGAAATTACAACAAAAGTATTTTAAACTGATTGCATTGTGCTTCATGCTAGTGACAGGTATTTCAAGGATTTGGATATGTCCTGTGAAAGTAAACAATTTGTATTGCTTAATTTGCCCCACAGGGCTTGAACATGCTGTCCTGTCTGTGAAATTTAATAACAGAATTTAGTAACAGAAACTAAAATCTCTTGAGTTTAATCAGTAATTCATCTTAAGATTGGAGCTGTGAATGAGAATTGAAAAGAATAGTTCCAGTTGGAAGGGACCTAGAATGATCATCCAACTGTCTGAAGAGTTCAGGGCTGTCCAGAAGTTAAAGCCTGTTGTTAAGGAAAATCACCCATCAACCGTTTCTCCAGGAAGCCTGTGTTGGTCTGGAGCCACCTTATCAGCAAAGAAATGCCTCCTAGTGTCCTGTCTTAACTTTACCTGGCACAGCTCTGAGCCATTCCCATGCATCCTGCCCCTGGATGCCAGGGAGAAGAGCTCAGCACCTCCCCGTGCCCTTCCCCTCCTCAGGAAGCTGCAGAGAGCAGTGAGGGCACACCTCAACCTCCTTTTCTCAAAAGTGGACAAGCCCAAAGACTTCAGCTGCTCCTCACAGGAGCTTCCAGCTCTGATTCCCTCCTCAGGATGCACGGAAGAACGTTCCCTTCCTTCTCCACCTGCAGGGCCCAGCAGGCCCCGGGCGAGGCCCATCCCCTCCCTGGGCTCTGGCTGTGCCCTGGGATGGGCTCTGGGATGGGCTCTGGCTGTGCCCTGCTGGGAGCTCTGGGATGGGCTCTGGGATGGGCTCTGGCTGTGCCCTGCTCAGAGCTCTGGGATGGGCCCTGGCTGTGCCCTGCTCAGAGCTCTGGGATGGGCTCTGGGATGGGCTCTGGCTGTGCCCTGCTCAGAGCTCTGGGATGGGCCCTGGCTGTGCCCTGCTCAGAGCTCTGGGATGGGCTCTGGGATGGGCTCTGGCTGTGCCCTGCTCAGAGCTCTGGGATGGGCTTTGTTTTTGGGGCTGCCTGGGCACTGCTGACCCACAGCAAACCTACATAGCTAAAAAGGCTGAGTAGGGAAGGTCATCTGATCGTGGCACTATCTAGTTAGTTTCAAAAACATAATTAATTTAAAGAGCTAAATAAAAGCCATAATGTTATTTTCATTAACGATGTTGTGTGAAGATGAGTTGAGTTAGTGAGTAGCACACCTTGGAAAATATAGGTTCCATTATTAAATTTGGAGCACAAGTCTGATGAGGAGCAGCTGAGAGAACTGGGGTTAAGTCTGGAGAAGAAGAGACTGGGGAGAGGGGACCACAGCACTCTCCACAGCTCCCTCAAAGGAGGATGTGGCCGGGTGTCAGTCTATCTCTTCTGCCAGGTAACCACAGACCGGGCAAGAGGAAATGGGCCTCAAGTTGCACCAAGGTAGATTTAGATCAGAAATTAGAAAAAAATTCTTCTCTGAAAGGGTGGTCAGGCATTGGAACAGACTGCCCAGGGGAAGGGGTGAAATTGGCATTCCTGGAAGTGATTAGGTATATGTATTTGTGGGGAATCGGGCAGTTTTAGGTTAATGGTTGAACTCAATGATCTTGAGCATCTTTTCCAACTTTAATGATTCTAATTGACAGCAGTTGCTGGAATTATACCAGCTATTTTAACCAGTATCATGTGAGTTTCTGACTTCTTTTTGGTGGTAATTTTTGAATGAGGAAAAATAACTTCTGTAAGATTGCTTTAATATGGTATTCTCAGAGAATGTTTTGTGTAGGAGAGTAACATTAGAGTACTTACGTGTCAAGGCAGAGAGTTTAAATCTAAAGAAGGAAATGGTCTGTCTCAGCAAGATATAATTTAAACTTTTATTGGTTTTGCCTAAAGGAAACAGGTTTTCTGAATTTTAAGTAAATGCAATTTGTACCAAGCATTCTAGAAGCCAGATTTTTTTCATTTAATACTGTTTATTTGACATTTTGCATAGAATGAATTGTGGATGTCATTAAATGTTATAACTGTATCTGTCTGTCAGTCTAATTTTTTTACATTTATTCCAGTATTTATACTTGACCGTTAGGTGTTAAACAGTATTTCATCAATTTGTAAAGCTGGCTTTTTTGTTCAAGCCAATAGATTTGCCCTTGGTTAAATGATGGCTGAAAGATGAAACTGTTGAAACTGTTGAAAACCAGCATAAAACTTGGTTTATGTTGCATGCAAAGAAAACGATATAATTAATATAAGACAATATAATATAAGAAAACTTGAATTTTAAAGACTGTGGGCTTCTCAGGTCAGACCAAAAGACTGGCAGTCTTTGTTCTAGGGAAGAGAGGTCTAAGTAGGGGAGTATGTGATCAAAATTTGTGAAATGTCCAAGATGATAGGTGAGCTGAATGTGGAACTGTTGTTTTTGAAAACCTCTTTGAAACCTAAGAGATAATTCTTGACAGTAGATATAGTAAAGTTTAGAAGTAATAAAGGAAAAGAAAAATTGGGTGCTGCTCAGATTTATTCTGTAATGTGTTGTCACAGGAAAACATGGAGGCAAGTTTAAAAAAGGATGAGAAAATACATGTTTAGAAGCACTTATAAACTGATAGGAAATGCAATAGGCATTATAATACCTTTTATATAACAGTTGTGGATAGTAAGGTGAAATGAAGGGAATTAACTGTAATGACCAGACTGAATACAGGGCTAATGAACCTATGATCAGATGTAGCCAGATGTTTCTTATATCTTTATGTTATTCAGTGACTGTAAATAATTAAGATGTAATTTCATGCAGCATTACTGTTGATAATGTAGTGTGTGGATTCTCAAGATACAGTACTTTTGCAATGGTTTTAGATCTGGAGTTGTGTGGTGTTCGCGTAAATAAGGTAACTGTTTGTTGAGGTCTTCTCTCAAGCAAGTGGTGAGACAAAGCCCAGTCTAGCTTTACATGGCTCTGGTGCATAGAGATTTTTGGTACAAATGTTTATAGTTAAAAAAAAAAAAACCCTAAAAAACCAAAATAAAAAAAACAAAACAAAACCAACACCAAACCAAGCAAACAAAAAACCCCAACACTTTTGACAAGGCAGGAGACCTGCCTGTACCCAGTTTTGACATTCCTGACATGATACATTAATGTGCTTCGATGGTCATAGAACTTGACATATTACACTCGCACATAATTTAAGAAGACCATCTATACCCTTAAGAGGAGAAATTAAAAGCTTTAGAGTATTGCATATCAGAGGAAAAGGTGCAAACATCTACTCTTTGTCTTTTATTCTGAGTGCACTGCTGATCTTGTATAAAGTGATTAGAAGCTCTGGAAATTCTGCCATAGATTACTATTAGTTTTGTTCTAAGATTTTTACTAGACATTGGTGTAAGAGTAAATTACCTTAAGTACAGTGACTGCTCTGAAACTTTTAAGAAGGAATGTTGATACTATGTGTGTATCTACGACTTGTGATTTAATCCACACATTGAGAAGAGGAACTGCCATGACTGGCATGTGTGGGGGAGTATACACCTGACGCTAAGCACCAAAAAGGGATCCTTTAGACGGTCATGCTGTATGGACGTGGGAAGATGATACCAGGGATGCTCTTAACAGCTGTGAAGGAAAGCTGAAGATCTTCTCTTTTTGCTGGTTTTAATCTGTGTTGGACATCACACAGAATAGTAAAGCACTGTGATAGCTGTCTCTTAAACAGAGACTTCTCTACTTACATGATGAGTATTTCTATGTGGAAAGGTTCTGTGTACTCCAAACCTGGTTGCCAAAACCATTTTTTTTTTTTTTGTAGATGCTTGCAAGAAAAGATTTAACGGTTTTCAGTAATACTCCAGGAGTTTGGAAGATGCTAAAAATAATGGTTGAAGCATGTGTGTCATGCTCCTTGGGGCACACTGAATGGCAGGGTTTGAGGCTGAAGGAGGACAGCGGAGAGCACATGAGGGATGTTAATATACTGTTAAACCCTAATTCTGTATTGTATGGTTCTAGATAGCATTTATACCTCCTCTAGAGAAAACAGTCATTCATAAACCAAATGAATGAGTATTTGCAAGTTGTAGACTGTATTTTATCTCATTCCTGTAGCATTTACACTGTCTGTCTTTAGTTGAATGGTTGCCACCTGCATACTGTTTAAAAATAAAGTAAGGAAAGAAAATGGCATTTTCTGGGTGGCATGTTGAAACAGAAGTTTTCATAATGCATAAAGAAGTTAAAAAGCAAAATTTGCAAGTGGTCTTGTGTCAAATGAAAGTGACACGTTTTAAGTAAATGCTTTTCAGATATTTTAAATCCATATTTCTTTTGATGTTAACTTGCTATAGCTCAAATGCTCACTTAGGGATAGTCTTTATATGTATGTGACAGTCTCTTTTGATTTCACATGACTAAGAGTGTAGTAGTAGTCTGACCTAAAAAGTAATGCAAATGAAAGCTCTTAAAATTGCCATCGTAAATGAAATATTTTGAGAGGTGATCTGTTTCTTATACCTAGGTGACTTATGCATGGCATTCAAATATGCTATGCATTTTAAAAATGCAAGTAGGTTTTGATGATAAAATATTCTAATGTGCAGTTAATAGGCTTTTTGTAAATTTATTGCTTTAGACTGCAGATACATGGGTTACCAGCAGGGAGTCTCCGTGAGTTTTGTATCACTGTTCAGGGGCACAATGTTAAACGCAGGAAAAACTACGCAAGAAAATGACACAGTTCCATCAGATTCCTCTGTGAGAGAACAGAAGCTGGTCAGCTTGCAACCTGAAATGAGTCACAGCCTAGACACAGCAGTTATGGAATAAGTCTGAAAATTCTTCTTAACTTGTGCAAGTTCCTGCCCACTTATGCAGTTGTTAGTGGATACATACACATCTCAGCAAGCTCACTTCATTTTATTTTCCTTGAAAATATTCCAGATGATGGCTTGTGGAAACATGTAATACTCTTTTTTTTTTTTCATGTTATGGCCAGGTTTGGTTTTCTTTTTGGTCTTATTTTAAACAAATAGTGTAATTACTCTGAGATTGCAGATGAATAATAATTTTTGGGGGGTTTTGCAGGTTGTTAAGCATTTATTGGCTTTTAATTGCAGAAGGAAGTAAGAAAGTTGTCAGTTCTGTCAGTAATCTGGTGATTAACTGTAAGTATATGAATGAATAACACTAGCCTAGAGATTTAACTAAAGTAGGTGTTTATTTGAGTGCATTTTTTGAACGAGAATAAATGTTGTGCATAGATTCTCATATGTGGGAATTTTGATATTCTCAGTGCTTCAGCTTCCCAATGTTTCGTGTGATTAGAAAATTATGTTAAAAGAAAAGACAAACATAGAAAAGCAATTATCTTCTCCATGGAACTGCAGTAATTCTCAATTTTGCATTACAGATAATTTCAGTTTTAATGAATTTGAGACTAATTAATTAATTAATTTATAAACAACCTTTCACTGTTTTAAAAGTTTATACACAAAGCTTTCATCAGTATTGATATTAACTTGAGCCATTTTCTTGCACAAGCTCTCTTTTTCCATTTATGGCTATATATTGCCTAGAACTTTAAATATGCCACAACTATTCCTGAAAGGTCGGTCCCTTTCCATTGCATGTACTCCTTGCCATTCCAGATAAGGTTCAGATACAGTGTGTGATCAACACTGTCTTTGTATTTCATGTAAATCCTTTGCCACATTATTGGGCTTATTTGGAAGATAAGGATCTTTCGTCTTAACGCAAGGATCTTTCATTTTAGCAGCAGTATGTTGGATAAATGTTCAGAACAGCATTAAGGGTGATAGCAACAGAAATTCCAACATTTATACATTGCCTAAAAGGGAAAAAAAGGTTTGGAATTTAGAGAGTCTTTAAAAAAGTTTTTATTCTCTGGAAATACACCTGAGTGGAGTGACCTCTAAAAATACCCTGTGTTTTAAGACATAACTAACTCTTTGTTTATATTATTCCAAAATATCAGTTGATGTCTATGTAATAACAAAGAAGGAAGAGGAAATGGATAATGTTGTTTTTGTTATTTGGATGTTTTCTTATCTCAAATGTGATAGGTAGTGCTGTAAGAATAAGCAAGAGAGGTCAGTGATGTTAAATGTTCCAGCAACAGGTGTTCTATGTCCTTACTCTCATGTATTTTTTTCCTTTTAGAAGCAGAATCACAGCCAAACTTGAAATTTAGCAGTCGTGAACTTTATGATCTGTCATTGCAGCTTGGGTTATGGTTGATTAACAGCTGGTTTACTGTAGAGCATTCCTCTCACAAGTCTTTTCTCTCTCATCCTCTAGTAAGTTAAGCTAGTGTTCCTGCTTTCTAAAAGGTATCCTAGAGAGTATTTATTGCCATCACAAATTGACCTCTGTGATAAGTTATTTAGGGACAACTTCAGTGCAGATCTATCTCTAATTATTTCAGTGAAGTAGCTTCAGATCTTCAGAAATAGAATTTTGTATTTAAGGCACAATTGAATTCTTAGTCTTTTGTCAAATGCATGTTTCATATATGAAGTTACTCTGCTGTATGGAATATGGTTTTTAACTTTTGTTTTAACCATATGTTGTTGCTTAGTAAATATTATCTATGCCTTTTTTTTGTAATTTCAAGCAGCAAAATACAGTTAATGAAGGATGAGTAGGTTGCATAGCATGTATCTGCTGTTTGCAACCATGTCTGTTCAGATGATTTTTCTTTAGGATGGCTGTTATGTCCTAGATACTACTAGGGACTTCTGAAATTTGCTATGTCTTAGTGAACACTGCTGTTTCGTGACGACTTTTATCTCAGCTTACCTTTCAGTCTTCATATGTTAACTATGTCCATCCTGTTAACTAAGTTTGCATCTAGAATGCCTGCTGTCTCATCTTCTCCTATTAGCTGCCTTGTTTCAATCTCTTTAGGTAGGAGCTATCAGTAAATGACTTCTCTGTCATGGCAGCTGTTTTCTAGCTTTTTATTAGGCTCAGAACTACATTGAGCCTGGTAATTTGACAGTAAAGAGAATTGAGCAGGTCTGGAATAGCACTGCTGAAAATGGCCAGCAGTTAGTTTCACTGCCAATGGAACAATCACTTATTCCCATGATGTTGTTCAGCTTGTCTTGAGCTTTAGCCCAGATGATTCTGTGTTTCTTTAATTGAAGTCTGTGCCCCATAAGCTTAAGAGCCAGGTCACCTGTTTTAGATTGCATCCTTAGTATGTTCTCAGGAGTGCACAAGATCTGTGAAGGACAGCTCCGCTGGCTGTGAAGATAGGATTATATGGCATTTCTCCTTAGATTTATAGACTCTAAGCTTCAGGTTACATACTGTCTGCTTACTCCAGGCTGACAGCAGCTCAGCCTAAGCTGAATTCTCTGAAAGTGAATACAACCCTGGAGTTTGTTGAACTCTGCTAAAGCTTCGAACAGCATTGTTGACAACTCGAGAACTTAAGCTATACTTTTACTTTTCTTTAATGCTTTTACATATCAGGAATACAGTGCATATGAAAACATAGTTGAGAGCCAAATTTGGACTTGCGTGGTTTAGTGTAAGTGTAGTTATTTTGTCTTACTTAATTGCAGAATTTATAGAATTTTTCTGAATAATGTATTTGAAGAAATACAGTGATAAAGCTTGTTACATAGACTGTCCTTGTTTTGTTTAAAAGCCCCAAAGTACAACAATGAAGCAAGCTTTGAAAAAGTATTAATAGTCCTAACACCTTCAGTGTTTGAAACATTTTATATGTAATAAACACAGTTAACACTGATCCATCTGCAGCTTTGAAAACTGCTGAGAACAGTAAGATAGCAATGCCAGGGCTACTACCAAGATATTTGTACAAACCTTTGTTGCAACCTAAGCTTCAACACTGCTTCTATCTTCACAGATTTAAAGACTAATTGGAAAAAGCATGCTTGAAAATAATTACTGATGTTCTACCTTCACTTGGGGGATCATTTAAAAATGTTTAATTGCTGTCTTAGGCTTTTCTTCCACTTTCTAGATTTATTTCTTAAAAACAACCTGCATGTTATAGAGAGTAGGACCTGCTTTGGAGTCCAAAGTGCCTACTCACCAAAAAGATTTCCCTGAATTATATCTAGTTGCATCATACTACTTTATAAGGGAATGCAAATAACATTATGGCAAGATTATTGAATTTGCCAGAGGTATAGTATAACTTGGACTTTCATCTTAGAAAAAGAAATAACTCTTGCCAAGTTGTTTCAAGCGCATATGTTTGCAGGTGTGTATACACATATACATTCACTTACTGTGCCATATTCCATATTGAAAGGGAAATCATTAAGTTTGAAAATGTTTCTTCAAGATTTTATGAGATACTTTTATTCCTAGTACAATAGTACAGTTTAGGAAGATTTTTAGAAATAATATAGAGGAATACAGTTCTGTCAACTGATTTATTTTTAGTTTTACCAAGGTAAAGTTTTTTACTACAACAAGAAACTTGAAAGCATTTTTGTGCGTCATAAGCAAGTACACATTTAAAAAATTGATTGATTTATCTAGCAAGCGCAGAATTTAAGTGTTCACAGTAGCTCAGTACTTCCTGAAGAGTTTGCTCATTTTAGAACTGTGCAGTGAGTAGAGCAAGAAGGGACAGTCTTTTCAGAGGCTTTTGCTAGGCAATTGCAACGTTCTTATCTTAGATGGGAAGGCAGAAGTTTTGGTGTGTATGTCTGCTTCTTTTATCCCAGAACACATGGTAGTTTCACTTCTCACCCGTATTCTGCTGTACTTGGGTCATATGGATAAGCTTCCTTGAAACTTGTTTCCTAACCCCTTTCAGTCAGACTGGAAAAGCTTTTCTCTTGCATCTTCTCTGGTTCTGGCTCATCTTGACTGAGAAAAGAGAATACTTTTGTGCAATTCTGTTAGCTGGTCTGTGGGGTAACTTCTGGAAGAATAGAAGTTATGGGAAACTGGAAGTTTTAGTATTTCTATCAGCTCAACTTAATATCAGATAGGGAAGAAGACGGGAATTTGCTATTTGTGAAATTGATAAGAAATTTCCCATGGTTTACGATCATATACAGGTTGTTGGGCAAATACTTCCGTTGTGGTGACTTTGTTCCACAAGTATCTTTCACTGGCAATTTCCTCTCCTGACTTCTCCAATAAAAAATGTATTACATCTTTTATTTTATAAAGATGGAACCTTTCTTCTCATGTATTCAGTGATAATTTTAAGCTATAACTAACTCAGTTTAAAGGACTATTTTCTCATGAGATATGCATCTTATTCAAATGACCAGAATTCTTTGATTATTCTAGCAATAATGGGAAGTACAATAGACTTAGTAAACTAAACTAAAATGTTTTTGTTTGATAGTAAGGAAGTGAGGTAGAGTAGACAAGGATTTATTTTGGCACATTTCTTTACAAAGATAAAATATGCATTATGTCTAAGAAAATAAAATTAAATTGCAATAATTAATGTTTAAATCTGATTCTGTATTAGAGCTACACAGTAATGACTAATGATACTTCATATCATATAGATCAAAACTCTGTGAAAATATTTGCTTTGTGATTTTTGACGTTTAGAATTGCAGGTAATTTCATTGTTTGAGTAATGTAATTTTAAGTTGTTTCTCTTATCAGAGCCCTCATGTTATATAAATATATGTTTTAGTTAAAATCCCACTGCTAAGTTGCTTGTTTAGAGATGTATGTTGGGTGGTTTTCATTTTTCATGGAGTGAATGGGAACAGCCTGTAGTTACATTTCTCTGCTCATACTGGTTTCAGAGGTCCATGGTTTCACTGGAAGATGATGAAGCCTGAAAAAGTTTCCAGTTCAGAAAATTCTGTTTAAGGCCAATAAATCCCATTTCGCAAGTGAGATTGAATACCATGGAAATTATGTATGGGTTTTTGTGAAAGAAGTTTCTCTTGTTTATTTAATAAAACCTTTTATAACTTTTTGTATCGTATCCATTAGTAACTTATAAGCAGTAAATTACATTCCAAAATATTTTGAAATTTTTTCTCTTAATTCCAATAAGTTTTGTTTCTGCCTTTTAAAGGATTAATCTTGTAAATACATGTGAGACATTTGTCATCTATCAACTGGGCTAGCTAATAGGAAGAGATCTTAAAACTGATAATCTGATGTAATCAAAACAACATGTTTCTAATGCAATTTCATAAGACTGAACTTTTTCCTCAAACTTCTATATTTCTATAAATTATTTTAATTAAAGCAAATTTTATCAGAGAAAGTGTGAGTACTTCTAGTGAAATCTGAACACTAAGTATTGGCCACTGACTCTGAGAGCAGATTGATAAGTGAGCTGGTTAGTGTTAGAAAACAATAGCATCGGAAATCATGCACAGAGAATAAAGTTATGTAGGGTTAATTATGTATAAGCTTTTAGTATGAGGCTGCAGAAAAGCAGATACAAATCCTGTAAAAATGCATTCATACACAGAGAATGAACTTCTCCTAATGGCGTTAGTAAAGGAGATGATGTTAATGTTATATTTCAGCAATACCCATTGAGTTCTGTGTCTAGTTACAATGACAGCAGTCTAAAAAGAATGCTAGAAAACATTGAAAAGGAAATTCAAATTCAGCTAATTCAAGAGTATTCGGGAAGTTGAATACATTTCAGTTTATTGAATCGGATATTAATAGCAAAAAATAATTGAAACAGAGATAAAATGTCCAACATTTGAAAAGTCTTTAAATTGTTAAAGATGTAGGTCGACCCAGTAATTGAAAGCTAGCAAGATATGTCTAGGAGAATGAGAGTGTTTCTTTATAAAGAGATGTGTTATGTGACTGATTATTAAGACTGATTATGTGGAATGATTATTAAGGAAGAAATGCAGTAAATTCTTTACAAGTTGTAGCTTGCGCACAGAAATTATGGATGAAGTTTCTCTTTCAATTATCAGACAAACCAGTGAACACAAAAGCACCATATAATCAATCTGAGATTGGAATAGGCTGGGGATTCTCAGTGTTAAAAACTGTAATCAAGCTGTTCATATCACTTAGCCTTTTTATAGCTAAAAGCTTGGTATTAAGCTGTTAGTGTCCATTAAAGGTACTCAGTTTTTGAGGGTAGGAAGAAGTCCATAGTCCTTCTGAGGATGGCAGAACTGTCCATGTGGAGCTGCAGGTAGGATATGTATCTCATTGTTGTTACCCTACCACATTTAGTTGAGCGTTTTTTTTTCTCCAAAATCAGTCGCCTTTCACAGTTTTATCAAACAATTCCTCATTGACTTTTTAGCTCATCCCCCCCTTTTCTGTCTTCAAATCATTCCCCAAAAGATAATTTTGCAGTTGTTTTGTGGCAATAATGTCACTTTTTTAAGCTAATATTGTCATTCAGATACTTTCTAATAAAGCTTTATATTAAATGCATTTCTCTTGGGAGGGATTAGTTTGGTTTTGTAAATGTTTCTTCTCCTTGAAATGTTTCCAGGCATGTGATTTGTGAGATCTTCAGTTTGCTAGGACAGAAAACATATTCTGATACTCTTCAGTTTAGCTCATTAATGGTAGTGGAAACTTCTGGTCAGCTAATCTCTACAATTAAGATCCACATTCACTTGTGTCTGTATGATTTAGAACATGCTGGAAAACATTTCAGTCTCCTGAGGATGAACTTTTGGTGAGATAAGATGCAGATCTTCTTTTGTCATCATAAACTTACTAGACCATATACATTCCTCCTTTCAAAATAAATAATTTACTTATACTCATGTGTAGCTTTCTTCTGTTGTGTAATTCACAGTGAATTAAATGGATAGCAGAATAGCAGGTACTGAAAAGTCTCAGAGATGAAAAAAGATGTCTTCCCTTTTTTGGTGGTACACACTTAGGCTTTAAAAATTAATTATTCTATCAGCATGTTTATTAAAAAAATCTAGCATTTAACTTAAAGCAGATTTGGTTTGAGATAAAGTTTAGCTTTAAAACTCTTATAGAAAAAAAACTACTTTTGTTCATTCAAACGATAAAATTTTGAATATTTTTGAATAATTTTTTAGTTCACTTGTCTATAAGTGATGTGTCATTCCAGCATCTGTTTGCTCACAGCATGAACTGCTTTTCCTTTGAAAGTTTTTTGTTAGTCTTTCAAGAAAACTGAGTGTTATGCCTGTGAAAAATACATAATATAGTTTTCTTATTGGACCACTAAATCAAAATTGCCATTTAAATGGAATATATATTTCCAATTCTTTCACACAGTGAGACAACCTCAGAGGACCAGAGTCCATAGCCATGATTTGGTTGCTCTAAAAACTTTTTCAAGTAAATGAAGGATGTCTCTTCTATTTTACATGAATGTTGGCCGTTGGGTAACATGTCTCACATGTTTCTCACATGTCTCACATGTTTGGCTCAATATAGAGCCATTCTAGAGTCACTCTCTAGTGACTCTAGAATGGCTCTATATTGAGCCAAACACCCATATAGAAGGATCTAGGTGACATTAATAGACTGTTAGGCACTGTACATGAAAAATTATAGCATTATAATTTAGTTCCACAGATTTAGATATTTTGAGGAAAAATCAATGTCATTTTAAATTAGCTATTCAGCTTGCAAGCTCCTTTTTTTTGTTGTTTAAAACTTCTTCTGAAGACTAGCACTGTTATGACAGGATTGATGGAGTGAATATTGTGAACATTCCTTATCTGCTTTGTTAGAAAGACAGTGGCTGGATTTGGAGAGTCTCCTCATCAGGTTACATCCAAATGAATGATTTAGCAATGAAACAAACAGATAGTAAGTTATTGCACAATGCCAAGTAGATCTTCAAGTAGATATATACTAACATCCATTTATTCAAAATGCAAATAAATACAATATTTAACAAGTTGGTTACTTGCTTTTCTTGTTTCCGAGCCTCTAGTTGGAACTTGCATAATACTTCAAGTGAAAGCTGATGTACTCATGAAGTCTACCAGTTTCAAGAGTGTAAGGTGTTAGAAAAATAGAAAATACTGCAAAGTTTCTTAAGGTGTTAAGGATTTGGAAGTCACCCTTTTTTTTTTTTTTTTTGAAATGTGTCATTTTATGGAATATAACTTAAATGTATTCCATGTACTTTTGGTGCCATAATGTAGCTAGACTTTTAAGTAGTTAGCCTAACAAGCTTTATTTCTTGTAATGACTATTTGTGAATTAGAAATTAACTTAAATGAGACACTCGCAGACTGTTACAGATAATACTACTTAGGACTAAATATCAAATGTATGTGGCTAGTGCAGCATTCATAAGATTCAGACAAGGGAAAAGCTAGATGTGCATGAATTAACAAAAGATTACAGTTTAAGAGAAACTTGATGTTTGTGTGCATGCACACAAGTGAACACCAAGAGTAAGGAACTAATAGTCTGGTACCTGGTCCCAAAATAAAGTAATTTTACTAAAGTGATTTTTAAGTATTTTGTCAGTTAGAGGTTTTAAGTCTTTATTTCACTGTTCACCCATGTAAATAAAATATTTTTTACTTCCACGCAAATCTGGTTTAACCAGTATTTTATAGAATCTTCTACTGTTTAAATACTGATATTGAAATGCCATGCAGATTATCTAAAAACTTGTTCTCAAGAGTTGCATGAGGTAAAAATAAATCAGAATTGGCATTTGTGAAGATCAAATTACTTAGGACGATTTTTATATCCACTTTATTTATCCTCTCAAAGTTGATGTCTTACTTATTATGTCAGCTATAGCAATTCAGCTGTTTGAAACATTGAGGCTTAGGAATTATGTGTATCAATTAAGTTCTGGTGAGTTTTTTTTCTTTCTTCTGTCTCTGGAACAGCAGAATTCACATCCTTTGGTGCAGAACAATGGTATCCTGCAGGAAGAGGGATCATTGTGGGTTAAAGTTCTGTCACTTATTAAAATCTCCTGATAATTCATAATTTTAAGTTTTTGGAAAAATATTTTCTGGAGACTTGTTTGTAAGAGTGCCTCCATCAAGAAAGTGTGGTTATCTCACAGGTGTGTAGTAATTTGCACTGCACTGGCATAGTAGTTTGCTTTTTGTCTTGATATGTCTAAAGGTGTGAAGTCCATTACAGATCCATGAGGATGGCTTCTCCAAGACTAACTTATCTGTTTATAGATACATACACAGTGCAGAGCTGATTAAGAGAGTACAGCAAATGAGCAGGCCTGGTTAAGAAGAGTTTGAATAATGACTGTACTGGTCCTTGCTGAAAGCTGTATGTTTACAAAAGGGTTAGTAAAGCTATTTTTGTCTTTATAAACTATGTGCGTTTACATTAATATTTTTTCTGAAGTTTTTCTTGATTCAAATGTTAGCTGCTGCAACAAGATACGCAGTTGGTGGTAAGAGCTTACATTTGAGGGCTTTTTCAACTGACATTTTTATGGCATAACTTCCTTTTTAAAGGATACACACAGCTTCAAGTCGATCATCTTAAGAATTAAAAATTTAAGTCAAATGGGAAAGTTCCAACAATGCAGAGGAAATTTGGGACCAAAATATGCTAAATTATTGTTCTGCAGTGGTGGGGCCTCGCCTTGAGTCCTGGAGACAGTTTTTGGTGCCACAGGATAAGGAGATAAGGACATGGAATTGTTACAGTGTATTAGAAGAAGTGGGACCAAAATAGAGAAAGGTCTTGAGGGCAAGACTTAGGAGGAACTGCTGAAGTCACTGAGCTTGTTCAGCCTGGGATAGAGGAATGTTTACTTTCCTCTTGGAAGACAGCAGATGGAAAGTGCTGATTTAATCTCTCAGTTCACCAGTGGCAGGTCATGAGGAAATGGAATGCATCAACATCAGTGGAAGTTCAGCCTGGTGATTAGCAATACGTTCTTCACTGAGAACATGGTTGGTCCCTGTACGAGATTCCCCAGGGAATTGTTCCCACCATCAAGCCTGGCAGTGTTCAAGGAGCATTTAAATGAGACTCTTAGGCAGGTAGTTTAGTTTTGTGTAGATCTGCAAGGAACAATGATCCTCATCCTGATGAGTCTCATCTGTTCTGAGATATTATGTGGTCTATGATTCTAAGAAAGTAAGAATTAAAAATTTTGCTAATGCCCTAGGTAAAAAGAAAGGGTAGAGCTGGACATTTCTACTCACTTAAAGAATAGCTGAATAATTGAGGAAGCATCCATGAGTTCTAGCTGAGGAAAAACAAACAAAAAAATTATTAGAGAATTTTCTTGCTACTTGATTGATCTCTGTAGGAATGCTCTCAGCAGCAAGTTAAAATTTGATTACTATGTATGTCAGTGAGTACTTCTAACTGTTCATGCATGCAGTTAGAAAGTGGAGTCATGTCTTTACGACATTTAGGACAGTGGACATAATTTGGAGCTGGAGCTTCTGCAGATTTTCCAGTCTCTGTCAGTCTCAGATATTTCTGTCTTAGAGTAGCTCCTAAAATTGGAGATGCTGGTGACATTTGTATGTCTTTATTTTGATTTTGGACTTAGTTCTGTTCTTATTAGCTGTTGAGCAGATTTCTTGTCGTTCGTAGAATTCTAGATATTAAGAAGTATGTGTCCCTGCCAGGAATATTTATATGTTCTAAATGCATGCTAGAGTACCTTCTGAGTTGTCTGTACTCACAGAATAATTTAGGTTGAAGAGGACATCTGGAGGTCATCTGTTTCAATTCCTTGCTTAGTGCGAAGCTCACTCAGATCAGGCTGCTCAGGTTGTGCAGTGAACTAAAAGGTGAGTTTCTGAACAGTCAGAAATTTCAGGGCTTCAAGCAAACAGAAGACTAGAGGACTGCAAGTAACATGTTTAAACTCTAGATCTAGCTGATATTTTTATCAAATTAAGCTATGGAACAAGTCACTTCTCTGCTGGTTTTTTTTTTAATTTGAAAGAAAAATCAGATTGTTAGAAGCATTTTCTTAGTTACATATGTTCTGCCTTTCTTATTTTCAATCCTACACATTTTAAACTCAGCAAAATCCCCACCATTTTCCTGCATATGGAGAATATAATTAATAAGGGAGTCCCTTAGTGTTTGTCCTTGAGAGTGATAAAATTTAATATTATTTTATCTACTTATCTACTGCTTTAAACTTTTAACTTCATGCAAAAGTAAGAGAAGAACACAGGGGCTTCCTCAGTAGTGTAAGTATTGTGATATGAGCGGACCATAATGATGATATATGAAAAAATGCGGTTAATCAGACAGAATTGTGACTGTATCATGACTCTCTGGAGTTCTGAGGCTAAGAATTGTCATTTCTTTTCTTGAAGAGATGCTTTTTTTTCTTTCTGAACTCCTGTGAGAATGAGGGAAGTGTCTTAGACTTTGGTGGATATTCCGGAAAATCTAAATACAAGTACCTAAATTTACATTTACCTTGTGTGCTGCAGTTTATCCTGGTCTTTATAAGTAGGTCATAAGCTTTTATGTGATTACACTATGCAATGTATGAAGATTGGTACTTCATGCATAAAGACAAAATAAAACTCATTTTCTGTAGCCCAAGCTACATAGTTAATCTGTGCAGCCGAGTCAAACTTTGTATTGTGTAGAGCAGATTCTGTAACTTCAGAAACCAAAATACATTTAAGGCTTACCTTAAATGTAAGGTATTTACAATTTGCTCCCTTAGTTACTTACCTTTGTTAGATTGCAGTTCATTGCTAATGGACCTGCAGAAAAGTGTCTTGAGGGAGATCTAAGATGCCAGCAAAAAGCAGTTAAAACTAATGCATGTAGGGTCAGCTGAGGTGTTGTCTCAGAGAGCTTTTCGATCTTTGACTGTTAAATTTCAGTTGATTTTTCACTGGTGTAATGAAGAGTTCAGCTGAGTGTTAGTTCCAATTTAAGTTATTTAATGGAGTGAAAAAAACTCGAGATCTAAGTGAGCCCAAGCTATTTTATAGCCATGACTAATCAACCCTTTAGAAAGCATCCTGTTTTCCTAGTGATTAACCCCTCCTCCTTTTGCAGTATCATGCAAGACTGCTCTTGAGTCATTTCAATTCATGCAGGTGACAGTAACTTGAACTGTCAAGATTTTCTTTACCAGAAGCCTTCCCCTTTGGTCTTAATCAGATATACCCCCTAGGGAGATTGATTACATCCCACTTTATCTTTCCTAAGTGGGCGATGAGATCTCAGTTCATTCAAGATGCCTGTTTGCCCCATTTGGAAAATGACATAAAATTGTATCTGCTTTTACTGTCACAACTTTCAGAATTGAATCACATAATATCTGTAATTTATCTATTATTCTGTATAGAAATAATAATATTGATGTTAGATGTTGCTGGAATAGTAAATTAAGGTCTTCTTATGCATAAAGTGCTACACAGTCTCAGGAAAATACTGGTGCTCAGGTTTTTAAATAGCACAGCACGAACATAGACTTTGAATTGCTGTTAAGTCAAAAGCGTACTGACTCTTACAATGCTTAGTATCCTTCATTAAAATCACTGAATCTGCTACTCATTGGAAGCAAATATCTTCAGGGGGTAGTTCTCTAACCTAGTCAGTGCACTGTTTTCTGAAGACTTGCTTTTTGGTACCTTGATTTGAACTGAAGAAATTATTACCTTTTTAATGGTTGATGCAAAGACAAACACCTTTTTCTTCAGTCACATTTGTATGTGAAGACATTATCAACAAGAAACAAAGCAAATTAACTGTCAGTCCCAGTGAGAAGGTAATTCAAAACCAGCAACACTTTTTTCTCTTAGTGCAGTTTAGCTGCCCAAATATTTATCACTATCGCAGTCAAATACAGTCAGTATTTCAGGGAAATATGAAAGGAAAATAGTTTAATATTTAAGGAAATACTAAGGGAGAAAGGCTTATTATACTCAGGCATAATGATGTTCAGTTTTTGCCTGTATATTGGCCATTGGAAGGGAGGCAAACAGACTGAATCCAGGAGTTTAACTTAAGAAAAAATTATTTGAGAAGGAACCCATCACAACAAAACAGACTGAAACTCCTGAAAGAATTATTTTTAATCACAGTATTAGCACTGCAGCCTTTGTTTTCAGTATGAATATGCCTTTGACTTGCAGACCGTTTTCTTAGGCTGGAAGGATCTTTTTCTGTGTCACTCTTTTGGGATTTTAAACAGCCCTCTGGAGCATGTTTGTGTGTTGGATTTTAGACTGGGTTTTTTTATTTTGACGGTCTTTTTGTTTTGTTTGTTTTTTAATACCTCATTCATTTGCCTCCAATTCATCTTCTACAGAATTTGACTCTCTTTAAGTCCTCTCAAAATGTCCTCTCAATAACGTACTTTCCTTACTACGGATTTTATTCTTGTGCATAGGTTCTTGAAGCTGTTGGTTTGATTTGGTGAGATGGGGAAGGGATGTTTGTCCCCATCTTCCAAGGTAGCAATTACGTTCAAAGCAAATTGTGGCTTAGAAACTTTATAAAGAAAAAAAAAATCTTGTGAAACTTTTAAGTCCCAGATGAAACTTACTTTGAATTAAAGCATTCAGAGTCTTTGAAGGCTGGTATAGCAAGGTATTTATCTGAATTTTACTTTGGGAATTCAGTGGGAAATTCACAGTGAAGGTGGAAGACAGCATAGAGCAGAATCTTGGAATTTTTTTTAAGATCCATTCTGAGATATTTCTGTTTGTGTGACTTGATGCTCTTTCTTAAGCTTTGACTTAACAGCTGTTGGTGATAGTTAAGAAATGGCAACATTTAAAATGTAGAATTGGGTTTTTACTGGATAGTATTTTGTCGCTCCTTTCTGCCAATATGACATGCAAAATATGTCTGCTGTAGTCTTTGAGGATGACTGAATTTTGGAATTGGTCATTTTGATGAACTGATGAGGGAATCTTCAGGTTTTGAATGAACTACTTTAAAAAGAAATTGTGCAAAATTCCAAAGGATGTATTTTCCATCACTTTGGAGACGTGTGCAGAAGGGAACAGATGAAATAGATAAGTAATCCATATGCAAATATGATACCACTTTATATACAGAGTCTGATGAGTGAAAACAAAGTCAAAGACTTGTGTTATGTTATTTGCTTAATTGTTTCTAGGAAATTTGTTTCTACTCTTGAAACTTTAACCTTGAGTGCCTTTTTGTATTGTTAGTCTGGCCCAGTGATTTAATCTGGGAAAAAGCAAAAATTACTCTGTCCCGAAAGCTTGTGGTCTTTGATTTCATTAAAAACAGACTCTTAATGCCATAAGTTAGAGGTTCTGTCAATAGGTATTCTACAGTGTCTTTACAGTGTAACCTCTAAAGTGTTAGACAGATGTGTTTGTGGGTCACCCTTTGTGTCTGAATGACTGTGTTCTCAGTCAGAAGGGATTGTCTGTCATAACTCACTGGTATTTGCTGCCGTTTTCCTCCCATGAACATGCACTTCATTGCTTCTGATTTCTTAGCTGAGCTAACATTCCTCCAGTTCTTCTCTGTCTCCTTTTCTAATTTAATCTTCCTCAAATGTTGCATATATTGGCCACCAGCAGGATTTTTGCTAAATAATTCAGAGCACCTTCTCTCCATGCTCTCTCAGACATGCTTATGTGTCATTTTAATTTTGAGCTGGTTGCTTTTTGGTTCCTTCACACTGGAGAATGGGAGCAGTTCCCATTCATTGTTATTAGGTTTTAATTTACTCCACCCCAGTAATTAAGATTCAGCTGCTCTTGTGCATACAAATTATGTACTTTTTACTTTTGTACTTTGTACGTACAAAGGATGGTAATTTCTCCTGTCAAAAAAAGGCTACCAGTTTAATTTGAAAATATAGAAAAATTGGTTTCATACTTGCTTAGCTCCTTTGCTGTGTATCGCATACATTTTTTTTACTCTGTTAAATGTTTCTCTACTTTTTACATTTTGAATTTATTTAAGTGACAGAAAAGTAGAGCTGTTATAAATTACTAAGTTGTCTACATATTTTTGGCAGTTCCTTCTGTAATTATGATTTTACATATGTTGGATATGACTTTCCTTGTATTCTGGTTCAAATTATTTTAATTCTGTTCAAATGCTGGAAGTAGGTATCTTATTTAGAAGTTTTTCTGCCAAACAAGAATGGAAAGTTTCTCTGGATTTCTCCATCCATTTATGTGTACAAATATTTTCATTGTCTAGCAGGTGACTCACCCTTCCTTGGGTCCTATGTGCTCAACAGAAGAAGACTATAACTTCCTTCTGCTGAAAGAGGGCAAAAAGAACACAATAATGAAAGTTTTCTTGCTGACATAATGATGCACTTCCATACGCGTGAAGTACATCTTAACAGAACTTTGCAGCTATTTCTGAACCAACCTCTTTACATATTCTACTTTAGGCAATTTTCCAGTGTATTAATACGTTTCTTAATTCCATTCCCATGTACATATATAATTTTTTTATGTGATAAAAGACTTTTAAAGAAACCCTTATAGTAAGATCAGTTGCTTTTTTGTTTTTAAAGAGTCCTAATTTAACAGTTTAAAAATGCATTTTCTATCACTGATGACTTAGTCATCTTGTACACGTACGGTGGCATGATCAATTCCATTGCCACCATATTTGTATGATGATTTTGAAGTATGTTAATTTTTGTCACCTTGTATTACACAGGTAGGCACTATAATACATTGCAAAGGTGAACACTGTAATTAAGTTATTAGATGTACAACATTAAGCCTGTTCTGTACTTTTAACAGTTCATTTTAACAATAACGTACTCTTTGCTTCTTTTGTATTTCAAGTGATAAGAGTAGACTTCATTATTCAGAGATGACTTAACATATTAAATGCCAATAACATTCAACATTGTGCAATAGAGTTTTCCAGTCCAGTAGAAACAGAGGAGATGGGACAGACAAAAAAGCTTAGTGGAATTTGGCAGGTCTGGCTTTTGAAGTTAACATTTGTTCATTTCTTGAATTTCAACAGATTGTATTAGGGCAGTGTCTAGCTGACTCATGACAGAGAAATTTTCTGTGCTTGCAGACTGGGAAATGCAGCTACATAGCTATAATAATTTGTGTAATGCAGCAGCATTGCCAATAATTAATTTTATTAGAAATTTTAACTTAGTAATAACATCACAAGAACTTGAGAAAAAAGGGGAAAAAGAGAGAAAAAATATTTTTGGGAGGAAAATCCTGCCAAAACCTCCCCTTGAATCTCAGTAATTAAATTAGTTGTTTACTGTGCGTCCTTTAACTTCTCAGTGGTCACGAAAATACCCACATTACCTTTCCAAAAGAACATTCCCCTCCTTTTCTAAGTTGCTTTGAATTGCTCTTGGCAAATATAAGAACTTTACAAAATCACTTTTGCAAAATCTGTTTTGCAGATGTGGAATCCATCATTTAAGAAGTTAAATTTAAACATGTGTATGTGAAGCCTTCTTCATGGATATTTGAATTGAAAAGGAATTTATGAAAGAGAAATCATAAATGTTGATGGGATGAATATATTAAAACTTGATGTAATGAGGAAACAACAGTATATGTTAGAAATATACTGTTTTTTAAAAATCGCTCTGTCTAGTTTTTGTTAAAGAACAAATTTTCATTGAACAGTTTGTTTTCAGGTGGAAAAAAAGACTCATTCAGGAAATGCTTTTCTTTTGTTTTCACTGAAGTTCAAAAATATCTTGGTTCTGCCTATCAACAGATAAATATTAATGTTATACTTCTGCTAAGTGGTGCAACATAGAGCACAAAACAGTGTTATTGTTTCATCTCCCACTTTTTTACTCCTGAGGAGATACTCTTAGGAAGAAGGGGTTTTTGAACAAAATGAGTACTCTGGAAATTATCTGATTAATGCAGGGGTAAAAGCTTTTTACTCATTTTAACACAAACAACAGACTGAGCTCAGAGAACTTAGGAAGTGAAAATAGAACTTCTGTAATGCAATCTCATTTATTTATTTTTTCATTTTGTCTGAGGAAGAGGAAATCATTAAATGGTACAAAATATTCCAGAAAAAAAACCCCGGAGTCATAATTACATAATGTACCCTGAGTTGACTGTTATGTGGTATGATGATTGAGGGTCAGAAGGGGAGAGAATATATGGAACCAGTCCATATATTCTTGCCATAATTGCCAATTTAAAGACAATATTACCTGAAGGTAAATTATTTGGGTTTCTATGCTTCTTTTCCTTTTTATCTCCTTTCCTTGTGGCTAGAATGGGAGGAGTTACATGTTTGTCACAGTACCACAGAACGGGCTGGGTTGGAAGAAATGTTAGCAGTCATCTAATTCCAAATTCCCCCCTCTTGCAGCCAGGGTCAGGAATGCCACCCACTAGACCAGATTGCTCAGATCCTTGTCCAGCCAGAGCCTCACATTGTCGCAGTAAAGGATTCGTTCCTAATATTGATCCTAAATCTCTCCTCCTTTAGTTTAAACTGTTCCCCCTTTTGCTATCACAATCTGCTTGTGTAAAAATCACTTTCCGTCTCTTTTACAAGCCCCTTTTTAGTACTTGCAGTTGCTTTTGTTCTCCCGAGAGCTTTTTTTTTCCTGTCTGAGCCAACCCAACTCTCATCCTGTCCTCATAGGAGTTGTGCTCCAGCCTCCTGATGCTCTTTGTTGCCTCCTCTGGATTTGCTTCAACAGATCCCTGTGCTATTTATGCTGCATGCAGTGCTCCAGGTGGGTCTCAGCAGAGCAGAGCAGAGGGGCAGAATCCCCTCCCTGCCCTGCTGCCCACGGGGCTCTGGGTGCAGCCCAGGACATTTTTGACTCTCTGGGCTGGGAGTGCCATGGCTGGGCATATACAGTCAAAGAATCAATTAGGTTGAAAAAGGCCTTTGGGATTCATTCCAGCCTGTGACCCACCTTGGTCAACCAGACCACAACACTCAGTGCCATGTGCAGTCTTCCCTTTAACTTAGTGCTATGTGCAGTTTTTCCTCAAACACTTCCAAGGATGTGACTCTACCACCTCCATGGGCAGCCCCTTCCAGTGTCTAATGACTCTTCCTGTAAAGAAATTCTTCCCAATGTTCAGCCTAAACCTGCTTTCTTTCCAGTGAAAGTATGTCCCCAAGGTCCTTCAGTGATCTCTGCTTCTAGTTTCTCACTGGTCTGAAGGAAAATATAAAACACATACATATTTTACAGATGACTCCTGGTGTTTTAGTTGGTCGTGATTCAGTCAGAAACCATGCTAAGCTGAAATTTTGCCCATAGTATTATAAGATATGTTTGCAATATAATGTCCATTTTAAAATAGGAAATATTTCCATAAAGAATAAAAAGACTTAAAAGATCTTATATGAAATAAGATTTTTTAACTTCTTTATTAAAGAACTCAGTCTTAGCTCAAGAGTTAAGGCTCTCTGGGAGTGACTGACAAATTTGTAACTGTGGTTACAAATAATGTATAGGTGGTTTCTTACAAGATATTTGCTTTAGTATACATTTTTTTCATTAAATCCAGTAGCAGCAAGGCAACAGCAAAAACATGCTCAGTGTGGGGACATTAAGAAAACATAGAGGGAATATTAAATATATACTGTAGGCTATGTGGGCATTTTTGACAGAGCATGTAACTCATATGTTTGGGAATATGGCCAACTCTCTGCAGCGGGAGCAGCAATTCAGATAACTTGGATTTTTCAACTGACCTGCTGATATTACAGCTGATTTAGGGCTCATACTTCTTTTAATGTTTTATAAGGAATGAGAGTATACAAATGCTTCTTCTTCCTTTACAGTGGAAATGTAAAATCATAAAAAAGTTTGAATATGTTCTTAGTGTAGCCAGGTTTTGACAGGCCATTCAGCCCTAAAAACAGGAAACTGCAGGGTTTAAAAAAGTCATTCCATGCCAGCAGAAATAAAGAATTAGGATGGTAAAGGATTCTCAAGAGATTGTTTCTGGAATTATATCTGAGATGCTGTGAGGCATTTGGAATGAAAGGGCTCTGAAGTTCCCTGCACATAACTGTGTTACCAGGTTCACCACCTGAGAAGGGGTGTGCCAAGGCAGACCTTGGGAACTTGCACTGTGAGAGAGGATAGAGCTGTTCAGTAGGAGATGGTCACACAAAAGGAAGAAGAAAAGCTGAAGGTGCAGAACATTCAAATGAGATTTTGGAGGGATTGAGTGTTATGAAGGAAGGGGAATGGAAAAAGACTTCAGTTTTGAGCAAGTATCACAGTGGGAGAAAGTGTGAATGAAAGGTAGGAGACTGAGATGGCTATTGACCACACAAGATGATGAAAAAGGAATGTCAGAATCATATAATGATTGAGGATGAAAGCAACATATGAAGATCTTCTAGTAAACCTAATAATAATTGCAATATAGTGTGTAATTTAAAATAAAAATAATAGTTAAAACCATCAAACAACAAACCTGCCAAAATCTCAAATCCAAACTAATTGTCAGAACACTTGAATGTCTCGTGCTAGAGCTCCAAATAGAGCAGTGAAGCCTTACACATAAGAGATTTGAAGACTTTTAAAAATGAAACTAACCTTGACTTTCTTGTGGAAAACTGAAAATTAATTCAATCTAATTTACAGTTACTGATTCCTCATTACTGTCGTTAAACATGCAGTTGATTGTAACATCTCTGAGGTATTTCTAGCTCATTTTCATGTCTATTTTATTTTAGGATTATTTATATGTCAGCTCTGTGGCCTGTCTGGTCCTGTAGCTCTGATGGAAGTTCCTAATGTTGTTCTGTGGTATCTTGTCTCATTCTGGAGAAATGGCAGCCTCTGTTAAAGTTGTATTTGCTTTGCTAGAGACCAGTGAATTATGTGCTGTTGGATCATAGGCAATGTTTGTATAGTCTAAACAAATGAGGTTGTCTTGAGAACCTTGAGACTTTTTCTTTCTAAATGAATGATCTTCCTTCCTTTGCCAAATTCTGAAACTCTTCTCTGCATTAAATGCCAGAAGAGGTTTAAATTTTTATATGGAAAGACCTCAACATATTAAATGGACAGAAAACATTTGTATCTAAGACAGTTTAAAGGGTCCACCTGTATCTAGTGTTTTAGTTCTCTCTCATTTGGATGTTTTTCTGTATCTAAGGAACAGTGAAGATCCCGGCAGATACTCTTTTTTCATTAAAAAGAGAAAGGATATCTCTGTTTTGCTAATAATGTGGGAAAATCTCAGCCTGAAAAAAACAATAAATTAGTCTTTCTAAAATTGAAGAACATTTTTGTTACAGAACTCTTAGCACCTTCAGGATTAGTCGAAGAGAACTACAATAATATTACAATTAATGTTTAAAATGCCTTTTAGAAGTATAGTGTGAAGAATAACCAACCAGTTAAAAGCAGAATATTCAGTTGTTGTTATGTCTGAATAGTTAAGAAATCTGTTTAAGTTATGAATTTCTGTAAGCATTCATGCCTATTTCCTGAAGTATTAATTCTTTGTAGAGGACTGAATACTTCTTCCTCCTGACTTCCAGTGGCAGTGGAGATGATGTAGTACCTGTGTATTAACTTCTTGTTATCTTACAAATTCCAAATCATTGATGTACTTACTTACATGAGAGTTTTGGGGAAAAGTGTTTTGGTTTTGGATTTTTTTGCTTAGTGAACATGATGTTTTTTATCTGAAAAGTTGTCCTCATGGCTTAAATGCTATTTTGCCATTACAGCTTAAATTGAACAATATTATATGCCATCTGTGCTGAAAAAGGTGTTTGGTTTTATCACAAGAAGAATTATTCTATATATATATTAACATTATCTAAAACAGCTGTTTATTTCAACTATTTTTTCAGAACTGTGAGGACTTGGGATGTTAACAATGAAAAAAAGCACAAAAGTGTATTTAAGCCACGATCAGTTCAAGGTAAACGGGTCATTCCTACAACTTGCACATACAGCAGAGATGGGAAGCTTATTGCAGCTGGCTGTCAAGATGGCTCTATCCAGATCTGGGACAGGAATATGAGTGTAAGTCCAGTATTTGATAACAATATATGCTTCTATTATTTCGAAGGTGAATGTTGAAGCAGATAAAATCAATTTTGGTACTTCCATATTTTTATTTATTTTCCCTCCTCTCCTCTCTGTCCTGAAAACCCAATAATTTTTAGGCATGACTTAATATTTCTTCTGCTTTTCCACAACTGATCATTAAGTGTGCTGCTACTAAGTTCAAAGTTTGGGAAAATTCTTGACAATCTGTGTTTTAAAACAAAAGGAAAAAAGACCACATATCTGTATCTAGATTATTATTCATTTAAGATGGAATGCTTGTGAGAAAAGCTGTAATTTTTTGTTGTTATATAATTTATTTGATTTATTGAATATATTGAGGAGTAACTCTTAAAACTTGATACTGAAAGCAGTCCTTAATCCATATAATAGGTAGAGAAAAATAGCCTCCAAGTGGGTGAGGATATGGCCAATGCTGCACATTAAATGGCAAACGTTATTATATTGTCTAATGTGTAAAAATTAACACTGAGGCAAATTAGAACCATTTATGTAAATGCATTGTGGTCAGAAAGAGTTAGAATGAAAACTATTTCAAACTTAACAAAATTAGGAAATATTTCTGTTCATATTGAACTAAACAATCCATTTCCAGTAGTTATGACTTGAACTGACAAGTATAATTCTTGCTACTACTTTATAATTTGAAGCTTAGAGCATTCAGTGCTCACTGTTGGTTTGTGTAGTATAGCTTACAAACCAATCCAGTTCCAAGAGTTTAATTATGCAATGTCAAGTGCAAATTCACCAAGCTAAGCCTTACTGCTTTGAAAAATAATCATCCTAGTAAATCATCCAAGTCTTCTCTTTATGCCCATCTTATGCAAGAAGATTCAGTGGGATAAGTACCAATGGCATGCATTGGAGGAGAAAATGGAAATAGAGTTAAAATTTTTTTAAAGCCAAAATGAGAATACAGAGTAAATGAGGCAAGAAGAGCAGGATTGTGAAACTGGTGTCATAAATCTCTGAAAGCTGTACAACTCCAGTAGGATGGCTTTGTGGAAGTAAAACTGAACTAGTACAGGTTACAGTCTGTTCAACTTCATATTTCAAAATGTTTGATTTTAAAAAGGAAAA
The DNA here is from genome assembly GCF_047830755.1 of Zonotrichia albicollis. NCBI lineage: Eukaryota > Metazoa > Chordata > Aves > Passeriformes > Passerellidae > Zonotrichia > Zonotrichia albicollis. The sequence continues at coordinate 18,744,068 of NC_133860.1, forward strand.
CAGACAATCTGAGCAGCTTTTTACAAAGATTTTAAAAGATCTGATTGCTGGAGGCAGGAGGAAATGTATAGATTTAAAAGGAGAAGAAAGCCTGTGGATAATACTTAAAGTACAGCCTGTATTTTGGGATTGTAATCTATTTTTATTTCTGTTTTTATTTCCACTATAAACCTAGTAAAACTTCCTAATGGCATGAAGCTTGAGAATTCATCCTAAGTGTAAACTTGTTCTAACAGAATAATAAATTTTTCAGAGACTGGCTTTCATCACCTGTGTATGTTGTTTATTTTAACATATACAGTATTGAAATATTAAGCTTTCTGGTGTAGTTTTAACAATAGTACTCTTGGTAGTCTGCTTTTTCATGTGCTTTTCCTTTTGAACTTTCCTGTGTCTGTAAGATGACATATTGCAATGCTGATTGAGTGCAGTTTAAGGTGATTATGAGTAATTTAAAGATATATCCTGTGCATCTTGTGCAATTTCCAATGGGTGACCCCTGTATAACAAGGCAAGACTAAAGTGATTTTCTAGTGGAAGTTAGGTTCATGGTGTTCCTGGGTTTGTATTTTTAATGTCTAAAGAATTTTTGTCTTTGCTTTGTTGGTTTCTTTAAGAAGATTTTTGGGTAAAGGAGCAGGTAAATTGGATTTTTACTGGTATTCTCACCTAAGACTGCTGGTGTCCTCTGGAGATCCCTGTGTATAGCTAGAATCAAGTGTTTCAAAAGGCATCTTGCTTAAACAATTAGAAAAAGCCTTCATCTTATATTTGGGGCTGGGGAAAGGTTAAGAAAAAAGTTTTCAAATGGACTATGTGTTCAACGCAACAGTTAGAAAGAAGAGGATGAGACTGACTCCTGCAGTGGAATGGTGAAAGCACTCTGTCCTGACAGGATACAGGGATGCTTGCAAAGGCAAACAAAAAAATTCTAATTTATACAATTCCTCTGCAGTTCTTAGGGTACAAATTGTGTGTGACACAAGAAAATGGGCAAATTTTCCTGTGGAGAATCGAGGTGTGAGGGTTAAACTTCTTGAAGAAATGTATATTAGCAATATTAACTTCTGATTTTTGAACAGAAAGCTGTCATTCCCATCCAGCAGATGTCATTTGGTTCTGTTAAAACAAGTGTAGAGCCACATATATATACGGATTTTGCTGCTACTGTACGCCTGGCTTTCAAGTCAAAATTAAGAGAGTCTTTGTGTTTATCTTGACAAGGCTCTATTGAGTCATTAGCAAAATTCACTAGTATTTGAAAGCAGAAAATAATTGCCTTATTTTCTTATTCTTGATCAGTTTGGGATGATTTTGGCATCACTATTTATGCTGTGTGCTTGGTCCGTATGCAGCTGGAAGGAGAGATTCAGCAAGGTGTTTAAAATTGACTGTTGCTTATTTGACCATAGTATCATGAAGAATTGACCCAATAAAGGCCTGTTGTGACTGTCTGAATTTGATTTTGCCTTTGTGCAAGACTGTAAATGATATTTTAGCCCTGATCTTGAGTGCCTGAAGCACTGCTTCTGTGTATGACAGTAACAGGACAAATGAAATCCATGAGGATTGTCCATCCACATACTACGGCTCTCACTAGATACACACCCATAGTGCCTGTTGTCCTGGTCATCTGTGAAGATTTTTAGATGCATTTATTTTTGACTTGACTACAAACTACTGTCAAACATAGACCTACTAGAGGGGAAGGTTTCTGTTTGCTTCAGTGAGGTCCCTGTTTTTCCGCAGAAAAAGGCTCATCAGTGCAGCACAGAATCAGAGGATGGGTCAGGTTGGAAAGACCACTGTGGGTCATATGGTCCAACCCCTCTGCCCGTCCCAGCAGGACCAGAGCCCATGGCACAGGATTGTGTCCAGATCATTTTTGAATATCTCCAGTGGGGGAGACTCCACAACCTCTCTGAGCTACCTGTTCCAGTGCTTGGGCACTGCACAGTAAAAAAGTTCCTCCTCATGTTCAGGTGGAGCTTCCTGGGCATCAGTTCCTGCCCATTGCCTCTTGTCCTATTAAAGTATGAAGCAGCAGTTCCAAGGGCAGAAACGAGTATCCCAATAGGAAAGAGGGTCTGATGATGCCCTTTCCAGGAGCAAAAGTGACACTCATTAGAAGCAGGCACAATTGGGCAGTGTTGGTGGGAAGCCATACTGTACCACTTTGCAAGACAGAAGCTACCCCACAAATCTCCTTTGCTACTGTAGTCATAGTTTCTGACTGCTGGTATGGGGTTTTTTCATTCCCTGCTTCACACCACAGACACATCACCTGTGTTCTACACTGTTCCCCAGTGTAGAACTTAGAGAATGGTGTGTTTAAATAATTTTTGATTTTTAATTTAGAAAAAGACAAGATCTCTATGTCATATTTTATCCATCCTTCTGTGAATTCGAAGTAGCTGTTTGTTGTAAGTTAGCTTCATCAGTTACTTGTTTTTTTCAAAGCCACTTTTGAACCATCTCAGTATCTGCTTTTTTTTTCCCTTAAATTTAAATTATGTTGCTGTGCCTAGGGAGGGATTTTGGTGTGTGATCAACTCACTTCTGACTAGTAATGAACACCATGAATGTTTCATTCACTTTTTTACTTCCACTCTTATTTTGGTATAATTCCAAATCTCCCAGCTGTATGCAGTAAGAGTAAAAACACTTTTGGAATTTCTGGGGGAAGATTTTTTTCTTCCTTCATACTGACATTGGTAACTTGCTAATGCTGAAGTTAGCCAAATGCATTCCGGCTCTGCCTTGCCTTTTTCCAAACTTCCTCAGCAGGATCATGATCCATTATAATCACCTGCCTCAGAGGATTTTTTTGTTTTGTCATAAATCTGTGTTATTTTCTCACGTATGTTATTTTGTCAGTGCATGTTTTTTCTTTAAGGTTCACGTACATGTGCATTTACAGTGCACATTAGCAGAGCAATCTGTCAGCCTATTTGAAATATTATGAACACTGTCAACTTGGCTTAAAATAACAGCTTCAAAGGACGTAAAAAATAACTTCCTTCAAACTTTGAATGAATAGTGGAAACAACAGTGTGAAATAGTCAATTATAATACAACATATTAGAACACTCTAAAATGTTCTGAGACGTGGAGAAAAGTGTCTGGCACTGGAGAGTTGAAGAGCATTAGTGGTCAAAGGAAGACAGAGCCTCAAAAATTATTGGTTCACAGGGCAATGCAGTAAAAGCACTAGGTTTACCTGCAGTTCAACTGAGTTCAAATTCTTCATCTTGCCTGCACTTGCCCATTCAGAGCTTTTTGCAATCCTGTAGTAGTACATATTCCTGAACAAAGTGATCCACAGAGTCAGTCTTCAGTGTCAAAATGCAGAGTGTCTTGCCATCACTAAACCTTTCTGTGCGTGATATTTCTGTCCAGGAATGTGAGTGTCTCATTCATAGAGATAGGGAAAGAATGAAGTCATTTTTGAAGTATATTAGGAGTTAAAATTGAAATCTCTTCAATGAACAGAAAATCTCCCCTCATTTTCCACAATAAGCAGGATTGCCTTGAGATGTTTTTCATTAGTTACAAATAGGCTTTTTTGGGGTAAAAAAAAACTAGACTTAATTATCCTTTCATAATCTTTCAAACCACCTGATGAGGCTACCTGTTATGTGAATTTTTTCCTCCAGCTTTTCCTGGGTGTGTTCAGCACAGGACTGCATAAACAACTTCTCTGTGTATGACAGGCTGAATCATGTTTCACAGTTTCACACATCACCTATTTTATGGTAAAACATTGCAGCTGTGATACAAAGATATTAATAAGGATGTTGGGGAGATAGAGTTTGTAAGAGAAGTGGTCATGTATTTTAAGTACCTTTGAGAAAACAGCTTGTACTCTCAAAATCTTGTCTGTTTTTTTCCATACCTATGTTAAATTTGGTTATAAACTTTGAGTAGTTTTTATAAGCTTTTACCTATCTACTGGCTGCACTATAAGTAGTAAAGAATTATTTTGGACAAATACCTGTGTAATATGTTTGTCTTTTACATCTGTAATAGGTTTATTTTTTATATATAGTGCAAATCTGAACAGGAAAGATACAATGTTTTGTGATTTTCAGCATAATTTTCATTAAGCAAATTGATTCAGTGCTCATGAAGATACTTTTATAGTGAGTGATTAACCTATATTTTTTTTACTGTCTTGTTTCATAAAAGACTTAGCCGTAGGTTTTACTCTGTTCTTCAGCTGAAAAGTGAGTATTTGATACAGTACAGCTGAATTACTGCTTTGCTAGTCCTTTCTTTTCTCCTTGTTTTAAAACCTTACTCTGATTTTAAATTGCAAGAATAATTTATGTATTTTGATGAGTTTAAATTACTTAGCTGAAGCTCAGAGTGCACTTGCAGAACTTAAAATTCTCAATAATATTGAAATTCAACACTGTAATAACGTACTGCCCAGATAAATATTCCTGAATGTGGTGTTATCAAGTGGTGGTCCCAATAACTTGTTTTCTACACGCCCTTAAGCCACCCTATCCTCAAAATATAAGGGGAAGTAAAGTGGAATGTCACCGTATTCCCTGAAATTAAACAGATCTAAGCTCTGTACATTTTAATTACAAATAGTCATGTTAAAAGTATTTTCCAAATAATTGCATGATTTATAGATGTAAGATAAATACATTTCTATATTTAGTGATGGTTTGCTTTGAAAGGGTTTCTGTGAGCTTTAGTTTTGTGGTGTGCTGTTGGAAGTTTTCAGATAGAGTTTTCAGAGATGAAAAGTTTTGCAAGTGCTGAAGCCATTTTGAAAAAATACTGTACAACTAAGGACACAGATTTAGATAATGAAAAATTTTTATGTGAAAAAGTTGTTGGTGGGTTTTTTTTTTTGTTTTGTTTCGTTTTTGGAATGAAATCTGAGTCCAAATCTTATTTGGAAATTTTTTTTGCAAACTTTATTTTGCTGTTAATGACAGATTTTACTGCTGATGCTGCCAAGACAGAGTAATCAAAACTATTAGTAAGATCTGAGACTTGCTGTAAATACTTTCCCATTAATTGGAAGGTCCTTTGAGGGGATTTATACCCATGTGTTAGGAAGAGGTTGTTGAATCTTTGCACATTTACAGGATTCATTTTGGATATGTTGGCATGCAAAAGACATGGCTTTCAGTAATTGATTCCTGAAATGTCTGTCTGTCCACTAGAAAGCTTTGCTTTACATATGCCTTTTTGGATACAGTTTCTGCCTGTTCGTTGTGTATCTTTGGCATCCTGTCCATTACAGCTTTAGAGAGTTATGCTTTTTTCACACCAGCTAGGTTTTATTCCTAGTTTTTCACCATGGAATATTCACTTGTCTATTTGGATGATTTTTTATGTATAGAGTTCAATGTTTATATTGATATCTCCACAGCATTAAAAATATTCCAGTGAAATGTCAATATTTAATAGAAACAGTTTACAATGACTGTTCTTAAATTTGCTGAATATCACTACTACAGCTAAACAGCAGGGAAATCTTCCAATTTCCCCCAAGTATGTAACATGCCTCATGCTTTGAAGAGGGCAGTCTGGCTACATCTGGAAATTTCTTGTGTAAATACAAGATGAAGGATATCCAAATATACTATATTCCCCTTTCAAACTTAAGGTAAGTTTTCCATATCCATAATATTCCAGCCTTTCATTCCATGTGTATATGTGCCAGATCTCTGTTCCAGAAACTGGAAATCACACACAGGCTTGCCAGCAGCAAATATTAACAGATTCATATATTACTCCTTTTTGTATACGTCTGGGTTAGCCTGTACATCACTATCTGTACCCTGAAGCCAGCCACAGTAAAGAATCTGACAATCATATGCTGAGATAAAATGTGCCCTGCTGTATTTCTAAGTGCATTTCTCTCTTATGTAATAAACAGTTTATAGTTAAGAACTATCTAAATGTTTGCACTATCTAATATAGTGATGAAAGGCAATTCTAAATCTCGAAGTCCGTCACACCCCAAGGAAAATAGGTTAAAGGATTTCACTTTGGATTCGTGTATGGTTAAGGAAAAAGGCTTATCCCACAAGGATTATATATCTCTCTTTGGCTTATTATTTGGAAAACTAAAAGTAGAATTACAGAAATAATTTCAAAATTACAATTTGAGAAGAGTAGGCATTACAGCAACATAATTGACTTTATTACTTTGTTGTAGTGCTATTAATATTTATATAACATGAATAATGTTACAGAAATACAAAGATGAAATAATAAAAAATAATGGAGAAAAATGAAAGAGCCTTCTTGATCTTGCTTTGTTACTTAAGTCTATTTTTGCAGAGGCAAAAAGTGGAAAATACAAATACTATACTCTGATCTAAAAAGAAATGAACTCCAGAGTGGTTTGGCTTATCAGAGAAATGGCTTTTAGATGCTGCAGTATATGCATTGCTCAAGCAAGCTGAACACTTCAGTGGTCTAGAGTCTGATAGGATTTGTAAATTATGAAAAGACTGTTGTGCTTGATGTATATATTAGGAAGCTAGTTTTGCCTCCAAATGTATCTCACTGTGCTTCGTAGTAGGTCACTGTTTCTTGAAAGGAGATGAACAGGAGGATTATGCTGGGAATTTCCTGAAAGCAATGAAAACTGCATCTTTTTCTGGTACAGCTCTTGACCATTAAATTAATTTTATTAGAAAAGCCAAAGACGCCCACATTTTAAAATACTCAGCAAAAGGAAAGCTATTACAGTTTGAACAAGTGAATTAAAACCAAAAAAGGTAGAAAATAGCTTCTGAGCCATGGAACATACAGGTTTGCAGGAGATAAGTTGAGGCATAGCTTTTGTATGTAACATTACATTACATACCTTTAACTCAGGAAGTTTGAAAAAGAACAACCTTTTCTCTACAGAAAGAGCAGTTGATTCATGGTTACATCCATTAAAAGGTGCAGTTCTGTGGGGATACAGTTTAAATAATTGGCCATAATACACTAGAGACTGTACTCAATTCCTAAAGAATGTAAGTCTTGTTAACTTTAACTGAAAATATTTGAATGGCATTTCTAGAGAATTCATAATAAGTTTGTAAGTCTAACAAGGTATTTTTGTGTTGATGATTATCAATGAGAATATAAATTGCACAGCTAAAACATATCTTGGCTGCAAGTACAGAACTAAACCAATCATAAGTATTTGTAATAATACCATACTTTTTGTAAGACAGCTTCAGTGAACAGATTTCTTGCAGCTCTAGGTATATATCTCATAATTAAAACCTGATTGAATATATGTGAGGCTTCCTTCATAAGTAAGCAAAACTTCTCCCAGGGCAAAATATTTTAAAATAAAGGGTTTTTTTTTCATGATTTTACTATTCCTAAAGTTTGTTTTCAACAGATGTTAGTGCTAAACAATTAGCAGAGAGGGTGGTGAAATAGGTGGAGCATTGTCCAGCTGTGTTTTATTTAATGTATGACTGCAGTGATACTATACAGACTGAAATCAGATATATCCATGAAACAGCTGCTTTCCTTAAACTGAGTTCTAAATTTCTCATGAGATAGAGAACTAGACTTGGAGTTGAATATGACTACTTATGTGTTTCACACATTATGTGTAAATACATATACAATGTGTCTAAGTATGTCCAGAGACTTATAATGGCATTCCAGTTCAATAGACTTTCTGAATGTGTATAGCCATTTTAAGCAGTAATTTAAACAACTCATTATTAGATACTTCAATTTAGATTAAGCCGTATATGGAATTAAAAAAAAAATTCCTTTATGATTACTATTTCACTTTGCAATGTGTATATGTATCACTTTGAGATTTAGGTTGTGACTATTTTGTGCTCAAAGGAGTCACCCATAATCAGCGCTAAAAATTTTATTTTATATTTGGTGCATTTTTCTGCATCCTGGCTCAGTAGTCTGCTCTTTGTCCTCACCATCATGCAGTTCTGTGGTCTCACCTTGAGAGTCTGAGACCTGTAAACAAACTTCATCCTGCTGAGGCCATTTAAGCACGCTGTGTGGACATTTACAGATGCTGTTTCACCAGGGCTCACAAGAGCAGAAGGAGGACAGGTAGTGCATCCCTGCCCTTGTGACAGGAGGACTGGCATATATTCAAGACTGGCATATTGAAGAGCCAGAATGATTTTTCAGAAACAGGGATGGACAGCTATTGCAGAAAGCAGTCAGCAGAAAGCATTGCATTGCAAACCATTGGCTTGTTACTTATCACAAATGTGAAAATGGCTGCTGGATTTCAATATTTGATGTGTTGAAGTTATGGGTAGGTGTTTGCAGAGGTGTAGGAATGTTTTCTGTATTCCAGACAGGTCAGTGTGGTTTCTTGGCTGTTGCATCAAGGTGGGAGGGCAGGGTAGGGCTGCAATAATATGTGGTGCTGTCTGTCTGCGTGTGTAAAACAAACTTCAGTTTTGATTTCCTTCCTAACCAAAGGTGGCTGTGTCAGAAAATGAATCCTTTAGTGTCAAGTTGGTAAGAGGTTTATACCAGCAAACAAAAACAAGGCAGTGTGCAAACTGGATTATTATGTGTCTCCCACTCCCCCTTTTATTTTTAATAATTTTTTACCCAGGAATTTACTCTATGTCCTCATGTGTTGCAGAAAAAGGAGTGGTGAGATCTGTAATTGAAAGATTGTATTTAATTCATTGGTGAAATAGAGCTGTTAAAAAAGACAAAATGAGGCAAGAGTGGACCCCTAAAAGTAAAGAACCATTATCAAGGAAACAAAAAGGGAAAACACATTAAATAATGATGCTGGCAGTAATTGGTTATTGGTTGGATTTATTACAGTGTGTTTTACAATATGTGACAAAGGAGATGATACATTGAGATGCATATAACAACATTTTTCCTATGATGAATGGTTAAAGGAGGTAAGATCTTCCAGGGAGTTGAGAAGATACAGTATCCACTTAAGAAAATCAGGAACAGCTTTCATCATGTTGAATTTGTATTGGCAGCTAAACATCCACTGAGTGATGTCAAGGTGAACTGAGGTGTTCAGGAGAGAGACAATGACTCCTTTTTTTGGAAAGCAGTTTATTGGCATGAAAATATTGGGAGTCATGGTTGTGAGTAAGGTGTGTAAAACTACAGTGTAGAGTGAGAAGTTCAATGACCAAGGGAATTGAGTAGCAGTCAATAGCCAGAGAAACGGAAAGGTAATTATGTACCAGAGGGAATAGTGAAGAAGGGAACCAACATGTAGATGGTGTGCAGGAGTAAGGGTGTCCTGAGACTCAACATGGAATTTAAGTAGCATTCTCACATGGAATAGAGTGGGATTGACAAGGAGGGAAGGTGGAGGACGAGGCAGTACTGAATGAAAAGGCAAGAGACAGAGGAACATGGAGCTATTTGGGGAAAACTGGGTAATGCAAATAAGATTTCAAGATACATGAATTGCTGCTTCTGAAATTTGTATCTCTCTGTGCTATGAGGATGCCATTGCTGGTGGAGAAGAAATATGAAGTTGCTGGTCGAAAGTGTGGAGTATTTGGCTGTAGTGAAACTAGAAGGCCAGAATGAGGGAATGAAAGGCATCTTTCTGTAGGATGGAAGAGAATTCTAGGGATGCTAGTGCTCAAAGAGAATTGCAGCAGAAAGAGGTATTGCATCATGAAAGATGTAATAGAAAAAGAAGAGGAAAGAGGGGTTTGAAGCAAATAGCAAACATTAATGGTAGAGGAGAAGGCTACTTGCTGAATGAAAAATTCTGTAACAATTCTGAGTCCTCAGAGAGAAATTTTCATAGAAGTACTGCAGCCTGTTTGAAGGGCTCTTGGATATCAATTTGGACATTTTTATATTTCCATGCCTTTTATAATAATCTCATTTCTATTACATGAGACAGAAAGGCTTAATTGATTCAAAGATGTTAATTGCAAACAAAAAAAAAATCTTTCATACTTAAAATAGTAATTTTTTTAATGTCTGTTAAAAAAGAAAGCTAATTTTAAAAATGACCCATGTTTGAAATTTAATCAGAAATTGCACTGTAGAATAGCAAGCAACTTTTTCTCTAAAAGGTATTACAAGCTTTTTCACTCTATTTAGTGCTTAGGAACTTGATTGCTGCTCTGAAAGCTGTAATGGAACACTCTGTTCTGTTAGTGCGAACCGCTATAAACAATTTTTAAATTTTTTTTTTCTGCTTCTCCAGTTTTTTGCTTGCATGTGTGGGGATTTTATTTGCTTGCTTATTTAGCTAGTCAAATATATAAAACTATTGTGAGAGAAAAGCAATATCAAAGAAAGAACTATGGAATTGAGATAAGAATATTGCATGAAAAGAAAATGAAATTTAATTGAGAATGCATAGTTTATCACTGACATGCATGAGGAAAAATATCACCCCTTCAACTGAGGTGTAGTTTCATCTTCATTGTTCCATCTGAATTAAAAACAAAATCCATAGTTTTAAAAATTATTTACTTTTAAATAATACGCGGAGAGATAATACGGCATGATGATTACAGTATGTTTTTATCAGAAAGAAATCAAAGAATGTAGAAGAAAGAATAGCTTGATATGTTACAAGAAGTTTAGTGAAAATGCTTTCATTTCTTAGAGAAGTACACCCATCCTCTTAGAATTTATGCATGCTAGCTACTGTTTCTAGCAAGCAAATAGATTTATTATAAAACCATCTTTGATAACTCACTGCAAATTACACCATTTTGGCTCAAGGATTACTGAACCAGAAATGTTAATTTTATGCAGATTTTTGTGTATTTTCAGTCATATTTCATGCTGTTTACACTGTGCCTCTGTTAAGAAGTGGTTTAAGCTTTGGGGACCCTGAAAGAATATGAGAAATTTTATTGACTATTTGGGAATAAGCTGAGAATAAGTCTGTCATAGTTGCCTTTTGAAGACTACTTAGTAGCTTCTTTATAATTTTTTTCCTGTTTATATTTTTTTTTATTGCCAGTAGACCAAAAGCTACTTTTAAATTGTATGAAACATCCAGGGTTGGCATAGATGAGTTTGAAGAAATCTGTGGATTTTCAGTGGAGTTCTAATGTATCTTAACTGAATCTTTAATGAGGTTTTTGCAGAATAACATTGATCACATTTGTTTGTTTTCAGCAAGGCAAGAAACCTTTAACAGCTAGGCAAGTCTAAGAATGATCAATTTAACTTCTAAAGAGGCAAAAGGAGGAGTGGGCTCTTTTTTTTTGTTTACAAAAGCCATATTTATGATAGTACAAAGGAGGAAAAATGTAAATTCGCTAGGATAAGATGAGATGGGATAGATAAGTTATGAAAAGGTATGGAAGAAAGTTCCTTTTACATCCTTGTGTGTTTTTCTCATGCAGTGTAAAAAATCCCCAAAGGAAGCCAACTGAATAGTTTCCAAAAGCTATATTTATTAGTAATATGTATAATTTTTGTGGCCAAGATAGGTTATTTTCTCAAATGCAAAGTTTGACCATGCAGCCAAACATTCAGCTAGGGTTTCATTTTCAAACCTTTAGGCAAGTATTTAGCCATGCTGTTAAGAAGCTATCTTTCTAAAATGGTTTGCTGAAATATTTCTTGATGAATAAGCTTAAACAAGAAGAAATTGTTTCTGTGGTCAGCAATATTCTGAGAAGCTGGATGTTCTTCCAGGTGAATGAAGCATGGGCAGATGGGAAAGGCTTTCTCATCACTCTGCAATGGATCAGAGATATCTCTGGGACAGGCTGGCCTGCCTGCTTCCTTGTTTTGCCTAAACCCTAAATGTATGGTCAAATGTATCAGGTGGCTTTCCTCATTGCCTTCTGCATAAATGTTTTAGATTTTTTTAAACAGAAATGAAGTTTTGGAATCAATTGCAATTGACAAAACACTAAATAATTTTTCACCTTGCCTGGCTACATCACTATATGACTTCTCTTCTTAGGCTGCTCTTTTCCACAACTTCCAAGCATTTTCTGACTAAGTATTTCACACTTGTGTTTTTATTTTCATTCACAATTGCATAATATAACGCATGATGCATTGAAGATTCCATAAATTTTAAAAATAATTATACACCATTTTTTTTCTACGCCCAGTCATATAGGTTTTTCATTGCAATGTAATTGCTCAAGAAAACCTACAGAATATTTGGGGAAAAAAAAAAGAGCCAAGTCCTTTATGGATTCAGTAATTGCAGATAACTAGGTAAGCTTCTAAGTGAAATACTTGTGAGAGATTATTGACGGCTATTGAACCACTGCTCAGTGTGAGAGATAAATCCTGAAGACTTGTCACCCAGATAAAAGGCCTTAGTTGGAGCAGATGAGAATATAATGGTTGTAGGGGACAGTTAAATACAATTGTAAGTCAGATGTCCTGATTGTGGTGAGTAAGGTTAGGCTACTGTATTCATAACTGATTAATTAGGATTGAGAGAAAACAAGGAGTGTTTCAGGTCTGATAATTATACGTGTAGATGTCACTGAGTTAGAAAGTCACAGAGAAGAGGAAATCGTGTAAGAGTGTAATCATATAAACATGAAAACCTCAGATTTCACAAGTTAATCTTGTTTTGCATCAGTGTGCTCATTATTGAAACAGCATCCATTTCTACACCACAGGAAGTGGTATTGAAGAGCCGTCACATAAGCTGAAAGCCCTGGGATCATGTTTACAGAGACTTAAGAAAAGCATCTGATACAGCCTGCAACTGCCTGCTCAGGGAAAATACTGAGAAATTCTTGAATTCAGCTGACATACGTAGACCTTACAATTTTTAATTAATACACTAAACCCAGAAAGTACACTTAGATTTCTTTTGTGGATTATAATTGATAGCAAAGGAGATAGGCTCCCTTCAGTAGAGGTGGCTGAAGGGGGGATGGGGAAGTACACATTTGGAGAGTGTAACTCCTGCCTTGGGAACCTGTCTGCCTTGTCAGCTGTGATTACGGCTCTGAGATGTTGTCTGTTTCTGATGGGATCACTTTGAACAAAGACACAGACAGCTTTGGTCAGTTGTGACTAAAAAGGAGATTTCTGGTTTGTTTGTTTGTTTGTTTGCGTCTTACAGCTTTGTAGCTGATACTTTTATCACCTTGAGCCTGGTCTGTGATAATATGTTATCTTGGAAGGCATTTATGTTTGTTAAAAATTAAATGTTGTCAGTATGAGCTGTTTTATTTTGCTGTAAGTATCTTAGGTGAAAAGACTGATTTAAACTCAAGTGGCTGGCCTGGGACTTGCTTGTCAGGCATCTCTGCTGAGCTGTCCAGCCCTTCTGCCTCCTGTTTGAAATCAGCATAAATCTTGATTGTGGTTTTATGGTTGACTGTGTTCACACTAATAAATAAGTAATATTTTGCTATGCATCTGTAAAACAGAGAAGGATTGATATAGCCATCTTTGTAGGTCCCACTTTCCCCAAGGCCTGCCTTGATTTACTGCCTTTGCTTAAAAAAAAATCTAGAAGATGTTAGGAATAAGAAGGAAGAAGAATGTCTTGGCTGGGACATTCAATATTTTGTTAAAAGAAAAGGGGGGGGCAGAATGGGAGAAGCATTATAGCCTTGGGAAAGTGTCGGCTTACTGTGAAATATTGTATCTCAGAAACAATGTGGGAAGTTCAAAAATTCCATCAGTTAGACATACTGTTATTTTTCTCATAGATGTGGCTTGGATTTCTGAGGTGAACAAATTGGGTAGGTCTGTCTTTTTCCTAGAACAAGTTTTATTGAGTGTTTTGGAGCAGGAGAGCAGTTGTGAGATGCAGAGCTGCAGCCATGTGGCTGTGTTGTAGGTCATTCTTTTGTGGTAAACCATTCATGTGGCCACTGTCATCTTCACTTCCTGTATGGGTCCTCTTAAGTCCATCCATACAGATTTTTGTACAAGGGATACTCATTGCTGATGTTCCTCCAGTCATGTACCTCTGCCCCCAATCCCACCTTTTCTCAGTTCCTTCTCTGGTTTCCTTTTGTCTTCTGGCTCTCATTTGCTCTGAGGACTGTGGCAATCTTGCAAACCCCCTGACATTTATCTGTTATTTTTTGGTTTTTTGATACATGCAACTGTGTCCTTTCTCACATGTGCTTCATGTTTTATGCCTGTCATCTCATTTTGCACACAAGTACAGTCAGCTGTAATTGCTTAACAAAAATATACGTGCTAATACAAAGCTAGGACGAAAGTGCTTACATTGGTGGAGTTACATGTTAGAAAGCCTTTAAATAAGTTGCAGAAGCTAGTGGTTTACTGCAGAATTTGCTGAAGTAACTAAACCTTTTAAAAATGTTAAGGACTGATGAACTTGTCAAATTTTGCATGGCACATGACTTGTTACTTCATTATAGCAGGCACCTCTGCAACAAAAGGAGAAGGGTAAGAGGGAGATATGTAGATACACTTTGCCCTAATTATCTAGACATCTTTATCTTATGTTTCAGTGCTACTCCTTTCCCTTCTTGAATCAAATTTTGTAATTGCATACATTGCTTTTGTTGTTTCATGTCTTTCCAGCTAGAAACATTCTGATAACAATTTTTTTGCTAATGATTTGTTAGCAAGATTAGACATCTGTTAAAAATACTAAGAGGTCAGAGGCCAGAAACATTATTTTCTTTGAAAACTGCAATGAATGTTTGCCAGTATGTGTAAAAACTTCTTTTCAACCTTCAATCATTTTAGAATATTTGATTTACTACTACAATTCAGGGTTATATTCATTTGCAGAATAATATATGGAGGGCAAGCTTGCAGAGCTCAAAGTTAGGAAAACAATCTTTTACTGGTAAACTGAGCAAATTTGTTTTTAAAGACATAGAATTGCTGATGCAATCTTACTGTCTCTTTCAGTCAAGCCGTGTTTTATATGAAATCCTAAAGTATTGAAGCTGGATAGAATTGGGCAAAATTTGGGTTTTTGGTTTAATTTTTGTCATTAAGGGACAAATGATACCAGTTTTGGACATCTATATGTTTTCTATATGTTATTGTGCTGTTTTCCTTTCTCTGCATGACAGTTGAAAAGGGGGCAAAAACTGGTCAGAGTATAAGTACTTAATGGAGAAGGCTCTATAGTGCATGGTGTAGAGTAAAAAAGTAATTTCATTCGGAAAAGGCCCTGAAGAGCATCGAGTCCCACTATTTACAACCTTATATACAACCTGAACTCTGCTGAGGCCAGCTCTAAACCATGTCCCCTAGTGCCATATTGGCATGTCTTTTAAATACATCCAGGCATGGTGACTCAACCACTTCTCTGGGAAGCCTGTTCCAATACTTGACCATTCTTTCAGTGTGAAATTTTCCCTAATATACAATCTAAACCTCTCCTGGCACGACTTGGGGCCAATTTAAGATGATGATTCCTGAAGGACACGGTTTAAATTTTATTGATGGATTCACATACAAATGCTAAATAAAATCAGTATCTTTGACCATAGGAAAATAATACAAATTCTGACTGTTATGTGATTTGCTATCTATCTATAGGCAAGAGGAAAGAACTTCAGATAGAGGATGAAATGAAAGGGAAAAACCCTATACCCTTACAATAAGTTGGGCAGCAGAGTGAAAAAAATGGTATTTTATTATTTGTATGTCAGTGTGACATTGCCTGGAAAAATGGGAATGTTATGGAGCCCAATTGAAGTTTTTTCAATTTGTTTGAATTAGCTTAAGATCGTAATGTAATCTTTCTATAATTTTTTAAGGTGTGAATATTAACCATTTATGATGTTTTTGAGTGTCCATGGTATTTTTTACACAAAAAATACATAGTTTTAATTGCTTGTTAATGTTTAATAAATACTACAGAAAATTTATTTCCTGATAGCTAAATTTACATTTTATTCTTTACACATTTCCACATACTTGGAAAATTTTATGCTATTGGATGCACAAAATATGTATTTCACATTAATAAACATTCCCATCAAAGAGAAACAGTTGCAAACCGCAGTCTGTTCATAGACTTCAGGGTATGCATAATTGGCTGGAAGTGACAGTAATTTCAAAACCATTACCATGGCTAAGTGTAGGCCATTGCATTCTGTGTTCAAATACTGTAAGAAGCATGTTGTTGGTATTTGGATTCCCCCTTTGTTTGTTGAAGAGTAATTTGTGGAGGGAATGCCTCACTTGACTCCTCTTAATGACTGACCAAATCTGCACATCAAAATAAGCTTGCAATAATTATTAACATCATCACACAACGATTCTTTAGATTTTGAACCAAATTTAGAACAACTATTCTTAAGAATAAACAACATTAATTACTTCACTAGTTTGTGGCTCTTACAAAATAACCCATTAAAAGAGTCTTAGTAAAGTGTGTAGTTAAAAATTTGAAGATAAATTTACTGAGGATTCCTTTGCAAGCCTAAATCAGTCTGTGTGATTGCATTTTGTGATCACATTCTCCTTTTGTGATCATATTCTCTTTTTTATTCTGTAGAAATGTATCTATTTTAATGCATAGTTTGGGTAAAAATCACTGAGCAGCTGCTCATTGTTTTGTTCTCCTACTGTTCAGGGTGGGATTCTAGGTCTGGTTTTGCTGCATGTTGTTCAACCTCTCATCTGAAAAGATACGCTTATATGCGTGAATTTTGTTTTGCTCATCACAACCATGAATTCAAGGACTTCAAGGTCACGAATTTGCCATTTTCTTCTCTGTGTTTTAATCCTCATTTTACAGAGGGGAAGATTAGATACAGTCATACTGGAAACCCTAAACTCTTGAATGCCTAATTTTACAACTATGTGAATTAGATTTCTTTTACAAAAAGAGGGCATATGAGAAGCATAATTACCTAGGTATTAAAAAAGGAATTGACCTGTCTCAAATTTTTTTCTCTGTTTCTGTCTTTTCCCTTTTTCTCTTCCTGTGTTTCCACTTCCTGTCTTGGAATCTTAGCTCAGAGTCTTGTTTTAGGTTGAGAAGGGGGAAAACTTGATTTGTCAAGACCATTTAAATTTAATTTGAGGTTCCTTCCCTATTAATAGAATTTTTAGGTATTTTACTAAATAATGACTTAATAATAAGAAGTGATCACCATACAGGAACAAAATGTGAACTTGAAGGTAATTTCAACCTTCCTTTAAGATTATCAGCAAAATCAGAATAATTAAAATAAAACATACATCGTTCCCATACTTGAATTTTACAGTACCTAAATGGAACACAAACTTCACAATAGAACTTTGTTCTATTATGTAAGCCATGAATTTTGACAGGGATTAAATTTGGCAAAAGTAAATTTTTTCAGTCCCTTTCAGTCCTTTTCAAAGTATGTACGCTGTATTTTGGTAGTTTGAGAAACTAAATGCCTGCTTAGGGGAGTGTTGAGAACTGTCTTGGAATGTATTTTTATCTTAACCAGGCATAACTACCTTTGTTCCATGCTAGTGGGAGTTTTCCAAGAATTTTGATGCTATGTAAATCTGTACTGTATATTTAAACCTATGAAGAATTCAAATCTTGCATTCAAGCTCTTGTTATGAAAGCATATTTTAAAACTAAAATAACATTTTAAAAAGTTTGTTGGAAATACTTAGCTACTATACCTCCTAAAAATGTAGGGGTTTCTGTATAGAATAATGAATAGCAGCAGAGCACAGAAAATGCTATGAAGAAATGTTTATCCCATTTGTTTAATTTGTTATTTGATTCGTAACTATAATTGATTTTGTAATGTTTTGTTTGTTTGGCGAACAGGTACATACAAAGTTCCACTGCAGACAAGCCCATGCTTCAGGCAGTGACACTTCCTGTTTGACATTTTCTTATGATGGTACTGTCCTTGCCAGCAGAGGAGGTAAGTGATTGAAAGAACCCTGTGACTTGTTGAATGTAACACGTTTTCAATGAAATGAAATGGTTCATTGAACGAACCACACAGATCACGTTAATTGTTTGATGTAGATGTTTGTGGTGGAGGTAAGGTAGTGAAATTAGATACTAGTGATTCAAATACGAAGTATTTCACAGTTTACTACTTTTATTTGATACACCATGCAATACTGTGTTCCTGAAAGAGAATTTTACTGCAGTTAAGAAATATTTTAAGACAACTTTGCTGATTGTATTACACAGTTCCTGATCTGTGTTCTCATCTAGCAGTAATAATACACTGAAAGGAAATCATTAGCTTAATTAAAAATAAAAAAGTCCAGTTTTGTTGCTTAGTTCTTCCGTGGAAGATAAGAGCCTCTCAATAACACTATCTCTTCTCTGTACGTATTAATTCCTCATACACCTTTCTTAAGCAACATCTTTTGCGGTCCTAATTGAAATTTTTATCTAATCTGTTTTAAAAACATCAAAAGTTGATGACTGGTATTGACTTTTCAAAATATACTTCAATGGCAAAAGAATTTGGAATGTTCACAGGACTGGGAAAACAGGATTGCATTGTAAACTTCACATAAAACTTTTATAAAAGAGTCTTAGATAGTAGACGAAGACTTGAGAAGGCAGAGATGTGTTTGAGGACTCATTAACTTCATTACTGGGAGAGGATGGTGTATGTTGATGACAGCTTTTCCTGCAGAAATTTGTCTGCCCAGTACTTTGCAGGCAGGTGCAAGCATACAAGCCAAGCTGTCTGGATAGAAAACAGCTGTAACCAGAAGCTCTGTGTATGCATTAGCATTGCCCCAAGGCCAAATAAACAGGCCTAGGGAGAGGCAGTATACATTTAATGCTGGCTAACACTGTGCCTAACATATGTTTAGAACATCTGGTCACTTTGGTACATAGACAGAATGAGATTACATACACAAAATACCAGAATGTAGGTGTTCATAGATGAAAAAAGCTCTGAAGCAGTGGATGTGTTTCCTAGCCAAGTAGCTTGCATTTTCTTTGCATCCTCTCTGTGCCCCTGTCCCCGAAGGGGGTAGAGTGTCTGACCCGGTGCATGTCTGTACAGTGAAATGCAGCTGATATTGGGTGCGGCCTCACTGATTCTTTGTATGTCTTGCCACATTTCAAAGATTCCAAATGTTGTTTCCCAGAACACATCTTTCAGAGTAAGGACTTCGTAGTCTTATCCTGGAAGGCCCTAGGCATATGGACACTAATGGCACTTGTGTTGTTTTGTAACTGCTGTTCAGGGTCCTGAGTTGAACTACTGTTCAGAGTTCTGCTGCCACTCTGCCCATCATGAATGGGTTGTAAGTGGTGAGGTAAAAGCTCTCAAGCTTTTTTGTCCTTACTGAACCAGACTTTTATTATGTGTGGACTTTCTCCTGCTTAGAAAATACGTGAACTGTGTGTCTTTCCATTCTGCACTAAGTAAAACGCTGTGTCTGTCTGCCAGTGGTGATTGCCCCCAAAAAATTCACACAAACATATTTCAGGAAATTTAGGGATAAACCTTGGCGTGCTTTTAAATAAAACAGCAAACAAAGCTATTACTTAGTGAGGAGTATTCACTACTGCTGTCTTGAAACCTCCATTTATGCAAATTCTCTTCTGTTTCACATTTATGAATGTAGACCACATAAATGACCTTTTCCTATTTTTATTGCCTGTGGCACTTTTACTTGCCTGCTCTTCCTCATCTGTCTCCAGTTTTTGTTTCGTGTTAAACAGACTTTCATTTACTCAGGTTTTATCTTCCACACACTGCACTAGGCTGTATAAAATGTTGATTGATTGTTTGCAGAATGTAAGACTGCACAGAACTTTGGCCACTCAATGTGGATAAAAGTGCTACCTTTGTCTAGTGTATTAAGAAAAAAAAGAGCTCTGTGTGCACTATGCTAGAAAGTAAGGAGGATTCATACCTTATTTTGACTTGTTTGGTTAGTGCTTTAATATGAGTATTGCTTTGGATCTGTACCAACAAAAGCAGATGTGGATCCAGCATTTGTAGATTAACACACCTGCCAAGTGCTGAGGATCAAAGAGGGGATAGTTGTTTGGGGCATGGGAACTTTCATTGAAAGCCTGATGGACTTTCCTGCCTCTGATGTAGATCTGTGTTGGATATGAGAAGATGAGGCATGGCTCAGCTGCAGGCACAAGGGAAAATAAAAACCTAAGGAGCTGCTTATGAAAGTTTCCAGTGCTATTCTTGTTGGATATTAGGTAGTAACTTGACAGAAACTTAAGAAAGTGATATTTCTGCATGCTTGAAACAACAAAGGGTAGTATTTGTGGAACATTTTCTTTGTTTAGCAGGGGAGAGATAAGAATTAGGATTGGACTTGAGGTCTTACTGTAAAAATTTTTAAAATCTTTTTTTGACTCTTGATATTTTTTGTTGGTCTTTTTTTCTTTTTAAATTTTACTTGTATTTCTTTCTTCATTTTGAAATTGGTTTAAAACATAGAAATATGTATGCTCAAGGGTTATGCAGCAGCATGTATAGAGACTATTTTGTGTAGTGTAATAACATATTGCTCTTCACAATAAATCCAAACATTGGCATTTCAAAAACCAGATGGGTTTTTAGAAGCTTAGAAGCTGAACACTGGTGTTCATTCTAACCATGGCAGAAATACATTTACTAGTTTTAATAGGCATATTCAGGTAAGTGCAACACTTGGAGCTGAAATGCATTATGAAAGTCTTCTGGTATCCTTCTTGCTATATGTTTGTCTGTACATTCCATATGTTTAGAGAGGATAATGCACTTATTTGATCAGGCTGATATGGATGCAGGTGATGCTGACAAGTGTTCCAAATGTAGGTATAGATTCCTCGATTTTTGACTTCCTTCACAGGATCTTTGGCTTTGGTGCTAATCTTTGATGCTTCCAAAGGTTGCTCTGTAGTTGTTGCAGCTCCTCCTGTAGAACCAGTACAGAATGCAGAAGGTTGTACCTTGTTCTGTAAGGTGTCTCTCACAGATGTAGTATAAGCCTTCATAGAAAGGCTCAGAGTTGATAAACATATTCTGGTAAGCTTGTTATGCTATGTGTTCCCAAAGCTGTAGCTTTTTAGAATTCCCATTTCCTATGTTTCTTTGCCTCATTGATCTCTGTGAACACTTTCTGTCATCGAGCTTTGCTTTCAGCAGAGGACTCCCTCTTTCTAAACAGAGTGCTGCTGACTGTAGGCTTTGTGAATTCCTGGCAGCACTTTTGCTTCTTTTGGGCCTATGTGCATTCATGTGCTTGTCTTCCTGGTCAGTATCTTCTGAAAAGAAAAGAAAAAAATCAGATAAAATCTTTATAGTATTAGTGCTTCAGCCTTATTTTGACTAAAGGGCATTTGGAAAATTCCTATCTTTGCTCACCAAAGACTGTTTTTCTAGGACCTAATTGTTACCTCTTGATAAATCCATGCTTAATACCTTTGGCGTTACAGTGTCTTGACCTGATTGTGTCAGTCTTGAGCCTGTTTATTGGTATCCTTATTAAAATGGTGAAAAATAGTGTTTGAAATGCTACTAAAAATGCTATAAAAGCTTTAAATAAGCCTGCCAGGCTTTGGAGAAGTCTGCCATCAAGAAAAAATACTGAATTATCTGAGTAGACTATTTTGAATATTCATACTGAATTGCACAACCTCTGTTTATATGCTTTTGTTTAAGCATAACTATTTTTGTTCATGTATAAAGTAATTAAAAACAGATCACAACTGCTGCAGTTCTGTTAAAGCTGCCTCCTAAGCATTGATAGAAGGATCCTACTGGGAAAAATCCTTGGTGCTGAGGAAAGGCAATATTCTGTGATCTCGGTGACAGTGATTTCAACTTGAAATGCAAATTAGATTTAGGAACCAATTTGCATTTGCACACTGGGAGTTTTAATTAGGAAAACTGAATTGGAGCAAATTGTTAATGATGGTAAAGTTTCACAGCATTAGCAAGTCAAGTCATTCTACTAGCATTTTCCCCTCTCCAAATACTTACTTTTCTATTTCTAAACTATTTCAATTTAAGACAATGTTGACTTGAAATCAACCCTAAATTTGAGTCCTACTAGAGTCTTCTAAATTTTTTTAACTATCCTATTACATTTTCCTGCTAGCAAAGGAGCTATAGCTATGTCTGACTGCATTTCTCCTGCTAAAACCTGGCAGCACTACAGCTTGAAGATCATGTCAAGGCTCATTCCACTAGGAACAGAACAGCCTTGGCTGCTAGCCGTAGATCTGTCCCTATCCAGGAGATTTGCAAAGTGGCCAAATGCTGTCCTTTGCATACATTTATAAAGTGCTGGTGCTTTAGATGTAACATCTCGATGATAAGGGTTTGTTTTGTTTGTTTTTTTTTATTTTTCTTGGGGGGTGGGAGGGAAAAGGGACGGCTCATTTTACAAGACTAAATGCTTTGAAGTACTTGGGATGGAGTCTACTGGGAAACAATAAGAAAACACATATTCCCAAAACAGGGACTCAACATTTTTCTTTCTTGTCGTTTTTTAGCTTCCCAATGAACAGAAATATACTCTACTCTAGACATCATTTATTTAAGTTGTCCACTTCTTAAAAATATTTTGTAGTAAGCAGTTATCCTAGATTTTAATATAAACATACATGATGTACGAGGCCACACATTACTGCTTTCCCTGTAAAGGGCACTGCTGGCCTTGATTTCTTTTGTTACTTCTTTTAAAAACATTTTATTTCCAAGGCCTCCTTTGAGCTCTTGAGCTCAAAGGCTATGAATCCACAAAATACTTGTAGATAACCAAATTACTTCCCTGCAAGGTTTGTACTTTGGAAGGAAGCAGATCTTGCCTCCTAGGTCAGAAGGATTTTGTAACTTTTTGTGTGGATATTTTTAAAGGGAATTGTTGCTTAAATGTCCTTCTTTTTACCCTTGAAAGTGCTGAGGCACTGCTGTCAAATGCTAGGACGTGTCTAGGTGCTTGAGTGAGGTACTTCAAAGCTCAAATTATGTAGCTCATCTCATGCTGGAAATATGTGTTCCAGAAGGACAATCAGAGAGGAGATGTAGATGTCTCTGAGAATAGCTAATTAATATCTTTTTTTTTTACTCCTGTTCTCATTTTGTTAATATGTCATAACTTTTCAAAAAGGGATAAACAACCTGACTTTTACTGGCCTACAGTCACACCATGTTTATCAAACACAGATGAAAATTGCTACAAATCTCTTTTTGTAACCTTGATTTTGGCTTTTATGGCTAAAGGTAGTGTAGTGAAAATGTTTCATTAGAGTATATGTGGTTTCACTTGCTTCCCTTCACCCGCTTCCCTAAGGATTTCTGACTGATTCCAGGGCCTCTTCTCCGTACTGAGATAGCAGTTTGTTGCCTGCTAAAGAAGGGGGAAGACTTTCATGTGCTTTTCATGTTGTTCTTGATTGCATTTTCAGGACAGGTAAAAACCACACATATAAAACTTGTTTAGTTTTTGATCTAGACCATTCATGGCAACATTTTTAATTTCTTTAGATATCTTGAAATTTGCTCCTAGAAGCAAAACATCAATGCTCACAAACAATGAATAAATTAGTGATTGAGGAATCTGATTCCACTGTGAATAGTGGTTCTTGATAGGAGGGATTACCACAATAGAATTGAGCCATTGAGGAGAAGTTTCTGGTATACTGGAGTGCTGCATATTGAGCTTCTCAACCTTGCACTGTCATAGTCACTTACCAAGGAAAAACTTACAAATTGTTCCCATTTTGGATGCTTCTATTATGTAATTTTGTTCTCCTTCTCTCTGAATTAGAGAGTGAAATTTTCTGATGTGTGTAATTTCTTGACTTGAATTCTTTATTGCTAACCTTTGTCTCTTCTGTTTCATAGGAGACGATACTTTAAAGCTATGGGATATTAGACAATTTAAAAAACCTCTAAATTCAGCAGATGGACTGCCCAGCTTCTTTCCAATGTAAGTATTCTAATTTATTCTAATAAAGTATTCTAATTTATTAATCAGCAGAAATAGCAGTATTTTTGCTGAATGGAAGAGTTCTGATGGAGTTCTTATCCTCAGTTGTCCCTAAGTCCACAGTTGTGCAGAGAGGACTGTACAAGGAGAACTGTGAAGTGACAATTCTCATCTATTTTAGGGATTCATGTTGCTTTAAAAGATCTTACTTTTGTGATACTTCAGTCTCATATGTCTTAAGTCTAATTAGATTAGTAACATTTCAGGAGGAGGCCCTTATGTGTGTAATGAGATATAGATGTAAATCTTATTCTTATTTAGTCTGTAATTAATAAAAAAAGAGCTGAATGAAAAACTAGACATAACACGAAGGTACATGATATGAATTCAGGTTACAGTGTCAGGAGTGCTGGTTTTGTTTTGCTGTATAGTGCTAAGTATTGTTTTCAATATTTTTATTGGTCTGATCTGCATTTCTATTGCTGTAATGCAGCCAAATCCCCTAAGGACAGTTTGTAATTTTGAAATAAGATCTTAGAAAGACAAGTCATGGACAGCTCAATCTTAACTGCAATCTGTAACACAGAGGAAAAATAAACAGAAAAATATTTTTGGCCAGTGTATAAACACACCACCTTGCATCACTGAAGAATGTATCATCAGCAAAACCAGATTTCATGATGAGCACATTTTTTTACTTAAGATGACAGCCAGATTTTAAAGTACTTTTTTTTGTTGTTTGTTTCTTGTACTGAAAAGCTTGCAAGACTTTTGAGTGGAGGAGAATTTTGCTGGGAGGAGGATTTTTATTGAATCTACCAGTTTTGCACATCTTGTGCACAACTGTAGTAAGAATTGTAACAGATAACTCTAATTGATAAGTACAGCAATAAGTGACAGCTCACAAAATACTTTTCAAGTTTTGTCTGGAAAGGACTAAAAAGTAGAAAAAATTGTTTTAAGGAGTGCAATTTATATCTAAGTTCTTGATATGTTAATTATTTATCTGCCCTGTAAGATTCTTTGTTTTCTTCAACAGGACAGATTGTTGTTTCAGTCCAGATGATAAGATCCTTGTCACAGGCACCTCTGTCAAGAAGGGTGGTGGCAGTGGGAAGCTGTTTTTCTTTGATCGTGAGACCTTCCAGAAACTGTATGAGATAGAAGTTACAGATGCGGTATGTATTTTAGTTTAATCATCGCTTCAAAACATGAATGAAATCATATTCATATGCTGCTTTTTCCTTATACAGGTCATTACCTACTAACACTATTCTGATTTTCCTATTCCACGATTAAGAGATAGGGCTAGAGTAATCTGAATAATTGTTTCAATTAAATAAAAAAGAAATCCTAGGACAAGGTGTTTAGGCAGTAGAGCTTCCCTGCTCTGGTGTTAGCATTGCATTTCTCAAGGATTTCTGTGAACCCTTCTAGATCTCTGAAGTGAGACACAAATCCTAAAATATGTAGATGTTTATTTGTTTACTTCACTAGTTATCATGATGAAATGGCTTACTGTGACAAAACTAGCTTTTGTTCATGAGACCAGATTAGTGGTTACTTTAGAATGTGTCTCTAGCTTGTCTAAATGCAACAATTTGCTACAAAAAGAAGGCATTATTAAGAAATCCATCAAAACCACTATTTTCACCAGTTACTACAAAAACCTACAGCTGTGAACCTGTTAGACAGAAGAGTCTGTTCATGGCTTCAGCTGGCTACCTATTCCCTTGTGCAGAAGGGAAAAGCTCAATACCATAGGTGAAAAAGTCGTTTTACTCTTGTGATGTACAAGTAAACTTATGGATGATAACAAACACTCATAAGGTGTGTTATTTCACCCATAGGAGTGGATGAAATTACAACAGAATTGCCACTAATAAGTATGTCAATGTGTGCTTATGTCCCTTTAGTTGTTGGAGTATTTCAGGTTATTGGTTTTGTCACTTTGTTTCAGAATACCATTTTCTCCTTCTGCATATTTTTTAAGCAAGCACAGCAGGTTTTCCTAGCACAGCAGACCAAACCTCCTTCTGCTGGATGTTGTTTTCACACCACCAGCTTTGTATTATCTTGTCTTTTCAAATCCCGCTTTCTCCATTAGTCCATCCCAAGGCAAAATGGGATCTGCTTACAGATGGATTTCTTGTATCTATAGTTTTGGTGGCAGCTGTCTCGGAAATTAAAAATGCTGAATTCTTACTAAAGTAGAGAACACGTGTTTTTTCCTGGTGCAGAAGAACACCTGTTTTCATCTTAAACATATAAACTAAATAGAACAGGGTTTTATATGACTTTGGAAGTTTAACTTACTTCTAAATAATTTCACCAAATAAAGCAGAAATTGGCTTTTATGTTTTTCTCCTGTGGAACATGACAAACCACAAACCAAGCTAAACTCATGAGAATTTCTAGGGGATTTTTATTTTCTGATAGAAGCTTTATAACCAAGTATTTATAACTTTTTTCTGAGAGAAAACATGAATGCCTCAGTATCTCCTCTGAAACTTCATAACAGAGAAGAGGAAAACAGCTACATAAGATAAAGTGCAAGATTTTTTTTTAGGAGCTCTCCTGCCTGTTGTCACCAAAACCAAAATAGTTTCATAATTCCATTCATAATGAATTTGAACTCCTTAGACCTGAGTGTTTGGAGGTGGTCATGATAGTTTCTCCTTTTAGTGATGGTCATGTCAGTAACAGTGTGCAGAAACTTCACTTAAGCTCTAAGGCTGCAAGAGGGAAAAGCTTGTCAAAGGTGGATCCTGTGTCCCAAAACCATTTAAATATTGAGAAATACTGCTCGCCAGTCTTTTTATGCATTCAAAGAAATTTTTGTTTTCATTTGGTAACTTTGTCTTCTAAGTCTGGAAAATTAAGGGTCTGTTTACCTGCCAAGATATTTTGTGCTACAAGGGAGTCCACAAAAGATTCCTTAGCTCTCAGTTTCTCTTAGAATCAAGAGCTAAATTTCTGTTCTATGTTTGAAAATGCAAAAGAGACGTGAAATGGAGACCCAACAGTAAGAAACTGTCAATAAGCAATTTCATTGGGGCCATTAATATAGTAAAATTTTAAGTATGTGTACAAGTCTAAGGAGGTTCATAATTTTATACTATAAATTTGTATAGGTGCTGATATTTATATAGTACTTTTTAAGACTGTAGTAAATCACTTTGATCTATAGAGTTTTAGTGCTGCTGGCTTTCTTCATTTGTAGTTATAAAATATAAGACTGTCATTCTTCTGCTTTGCACAGTGGAAATGAAAATAATGGAACTAAAAGGTGAAGAATTTAGACAAATACTGATCTTATGACATAATTTTCAGTGAGTCAGCGTACCAATACCTGCACAGGTCTGTCTAGCTTATAACTTTAACTCTACACATCTAAGGAAAACACATTTTAGCATATCAATCTGAATCTAAAAGAAGAAAAATTCCTATAAGTGGTTGTACAAAATAAAAGCCGTATATTTTTTCAAGGTCTTTCTACTGTTTGTATCTTTTGGCTTTTTCATTAGTGTTCTTTACTTGTTCTTCTCAAATTGCTGTGTTTGATGAAATATAAACGCATAAAGGCATGCTAAAAGCAAATGAATGTTCAAGAAGCTGGCTTTTATGTTCTGTAAGCAGTAAATGCTGTTTGTTGGAAAGATCATTGGTCTGTAAACTGGGAGATTAATATCTTGTGTGTAGTTTATCAAAGCATTTTTTTCAGCAGTGCAGTAATTACTTTCTTTTTACCGGCTGCTTTCCTAGTTTCCATTTTTTTCCCTTATACTCTCAAAAATAGCATTTAGCATTAGTGTAATTAAAGATAAACACATAATGTTATCCAAGACTTTAGTTTGTTTTCTACAACTCAATGTTACACTTCTTTACATTTTCCATATTACCTAGTACTGAAATACATAATTTTACTCTTTCTGTTTTGGGTTTTTTTAGGTATTACAGAGTTGAAGTTATGCTATGCTATACGTGTAATAAAAGCACAAGTGCGCCAGTGTCTGTCTCTGCAAAGAGCCTGATGTGCTCTCATTTCTAATGAAATAATTTCAGTGAGATTTAGTCCATATTGCCAAAGAAAAAAGGCATCTTTAGTAACTTTTTGAAGGTAATAGTGTAGCAGTTTAGTGGTAGAATGTATAAAATCAGAATAACAGAAAATCTACTGAGATTTTCTCAGTATAGTATAAACTATTCATGTGTTACTTTTTTAATTTCACAAGGATTTTTTAAAGGGAAATGCTAGCAAGCCTAGAAAATTGAAGAGCAGTAAAGGGCAGTAAACATTATCTTAACCCTCCTTGGTAAATAGCCAGTGAAATTGGCCTGTGAGTGAACTTGGTGGGTAATGAGAAAATATTTAATGGGAATGTTTGACCAAAGCTGTGTTTGGCATTCCTTTCCATCATACCACACAAACCTTTTTTCACCTTTTCTTTCAAGTTTTCATGGGAAAATCCATTACTGTTTCAGAGCTGATGGAGTGAAACTTTGTGGTTTTACTAATGGGCTAGCAGTCTGATTAGTTTCTGCTGTTGTGGCTGGGTACAGAATATTAATTTGCTTTTTTCCTCTGGTATTAGTGTTTTGGGTTTTTTTGTTTCTCAGCCACAATCTATGCTTAAACAGCTGTTTGAATAGAACATCAAACATCAAACACTTCTGAATGCCGTCCCACCATGTAGGCATTGGGACTTCTGTAGAATTCAAGCTCCTTAGATAAATAGCAATGCTTTTTGAAGAAAACTAATGTCAGAAGAGCTGGAGACCACAGGCTCTGTCTCTGGCCAGTAGCTGGAGGAGGTGTGACCAGGACAAAGACAAAATTGTTGGTTCTTCTCTGACCATCCTTTCTACTTTCAGTGACTCCTGTTTTCGCGATATCTTGATGCAGATAGTGGAATTTTGCAGTTAATAGCACTCAGTGAATTCTTTCTCTCTTTCCCTGAGTTTATCAAGGAGAGAAATCACCCATTCTGCAGGTTATGGCAGGGTCCTTTACTTACTGCAGGTTACATCAAAATTACATTGGGGTTGGAACTCCTGCCTCCCACTCTCATAAGAAAGCTGGTGCTGTGTGTACAGTGCCCCAGCCTTGCTCTGGCTCAGTGTATACTAGTAAAATTGGAGATTTTGAGGGATTTGTACTGCAACAGTGGTAATGTTTACTAAACTGTACAGAATTCTGTCTTTTTAATGGAATTTGAAAATATTCTGTTATGAATGTTTTCATAACATTTTATGAAATGTTTTTTCTCTTTTATCTTGACAGTATTATTTATGAAGGTTCTTCTGTTCCCTGTCAATGTTCATAATAAAAGAAGTTTATTAAACTTTATCAATTTGAGCACTAGAGGCTTATTTAATCTGGAATATTAAGTGCACACTGAGTAAAGAACCTTTCTTTACTCAGTTTACATGGTTAAGGAGACAAACTGGTGGCAGGAAACAATACTGCCAGAATATGGGGGTACAGAGCTTAAGTCCAGAAATTCAGAGGCTGTTTCCCTTTCTTTTTGTCAGGTAGTGTGAGAGGCAGGAAGACCTGTAGCTGCTGTGGAATGAGGTCTCACCTTTGGGATATGCAGTCTGGAAGGGAAGGGAGATTTCATTGCCAGATGAGGGCCAGGGAGGTTTTATTCCTAATTCTTGCTTTGGTTATGCAAGCATGAGATCTTCATGGGAACCAGTTAAAAATACCTAGTGTATGGGAAAAAGAAATGGGTACACAACATTTACCCCGGTGTCAGTTTAATTTTAAATAGCTGTGGATAGGCACTTGAATCACTCTCATATGTCTGTCATTCATTTGGCTACTTCCAACAGATCACCCAGTAGTTATCCTTATTACAGACAAGATTGATCTTGGCAGCAGTAGAGTACTCATTTTCCCCATATGGAAGGGACAAGTATTACACCCCATTACTGCCAAGCAAGAATGGGCACTGAGAAAGAAAGAAAGAAAAGAAAAGAAAAAAAGAAAAAAAAGAAGAAAGAAAAAAAAATTGGTTGTATAGTTGTAGGAATTGCTGATTTTTTAATGTAAATTTAAATATCCCACAGAATATTGTAGATAAGCAGCAGTCCAAAACTATAGATTTATGGTTGTTTTGGGAAACCTATTTCTGTTAGGAGGACTCTGCAATATTTTCTTAGTTTCTCAAATATAAGCAAAAGTTAAATTATTAAATACTTCTGAAAATACCTCTAAGGGATGTTTCAGGAAGGTCTTCTGAGACAAGCTATAAATAAAGCTTCTTTTTAGATGAAAGAATGAAAAGGAAAGAAAGAATAAGGAATATGAACCTTCCAGCATCCTTCATGCGTGGTTGCTTTAGGATTGCAGTATTTCTTTCCTTGACCTTAAATAATATCATTTACTATTTATAAGGTGCAGTAATCTAGTAAAGTGCTTTTCCACTGTGGCCCATTTCACTGAGATTTAAAGCTTTTCTTTATTTAAGAAAAATAAATTCTTTTAACTTCTCTAAGAAATCATCATGCAACTTCTGTTTTGTTTTTGTTTTTAAAGCCATTTGTTTAGTGTTTATGGAAAATCCGTATTTTCCACAATATGTAAGTTAATGCAATATTTAAGGCCCAGTAAATTAATATTTTTTTTAAGTGAACAACCCTCCAGTATAAGAGGTGAATTACAAGAATGTGTTTTCTTTTATAGTGTGGTTACCTGTCAATTTTTATTTTCTGCTTCCATATGTATAAGGACAATGTGGTCCTTCCTTTTGTGTATCCTGGAGCAGCATGTACTTTGTTTTAGGGGAGATGTCACTAGAGGTTTGAGGTATGCAAAGTAATAAACTGTGAGGGTTTTGTCCCTGTAACAAGGAGTGGGAGTGGACATGAAGTTTGTCTTCCTTAATTTTATGATATATGAAAGTGTGGCTGTAATTTTAACAGACCAAGTGTTTGAAAATGCCTGACGCTGCAGTTACAAGGAAACAGGTTGCCACCTTGATTAAGTTACCTTTTTTATTAAACAAAAAAGGAAAATATTGTCCAGTGGCTCCATGCTCTTGTAAAAATATATTTTATAGCTGTACCTTGAAAGTTGAGTAGTAGAGTATTGTTATCCATGTTTTCTGTATTGAAATCCTTCTTCAAAATAATGGCATCTGAAAATATTTTTAGGGTATTTCTGGTTTCTACATAGAGAATTTTAAGTTTTATCCACTTCTGGTCCATTTTCCATTGAATATTTCCACACATTTCCTGAGTCATGTTTCACAAGGGAAAAACATTAGTATTCTTTCCTCCACTACTGTATTCTCAAGAGTATTTTGAATCTAATGATAGCAGGTCACTACATTGTAGATACTCCCTAGCTTCCCACCTTATTTATTGTAGTTGGCTCTTTTCCTTGGAAGAGCTCCAGCGGAATCTTGAATGTGAAGATTTTTGCAATTGGGGTTTACAGTAGATTTAAAAATATAATATTAGTACATTTCTATTATGTGAGCAGCCTTTTTTTAAATCAGAGCATACATAGTATGAACATGTGTTAACTGTATTTTTGCTCAAGAGAAGAAACAAGATGGAAGCATTTGTTATTCAGCATGGCAGACCTTTGAAAATGGCATACTTCTAAATCTGTTACTTAACTTCTTTATTATTGTTTAAAACTCAGCAGTTTTATGAGAGTTACGCCGTTTTATCCTCTCTTCTGGTGCTTCCAGGAGGCTGACCAGGTATTTCCAGGTGGAGCAGCATGGCAAGCCAGGTAGATGGCTATTGTATCACCACTCTGCTCTAAGACACCACTGGAAAGAGATTACAGAGTGTGCAGTAGGAATTGGCATAATTGTCAATGATCTTTGATAATTGTATAGAAATGATGGTATTTCTGCAGATAAAATTGCTATTATCTACAGATTGGAATTTCAAGTTTCTGATTTTTCAAAAAATTTTTCACTTAAATTCCCATTGCTTAGAGCTGGAAAAATATTATTTGTTAACGTGGATGAAAATGTGTTGAAACACTCGCTTAAAAGTCTATAGGGCCTGCTTCTGAACTTCATGGAGTGTGCGTGAGAGAAGTGTTTTCTTTTAAAGCATTAAGATCTTTGAGACAGATCTTTTCCACTGCCTCTAAGTTAGAATGCATATGGATCTTTCCTCATCATGAGACTTTTTGCATATTTTGATTAATTTTCCTCTCTTTTCTTAAGTAGTGTATGCATTCTTGCTGGGATGTATAAAATAAAACATGGCAGAGGTTTTTTTTGGTTTGTGAAAACTGTGAGCCACATAAAACATGTCTGTGAAAGTTTGTACAAAGACTAGATTCATATCCACTGCACAGCAGTCCAAATATTTGAAGTTTCTAAATGGTTCCACACCTTATTGTAAAATGGAAAAGCTTGAGAGCCCCTGCTTTAATATCGTTCCTAATTACAGAAGTTGTTTAAAAGGAGTAGTAACCAAACAGGAATGGGGAACAATCTTGTGGTAGTGGGAAGCTGTCTTCAGGAGTTGGCATTTAAACATTTGACATTTTATTCAAAGATATCGAAACTGTATTAAATAAATGGAGGCGTTTTCCTGAAATTAGTTTGTACATTTCTCTTCTCTTATGGGGAGACATATTGCTAAAGTCAGAAGGTCTTAATATACAAGTCCTAGAACTGTGGGAGATAAAGGTGGAAGGCTACACTGAGATTTCATCCCTCTATCTAGCCCAAGTTTGAAATTGCTTACCCCTCTCAAATACAAATATTATATAAGTTTAGGTAATAGATTATGTTAATTTGGAAGGTAATTTATTATAAGCTTCCTAAGTAGTATTTGAGCTCCTGTGCTTCAAGCGCAACAGATACTGCAAGTGGTTCTTCACCGTAGATATGTAGGCCAGTTTTATAGGAGAAAGGACAGAATAGACGTGCTAAGTAAACTAGTTGCATGCATGCTTGTGCTGATTTTGACAGACAAGGCTTTTTTCAGAAAGACTGGAATTTGTAGTGATTGCATTTAAGATAAGGACTCAGTTCAGTCAGAAAAGCCCCACTTAGTGGGGTCACCTGTCCTTACGGAATCCTCGACCACGGTCAGAATGTCATTTTACATGTTTGCTGCTGACATGTCCCTCATCTGACTGCCTGGACAGCCAAGTGCAGTGAATCCAAGCAGTGCTGTTCAAACAGAGCCCATCACATACCGTCACAGCCACTGAAGCAAAGCTTTCACATGGGAAAGAGAGAAGGTTTGTTTAGGTTTTTCTGCTCCTGACCGAAAATATTTTCTTAGGTCAGCAGCTCCTGCTTTCACTTTTTTATTGTGTAGCTTCAGAACAGATTCTGAGGAATTATTTATGAGATTGTAGGTTAGGGAAGGGATAAGCAACAAAGGCAAATATACAATTTTTTCTGTTTAACCCCTATTCAGTTTTTAAGTATCTCCAGAGCTACACCTGATCTTTGAAGCTAAGGTTTTCAAGATTTGTTGGGCAGTTTTAGAAGTTTGTGTCTGCTGTATCCTTTCTGCACTAGTACTATTCAATATGGGTACCAGGATTCTTTATCTTCAGCTGTGGAGTTTCATCTAAGTAGCACAACAGGCTCTAATATGGATCCTCATTAGTTTTCTGTTTTTCTTTTATAGCTATTTTGGCCACTGTAGGCTGTAGGGATTCACCTGACCAAATATAGATGTCTACAGCTGATCCAGTCACCCTAGGCTCCTTTTCTAATCAACAGAGAAAAATAAACATATTCAGACTGTGATTTTATCCCATCCTAAAATAGACCTCTCAAATAGGTTAGCAGAAGTCCACTGTAAAATTCTTATTTCTCTCTGTTGACTTTAAAGGGAGACATTTGTAGACATTCAAAGAATAGATCTCCAAAGATTAAAAGTGTAGACATGTTAAGTTTGATGAAACAAGTTACACCTAAAGTCTTCACTTCCCTTCGTGGGTGTTTATTGTCTTCTACCAACGCACTGGAACATTTAATCTCTCATTTTCTGACCTTGCCAATAGCAAAGTAGGAGATAATGGATTGCTTTTGCATTCATTTCTGTTGATTTAAGAATTTTTGACTGTAGGCAATTCACAGGAGAAAAGCCTGCCAGTCCGTGAAAGGCTTGTGCTAGCTGAGAGCGAAGCCTACGCTCTCTTACTTGCACCTGATTTCCCAACAACTGTCAAAACATCAGCAGCTTCACCATGGAGTTACTGAACTTCATCTAAAGTGTAAGGCTTTTAAAGAAACATCAAATGCTCATGAATTCTTGTTTCATAGGTTAGAGATGTGTGAAAACCTAGGATTAGCATGCTTCCTTTCCATTTTCAGTATTTATCTTAAATTAGGAGTATTTTTTCCTAGTGGCTATTTGGTAGATCACTTTTGATTTTCTGTTTATAGGTGGAATGTTGACTGCGCATTCAGCACAGGGAAAGTATGAATATTAGCTCTATGTCAGAATCATTTAGTAGAGATTTCCAGTTTCTCAGGGTAGTTTAGTGTAGGGATGGAAGCAGATAGATGTAGTCTGTAAGGCAGATTTATTGTTAGTGTTTTCATTTAAATAGTTGCACTAACAGCCATAGGAGGAGACAATAATTCAGTGGACTTTGCCTAAACGTCTGATAGCTGCTCTTAACTCATTAGTCATATCTGGTGTTTTGGAGTAAATGTTTAAGCCAGTCAAACGTCAAGAACAGCCAGGGAAGAGTGAAAATGTGTACCTGAAGTGAATAGAAAGAAAAATGGAAAATGTTTATTCCAAGAGTGCATAGCTGATATGGAAGCACGTTTGCCTTCCCTCTTACCTGCATGACAGGAGAAGATTTAGTAATGAACTTGAAAAAGCTGATACATTATCATGATTTATCTGAAAATACACTTTACATGAAACGTTCATTTTCAAAGATAACTGCATGGTACTTAACGTTAAAACTTAACTGCCTTTAGGGAGAAAGCGTAGTTTCCAAAGAAAACAGTGCCTGACTGAGAAGCACTAAGACCTCCTGAAGGAGGGAAAAGAAGTTAAAACATCACTGTAAAATAGGACCCCTCTAATTTATTTTTCATTTTGCAGTAGCAAGGAGAGAATATAGTCCTGTTGACCTAAGTGCTCTAGAAGTCTATGGTGATTCCTATTTATGTCCAAAATATATAAGTTCTTGGAATATTTTGGAAAATGGTGAAATTATTATCATGCCAGTCTTGTTACAATTATGACCCCCATTATGCGTACACACATACATGCCTGTTTAATGAAATTTTGCTAACAGGAAAAGATTAACTGTTATCATGGGGCTTGTTTAAGTAAAAAGTTAGTGAGATGTTGTTGAATTCAGCTGAAATGCACCAAATAAAAACCAATTCAATGCTTTTGTACAAGATCGGCTCACAGATATGTAAAATGTCAGAATAGGAATTCAAGAAGACAGTGATGGACAGACACCTGAATCTTCCCTTAATCTTTTGCAGCAGAGTGAAGGAGGATAGAGGTGAATAATGCTTTCAAGAGACATTCTTTATGTATGTTCTTGTTATTTTGTTACATAATGAGCAACCTCATTATAAGCAACCATTTTGGTAGATTCAAAAGATACTAATAAGATTAAGTGACTGCTCAGGCTCTGAAGTGCTTCAGAAAAATCTTTTAGGTTTAAGATGTAACATTTATGTGAAGACTGTATGTACTCTGTAATTCACAGGAACTGGGAATACTTGCTGCATGATGCAGCATTAATTAATGCATTTATGGTCTTTTTATATTTTATCACAGCACATCCTCTCCAAAGCTATTCACCATCCAGTTAATCACTGCCAGTGTGTGATCTCTAACCATTCATAGTCCCTCTTGCTAGAAGTAATTAACTTTCCTGCCTGTCCTGTACTGACCCCTCTGAGACTCTACTTCCCTTCCTGGATCAGCTCTATCCACTCTCTAAAACTATGTGTTTTTATCTGAAGTGTGGTCACTGAATTTTGCCTTTCCTTTTGCAGTCTCAAACCATCTTTATAAGCAATAATCCAGGAAAATTCTTCCAGTCCTTGACATCAGTGTGTAATTTTCATGACCTTACCAGCTTCATAGTTTCATCTTAGGGGGTAAATTTTCCACTCCTATGCCACAAATCATTTAAATCTTTTCTTGCTGACCTTGTAAAATGCCCTCTCTGTGTTGTTTACTCCTGTCAGGGTGTTGCCCAAGTACTCTGGAAAGTTTCAGTTGAGGTAATTAGCTTTTGCTTGCTAACAAATCTGCTTCGTTATTCTTCACAGTGCCTGTTAAACACAGGGCTGTATTCCTAGGCCAGAATAAGTGTCCCATTCTGTGTTACAGAAAATGAGGCTTCAGTTTCTCATTTAGAGACACTGCTGTTAACTCTTGTCAGAGCACTATTACTTGTTCAGTATCAGAAAAGCTGTATGTGTAGTTGCATAGTGAACTCACCTAGATGGAGAATAACCTGACAGAAAAATTATTTGGTGTTGTTTACTGTTTACCTGCAGCAACAGCTCTGTTCACATGACTCAAAGGGAAGTACAGAGCTGAGAACAGACTGACAGGGGTGAGACTATTTGGGAGCCACCCCAGAACTGCCTACAGACAGCAACAGCCACCCACTGAATCTGTTCTAACCTCTTTCACAGTGAGAAACAAGAGGGTAAACTTGCAATGTTTCTCTTTTGGGTAATATTTTTAATATTTTCCCTTTCTGTCTTCACAAAAATATTTTTGCAGTGTTTTCCCAGTATTTCCCAATGCAAGCTACTGTGTTTGTGTATGAATAGACATTGCCAAAGGCTTTTCAGAGTTATTTAATTTGAAGAACTTAATGCTTTTGCCATAGTAAAAATGCAAAACAACTTTCAAATCATTACTAGTAATTATCTTTTGTAATTTTCTTATAATCACAAAGCTGGCCACATCAATCTGTGGAAAAATTATTTTCAGGATTTTTTATGACAGGCTTCCAGGACTTCATGCTCCAAAAGCATAGTGTCCAAAACATTCAGCCATCACAGAAGTCGTTTTTTCAAATGTTGAAGATGTTTGTGTAATGATGCATTCTGCATTTTATCATTCTTCTTTGTTACAAGTCATTTTCCATTTGCTAAGCTATGACCTGACATTTTATTACTTTCAGAATCTACATAGGTTTTTCTTGTTTTAAATGGAAGAAAATTATTTGCAGTTTGTGGTTTTTAGATTGTTTTTATAGTAGGGCTGGTTGTACATTGAAAGAGGCTGTCAAGTTTCCATCCTGGAAAGTGTTAAGAAACAGACAGGGTGATATCCTGAGCTGTCTGTAGTACCTGACCATGCTTGGAGAAGGATGGTTGAACTCATCATCTCCAGAGCTCTCTTCCAAGCACAACCATTCTAGAGTTGCAAAAAATTCAGTATCAGTAGATTGGTACCTACCTACATGCGCACATAGGCAAAGGCAGGAAAACAGTTCTTTATCTGCAATTAACATACTTACTTGCCTGGGGGAGGTAGGACCTTCTTTGACATGAAATTTGATATTTAGCATTTCAAGTGATTAAGATGACTACCTGAGTTATTCTAGGTGGAAGCAGTTGAGAAGTTAGAGGCATCAAAGAATAAATGTTCTTTAAGTGTTAATTATTTTTGTGTGATAAAGATTCTCCTTACCCTTCTCTCCCAGTATTAAGACCTAGCCAACAATCATCCCTTTGTTGTACAGTTATTTAGAATTTTGACTTCTTTAGGATTAAATGGTTGGAAAATTTTTTTAGGATATAGTTCAGGGATTCAGTATTTTGGTATTTTTGAAGAATTGTCAGTTTCTAAAATAATCTAAAAACCATAGAAGTAATTTTTATTATTTCTTATAAAGTAGGTTTATATACCAGTGGATTGATAAAATTACTTGCATGTTCAGAACTTGAGTTTGTTTAGTTTTTAACAAATTATATTCTGGGAATGTTTTATGGTTTCAAAAGATTTATAGGGCTACATTTAATGGCAGTTTCTTTTGCCTGCTCTGTAGCACGTGCCATGGTGGTTTTAAGTGTGCTGTGCATGTTTGACAAGTTAGAAACTCAGCAAACCCCATCAGTGCTGAGCCACACTGTCTCAGGCTTGTTTTTGTTGGCTGGTATCCACTACCATGCTATAAAATACATTTACTTGACAGAAGAAAGTGGAGAACCACATTAACTACAGAGTTTAAAAAGGCTGGCTAACCACATGCAATAAATATTAATAAAAGAAAGGGCCACCCACCTTTGACCTTCAATATTTGTTACTAGCTCTGATGTTTTAGAATTACTTTAGCATTTTGAGCATTACATAACAATATGTAAGACTGTTACTTAAATCCAACAACTTATTAGCAACTCTGTCTTGTGTACTTCAGGTTTACCTTTAAAAATGTTGTTCTGTAGTTTTCTTGTAATAAGCAAACCAAGTTTATTTGTATCTGCAAGTAAATGGGGAAGTGTAATGTTGTATGTTGTGTGTATGTAGGAGGATGCTTTGCTGGGGAGCCTTGTAAAAAATGGCTGTTTGATTAATGAAACTTCGTCCCACTCAGTATTTCTTCCTAAAAGAGAATACAAAGCAGAAAAAACAGCTTAGGAGAGTGTCATGCATCATGTTGTGGTAAAATGAATTTCTGATTCATGATGGCTGAATGGGCTTCAGAATTTTTTCAATATTTTTAATGTTATGTGTCTGCTAGCATAAAAAAAGTGGAGGCTGGACCAAACCAGAAATAGTATGGAACATACACTGGGAAGTTGAAAGGAGAAGAAAGGGAAGGCTAGAAAAGGGAGCATTGTTCTGTGAAATACTAACAAGATAATGCATCTTGCTAGCTCTGGATACATTTGTTACATAAGTGGCACAAACCAACTTCAGCATTGGACAATATCCATTTAAGGCATTACTGTGTGTCAAAAATATATACTTTCTTTTGTGTTTTTGATGAGATATCTTGTCCTTTGTGGTAGATTGTTCCCACTTTGGCTCTCTGGAGTCAGAAGTTTGAGTCTTAGAGTTTCTGTGCTGTCCTGCTGAATCAGACTGAGAACAGTACTCACATGGAGATTCAAAGTCACATGTAGAACAATACTCTTAATGTCTGAAAATGAGTTTCCCTGCTGACCAGAAGGGTGACAGTACTGTGAGACACTGGCTTCAAATACGAAGTTCTTAGTGTTGTGGGGAAGAAAGAAGCATAAGTGAAAATCAGCATCTCTTCCGTTCCTGCAGTCAGCAAGTGAAAAGGTCAACAGTGTATGACAAGAAGGAAAAAAACAGATAAAGTGATGAAGTGGAAGAATTAAGAATTAAAAATACGAGTACAAAAGTCATGAGGGCCTGAATAGCTATAGCTTATCTGAAGCACTTAATTGTTCTCCTTCAAATCCCTCTTTAACTTTCCATTTTATTGTGCCCATGAAGATCCTGGCAGCAAATCTTCTGTAGAAACCACTAGTTATCACACTGTCTCCAATTTTTACTTCCTTCACTGCCTACATGCTGGTGTTGTCTCTCCTTTTATATTGTATTCTACTCTGGCGTTATTCATTCACATATTCACATGCTCTTTCATATGTTTAAGCTTGGTCCTGCTCCAATGTGATGCTTTCTTTGACAATGTGAATATTAATTCTAAGATTCAGATGAGTGACCAACTAACTGTCAATGTCTCGCTCTATTTCAGAGTGTTGTGCGTTGCCTTTGGCATCCTAAGCTGAACCAGATCATGGTTGGTACTGGAAATGGTTTAGCCAAAGTGTACTATGATCCTGTCAAAAGCCAGAGGTATGTAATTATGATTTATTGTGGGGTTTTTTCCTCAAATTTACCCTGATTCTGTGATTCAGTGATTATACTAAGAAATGAGTAGAACTGGTTTGGTAACATTTGTTTTGCAGAGTTCTACTTATTCAGCAGCAGTAGAAAGAGAAAAAAATATCCTAAAATGTTTGCTTATGAAGAGTGGCACTTTTTCCACTGGACTTTTCCTTTTGCAGTATGCTGGCTGTTCTACCTGAATTTACAAGTGCTTTCATTTTTTAATTGCATGAACCTTTCATCCTGTCTGTTGGAGGTTGCCAAGGAAGGGAGTCGGTATTTATTGTATTTAGGTTTTTGTATTGTATTCAGGTTTCTTAGTGCATATTTTCCTCCTGAAGTAAAAATCTTGTTTAGGAGCATCAGACTTCAGTGCTAATGAACAAATGCTGGAAGACCCAATTTGACAATGTGCAAAGCAAGGAAACACATCCTCACCTTTCTTTTAGTCTTCTTCACCCCCTCATTTATCACACAAGGATTTTGTCTGTACATCTAAGAGAAAGGTGGTACTGATTTATCAGACAGTGACTTGCCAACCTAGGATGAAGAGGGCCTAAGAAAAGGGCCTATAAATACTTGTTTTGTGATTAATTTTCTTTTGCCGTCTGAATTGGCTGGAGAAGTGGGGCATTCTTCCTTCCTGTCAGCCAGGAGGAAATGTACAATTCATTGATACTGACTGGAATAAATAAGGTGTTCTTCCTATGTATGTGGTTTGCTGCCATCCAAAACCAAACTGAGTTAATGTTTTCTGGATATTTACTGTTACCTGGGAACTTCCATGTGAAAATAAACTCTGGTGTACAAGATTATCGGAAAGAAGTTTTATTTTTCTGATTTTGGCAGTTTAGAGAACATGGGAGTTGGGCATCATTTTTTGGACCACAGCGTCCTAGCACAGTTTTGTGCCTGGTTTATTTCCTGGTATTTACCATCAGGAGGTAAATACCACTGGCTTAAATCAATCTTGATGCAGCCAGGCTTATGCAGTCTTTCCTGCCTCAGTGTTACAGGCACCTCCGGTTAGATAATGGCCAACTCTGCTGCCTAGGAAGAATTATATCAGGAGCACATGAGTGCCCAAGTTTGGAGAGCAGCACTTCCAATGTGCACACTAAAATACTGTGGACAAATGAAATGTGAAATGAATCTTCCGTTCTTACTTCTGCATGTCATATAAACTGCTCTGTAACAGAAACACTGTAATCTCCCCACCGTCCTTCACATGAGCATGAACAGGCAAAGATACACACATTCATGAATATTTAGAGTGCTGTATAATTTTGTTGAGACTGTCTTGAATAAAAACTGGTTTCTGTTTGGTATAAACAGACTAACTGAACTGTTCTGTTTCGTCCTAGGGGAGCAAAATTATGTGTGGTCAAAACAAAACGAAAAGAGAGACAAGCAGAGACTCTCACGCAGGATTACATTATAACACGTAAGAAATTTAAACATATCTTTGTAGTAGAATCCTTAGCTCATTCTTAGGTTTGAAATTATTTTCAGATTGTTTAGCTTTATTTTTTTTTCCTCTAAAAACCAGTCTTTCATTGAGCATTGATCATTGGTGTCATATATTGGTGCTTCATAAAAAATTTTTATAGCGTTGCAGAAACAGAAAGGTATATCTAATCTGTATGCTCTGTAAAGTTGTTAATAATGGTTGGTTTATTGATTGTGGTGCTCCTGAAAGCCTCAAAAATTTTGGAGCATTTTTACAGCTTTAGTTTTCCATAACTTAATTGTGCAATGTAGGTGGGTTTAGGAAGAATTTTGCCTCTTTGCAGTACCAGTGACAAAATCAGAGATGGGAGGTAGGTCTTGAACAAATAGCAAATTATTTTTCAAAAGTTATAATTTACTGAAGTTATACAGGGTTTAAAATAGTTTAACTATCCTTAGCCTTGGGGATTTTTGAGCACTTATGTTTGCAGTAGGGATCACTGACACATAAGAAATTGTTATCATTGCTAGTATAGAATGTTCAATGATCTGCTTTTTCCCAGTGACAGATTTTACAATGGAATGAGGGAATTAACTGAGAGATCTTGACCAT
This sequence comes from Zonotrichia albicollis, assembly GCF_047830755.1. NCBI lineage: Eukaryota > Metazoa > Chordata > Aves > Passeriformes > Passerellidae > Zonotrichia > Zonotrichia albicollis. The sequence continues at coordinate 18,785,736 of NC_133860.1, forward strand.
CCCCATTAGCACTTCCTGCGTAGTGTTTTCTCATGTGAAATGAGAACAGTCACGTGGTTGTGGTGTCCTGCTTCTCTTCATCCTCTTCCATTTCCAGGGTGTTCAGTTCTGAATTCTAGTAGTCTTGGTTTTGCACATACTAAAGCCATTTCTCTATAAAACAAACAAGTTGTTTGGTAGCATAATAAGCATAAACAGGTTTAGAATGAAGAAGCTGGGGCAGTCTTGGCAACTAGACCCATATCAAGGCACTTTGGTTCCAGGTTCCCATCTTGGGCATTTTCCATCTGCAGCTGTCTCCAACCTACCTTACTGCTACAGATGTCCAGCTCCAGTTTTTGGGACCGTAAATTTAAGTAGCAACTACCAAGGATCAGGGATATTGTTCCTCATTGGGTGCTCTTAATGCATCCTTCATTGTAATGATTTGTGCGCACTGCCATTAGTGTTTATATTCTAAAGAACTTCTGTGATTTTTTAAAGCAAATTCTGCTTAAAATCCAGTGGAACTTGTGTGTTCAGTGGCATTTATAAATGTCATTGAAAGATGTAGGTCCCAGTTATGCAAATTTTTGGGATTTTATCACTGAGTTTTAGCTGATTAGCTGTTTCTTCCGCGTAATTTTGAAACTAAACAAAGATGCTTCCATATACATCAATGCAGAAAAATATTGTAAGGATTTGCTCAGCAAATTTTTAATTTTTTTGCATATTTTGGAAACTTTTCAGAGGTTAGATGTCTAAGTTTACAGGTAGAACTGGGAAGACCTGAAGATCTCTGAAGTGCTTTTGCAAAGTGAACTGACCCGTTTTTTCTTCTCTTTTTTCCCACCTTTTTTTCTTTCAGGTTTTTTTTTCCCGATCAGATTTCTTGTTGCTCTTTAATATCAGAATTGCCTGTAATGGCTACTTAAAATGCAGGAATGTTGTTTTAAGGGATTAAGTGTCACTTTTAAAACATAGGAATACACAGCATGGTTTTCCCTTAGACAACCTTGACTCCACAAATGGCAAAGGCTTGGATCTGTGTGTTAGTAACCTCAGATGCTCTGTGGAAACTGATCAACCTTAGTGCCTGCCAGAAAATTGTCACTGGCATTTCATACTTAATGAAGTCTGCAAAAATAAAACTTAAACATTTGTTTCCAAAGACCTGCTGTGTGTCACCAGGCTGTGACTTCATTCAGTCTAATAACTGAACAGGCTTGCAGAAATAAGCTGAAAACTCAAGCTGATAAGTGCCTGAATGCTACCTGATGTTTTTTTTTTAATTCAGTATAGAGATGATCTTCCTAAATTTAGGATTTGTTTGGTTATTTTTTGTCTTTATTGGATCATTTGACTGCTACCCAGTTTCCCAAGTTTGGGGAAACAGCAGCAATGAGCACACCTGCATGAGACCTCTAAGCCTCTCTGCAAGAAAGCCATGCCCATTTATGTGGTGTTTCTTTGTTGCTGACAAAGTACTCTCTTGTCTGAGTGGATCAAAGGCATTACTGTGACTCAAGATAACACTTTTATGAGGAAATAGAAGTTCTAAATCCTGACAATTTAGCCAGGCTTTCACAGTTATGTTATTTTTCCAATTGTGATTAATCGTATTATTTAAGAAAGAACATGATTGTGACTTCATGTGCATAAAGTTACATTTGGAATCATTGAGGAGTTTCTGCTCCACTCTTTCTCATATCCAAGAATGTATCAAGCGTCTTGTTGTGCTCTTAGAATATGAGAAAGCTGAAGAAACATGGGAAGTTTAGAAGAGAGTAACTGATAGGTCGCACAATGCTAATGTTGACAGAGGTATGAATGAAATATGCATAACAGTATTTCAGATGAGAGGCTCCTGCTTGTAGGAACCCTGATATCTGACTGTTTTCATCTCCTAAAAATTCAGCAGAAAGAAATGCCTGAAAATACAACTCAGTAAACCACTTTTTGGATATGGTATTACTGCTCCTGACATCTCTTCCATTGCAAGGAGGAATCCAACTCTTTGTATTTAAAATGTTAAAAAATAAATGGAATTTCTAACATTTCATTTTATCCAAACTGTGACCCTTCAGCCCATGCACTTCCAATGTTCCGTGAACCACGACAACGAAGCACGAGGAAACAGCTGGAGAAGGATAGGTTGGACCCCATGAAGTCTCACAAACCTGAACCTCCAGTAGCAGGAGCAGGTAATCTAGTCATAACCATTTTGAACTGTTGTATCACAAAGGGGCCATCATGTTTTGGTTCTACATTCATTTGGATTTGCATTTTTTGGGTGGTGACTCTACTCCGTAGATGTATGGTCAGTGTCCACCACTTTAAGACATTGATGTCTCATTGGAGTGCTTGCCTGCAAAAAATTAGTAATTACAATGGCTTACTGCTGTGGTGTGTTCTTAAGTTCGTTAGTTTGCTCCCCCCATTTTCTGTATTACTTCCTGCTGCTACCCTGCCAGTTAGGTTGCTGTGGAAATGAAACTGCTCCTCCCTTGGTTTCTCTTATAAAGTGAAAGTTGTTTCCTCCTTGGGGTCAGTCAATCACTCTTTTTCTCCTCCCAGGTTTCGAGAATTTTCTTTTCTCTGGGAGGTATGGTTGGCTGTAGCCCCGGAGCCCCTCCTATGATTTATAACAGTTGGTTACTTTAGTATATCAGTTATGTTTCGTACCTCCAAATATGTATTTCTATTGGATAGCCGGGTTTCCCTGCCTTCTTCCCCCCTTTTCCCTTAAAACCCTCTCCTGCCCCTTGTTTGGGGCCATTTGCTGGGTGTTTCCCCTCCTTGTTGGTTCTTCTGTAATAAACCGACAGTTTACCCCCAGCAAGTGGTCGCCTCCTAATTCGTCTCTCACCGCGCTGCTCCGAGCTATCACCCAGCTCAGCCCAAGGCCAAGACGCCGAGGGGGGCTGTTTTCTGATGCGCAGGGGCCCTGGCCTTCGCCCCTCACCAGATAGCCGGATTCCAGGGCCGTTCACGCCCCCGCGCAGCTTACTTTGAGTTACATAGTCAGTAAACACCCACCTGAATGCAGGCCTAAGTTAAACCCTTCCTATAGCATTAAATAACCCCTTTGTATTAGGTCACCGTTGCAGGCTCTGCATATTTCTTAAATGCTTTTCTCTTCATGCCACAGGTCGTGGTGGCCGTGTTGGGACTCACGGGGTCACCCTGTCATCATACATAGTCAAGAACATTGCCCTGGACAAGACAGATGACAGCAATCCTCGAGAGGCCATTCTACGTCACGCGAAGGAAGCGGAGGAAAATCCATACTGGGTGGCTCCGGCATATGCTAAGTAAGGAAACAATTAAGAGTACAAGTCATATTTCTGGAGGCCAGTAGGAGTTTAGTTAAAATAGATGTCTATAATGCTATACTTTGCCTTTTTTGGATTGCTGCCACAAATATCTGAACCAAGAACATACTCTTTTATAAAGATACAAGTTTCCAGGAGGTTAAATTGTTGAAATTTCACATTTCTGCTTCTAAAATGTACCTGTCAGTGCTGGAAGTCATTTTAAAGCCTTCAAAGTTGATTTGATTTTAGAATCTTCTCCAAATCAGTGTCTTAAACTGCAGTATACCTTTTGTCATGGTTTGAGTCTGGCACAGAGCCAGTGCCCCCTATGAAAATGCTTCACCTTGGTGTCTGCTGTGAGATGTGACTAGGAATAAGTAAAACAGGCTCTAACTTAAACATAAAGGACACTTTATTACTTAAACTACAGGAAAATAGGGAAAGACCATAAGGAAAAAGAAGAAAAGAATTGAAAACTTTACAAAACTACTTTCTTCCTCTCCACTCTCTGACTTTCTCAATCTAATACATTCTCTCAAAAAACACTAACTGCTCAGCCCGGCACGACACTTTAGTATACTCAAACTGCAGTTCATGAAGAGGAAAGGAGTTTTTCTTGTTCTATAGGCTTCTCTTGGAAACACACTGAAACTTCGGATGCTTCCTTGTCACTTCGGCACCGCCCGGAAAAAAAAAAAAGTCTTTTTGCTGCTTGTGACATGTTCTTTCTATGCTCAGTGCTCTCACCACTGAGACATGGCTAGAGCTGCTTTTAGGGTTGTCTTTCAAGGATGCTTTGTCTCACTCTAAAAAGGCACAGTCTTTGCTTTTGGGACATCTGTCTTCTCCATATTTTTCTAACCTCCTGGGGCCGGGGGGTCTTCACGAATGAACTCTCTTGGTTTTGAGGCACTGCCTCCCCTTAAATGCAGTCTGTGTCACAGGAACAACTGAGTCTATGGCTACAAGAAAAAGTCTAGCCAAAAGGCTACTCTAAATCATCTCTCCCCATCTAATCATCTCTACATTCGTCGGGCCAGGTCCTTATCTCATCTCCTATCTCCTTTCTTATTCAGCTTCGAGGAGGATTAGTATTTTTGTAAGGCCCCAATCATGCAAGAAAGGGTTAAAAGTTTTCAGTCTCTGTCGGTCTCGGAGCGACTCTCACGCACGTTGCTCACACGCTGCCGCTCCGGCCGGGCACTCTCTCTCTCCCCTTCTCTTCTTGGCTGGCTGCCATCACATTCGGTGCCGCCGGTTCTCTCTCTCTCTCCTTGGGGGGGGGGGGGGGGCTGGCTGCCCGATGTCTCGATGTCTCTTGGGGCTCTTCTACCCTTCCATCTTTGAAAGCCCCTCAACCCCCACCTCTGTCCAGGCCCCGGGCCTACCGCATGGCGGCCCCTCCCCCCGCCCAGCAGCAAGGCTGGACGGGGGAAGAGATCTGACTTCTTCGCCGACAATGTCTAAAAGAGGGAGTGCCAAGGGCAGTGCCCTGCTTTTAACCCCTGTGTATTCTCGGAGGTGTGTCCAAACCCCACTGGCTACACTAGGTGCCAGTTTCAAACCCAAAACCTTCATTGGTTTGACCACAGCTTCTCAGAATTTTCACTCCTTCTTGGTCAAACCACCACTCTCCACCTTTCACTTCCGAGAATATACTTTCTAAAATTATCAACAGAACTACAAAATACTTCTACACAACAATACTTTAGATTCACTATCTATCTACTTTAACTTAGTACATGCTTTTCTTATTCCTCTTGGTCTCATCTCACAGCTTTATCTCATCACTCTCTCGTAATTCGATTCCCGGTCAGGGAACCAAAAATGTCATGGTTTGAGTCTGGCACAGAGCCAGTGCCCCCCATGAAAATGCCTCACCTTGGTGTCTGCTGTGAGATGTGACTAGGAATAAGCAAAACAGGCTCTAACTTAAACATAAAGGACACTTTATTACTTAAACTACAGGAAAATAGGGAAAGACCATAAGGAAAAAGAAGAAAAGAATTGAAAACTTTACAAAACCACTTTCCTCCTCCCCACTCCCTGACTTTCTCAATCTAATACATTCTCTCAAAAAACACCAACTGCCCAGCCCGGCACGACACTTTAGTATACTCAAACTGCAGTTCATGAAGAGGAAAGGAGTCTTTCTTGTTCTATAGGCTTCTCTTGGAAACACACTGAAACTTCGGATGCTTCCTTGTCACTTCGGCACCGCCCGGAAAAAAAAAAAAGTCCTTTTGCTGCTTGTGACATGTTCCTTCTATGCTCAGTGTTCTCACCACTGAGACATGGCCAGAGCTGCTTTTAGGGTTGTCTTTCAAGGATGCCTTGTCTCACTCTAAAAAGGCACAGTCTCTGCTTTTGGGACATCTGTCCTCCCCATATTTTTCCAACCTCCTGGGGCCGGGGGGTCTTCACGAATGAACCCTCTTGGTTTTGAGGCACTGCCTCCCCCTAAATGCAGTCTGTGTCACAGGAACAACTGAGTCCATGGCTACAAGAAAAAGTCCAGCCAAAAGGCCACTCCAAATCATCTCTCCCCATCTAATCATCTCTACATTCGTCAGGCCAGGTCCTTATCTCATCTCCTATCTCCCTTCTTATTCAGCTTCGAGGAGGATTAGCATTTTTGCAAGGCCCCAATCATGCAAGAAAGGGTTAAAAGTTTTCAGTCTCTGTCGGTCTCGGAGCGACTCCCACGCACGCTGCCCACACGCTGCCGCTCCGGCCGGGCACTCTCCCTCCCCCCTTCTCTTCCTGGCTGGCTGCCATCACATTCGGTGCCGCCGGTTCTCTCTCTCTCTCCTTGGGGGGGGGGGGGGGGGCTGGCTGCCCGATGTCTCGATGTCTCTTGGGGCTCTTCTACCCTTCCATCTTTGAAAGCCCCTCAACCCCCACCTCTGTCCAGGCCCCGGGCCTACCGCATGGCGGCCCCTCCCCCCGCCCAGCAGCAAGGCTGGACGGGGGAAGAGATCTGACTTCTTCGCCGACGATGTCTAAAAGAGGGAGTGCCAAGGGCAGTGCCTTGCTTTTAACCCCTGTGTATTCTCGGAGGTGTGTCCAAACCCCACTGGCTACACTAGGTGCCAGTTTCAAACCCAAAACCTTCATTGGTTTGACCACAGCTTCTCAGAATTTTCACTCCTTCTTAGTCAAACCACCACACCTTTTAATAGGGTAGTGTCCCATTGGTATATTGAGATGATTTTCCAACACACCCTCTAGTTCTGACTGATTCTTAGACTAAACCTTCAAAATATTTATGCGGTGTTATGATAAGATGATTTCTCAACTATCATAAGTTTTTATCTGAATTTTTCCTATATGAGGACCCAAATAACTGCTTGAATTAACTTGGTTTTAAAGGTACAGCAATATTAAAAATTGCAGCTGATAAAAATTAAAAACTGGTAAAATCTACCAAAAATTCAACATAAAGAAATACGTTTTCATGTGTTACATAAGTTGAAGAGCCTTATCAATATTTTTGTGGTAAAACCTTGGTAAATCCACAGAATCTCATCTTTTGGATGATGATACTTGTTTTCTGACTTGACCCACATGTTCACAAAGGTAACTAAATAGCAGTTCTAAAGCAGCTTGAGAATATCAGCGACCCAGCCTGGCTTTGAGCAGGTAATTAATTAAATATGGTACACTGGTAATTGATAAGTATGGCATTTGGTGTTATACATCAAACCAATGCATTATAGAACAACTTGGTACCAAAGAGGGGATATTTGAAAGCTAATTCTGTAGCAGCTGTTGTAATGAATATGTTAAATATTGATTTTTAACTGTTTGATTGCAAGAGGGGAAATATATTTGGAATGTGTAGGCATCTGGTTTTATTTGAGGAATCCATCCTCAAAAGTAAGTACAACCACACATTCCATCAGGTAGATAGATACTTCAGCATATTTTTGGCTTACTGACTTCATTGATTGTATATTAAGTTTCATCCCCAACACCTGCAATGTAGTAAACATGAAAGTTTTAAAACAAAGCTGTGTTAGAGGAGGCTTACTGTGTCAGGTGGCCAGATCTCATTACAGTTCCTTGTTAAAGATGTGGCTGCAGGGGAAGAGGAGAGCTGGCTGAGAAGTGGGCAGGATGCATATCCAGGCTGCTATTAACTTACACACCAGACGGTGATGTGTATTGGGGGAATGGGACTGCAGCCAGCAGCACGCTGCCTTGATGGCTTTGTCAGCTGATAAATCTCATCCTGGTGAGGATGAGAGCCTCAAGCCACTATTCTTGCTTTAAAAGTTTCAATTTCAGATACAGTCTCTGCAAAGAGCATGAAAAAACTCCCAAACAATAATAACATTTTAACAATAGCATAATACTACTACTACTACTACTACTAATAAAACCAGCACTAATAATAATGCTAATAATATCTAATACAACGAAATGCAGAAACTTGATTGTGTCGTGTTCTTAGTTTTCAGAAATTCAGGAGTATATAATAGCACAGCCACATAAAGCTGTGCTATTACAATATATACAATACAATAATATATGCTATTATAATTATATCCTGCATCTGATTTTTCAAAGCATGGATATGTAACCTGTACATAAAATGCATTTTACAGATGTACTTACAGATTTATATTTAATAAAATATGCAAATTGGAAGTAATTGATCCAAATTATCATGCAGTACTGGTTTGTATACAGGACAGGTGCTTTAGCAATAGCATTAGTTACACTGTAGACTTAGTTATACTATTGATTTAGGAAAGGTGATATTCTGATACATTTTAAAAATCATACACTGTCTTAAGACCTAAAAGCCATACATCCAGTAAGTTTCATTTCTTTAAATAGTGTTTATTCTTTTACTACTTTATTCTTCTGCTACCAGATTTTCCACATTTCTTGTAGTAAATACGTCCAGTATGTTTCATTTCTTTAGATAGTGTTTATTCTTTTACTACTTTATTCTTCTGCTACCAGTTTTTCCACAAATTTCTTGTAGTAAATTCTTACTTAAACATGGTATAAAACCATCCGCTTGATATATCTTTTGTTTGACAAGGCTTTTGGTCCTGTGCTGTCTATGCACATAAAATTTTCACTCTCCTTCTTCAGAAAATGTGTAAGGAAACTATAGTTGCTTCATTTTCTCCAGTGATAGTTACTAAATAGTTTTAGTCTGAGAAGATTAAGAAATGCTCTTTTCTGGTTAATCCATTTTCGTAATTTGGAATATGATGACTGGATTGATTTGCCTGTTCCTGATCCATAGTGTCTAGATCATTCTCAGTCAGCTGACAGATGTAATGCTTTTTAAACTGTATATTAGGGAGAGTGACTTCTGTGCGTGGGGGGGTAGTGACTGGACAAGGGGAAACAGTTTTAAACTAAAAAAAGAGAGATTTAGATTAGATGTTATGAAGAAATTCTTTATTTAGAGTGTGGTGAGGCACAGAACAAGTTGCCCAGAGAAGCTGTGAATGCACCATACCTGGAAGTGTTCAAGGCCAGGCTGGATGAGGCTCTGAGCAGCCCGGTCTGGTGGAAGGTGTCCCTGCCCATGGCAGGGGAGTTGGAACTGGGTGATCTTTAGGATCCTTCCAACCCAAACCATTCTATGTTTTTCACTTCAATAAATTTTCTAAGAAATGCATGACTTCTGTTAGTTTATGCATTCTATGTAAAAATATATCTCTTTTTTTGGAGTTAAAGGTGCATAATTTACTCTTGAAGCTGAATGTTCATCTGTATTATTTATGACTTGAAAAATGTTTTAAGCTTGTTATCATTAGCTTGACCTTTCTGCTCCCCCTGACATTTGAGCCAAATAGGAGGGGGAAGTACGTAAGAGGCAAAAGAATTGGTGAAAAACAGATGCTGCTGAAAAGGATACTGGGGGTGGTAAGAAGTACATGCTGAATCAGGAGATGACATGTCACAGAAGCCCAATGTGAATAAAGTGTCAAATAAGATATGATCAACACAGCAGAAAAGTCATAATGGATGAGGATAAGGAAAAGATCTTGAGATTTCTCAGGAAAAGGCTTGTTAGAGTCCTTGGCAAGAGCCTTTCCACTGGAGTGAAAGGAAAGGAAGGACAGATTGAAGATTTCAAGTAAAGAACTACAGGAAAGGAACTTGAGGCATCAGTTGTAAATGTTTGAAAATTACATTCTTTGTGAGCTGTTTGTTTTAACACAGCTGTACAGATATACTATAATGACTTCAGATGTCCCTCTGAAGGATCAGCCGGAATTACTAAGCATTGTAGCTGAGTGCCTAATCAGATGCAGCTTTCTTCTGTACCAGAGAGAAAGTAAGGGTGAAATTTCCCTCCTCAACAAGGTAAACTGGAGTTAGCAAAAATACCTTTCATTTCACTGATGTTACCCCTATTTTGTAGTCTTTTTCATTGCTGTTTGTCACTGTCAAAAGGGAATGACTTGAAGCAAGAGTCTGTAGGAGTCTGTAGCTGTGTTGTGTTCACTGAACCTTTTCTCAAGGGGAATGCCAGTCTGTGAAGTGTTAGTCATGTAACGGCTCGAGTATTGTTAGATGAAAAATCAGGACTAAGCAGAATGTCTTGTAATAGCAGCCTTGTTGGCATGCCTTGTTATATTTATCCTAAATATTATTTTATAAATTGGTAATTTTGAGAGGGAAGCCCCTGAGATTTAGAAAAGAGTCAAGCTGGTTGGTGGGATGAAGAATGAAAAACCTGAGGATGTGAAAACCTTAACTTTTCTGTCTGGAAGTGACCTTTATGACATTTTTCTGGTTTCCATGCATACTTGAAAATCTTTTTTCTTTGTTTCAGTGCAATATAAACACAAATTTCAGAAGTTACTTTGACATGAGTCGCATGTTGTGATATGCAGTTGTCGTGTCCAGCTGGTTGTCCTGCTGCAGTGCTATTTATCTGCTAGTCTATTATCCTCACATGTCAACGAGCTACTTTTACTGGATCCCTGAAAAGCAATTAAGAAAAACCACCCATAACCAGAGGGATTATGGTGACTAAAGCAGTCTTCATGGCCCCTGGAAATTTTCTAGAGGTCTGCATATCTGAATATCTTGAAAACCACTGAAGTAAAGAGAAGCACATAGTATAAATAAATCATGCTAGTTTGTTTTCCCATTTTTGTTTGCAGCCTGTTACCATAACCCACAATAGGAATGCATTTTTCAGTGTATGAGATACTGGTTTCAGCTGACAGTCATGTGGAAACACAGGATCATAGAACGATTTAGGTAGGAAGGGAATGCTTGAAGTCATCTAGTCCAAGCTCCTGCTTGAAGTGTGTTCACTGCTCAGATCCAGTTAGATTTGGGTTGTTTAGGGGTTTGCTGAACCAAGGTTAAATATCATCAAGGATGGAAATTCCCACACCTGTCTGGGCAGCCCGTTCTTGCAGTTTGGTTGCCAGGCACAGTATGCCCTTGCTAAGTCCATGCTGGCTGTTTCCTGCCACCTCATGTCCTTCATATATCTGGAAATGCCTTCCACTGGGATTCATTACATAGCTTTCCTGCAAACTGAGGTTGTGTAATTCTCCAAATCCTCCTTTTGCCCTTCACAAAGACGATAATTACTTTTTCTAGCCATTGAGACCCTCTCCCAGTCACCATTTCACCTCAGTGATGGCAGAGTGCCCTTGCAATGACATGGGCCAGCTCCCTCAGTACCTCTGGATCCACCTATGTGATATGGATTTTTACACGTCCTGTGAGCTACAAACTGTGTCTTCCTCTTCCTGTTGGAAATGTCTCCATCCCTAGCAATGATTCTACTATAGTGTAGGAGTGCTTGCAGGCCTGAGGACAGACCTTTTCAGGGAAAATGGAGCCAAAAAAAGCAACGAGTATCTTCGTGTTTTCCATATGCTATGTTAGTGGTTTACCTGCTCAATAAAGCACGATTTCCTTCACATTCCTTTGGCTGTCAGTGTAGCTGTAGAAATCCTTTGTTCTTGCCTCTGACATTTCTTTTCTGTTTCAGTTCCATCTAAGCTTTGGCTCTCCTGACTCTGTTCCTCTGTGTTCATGGAATGCCTCTGTTCCTTTTAGCTGAGGGTACCCTTGCCTCCTTTGTGTTCTTCCCTTTTGGAGTTTGTGATTTATCACAGTCAGATCCACATGCATCCATGCCAGGCTACAGCCAGGCTGTACTTTCTGCAGATGAAATGTAATCTGTTTTGAGGAGATTTCCTCAAATGTCAACCAGCTTTCCTTGGGCCCCTTTGCTCTCTGTAGTATTCTGCCATGGGATCTGCCAAACAGATCCCTAGCAAACTGAAATCAGCCCCCAAAGCCAAGTATAAATAAAACTGAGAAATTTGATGGGGAAAAAGAACACAGCCCTCAGAAATAAAAATACTTAATAGAAGAAAACTTGTAAGAATTTTAATAATACAGCAAACTCCTACATTTACTGCAGTTACTAAGCAGAAAAAAATTGTGTTTAAATTAGATTAAGTGATCACTGCTGATAAAGCAATAACAAAAACAGTGTTTTAAAATGGTCAGGCATATGAATCACCCTAGGTGCCTCAGTTACAGCTATGTAGATTGTGGAGCTGGAACAGTTTACATTTCAGCTGAGGCTATAGCTATTTCATGGTAATTTTAAAAAGTGAGGTAGCAAGCAAACTTGTCTTCCTCTGCATATTTTTGCTTTAGCTGAATACCTCTAGATGAATACCTCTAAATTATGGTATGGTTTCTCTCTTTTTTTTTCCCCTTTTTTCTCCTTCTTCTCCTGCCTCAGCTTTCCTATACTCAAATGACCTTTTCTGAAGTCTGTACATTTTTCAGTGCCGCTCATATCTTGGAAAAAACTCAAGTTTTGCTGCTTGTTTCATAAATTCATTCATTCCTCTAAGTTGGAAATGTTTGTCTGAATTATGACAGTTGCAGGTTTGTGGTCAGAAATTATGGGCTTCCATTAGTTGTGCTTTACTAATGAAACTCTTAATACAGAGGTCATCCTAGAGGACATTTAGATACTTTTAATCTATTGTGGTGAAAGGAGGATACATTGCTAAAATGGGCTAAAGAAACCTTTGTCAGTATGTGTTTGTCGGAAAAAAAGAGAAGATTCCATACGTTCTTCCTTTTCAGAGGCTAGCAAAATCCAGTATTCAGCCAATAAGGCCTTCATCCCTGTGTCTGTTTCAGATTCAATGATGATTTTCTTTTTTTCCCCCCTAACTTCTTTCTTCAGCAATGGGTTAAGTAGAGTTTGCATAGGTATTTTATAATGAAATTTAAAAACTGGAAAATATTTTTAATCTCATTTATGCTTTCCATGGGCAGTAGAAGGACTCATGTAACTTCCACAGTATAGGTCCTCATCTGGGTGCAAGGTCTGCTACAGCCTGCGCCCAGGGACCACGTGCCAGTCGGAGTTCTTCAGTGGGGCCATCTCTGAAATTACCAGCATGGCCCTCTCCTCCATGGCAAGCTTGGAGGATGGAGGGGCAGGCAGGGCAATAGAAAGATTGTGCATGTAAGGGCAGTTGTCTTTAACTCGTTTTGGTGATTTTTGAACCTGTTTGTGTCACATATGTAACAAGTGGAGAACCTGCTCCATTAAGAGCAGATGGTTTGCTATCACACGCCAGAGGCAACATGGGATTTTGCGTATTCTGCTACGTAAGGGAGGCACAATTTTATGCAATTTGTAGAGCTTGCCAAATAACAGTTGTTTCAATAATAACGCTTCACATCCTTAGAGTGATACAAAAACATTAGTTAATATAGTAATGAGATGATGACTGCCTTGGGTGCATTTTATACGTTGTCATGTTGAGAAGTTGAGCACAACCAGCATCAGAAATCTGATAGTTTCAGCTCTGCAGTGACTGCTGAGAATTAAGTTGGAAAAAGGGACCCTGCAGTTGTTAAACTATAAAACAAGGGAACTGAATGTCCAAACAATTTATTGAATTGCTACTTGATACTGTGTTCGTTTAGAAAGTAATCAGTAATTACTTTTGTAAAGTTTAAGTGGTATTTAAAGTTTGCACAAAGAGTGGAGGAATTGATACTATCAAGCTTGACTGTCAGATACACTGTGTTCTCATCTGAAGATCATTACATTTTTTATGTTACAGTAGTGTTAGATAAAGTCTCTGGGGAAGAAGCTATTTTTTCATGCATAGGCTTAGCCAGAAACCTGGCTTAGCTGTTCTGTTTTCACTTACTGGCTGTTGTTGCTCTGCAGTGTATCAAAATGGAAGTTTCTTTTCAAAAAGTAATGGATTGAGGAGGCCAGTGGCTCTGCTTTTCTAGTGTGAAATTAAATGTATTTGTTCCTCACTTCTGTCTCAATTTTGTTCATGGAATATACAGATACTGATTGTAAGCTCATGAGGAAATAATACTTGTAACACGTGTATGTTTGTTGTGCTTGTTTGTCTGTGAGCTGCAGGTTTCTTCAGTTCTGAGAAGGTTAGTTGATCGGTTATTGTCAAAAATAAAAAATGGTCAAGCCTAGTATGCTTTTTTTTTGAAAATGTCTATATATATCTATTTTGATGGTGTCTAGTGCCTGTCTGATACAGTTTCTGATGAAGTATTGTAGTCTGACCATTATTTTAATCTTTTTAATGTTTTCCAGAACGCAGCCAAAAACAGTTTTTGCAGAAGTGGAACCAGAAGATGATGAAACAGACAAGCCAGAGTGGAAAAAACGTAAAATTTGAAAAATAATTTGTTTAAAGAATAATTTTGGACATTTGAAACAAGATGAAACATTTATTTCTTTTTGTGAGATAGTGGGTCAAAGTTTGAAAGCAAATATTACTTCCTTTTATAGAACTTGCTGCAGTATAAAAAGGGATTGTTGAATTACACTGGCTTAGTCCCACATCTGAATTTTGTAATAAGGAATTACTTATATTGTGCAAAAAACTTCTGTATGTCAGTTACTTAGCTTTGTGAGTTAAGTGAAAAATATTTCTTTATATATAGTGAATTCATTATATTGCCAAATGTTGGCGTTTTTTTCATTACTGCCAACTTTACAAATGCCATGTCATGACAATGTTCAATTAATATAAACATCCAAATAAAACAGTACAATTTCTCAGACTCCTTTTTAGTTTTCCAGTTAAGAGCTAACAGATTGCTGCTTTGCAAGTGAAACAAAGTTTAGATTAGTTATTGTGTATATTCAAATTCAATTAATTTTGTTTGCTCACGAGTTACAATTCAGTTCACACTCTGTGTGAATCTTAGAAAACATGTTTTCTAATGTCTGTACTTCTTTGCATAATGTTCCTTTTCAGTATGTGTAGTATCTACAGTAGCACTGTATACAGCTTATATTTTTTTAAAAATGTGAAATTGCAATGGACAGTTACATAATTTAGTGTAGTAAAAATTCTGTGCTTATTGCCAAGTTGATGCAAAATTTCGTTGAGGTTTGTTATCCCTCTTAGTTTGTATGGATAAGTTTTAGGATAGAGCAGATACATGTATTTAATACCAGATCTTTGTGTGTATTGACTTTGTCGTATACCTGAATTATGTATATCCTGCCTCACATTTTCTGAAGACTGATACTATTCTTTATAAAATAGCTTGTGTAAATATGGAAAATTCTCATTTTTTAACACAGAATTGCAGTGCTGAGTGTCATAAATGAAAGGACAGATTTAAAACTAATGAATGTCCTTTAGAGGAGAATAGAGAACCCAAGTTAGCTTTAGGCCTTTATGTTGTGATTATAATAATACGCGGTATGCTTAGTATTGTGATTATAGTAATACACAATATAACAAGCCATCTGCATTTCCACTAAGAGTAGAGAATAATGGACATGATATGCAATCAGGCTTTCTTATTTATGAATAGAACCTGGAGGCATATTTTAAGACTATATTTAGAAAAGCCCTTAATCACCTTCCTGACCTCAAGACGGTGGTCCTGATAGTCAAGAGAGCTTAGACTTTTTATTTAAGCATTGTTCTGCATCACTGTTTCTTTATATTATTTCCTCTTGCAAGCTTATCATTCTTTTTCAATTATTATTTTTATACTTGAGTGAAAATGAAGTCTGACTTTAAAATGTATAATGAGAAGCATGAAATACCCACTACAAAATGTTTCCACTGCTTTCAGTACTGTAGTCTTTTGGTAAGAGAAGAACTTCAGTACATAGTCAACAACTTGTCTTTGACCCTTGTAAAATTATTTTAATACTTACTTGTGTATAATAACAAATCAATGTTCAATTTAAAATTGCAGCTGTAATATGTAGAATGAGGGACTGAGTAGATGGGTGGAAAGTAAGTGGAGGAGAGAAAGAAATTCCAGATGGAGAGAAGGAGTTGGTAACAAAACCTGTTGAAGACCTCCCTATACAGCACTTCCTGCAAAAAAAAAAAATCATAAGATGGCATTGTTTCATTTAAGGCTATTTTTTGTCTTATGTTTCATCCAATTATAGCCCTTCAAAAATAAAGTATTTTCAAAGAAATTTCTGTAAAATCTCAATTAATAATTTTAAAGGATTAGTATGTTCTTCATTTTAGTCTGAATATTAGCATTTTATCTTTTCCTTTGTTAGTTGTTAACTGAGGCAGTGTGTCTTAGGAGCAGAGCTGCAGGGAAAGGCAGATGAGGAAAAATGCTGCAGCTGTTCTCTGAGAATGAGAGGAACTTCTCCTTTTATGTTGTTTTTCATATCAGCTAGATCTTGTTTCCTAATTCTTAAAAGAATTAGTTCTGTAAATGAACACTGGAAAAATTCTGTTGAAATTTCTCTAAAGTGTTCATCGTCATTACTTACAGTAATTGTCTTGAATGATTGTTGTAGCAGCCTAGAATCTAAAGCAGTGCCTGTGCAGATATGTATTAAAAGTATTTAAAACTAACTTAACTTTTATTTATACTTTAACTCTTGGATTGGTTCATTTGGCATAGCCCATAAACTGGATTTCCAGGGATGTTCACCAACAAGGGTTGTCTTGGGAAAACATCTTTAACATTAAAAATATCAACACAAATAAATATTTGCTATGACAGATGGAACTCTGGGTGCGAACTAGAACTTGAGCACTCTATCATATTAAGTTTTAAAAAATCTTGTTTTCTTTAAGCTTCTCAAAGCTTTTAGAAATTGCCAAGCTATAATCTTGGTCCTCTATGTGTCTGCATTTAGTGTTAAAGTGGTCAGAGTCCAGAGGGGAGTTTGTTTCTGCATTACTGAAACAAGGTGGGCGTATTTTGTTTGTTTCCTTAGAATTGTTTACAGATGTACTGATGCCTTCAGTTTTAGCTTTCTTATTATCCAGAGTCTGTACTGCATTACTGCTTAACTCTGAGCTTCACATGAAGTGTTAGCAAGTCCTCTTCACAGTTTACTTAGACAAAACAATCCTTTTTCTGCCTGAGAACCAAGGACACTGTTGCAGCTTCAGGCCCAAAAAGTACAAACAACAGCAAATTAAAGAGAGCAATCTTGGAGGACGGGACTTCATAACCTGAGGCTGTAGTGAGACAATTAACTCCAATATGTAAATGGACCAAAACTTATAAAAATGAAAACTTGTGACCCATTGTTCATCTTGGGTGTAGCCTTGGCCAGGTTCTTGTGCTGCCCAAGGTGTATCCTTGAAGGCCTTCTAATAAATACCTGCTTTATTCCTTTAACTCTCTCTAGCCTCTGTTCTAGATGGCGTCTCAAGGCATCAGTACCACAGTCACTGCATGGATAAAGGCTTCCATGGTGCTTTCTCCAAACCTGATTTTTCTGTGCAGCCTCTGGATGATTCTATATAGTAATTTATGGTCTTTGACCATTTGTGCTAATGACAGTTGTAGACCAACTGTTAGGTACCTCTTACCTGTCATCATGGCCAAGGCATTTCCCTTCAGACCATTGCAGCCCACCAGCTATCAGTCAGCTCCATTTTCCACTCCTTGTTGGTGTTGCTGCCACTGTTACAGAGATCTGAATTTAACTGTAGTCCTTTGCCTTGTCTTATCCTCCTTATTTATTTTCCTATCTTATTATTTAAGTCTTCTGCAGCAGGTGAAAAGATTGACAAATCCTGGCACTTTCCTCTGCCTCCTCTGATTGCAACTATTTGGTGACTGTTTTAAGTTCCTCTCTGGTCTCCTTCCTATCACTTATAACTTACTGAAGAGGATACTTTTGCCTCTAGTTTTTCTGATTGATAGCAAGAACTGTGAATTTGTCCCTAGAGGGTCCAGTTGTTCGCTCCCTTCTGATGAATCCATGCCTAATTTCGTGTTCCTTTTCCCAACTGCATTTTCTGTGTTGTGGAATATTATGTATTATGGGAAAAGAAACTATGATCCTTTCTCCTATCACTTCAATTTCTGCTTTACCCTGATGAGTGTTCTGCATTACTGAGCTGAAGCACCATCCTCTTGGTTAGCTTTTTATCCAGTTTCTTTGGACTCTGATGACTTCAGGGGTATTCAACTTGACACATTTGTAGCTCACATCTTCCTTTAACCCTGAATCACAGGAATTTTGATGTGGCCTGTTAGTCACAATAGTGTTGCAGAATCCCTCTTATGTTTTTTGTCCTGTTAAATGCCTGTATGCCCTTCTAAGCCTGTCTCTCAACAGTGGGAATTTACTGGAAGTCCTACAGTTATCCCATTAAAAATCAGCAGTTTTGTTTTGACTTATTACCATGGGCAGTCTGGGAGTTCAGGAGGTTCTGTCCACTGTTGCTAATCCCTGGGCTCTTCTCATTATTCAGACTTTCATGCATGGACATGAATAAAGAGTTGGATAGTTAGCTAGCAGAGATGTCCTCATGCTTGCCTGGAATTAAAGCATAGATGTATCTTATTACATCAGTTTTCAAATCTCCTAGGATTTTTAGCTAATCCCATTTAAACTCAATTTTGGATACACTATGCACTCAATATGCACTTCATCCACTGGGACTTCAGCACCTAATTGCTTCATGCAATCTGTATAGCTCTGGAATATTTGTCTGTAGCATATATAACTCCTTGCTTCCCATCCTACATGTGAAGGTATTGTCTCCCACTTTGGCAGCAGAGTCTTAGATCAGCTTCTTGGAATCTTCACAACCTTGGTGTCAAACAACTACAGCACCTTTGGCAATAGTTCTTGATTTTTTTTTAATGGCTGATGATCAGACAGTTCATTTTGTTCTGTGATAGGGGACTTAAAACAAGAATGATTGAGAAAGCACAGCCAGTATGTATCTCAGGGGTTTTTTGTCTTAGCTGTCCCATGAGGCTGTTGTGTGTCAGGCTAGTGCAGTTTTTGTTACTCTTTCAAAGAAGTATTCCTGTGGGCACTGAAATATTTCCTTGTTCTGTCATGAAATAGACAATGCAACAGATTAATACCTACAGTAGATAAACAAGGGCTAGATGGGTCCTTGACAAGTTCTGTAGTCCATCCTTGACTCGACTCATCTGTACCTGAACAAGGTCTGGCATGTATACTGGACCTTTAATTGTTGCCATGATAGACCCTGCACAATCACCCTAAGCAATCTGTTCCAATGCTTCAGTCTTAGCACTAGAAAATTTTTAATTGTCTCTAAAAAAAACATTCTTGCAACAGTTTAAGACTATTGTATCCTATCCTGTTCTCAGCAGTCATTGAACACAGTTTATGATGTTCCTCTTTGCTGCAGCTTTTAATTATGTTTGAACTTTATTATCTTCTCATGTCCTCTCTTATTCTTTCAGTTTTGCTTTATTATTTGTGTTTCCTGGCCTATCATCTGTTACTTACTTTTCTCTGCCTTGTTCTGATTGCCCATATTTCCTGAAGTGCACTGCCCGCAATTTATACAGTGTTTTAAATTAAGCTTCTTTTTTAACGCTACTAAGTAAACAGGAAAAATGTTTGCATGTCTCATTATAGTTGCTTTTTTTTTGCAGTTTGGCCAAACAGATTTATGTTCAGGACCTGTTCAGTTTTAAAGTCCTATGGCCAAAGCAAAGTGCAAACAAGACCAAATGCCTATTCCACAACACTGACTTTATTTGGTAACATTTAAGTGTAAAGGGAAGGAGAACAGTAGTGCAAGCAGAAAAAGGTCACCATTGTGGATGCAGCTCCTTTGGTCCTTCACTGCTCTGGGCTTCTTGGTGTGGTGGTCCTCTCTGGAGGTTGTACAAAGCAACCTCCAAAATCGAGTGTCACATTTCTGACCCTGTTACTTGCACTAGTGCAGTTATTTCATGTGTAACCCATGCTGCAGTTGAATATTGTGAAAACTCTCAGTGTCAATCCAGGTGCGTCCTGAGGCCTTTAGCTTAGCACGTACCTTGACCTGTTACTAGAAATGGCAACTCTGTATTAAAGGGCATCCCAAGCTGCACAGAGTTGAATAGCACAGCACAGGGATGGACCAGAAATGTAGATTTCAGAGGCAGGTGCACACTGCAGAAATCAAGGAGCAACAACAAAAGCTAATATTCAGTCCAGGAACAATGCTGCCTCTGAGAGTGAGAGAAACAGGGATACTAGGGGGTCAGTAGCATGCAAGGAATAGCAGTACAGGCAGTGCCTGGAGACAGACTTCCAGAAATCTCTAATGTGCTTCATGATCCTCAACATTTGCACACTAGGGACACCTGCACACCTAGGGTCACCCAACACCAGCAAGCTCTTAGCTGTCATGTACATTCTTACCTTCTTAAATCATCTGCAGTGCAGTCCTGGTGATCTTGACAAGCACTTGCCAAGGCTAAAAGAAAGCCTAAAGATGATGATTTTCAGTAACATGTTTTGGAAAGTCCATATTCATGCAACACAATCCCACAAAAAAGGCAACTGCAGATCTCCCTGCAGTATCACAGCTCTTGCCAGGCATGGATGTAGGAACTCAGTCTCATCATAGACCAGAACGCGTGCGCACCTATGGGGGTGTGACTGGCCCTACTGTTGATTCACAAATTACACGAAATTATAGAATTTTTTATTTTAGGAAAATCAAAGTAAAGGAGAATTCAGGATCAAAACACCTTATACAGGCTGGATATATATTTAGAATGATAAGTATTGAAATGCTGAGCACAAGGAGGCCTTGAGGTCTTCCACATCACACACTCGATGTTGGAAACATTCCTACTAGACACAAACTGGGAAATCCTGAAGTGAAATAACGTTAAGGGAATTATCCAGTAATTTCTAGGAAAGCCAACTGTTTCCTCAAAAATTTCTGAGTACATTAACTGTAAGCTTATGAACCCTTAAGAAAATTAACATATATGAAACGTTTCCCTCCCACACATATGGGATGCCTCTTGGATTTGCTACTAACCACCAACTTCAGTCACAGCTTATTTGAATGAGCAAGGACTACATTTGTTACATCCATTGAAAATTGGAAGCTGTAAAAATTTGCAGCACTTTAGATGCAAGAGAAAACTCAAAATAATCTGACCTAAACAATTACGCATTCTGAGAAAACACAATGGAATTGTCTTACCTTGGGCCCACATTCAGGATGTTGAAAAGAGGCTACCAAGCCTGGAAGCTGGGGGCCAAAATCTGCTTCTACTCCTTCATGTAGGACTGACTGATGTTGGGACAAAGAGATTCCAAAATATTGGAAGGGACTTCATGTCCCTCAGAAAGAAGTTGAAAGGATTGGAAGCACAGGTAGCATTCTCCTCTACCTTCCTGGTAAGAAAGAGGGACTCTGGCAGAGTGAAACAAGTGGATGGGGTGAACGACTGGCTGCAGGACAATGCTGTGCTTAGGGCTTTGAGGCTGTGGTCTGGAATGTGCCTTGGAGAGCCTGGGCATGTTGGCACCAGCTGTGGAGTACCTCACCAAGCAGGGCAAGGGTGGCCTGGGGACCAAGTTCACAAGATTTACAGCCAAGCTTTAAACTAGATTTAGTGGGCAAAATGATGCTCTAGCAAGTGTCAGTGAGGAATCAGGAAACAATAGGACTTTAGGGAACAGCAGCAGAATACCTGTAAATTTCCCCAAAGGAAAAGGAAGGAGGAGGACTCCTGCCAAAGGCTGAAGATTCAACAGCCCAGCTGAAGGCCTCTAGCCCCATGCACACAGCATGCATAACAAGTAAGAGGAACTGAAAACCATTTTCAATTGGCAAACTGTAGCTCAATTGTTATCATGGAAATGGTGGGACAAGTTACGTAACTGGAGCATTGTAATTAAGGGTACAAGCTTTTCAGAAGAGATAGGCTGGCAAGGAGGAGCAGGGATGTTGCCTTCTATATCAAGGAAGGGATAGGTTGTGAAGAGCTGTGTTTGGGAAACAGCCACGGACAGGTTGAGTGCCAGTGGCTAAAAAACAAGGACAGGATGAAGAAACGATACCTGGTGGTCGAGGTCACATACAGGCCGCTGATCCAGAGGAGCCTGTTGATGAGGCCTTCTTGGTTTGGCTGCAGGGCACATCATCCTCACTCCCTCTCATCCTGATGGGGGGGTCCAGCCACCCAGACATCTGCTGGGAGAGCAATACAAGCCAGCTGTAAGCAATCCAGCACACTCCTGGGTGTGCAGAGGACAACTTTGGGTCCAGGTACTGGCCAGACCAACCGAGGAGAAGCCTGGCCGGGCCTGGTGCTCACTCATGTGGATGAGCTCATTTTAGGGGTTAAGTCTGCACGCAGCCTGGGCTGTGGTAACCATGCCCTGGTGAAATGTGTGATCTCATGGAGCATGGGCCTGGCAAGGATAATGGTCAGGACCCTGAAGTTTAGAAGAGAAAACTTTTGATGTTTAAGGAGTTGGTGAATGAGATGCCTTGGGACACTGTCCTTAAGAACACAGGGGCTGACCCGAGCTGGCAGCACTCTAAGGCTATTTTTCTTAGAGCACAAGAGCTCACCATCATGATGTGTAGAAAATCTTACCAGGTGGCAAGAAAATAGCATGGCTGAGCAAAGATCTGCTCCTCAAATTGAGAAAAAAGAAGAAAATGCACAGTGGAGGAGGGACAGGTGACTTGGGAATAGTACTGGGATATGTATAGGGTGTATAGGGACAGCATCGGGTGTATAGGGACAGCATGAGGAAAGCCAAGGCACAGATGGAACTGGGCTTGGAGAGGGATGCAAAGAATAACAAGAAGGAATTCTGTGAGGATATAAGTCAGAAGAGACAGGCCAAATAAATTGTATCCCTGCTGGTAAACAAAAAGAGTGAACTGGTAACAACTGATACAGAGCAGGCCGAGGTGCTCAATGAGTTCTTTGCCTGAGTCTTCACTGTGAAGTTCAGCACAAAGAACAAAACTCAAAGAATAATACATAAGGACTAGATAGTGAATTGACTAGGCAGCAGCTCTGCAGTGGGGGTTCTGGATTTAGTGGGATTAGGAACTATAAAACAAGGATTAGTGACATTTGCAATACAAGGCTTAAACAAGCTGGACAGTGAAAACTTTTTACAGAAGACTTCATAGGTGCCTCTGCAGAAACTGGACCAGACTTTCAGTTTTGACCTTGCTGGGAGCAGGATCGACACTGAAAGTTTTCACAATATTCAATTGCAGTGTGGGTTACACATGAAATAACTGCACTAGTGCAAGTAACAGGGTCAGAAATGTGACACTGTTTTGGAAGTTCTTGCTTTGTACAACCTCCAGAGAAGACTACCACACCTGTCTTGAGTTGCCAGCACCTTTGCCTGAGCTGCTCTTGCTGCCATATCTGTTTATTTGAAGTATTTATTTTTGTAGCATTCTGTATAGGTGTAATGACTGCAGCAAGGGGCCCAGACCGGCTGGGAATCTGAACCATTTATTCAGAGAAACAAGCTGGTTTTGTACACTTCTTCAAGCGCAGTATTTCCTTGCATGGTAACTCTCATTACGTGACCTATCCCATGTTGCCACCTCAGCAAGGTGCCTCTGAATGTCCTTCTGTGGGATGATCACGTCCTGTAAACGTGCCTGTCAGCTTCCAGCTGGCTCGTGTCCCATAGGGGTCTGCCATGTGGCACCTCCTTCCCCCAGGGTCCTGCAGAGACAGCGTCTCTGTGCTCCCTTGTGCTTCTTTGTGCTGCCATGTGCTTCTTTGTGCTGCCATGTACCTGTGTGCTGCCATGTGCTCCTTTGTGCTGCCCGTGTGCTTCTTTGTGCTGCCATGTGCTTCTGTCGGTGCATCCCATAGCCCACAGCTCAACTTCATCCCATCTCTTCCCACAACTCCCCATTTTTTGTTTTATATAAACAAGAATCATGAAACAAAACATTTCTAGTGTTAGAACAAGTTTAGCCCACTGCCTGAACCAAACAAGCTCCGTTCATCTTGTTCCCTCAGCTTCCCCACAAGCTGATGATAGAGCTGGAGTAATGAAGGCTGGTTGGATCATTCTTGCAGGTACCCAACATGGACTGGAATCTGTGGAAACACAAGTGTATCTTCAGCTCCGGGTTATCAACGGAAAGGTTTTTTCCATTTCCCACTTTCAAGATTCTTAGTAAGTCTAAGTGAGCTTCTAATTTACAAAAGTGCTGTTGGACAGGAGTTAGGTCACTCTGAATATGATTCAAAATATTAAGAACATATAAGACTTTTGTGGAGGGTATATCCCATTTCTGCACTCTTTTTTTTTTTGTCTGTGTCTAACATGGACATTTTTCAACCCAGTGAAACACTGCATCTAATAAAACAAGCGCTAATGAGCAAAAATAAGCAAGGTAATATCTTTGGCTGCCAAAATAGTTTACCATCACCCAGAATCTGTATGTGGCACCTCCTTCCCCCAGGGTCAGCCTCTCTGTGCTGCCATGTGCTCCTTTGTGCTGCCATGTGCATCTGCAGGCACATCCCACAGCTCAACTCCATCCCATCTCTTCCCACATACAGGCACACTTCTCCATCCCAAATAAACTACACAAGTGGAAGTGCAGCCATGCTAGGCCAGTTGAGGATTATCCTCTTTCCATCTTGTTACTGTCCATTGCCACTTGGCATGTCCCTAATGCAGTGAACCCTAAGTTTGCAGTGGTTATGCAAGCAAAAGACTTTGTGTTATTCTAATGCAGTATATGCCTTAGCTAATAAATTTCAACACTATGACTTTGAACATTAACAAGGAATCCCTTCTGTAAGTAAGTTTATATATGGTTTGCAGCTGACTCTTAATCTAAAATTACCTGACTAAGCAGAGGCAAATATCAGGAATGTTCCCAATAGAGAGATCAGTGTTTTCAAAATAGCCTTTGCAGGCAGGGTTATCATCAATAGTTCTATGGTTTTATGGTAAGATTTTTCCAGTAAAATCTTCTTGATTAGTCATAAAATAATTTCAATGTGTATATACATATGTATTTATATATTAATTGACAAAGTTAATAGTGAGAAAATTTAACATTTTTGGGAGAATATGAAGTACCTATTCTGTTACAGTAATACTACTATAATTTGTAACAAAGAAGTGTCTGTAGGCATGTCCCCATATTTTACTAGAGCATCACAGAACTGGTGCAAAACTGTTGCTATTGCAAAGGTTCAGAGAAATTTAATTCAGTCTTTAAATTCATCAAGTAGCAGTCAGAAAAACCCAGAAGTAATTCCAGACTAAGAAACCAATGCCCAGTAGCTCAGGAATTTTCACCTGAAACTTTTATACCATATGAACAAAATGTGAGCTCTTGCAGAAGGCGAGGAAAGAGGTCATGCTAAGTAATAGGGCGCAGAGATGAGTGGGAGGTAAGTGGTGGGATGCTGCAGGAAAAGGGAGTTTGTATCCGGTTTTATGTAACATAATTTCAGGTTACCCCCTTCAAGATCATCAAACAGTGTGTTAATGAAATTAACAGACAATACAGAAGAATACTGAAAATGCCATTGAAAAAAGAGAAGCAGGAAGTAACAAGAAGTCACTCTGACAAATGCAAGATAGTACATCTGGAAAATGATTATTCAAAATGCAGATTGTTTTTTCTTCTCTGGTGGGATGACTCTCAGCTACACCAGAGAGAGTGGATGGCAGTTTGTGTGTCTGAGTTTCCTCTGACAAGGCAGACAAAAAAAATGCATGGGGAGCTTTTGCCAAAAGGATTGCTCCTGACTGAGCAGCTCGAGTGACACCCAGGCTGGGAACATTGCACCTTCTGTCTCACAGCCACTGAGGAGTACAAAGGTGGTTGGGATGGCTTTCCTCTGAAAATCAGCCTGGTAAATCCAGTACAGAGGCATCTCTTTCTGTGAGCACCGGGTGCTGATGTCATATGTACTGCAAGTCAAAAGTGCTTCTTTGTGTTTGCAGCCTTGCAAATTCAGCTGTCTGAGAGGCAAACTCTTGTCTCCCATCAGCTTTAAAGAACTGCTTTCTTTCTCCTCCTGTAATTACAGTTATTTGCATCTTCAAACTCCTAGGAATTTCAAGGGAAATTGCAGGAAGAGACACAATCTAGTTGGAAATTTTCACATTTCAGAAAACAATTCTGCTGATCATTTCCCAGTCATGCTGTTACCCAAATGCATGTGCTTCAGTTTCTCTGTTTTAGAGTTTCTTGTGATTGTCGGACTGGGGAGCACGTTCTTCTCTTTTCCCCTTAAAGATCAATCTTAAAACATTTTGAGATTTGATCTCTTCCTCCCCCCCATCCTCCCCACCCCATGTAAAACATGTATAGAGGTTTGAAGACAATATGATAATGAAAAAAAATAAGCCTAATATTGGACTTACCAGCTGTTATGGTTTAAGCCCAGGCAGCAGCCAAGCCCCATGCAGCCCCAAGCTCACTCACTCCCCCACCAGGGGGAGAAAATAGGAGGAGTAAAAGAAAGAGGACTCAAGGGTTGAGATAAAGAGACTTCAATAGAGAAAGCAAAAGCAGTGCACACAACAAAGCAAAACAGGGAATTAACTCACCACTTCCCATGTGCAGGCAGGTGTTCAGTCATCCCCAGGACAGCAGGCCCCCATCAGTTGTAGTGGTTACTTAGGAAGACAAATGTCATTATGCCAAACATCCTCCTCCTTATCCTTTTCTCCCCAGTTTATATCCTGAGCATGATGTCACAGGGTCTGGAATATCCCTTTGGTCAGTTTGGGTCACCTGTCCTGGCTGTTTCTCCTCCCAGTCCTCCAACCACTCCCAACTTCTCTGCAAGTGTGGCAGTCTGACACACAGAAAAGGCTCTACATAATGTCTGCTCAACAATAAAAAACTCTTTCATTTTATTTATTACATTATCAACACTGTGTTCAGCACAAATCCAAAACACAGCCCCATACTAGTCACTGTCAAGAAAATTCACTCCAGCCAAAACCAGCACACTAGCCCATTATAAATTGTCCATATGTAGTAAGGTGGAAAATAGTTCCTGCATTTTTAATTTACAGAACAGCCCATGTTT
Source organism: Zonotrichia albicollis (assembly GCF_047830755.1). Taxonomy (NCBI): domain Eukaryota; kingdom Metazoa; phylum Chordata; class Aves; order Passeriformes; family Passerellidae; genus Zonotrichia; species Zonotrichia albicollis. The sequence goes on from NC_133860.1 coordinate 18,812,360, forward strand.
GATTTCCAGGTCCACGATCCTTGTAAAATTTGGTGTTTGCACTATATGAGTGCAGCAGGCTCCTGATTCACAGGAGGCTCTTCCTCTTCCTCCTGCAGAGACTGCCATGAGACAAATAATCCTTGAACATTAAGGATTGTCTAGAAGATTACTCTGAAAGGAATGTTCTGTGTTACACTGACAAAAAATTATATGACTTAACCCAATGGTTCAAACTCTAATCCTCTTGCATGTCACCTGCTAAAGTACCTGAGATCAAGTTGTCTTTAATGTGACAAATGGGTGTGTATACATATTGTTTCTTTTATTTATGGGGACAAGCAGTTGTCTAGGGGGATATTCACCTTAATTAAGGCAGTGTCTTGTATGAAATGTAGAGGGCCAGAGGAACTGAAGCTGGGCATGTAATCAATGAAAGGTACAGCTTGTAGGAACAAGTGGAAGAGTGCACTAAGTCTCTTTCTGAGAGATGTGAACCTCAGGCCAGTTGAAATATGCTTAGGCAAAATGCTGATATTAACCCTTTGCAGAACAGAACATTGTACTGGAATAACCCTTAAAACAGAACAGAACTAAGCAAAACAAAACACAAAACAAGACAAAACAACAGCCAACCAACCAACCAACAAAAAACCCCAAAGGAGGATTTATATAGTGCTGAAAATTTTCTTGTTGTTGAGATTTTCCCTAGTGCTGAGGCATCCAGTTTTAATTACCCTCTGCTGCGAAATTCAGGCTTGTGTGATGCCATTGCACTGACACAGCCTTAGGAAACCTTTCCAGGAGTGATGGGACTGACAGATGGACACTCCAGGTGAGCTGTAGGATGAATATGATGCACACCCATGCATCACACCCCTGATCTTTGGAAAATTGAGTCAACTTTCAAAGACTCCATTAAATAATCAAAAAATGTTGCAAAATCGTCCTGTAATAAGAAAGATGACAGAAAAAGAAACTTTCAATGAAGATAACTATCACATTCCCAAGCAGATTTTGCCGTTCACAAGGTGATAATTTGTTTGTTTGTTCAGGCTCTGTGAAATACCAATTTGTATGATTCCTTTGTTGATTTCTACTAGCTCATGTTTGCACAAAAACAAATAGTTCTGGAAATTATATAGGTACCACGGTGGTATATATTTTTTATGTGTCTTAACCACTTGTTTTACTGTCAGAATAGTGTTCTACTCTGGCATGCAACAGAGTTTAAACAGGTCTGTAAGAGAAGTTGCTTTTCCTTGTGCAGAGAGGGAAGTAATTTAGTTGAATTCTTGCTTTGCTACAAGAACTATTTCAGGTTCAGACTTTTAGCCCATTAAGTTCTTCTCAAGCTTATGATCAGAGATGGTATCTATCACTTGCTTTGCTACGAGAACTCTTTCAGGTTCAGACTTTTAGCCTGTTAAGTTCTTCTCAAACTTATGATCAGAGATGGTATCATTTGCTTTAAGTATCTAAATGGGAAAAACAACTACTGCAGGAGGATTGAAGAATAGAAATACAAGATGGGAAGACCTAAACAAAGGCAAGTTAGTGGCAGATGTAGGAATATAGTTCTACTACTTCAGTGTCCCTCTGGTGCTCTTTAACAGCATATCTCTGCTGCAGCAAAGTCTGTAAGCCAGCTTTCTGAACCAGGGAACTCCTCTTAGCTCATGTTTTGTGTTTGTCTGCCTCTACTCTGCTCCTTGACTCACTCCTGGTGCGCTGCTCTGTGTGCTCAGCCGAGGAATGTTGCACTTCCTTTGGGAAGCAAGGGTGCTGCACTGGGTCTCCACAGCCCAGTCTCGGTGTAGATTATGTTTATTACTGAATCACACTACTGCTTGGGAGCCAGGGGTTTTTTTAAATCAAAAATGTTTGGAATCTCAAACATAGGGCCCTCTGCCTGCCAGAATGAATGCAGGGGCTGCACTCCAACAGTCCTGGGCAGAATCAAACCTTGCTGTTTCGCTTTTGCTGTTTATAAATGCCTAAACCAACAAGCAGGACTCCAGTGGGACAGCTAGGCTCTTCCTTGTCCCAAGGCAAGATCAGCATTCCCATTTGCTTCACTCGGCACTTTTGCACAGTAGGGATTTGGTTTAATCTAGTGATGAAATGCATTCTTTTATTTTGCCAGGGATTTTTACAGTCAATATTTACCACATGGATAATTTTTGTTGTTAATGACCGTGGTATCATTAGACATGGCATCAGTGTTGAGGGTGGTGGGGAGGAGCTGTGCTCAGCTATTGCCCTCTGCAGCTTAACATTCAGCTTCCAAGATTAACACGATTTGTTGGACTCCACAATCAAAAATATTGTGCCAGTAGCACAGAGCGAAATGGAATTCAGGAGCCAGCACCTCTGCCAATGGAAATGAGCACTAAGGAGCTGCTGTGGCTTGAGCCAGCAGAGGATGTTGCCAGCAAGTTTTAGCCTGCTTGTTTTTCCAGAAATTGCCACAAAGACACTAGTTTTAACTGGACAGAAAGCCAGCCCAGAGTTCTGTCCGCAGATCATAGTGCTGCAGAGTGGCAGAAGTGAGTCTGCACCAGCACAGTATAAGCATATCTCTGAGGTGAGCTAGTTGGGTACACAAGGGACAGCAGCCAGCTGCCCGCAATCCTGGCTGGAGAACAGCTCCAGGCAGCAGTGGTGTGTGCTGAGAGGGAAAGTCAAGTGTCTGGTCCCAGAGTGGTGGGGATTAGCAGAACTGTGGTGTAGGAATTGCAACCTTGACTCAGCATCTCCGTCTGCACACTCCATAAGAGTGTCTTGTTATAAGCACTGCTGAGAGTCTTATTTTATTTTATGTAAGTGCAAAGTAATCTATCAATTCTTTTAAAAGGTTGCTACAGGCAGAGGAATGTCTGAGCAATTATGAATTACAGGTTTTGAGATTTAGTATTTTAAGTCATTTAGATGACAAACATTGCAGAAATAGGGAGGATTTTGAAGATACAATTCTCATTGCTTGAGCATAGTTGTGTAAAAATATCAGAAAAAAGGTTGAATAAACGTAAACTGGATGAAATAAAACCATTGGGTTTGTATGTGGTGGGATCAGTGGAGTCTGCACTGCAACACACAATACCCGACATGTGTCTGGAAGGCACACACACTGCCTGGGTGCACATTATGCCTGGGATTCCTGCAAGGAGAGCTCTGTTTCTTGGTCTTCTGAAGTGAAGCCTCCATCCTTGGGATTTCCAATCCTGCTGCTAGCCTGTCTAAGCTATCACATTTAACTTGTATCTGGAATTTGGACCAATAAATAGTATCAAATATGCATGTTTACTGTGAAATGATTGCAGGGAATAGGACTTCAATATGCTCCTGTTGTGGCCTGTAGCAAAAACAAGTCCTTGGCCCAAAATATCTCTGGTTTAAGAAGGATTTTCATACATGTTTTGTAAAACGGCAAGACACAGCTACTTTTAGCAAACCAAGTGCTTTTAGTTAAGTGTGTGTGTGTGTGTGTGTGTCTGGAGCTTGAATTAAGGCTTGTGTCAACTTACTGTTTTCTAGAGCTGTTCATGTTGACAGTCATTATGAAGTCCCAAGGACCTGGCCACATAGTAGTGTCATGAGCACATTACAACCACAATGACCAGCTAACGAGGTGTCAAGGTGATCAGGAGCAGCAGAAGCTTGAACTCGTTTTGAAGAGGGGTTTGTTTAAGGGAAAATAGCACCTAGAGATTTGTGCAAGGAAAATAAAATAGCACTTAGAGATTTTAAACCAGGAAAATAAAATAACTTTGGAAACAGCATCTGGATATTAGACGGTTATTCAGAGTTCATAATACACTGTGGTACTGTATGCAGCTCTCTCAGTAGCTAAAATTAGGTGATTATGTAAGGAGACCACAGCATACATCTGAATAGCTACTGTATTGGGTTAATGATGTCACTCATCTTTATTGAGTCACTATGCTATGGCTTGGCCAAGAGGCACCATGAATTCAGCAGCCATGAAATCATAGCCAATGATTAAACTTAAGTGAAATAAACACAACAGAGGTTTTATGAGGGGAAGCAAAGCATTTCTCAACCAGAGATCTCCTGTCCAGAGTCCCAGTTGACATTGCTGCCAGCTGTTATTCCCTGTATGTCTTTAGGAAAGACCTTTTTTAGCTTTTAAACCAATGATAATACAAATTCTATAATGAATCTATCAGTTTATGATTGATTTGGAGACATCATATGAGCTATTGCTCTACGTAATTTAACTGCTGGCTATGAAATTAGTTATTTTTGTGTTGAGGTCTCATCACTGAGACAATCAATGAATGCTGTACTTTATACATTGTTGACATATGAAAATAGATGCAGGTATGCCAAAAGTAAGGTGAGAATTAAATTTTATCTATGCATAGTAATGTGCCTTAGCTTTCTCACCAGATGCAATCCAAATTTATTTTCCTGTTGTATTCTTCTTACGAGTGATTTATTTGCTCACCTATGTTAGGTACTGAAGTTAGGTACTGTTTTCCATGTTCAGTAGTGATATACATGCCACACATTTCTCCAAGTAGTTGTGGAGCCTTTTTCTGAATAGTTGCCAGTTTTATGTCAGCAAAGATTGAGGAGGATATAAAGGTGAACATGCAGGAACAGGCTGGTTTCCTCAAATTTTGTGTGACTGTGTTGCCCTGATCTGAGTTGTCTCTCACTCTGATGAAGGCACTGATGCCTTCACCTGGAACATGCCTGTTAGGATGAGCTTTGGAGTTGTCCCCTAGGGTTTTGCCATGAGTTTTTCACTTCCAGTGGTCTTGAGTGCTGGTATCACAAGCTCTGGCATGCAAAGCCGCTGCAAGGAAAAAACCTGGCAGGAAATGAAGCCTTGTTTATTTTTCAGAAGGTGCCCAGGCCTGCAGAGTCACAGGGCTTTAAAGTGCCAGAAGCAGCTATTTTTGGGATAGCTTGGTGATGAGCAATGGTCAGGGCACTGATGGTGGCCAAGTTTGCAGCCCTGGCAGTACAACTGTGGCTGCCCATGCTGTACCTGGCAAGAGCTCTGCTTTCCCGGACCAGAAAGCAAAGGCTGCATTTGGAAACTTGTTCTTTTCCTATATATCTACTCTACTGTTTGAAGTAACCGTTCCCACGCGTTTCCTGTCAGGGCCCTCCAGGCCCCCAAACTCTTTTCTTACTCTGCTTTTTTTTAACCCAGAAAGCTGCCTGCTTTGGGAAAGTTTGCCTGGGATTGCACTGTACCCATTTGTTTGCAATGAATGAGGAGCATTTTTCATTTTTGCTGAATTATTGTTGCCAGATACCATGTGTACACATGTTCCTGGCCATCTTGCAGGGAGCGCTGGCAAATCTGCAAAGCTGATGTGAACTGCTCCAGCAACTGAAATGGCTCCTCTCAGCCAGACCCTGCCGAGGTCAGGAAACACACATGCTTTGCTCTCTGTGAGATCTCAAACAGAAGGCTTTCTTCAGCTGGATGGAAATAGGGGTGCTGCAGCCCAGCCTCCCAACTCCAAGCACCTTTCTGCTTTCTCCCTGCATTCTCTTCATCCTGTTTGCTGACAGCTTTTGGCCACACAGGCAGCCCACAGCAAGAGCCTTTGGGGAACACTTAGAAAACACATGGCACGTGAGATTGAAATTGTGTGACTTAATGCAGACTTAGGACTATCTCTTCCAGGGATTTTTTTTCCTCTAAAGCTAATAATGTGAGGATTGTTGCTATCTTCCATTGCCTTCATGGGGAGGGTTTTGTGGTGGTGAGTTTTCAGAAAGGAGTAGCTTTTATTGGCTTTTAGTTTCACCATGTCCCATAAAGTGTGTGTGTTTACCCTGATTACCATCCCATTGTCTGGCTGATCAAGGGGATTTGTCAGGATGGACAGACATACTTGCAGACCAGTGCTGGAAATGAAGTGCCAGGAGTTGGTAGCTAAGAATTTCTTTCAAAGCCTGGTGGGATATTTTGTCCCTGCAATGCCAGAGCACTTTGTTGGACTGCCTGATGAGCTGTGTGGGGTCCAGGAAGAGGTGAGCTGAGCTCCCTTTGTGTCTTGCCATAGGAAGTGTTGGCTGAACGGATGAGTTATCAGAAAAGCTTTTCGTTTTGCTGAGCTGAATTCTTCTGGTGGAGAAACTGCTGAGTTTGGAAAAGCCTAGGAAAAACAGCCAATCTTTACTGTTCTTCTTAAAATATTTGTGTGTGGAAATGCATAAAAGCCCAAGAAGCAGAGTATTTGCTTTTTTCTCTTAATAAACAGTTATCCATGTGAAGTATGAATGATGTTGGTAACCACTGAAGCAGCATCACTCTCCTTGATCCTTATGTGCTATTCCTTGGATATGACTCAGAGGACCTGCTTTAACTTTGTCTGCCCTGAAGTGGTCAGTCAGTAGGACTAAACAACCCTTTTATGTCCCTTCCAACAGAAAACACTCTTCTATTCTATTCTATTCTATTCTATTCTATTCTATTCTATTCTATTCTATTCTATTCTATTCTATTCTATTCTATTCTAGTGTCTGTATGGACAGAGCCCCACAGCATCAGCAAATCCTGTGCAAGTGGAGGCCACCACACGTTTGCACAGCACCAGCTGGCAGCACCACGCCACTGTGGGGCTCTGTCGGGTGTGAATGTGGACAAATGTTTGTATTTCTGCTCTGCATTGGTTGCCCTTGGTTACAGGTCTGAGCCCAGGGAGGGTGGCAGAGCCATGGACCACAGCAGATGCAGCTTCTGAGTTTGTGTTACTGAGCAGAGCAGGAAAGAGATTTTCCATGGGACCTCTCAAAGGAAGGCAGAATCACCACACTGAGTTTTCACTGCTGCTTATATTTCTTGGATGGGGATGGATATAAAGATCAAGACATCAGCTGGTCTATTTCTAGTGTGTGAGAAATTATTGAGCCAAAGCACTAAAAAGCGAAAAAGAGGCTCTGCTGTAAAAATATGCTATTTCTTGGGAAAAAAAAGAAAAAAACAGCTATAAATGTCATCAACAGGCTAAAGAAAAGGCAATAGTACCAAATGATGAGTGGGGCTAGGGGAATGTGTGTTACAGAAAGCATATAAGGAACAACTCTTGACAGTCTGAGAAGGGCTGACAATAAAACACATGATTTAATGAGCGCCGGAGAGCAGACTCAGCCATAAAACTATACATTTAATGGCTGTCCTATTTACTGAGTTATAACACTGGAAGAGGTGCATAAACATGAATAAGTCCGTGTGGGATTGTCCTTTTTTTAAAGCAAGGCTTTATCTTTACTTTTTTAGAGTCTTCACACAGAGTGAATTTAAAGTACATTTCTGAGTTTGGAGTTATCAAAGAATATAGGGGAGATATATGCTTTATCATGAGACAGGTTAAGCCAGTATATTAACTTTTAATTAACTTCCTTGACCTAAATACAATAACACTGTTGTGGCCTTGACTCTGGACACTCATGTTTTTCATTTATCCTTCAGAGGATGACGAAACAATTTTAGGCTGTGCAATATTTCATCTTCTGCTACAGGGTATGTTATGTAGGGGAATGTCACACTATGTTACCAATGTCAGGTAAGAAAAATCTGTGAGATCCTTTTACATTAAATCTGGCCAATATCACGTGTATTCTAAAAGAACAGACAAAAATGCAAAGGTATTTAAAACAATCTTCCCAGAGTAACTATCCTAAAGAGATGACATGGAAGAGAGGTGCTTCACTGGTTCCTACTAGCACATGAGACACACAGTCAAATACAAACACAATCTGCTACTGAGATTTACCTGCATTGTCCTGTACTGGTCACTTGTTACTGACACAAAGAAATCAGCCTAGGATGCCACCAAGACTTTCCTAATATATTAGCAGGAAAAGTTCAAAAAGAACTGTTGATTCTGGAGAACGTTTTTAAGTATTCCAAATTTTGTTTTGCCAGTTTTCAGAATCAGAAAGGGAGGTTTCTATACTCCTTGCAAAAATGTCTCATTATCGCTGACTTGCTCTGGCTTTTAAAATGAGATTCACATTTGTAGCTGAAATGAAACCAGATATCCTTGACAGGAAAACATGTGCTGTAAGCAGAATTTGATGTCCTAGATAAACACAAAAAAATGTGCTGCAGGGTTTTCTTCAGCTCCTCCCAAACAGCCCCTTGGACTGGCTTCATTTTTTCTTTTTGGTAGGCACCCTGTCCATGTGCGAGCCATAGAAGCTTTCCTTTTTGGATGCATTTTTCCACTTACCCTCTTGTTTCCTGGCATAGCAGAAACCCTGTTCCATTGATTGTCTCAGTGTAGGGGTGGGTGGCATGTGTCACCTGTCTCTGAGCCCCTTGTGTGCAGCAGCACCTGGTCACTGCTCACGCTGCTTTCACCTCAGTATAAAAAAACCCCTAATTTGGCTGGCACATGATACTTTGTATGGGTATAATTGGAGTTAGTCAGGCTCGCAGTTGGAGTGAACACAATTGGGGTTAGTCAGGTTCAGACCTGATAGCTGGCAAAAAGTTCTGTGTTAAATAAAGGGGATTCCCAAATAGATGTAAGGTGTTGCCTCTGGAGTCATGTTTCTAATGAGTTCCTCACCTAGCACCTGAAAGGAATTTTTGAAACAGAATGGAAAACAGAAAAGAAAATGTTGTTGTGCCTCTGTGGAAATCCAGGGTTTGGTCCTGCACAGTGTCCTGAAGGCAGCATTTTATTCCCTGTGGTCCAGATGGAAGATAGAGAAAAGACACAGGTGATGAGAGATATGAGGGTTCCTCAGGTTGGACAGATCCATGTGGAATACGAAGGCAACTCAGTGGGACACCGCAGTGGGAAGATAACTGATGAAATGGAGTTCCAGTGGCAGCAGAGGAACTCTTGCTTGCATTGCAGAGAATTCAGTTGCCCCAAAGTGCAGGGGAGCTCTAATTCACACTGGGCAGGTTCTCAGCAAGACAGACCTGCCAAGGATTGTTGGACACCAATAGAACATAGGGCTCAGGATGTTCTGAACTGTGAACTGTTGGGTCTGGGATGGGATTCTTAGGGAAAATAGCACTCCCAGTTTGCTTTTTTATTCTGCTCCTTTCCCAGCTGAGAGCCACTGTAAGAAATGGGGTGCTGAGAGATCTTCATCCTACCTTGATTGTACAGTCACTTTCACCCTCAGAGAACCTGCCTAGTCCTGTGCAAAAGAATAGAAAAGAGTCTCTGTATCTTTCAAAATATAGTAATTCAAAATTGATCTCTAAGCTGTGAGTTTTTTAAGGAAAAAAAAATTCATCTTCAGATAGAAACTTCTATTCAAAATTATACTGAATGTTAACAAGAAGTGCCTGCTGACTCTGTTTGTATCAGAGGAAAATGATATTAACCTGAAATAAGAATTACAGGACATGTTTACAGCATATGTGAAGCCAGAGATTAATGTATGAGTCATGAGGCTGTCCAGGAAGAGAAAACTGTGGGTGAGTGCCAGTGGGGAAAAACCCGAGGAGTTAGCAACATGATCGGAGCAGAGTGAAATGTGGTAAAGGTCTGGAAATCTCAAAACACATGAAGATGATCGGGGCGTGGAGCACCTCTCCTTTGAGGACAGGCTGGGACCACTGGGATTGTTCAGCCAGGAGAAGAGAAGGCTTCGGAGAAATCTTATAGCAGTCTTCCTGCAAATAAAGACTCACAGAGAAGCTGGAGAGGGACTTTTTATAATTGCATGTAGTGATAGGAAAAGGCTGAAGGACTTCAAACTGAAATATGGTAGACTTTGGTTTAGGAAGAAATGCTTAACTGTGGGGGTGGTGAGGCACGGGAACAGATTGCCCAGAGAAACTGGGGATGTCCCATCCCAGTGATGCTCAGGGACAGATTGGGTGGGGTTCTGAGCAACCTGGTCTAGTGGGAGGTGTCCTTGCCAGTGGCAGGAGGGTTGAAATGAGGTCACTTCCAAGGTCGTTTCCAACCCAAACCATTCTATGATTCTATGAAACAGAAATAGAAGGAGTAGGGGGATTGTACAAGGATACGGTTTTTCTATTTGTATGTGAATATTGCTAAGAAAGTATCCAGCTTTGATATACTTATTCAGACTCCTGTGAAGCTGGAGCAACCCCGCAACAGCCGATGGAGTAGTGCTGCTGAGCATGTTCGTGGCTTTAGTCCTGCCAGGACCACCTGGGGATAACGTGTGCTAGTCTGGACCAGGCACTAATATTTGTGCCTTTCCTAAGGTGACAGAGAAGGAAGCTTTTGTTATCAAGTGTGCCACGGGACAGTAAAACAAAGGTTTGGGGCAGAGGGAGGAAACCTGCACATGTTGTAGAGCTCAGATTGCTGTCAAAAAGATGGAGAAGCTGCGGACAAAACGCCAGCTCTTTGGATAATTACAGCAGCCCTTTTCAGCCTTCAAAAGCCCGTTGTTCTTACTTCACTTCACTTGTGAGTGAACATTTTGTGGAAAAGTGAATAAAATGCTGCATTTTCAGCACTGAAGGAAACAATGAACGGGCAAATGAAGATGTCTCAGTGTTGACCTTGAGTACTGGAGCTTGGTGCCTGACAAAGGAAACCTCCCTGCATCAGGCTGAGCTGAGCACCATGTTTCCCTCACTGGCTGCTGCTGCAACTTGTCTGAAAGCCAGTGGGATTTATGCTGCTGAAATATATGGTCTTACTGACCCATGAATACACCTTCTGACCATGAATATACCTGCTGTATAATTTATTGGAATGCTAGTAGTTCAGTCCTGTGATGTTTGTGATAGAAAATCTTCACTTTGAGCCAGTGGGAAATTTTGTCAGGGTGAGGAGTGCAGGCCTGGCCTCTGCTTTGCCTTTTTTCTTTTCCATTGCAACACAATTAACCTTTTCATTAGAGGAGCTCTGTTCCAAATAAGCAAACTTCTCAATGTGTATTACTGAGCCATTTCAAGTTGTCTCTTGCTTTGAAACAAAACATCTTTGTTCCAGCCATGCATGACATTTGGAGACCTATTTATACAATGTGTCAGCTCCATTTGTTTTCCTCATCCTGATATTTTCCTCTGTATTTTTATTTAGCCATCCAGATTGCAATGAACGAGGTTGCTTCTGGTTTCCTCCTGTGCTTCCCCAGACTGAGGCACTGGCTGCCTTTGTCTTTCTCCGCTTTTGTGGGTAGAGGTGAAACAACCCAAAATCAGACACAGCTCTGCCTACTTCATCCTCCTTGTACTGTACACCAGGCTGCTGTGGCATGGAGAGATGGCAGAAGGACCTGCTGTGATGACAGCTTCTCTCCTGAAGTCCTGCTTGTGGGAAGCACAGGGCTTCAATCCCTTCTGCTGCAGGGGTCTCACTGAGGGACAGACTTCCAAGCTGCATCAGTAAATAAGCCCTCCTTGCAAAATACCTGCTTTTTCCTTAGACAGCCATAGTTTGTCCTAAGTCTCTAGCCAGTCATTCTTGTTTGGCAGCACTATGCTAACAGATACAAGAAAATTCAACACAAAATTGAAAAAGGAAAAAAAAAATCAAGATATTGGGTAGTAAAGTTTTAACATTCTGATTTTCAGTAAGTGTAAATAGTTATGATGCTTGCCTCATCCTCTCCCTTTTAAAAATTTTATCTATCTTGGGACATGTCATATCTTCCGGAAGTGATCCAGGACAGTGCTATGTCTGCTACTCAAGCAGTAAGATAATGTCTAGCCCAGAACTGGCTCTTCCTAGGTACAAATGAAAATCTAAGTCCTTTCTTGAAATCTTTTACACAACCTGCCAGATGAAGGTTTCAAACTGCTTTAACACATACAGGGTGTCAGCAAACTACTTCAAGCCTCACTTTAACCAGGAAAGGAGCCTGCAGATGCCAGCCTAGCAGTGGCAAGCCGGGCTCTTGCAGCAGCAGAGCCTCTCTAGTTCTCTCCAAATTGTCTTCACCAGGAAGGCTGGGGATGGAGGATGAAACAGCTCCATGCAAGCAACACTGCTCCTGCCAGCTGGCCCACTCAGAGCCTGATAGGACCAAGAAAGGCATCTGCATTGACCTTCTGCTTCCCCATCCCTGTAACAGCAGACAGAAGGGCTGTAAGAGCAGAGATTAAACTTCGGAGCACCTCACAGCTGTGTCTGACACAGACACTCCCTCCAACTCTTGGGAAAGTGCACAATCTCCTCTGAATGTGGAACTGCAGGTCATTCCCACGCCAAACACTGAATGTGTCCAGCTTTTGCATGTGATGGATGGGCTTGTGCTGCAAGAAGTGGAGGCATGTGAGGAGGAATGCCTTCGGTGGTGTGCGCTTCCAAAGCCGGGCCTGCGAGCTCTGCTGTGCGCTCCAGCAGCTGGGGCAGGGCTGCGTGCAGGGTCCCCGCCAGCACAAACGAAACCAAGGCATCCATATGCTGTGCATTAGCAGTGTTTGATCTCCTGCACTCTGGCTCGCCGTCAGACGCTCCTTCTTCCTCTCTGCAGCAGAACGGAGTGCGGTGGTGAAACCTGTGAGTCTGCGTGTGTTTATGGGCCCTGTGATGGGAACTGCAAAGCTTAACACGAAACAGTTGAGAAAATATTGCTGGCCTCAGCCACAAAACCTGTCCTCATCTGTTCCATAATCATGGCGGAAAAGAAAATTCCTTGAGTTTTATTTTCCTGTTTGAAGATGAAATAAAAAAGGACAAAGTAGATAGAATTTAGTCCAACTGGTGTGACACCCAGATTAGAAAAGCAAAATGCAATCTCCTCTGAGTGCAGGAATTGTGGCCATGAATGGCCAAGGCCACATGGACAAGGCACAGCTTCAGTAACCCCAGACTTGAAGCTTGCCCCTGTGTAGACTACTGTCACTGTTCACCATGCATTTTCAAGTCAGTTATTGCAGTGACTCAGTTATGTTTCACTAAGAAGCTACAGACATCTCTGATCCACATTAAAAGTGTTGGTGAGACAGAAAGGAAGGCTTCACTCCATGGAGGATTTCCTGGCCCCGCAGCATTGTCTCATGCAGATTGGGAAACTGGACAACTCTATAACTTGCAAACTGTATGGTGGGGAAGCACAAACAACAACCATGTAACAATAGAAATGAATTTTATTTTGTAAAAAGTTATAAAATGAATATTGTACAAAAATAAAGTCTGTAGAGAACTTTGGTTGATTAACACAAATGACTGAGACATATAATTGCAGGTGAAGTAAAAAAATCCAGAGAAGCACACTCCTGTCTTCAGTAAGGTCTAAAAACTAAAAAAAAAAACCAACCAAAAACCTAAAAAAAAAAAATCACAAACTTTACCCTTTTGTATTTTGAACATAGAGATTTGCTTTGGTTGCAGCCCCTTCAAGCTGCACAGAAAATGCTTTGAGGCAAGATTTCACCAGCTGGGGCAGGAGAAGGCTCAGCGCTGAGCGCTGTGGCCGATCAGCTCCGGCAGCGCAGCTGAGCCTCGGTGCCCGGCAGGCGCTCGGTGCCACCTCGTGCCACCGTGGGGGTGTCACCGCCCCCGGGCAGCGCGGAGGGGCTGGCAGGGTCCCCGTGGCACTGTGAGAACAGGCCCTGCTGGGGCCAGGCTGGTTCTCCAGGGCTATCCGCCCGGGAAAGCGGCGGAAGCCGGGGATGGGTTACATGCCATGCACCTGGAACACCTTTCTATGCCTGGTCTGGACCTTCTTGACCTCTAGACCCTTCTTCAGTGGTGCCCCAAGGGGCCCAGGGCAAAATGAGTATGGAGAGCCATTACATGCGTGAGATAAAAGGCTGGACCATGGTTTTCAATAAGGATTTTTTTTCATGTTGCTTTTGTGGGAGTTGATGCTTCACTGGTTGTCAGGCATGTCTAGTGACCTGCACTCCTGCTCTTTTGGGAAAAATGTCTCCAGAATGAGAGCTTGTGTTAGTGGTCACGTACAAACACCTTTGCTGTACAACCTCCCTCCTCCTAAGGAAACTTGGACTGTTCTGCTGCATGGGTATGATCCTGTAATGTTTCAGCAAATTATACAAAACACTCTGGTTATTTAACACAACTGTTTACTTGCAGGCTATATTAAATCCAGGGCTAACAACTAGTAAGAGGGATTTAACCTCTTCTATACGGAAGTATGGAAGGAAAAGCTTAAATAAATATAACTAGAAATTATAAGGCTAAATGTGATTATTTTCCATTTGTCAATAGTTATATGAGGTCAGTTGGCATAAAGTGTGAGAAAAAAATGTGGCTACATTTAAAATACGACTAAAATTAGTTTTTCTAACAAATTGCTAATGTTGAGCCAAGTCCTGCGACCCTCACTCGTCCAGAGCCATTGCTGCTCCTGCACATGCACGACTGCAGTAATTTTCAAAAGACTTAGTGACAGGAATAAGGGCTGCAGACTTCAGCACTACCTTTTGTGAACATAATCAAGATTTTGTTTAAAAGAAAAAAAGGTAAAGTAAGTGATTTTTTGCATTCAAGTTAACACCTTCAATCAAAAGCATGGACCGTTGTTCCCAACGTCTTTGTCTCTCTATATCCCCAAGTGCCATCTACTTTGGCACCTTTGAAAGACACTTTAATAAATAAGGAGACTCATTACTGAACTGTAATAAATAACAATAACTTAATCTCAATAAATATCTTCTGTATACTTATGTCTCTGAAGGGATGCATTGCATCAAGTAGTCTCTCTCAATCACAATGACCAAATAGAAATGTAGTTATGCAAGTGACGTTAGTCCTTTGTAAACCTAAAGAAACGCATTTTGTGTAGGCTGGGCTTGTTATTTCTCTTACTATACTAGGAAGAAGTGCTTAAAAACTCAACTTGTTTTCACAGGTATCAGAAGAACAAAATCCTGCACTCAATTTGAAGAAACAAAAGATGGAAATAACCAAACTTAGCCAGTAAGCGGAACTGTTTGCTTCATAAGAACTTGAGCCTGGTCATTTTGATATTTGCCCAATATCATCTTACTTACAGGGGTAATCTTATAGCTTAGGAGTTGTCCTAAGCACTCAGGAACTGCCCTCCAGTGAGCAGTAGCACAATGTGTCTTTCAGTGGAGCTGAGGGCACAGGGGGTTAGTAAGGGACTCCTAAGCTACTTCTTAGCTAAGCTTCTTGGTATAACTGGTATATCATGGCATAACTACAACACAGCGTGATATGGCAGGGTTGTGTTTTTAAGCACGTTCCTCATGGACTGAGTCTCACTGATGGTGGATTGAGTCAAACAGGAAAGGTAGCGTGCACATCATCCATCCATCGTCATCTCCACCTGAGCTTTTATCTAAATCCCCATAAGACGCCAGAAGTCTCCATCCTTCTACTCTGCCGCATGCCTCCTTATCCCCAGGCTCTCATGGCTCCTTAGTCTGTGTTCTTGGTCCTTTTTCCTCCACCTGGAGCAGACACTTCCCTGGGAACCTTGGTCCCTCTCTTTGCAGCATAGCAGGAATGGAAAACTGTGCCGCCTCGACATGCAGCCGTCAGACGCATCCACACCTTTTTGCGGAATGTTTTTTCAGTATGTGGTAAACCAGGTTATCATCCAAAAAGGACAGGTCGTCATCAAAGGCTGTGGGTCTGCAACAGGCTTGCCTCACTTTGTCAGTGACCAGTTTTTTCTTTCTGGTTAAGTTTTTTAAAATTTTGTCATAGGTGGTCTCAGCTGCATCACAAGATCCACTGCAATACCGGAAAATTAGCTCTTCTTTGGTTTCATATCCCAAATCCAAGTCGGTCACATTTAAATGTATTTCTGTTAAGACACATCCTCGATTTTTGCCCTTTTGATTCCTCCTTCCTTTTTTGTTGGAATTCTCTATGTTTGTGGCTGCATTTTGACGGTTTCTCTCCCGCCTAGAAAAAATCGGAGTCTGTTTATCTGGTGACCTCCTCAGTCTTTTAATAGTGGCTTGAATAAAGTCCACTACCTCATCAAACTGATCTGGATAATCCTCTGGCATATTAGCTGTTTGGGAAAGAGAGAAAAGGCTTTGTCACACATCACTTATCACAAAGTTTGTCCATTCACAACTCAAAAATATTACACACATGCAAGCTTTTCTGCCCATCACTTCAGAACACATGCCCAGATCCTCAGAAATCAAGGAGAATTTGGAATGGTTTAGGTCATCACAGAAACTCATTTGGGGAAAGATAAATGAGACGCATTTGTATTTCTGTGTGTGTCTGCTGATGCTTGGTAGTGTTTCAGCACATCTTTTAATACTGAATGAGCTCTGTGGAAATAGAGGGAAGGAAAAACATATCATGGTATGAATATTAGTTAAGAGGTGGGTGAAGCCACCAGTAAAGACGTTATAGAGACTCTTCCCAGCAAAGTAGCAACAGGAAGAGGTTTCTTTAAAGCAATTTTTCCATTATAGTTGTTAATTATTTTCTTTTCACACCAGCAGCAGTTAGTATTGCCAAAGCCACCTGTCAATAAGGTTTTTGGGCATGACAGAAGGAGGATTTCCTGGGGTACCAGACTGAGATATTATTCCTGGATGAATGCCTGGGTTTTTACTGCTTCTAGGGGATAATTATTTTCATAGCTTTTGAATAATTTCTCATGTAAGTGTTTTGTATCACAAGATGCTGATCACACTGAGTAAAAATAGGTCAGAATAGAAGTATTATGTTAATTTTTTAGGGAAATGTTATGAATGCATTTTCCTTTTATGAAAATTTAATTTTTATTCTATTTAATTTATCACTTGGTATATCACTGATGAATTATTCAAGTAAATTGTACTATGAAGTCAATGAAATGTTTCAATACTAGCAGAATGAACCTCTTCAGGAAGGGTGAAATTAAATGTATTCTGAAATGCTTATAAATTTTGCCATTTCATCATAATTTGGGGGAAAAAAAACCCAAAACATTGAGATCCTTAATCTTCCCACGGACTAAATCCCTCAAAATTACCTGCTTTAGTAATTCAGAGAACAGAGGGTACGGCTGCCAGGACCCTGTGTGTGGATGCCCTTACCTTGCATTATTAATGACCATATCTTAAACTACATTGCAATATCAAGATCTTTTTTTTTCATATTTATTGCCTCAAAATTTGAGACTTCTTCCTTTCCAGTAAGTCCTAAGAGAACGCTCCTTTCTGCACTTAACTCCTAAAACCCAACACACAACAGACCGTGTCACACCGGTCTTGCATATATGGGAATATCCATCTCCAATACTCCTACAAATACTGCAGGAACATCAAACATTGGGAGAGGCAATATCCAGTGCAGTGCACCTGGTCAGGAGCTGTGCCTACACAAAGGCTCCCACTCAGAGAGGTGCTGAGATTGGAATGGCTCCTCAGGCAAAGAGTCAGCATTTCCACTTACTCCATTCCATTGCTTCCACTTCCATTTACTCACATTTCCCTGATGAGCACAGCAAGGCAGGAATCCCAATGGGCGACCTGAGCACAGGTACCCAGCTCAGACAGGGTAGCACTGACTCTGTTAACAGGAGGCAGGAAGGCCTGAGGCTGCCCCCACTACCTAGCAAAAGTGCACCCTCATATCCTCAGCAGAAGCACCAAATACAGAGGAGATGGGGGGCAGCAGGATCCCAACTCTGCCAGTGCAAAAACCTGCTGGAACAGAGAGCATCTGCACATGATCAGGAATGGGGACTGCTGCCTGAAGTAGCCACATCCTAGAGGCCTCTGTCCATCAATAGTGAGGGATCAGAGGTATGTGTTTTCTGTTGGATGCGTCCGGCAAAATAGTTTAGACTGGTAAAAGAGTAATGGAGGCTGGAAACCTTGTACCTCCACGTAATGAGGGTGATACAAGGCAAACAGGGTGCTATAAACTGTAGAGTTTGAAACTGAAAAAGGTGAATTACACTTTGTTTTATCCATGCTGAAAACAACAATCCCAGAGAGCAGTGTTCATGTTCAAAGACACGAGGGAGGGATGGCTGCTATCTATACAGCTAGGTGGAACCTGAACAAGGCAGGACCCAGCCCCATGTCTCTGCAACACCAGTGGTAAGTACACTTTTCTTTTATTCCTCTATCTCTGCAGCAGATAACAAAATACACACTGTGAGGGAAGTTGCTTGGATGGATGTGTCCATTGGATGCACCAACCAGCTCCTTTGCAGAACAGGCTGGTCTGCCTAGTCTGTACAAGTATTGCCCAACCGAGCAAGAACCAGGTCCCGGCAACAGGTGGGCTATGTTCCCTTAAAGCAACAAGGGCTAGACATCTTTCTAGACTCAGTTAAAAAAGATGACCCACATGGAGCTCACATAACCCCCACTGCTGAAGTACAAATTTGGCCTTGACACAGATACAGATGGAAAGTAGTTGGCAGAAGGCAATTATTGCTCGAGTCTGAGTAGTTTCTAGATTTCCTACACAGAAACTAGTTTTCTTAGTCTATATCCAAATTAGAGAAGGATGTAGCCCTGAGGAGATGGCTCTAGAACTGCCCTTCTCCCTCCTAAACTCCAACTGCCTTCCTCTCATACCACTGTGACTACCCCAGCCCACACCTCTCTTTAGCACAACCTTTCTACCAACAGTATGATGCAATGAGACCTTGGCTATGGAGAGTGAAACACAACTGTAGGGAAACATACGAGGGCTTAACAAAATTAGTGCAGTGATCAACCATCAGGAAGGGGACAAGAGACAGCTACAGCAAAAGCCAATTTATATGTAGAGATTATTGTTTGCAACATTCAGCCTTATGCTTATCTCGAGCCTGGCACACTGACAGGGTAGTGAGAGCTCCCTCTCCCAAGAAGGGAGAAACAAAACTATGGATTAACTGAAGAGATAATCCATCTTGGCACATCACTTGTAAATGGCTTGCAATTGAGGGGCAAAAATACCACCTAGCCCTGTGAGAGTGCTATAGGCAGGCGTGTACCTTGGCTAAATACCAATCAGACAGCTACAGGGTAGCACTGTTCTGGCAACTATATCCTGGAGGGTAGTCGATAGGAGGAGGGCAGACCCATGTGGTGGACTGTGTTCCTGATAAAAGTGCACACTGAGATCCATCCTGGTTCATGTGTGATTCCTACCCCAGCTGCACCCAGGGAGGTAATGCCACTGAGAGCTTTCTGCACTGCGAGTGGCCTGTGATATTTCAGGTTGAGAAAACTAAATGCCACTAAAGAGCCCCACGCAATGCTGGTGACACAGACATGCACTGTCAACCCTGCAGAAGGTGCGAGCATTAGGGCAAAAAGTAGATCAAATAATCAAACCAACAGCATTCAACTAGAGAAATCCTACCTACACATACAGACAATCTGCACCCAGAAAACGGGGTCACTGGCAGCAAGACTGGTCCTGCTAATGTCAATAAGGCTCTAACATGAACTGTTCAAGAAGTGTTCCAAGTGCCTAATGGAGCTGAGGATCCCTGCTCTGCTCATGCCCTACTGCAACACCAGGATATATTTTGAAGACTCACTGGGAGGAATGCCAGTACTATTAGTAAGATGAATTCCAATTTCCTGCCTCCAGGGTGGACTTTCTCTTCAGCCCAGGGAACTGGAAACTATCCCATGCAGGTATCCAAATCTACCAGTAAGACTCCTGCAGTGGCCCCCAATATTTGGAGATAACATCACTGGAGGAGACAAAAGGCCTGTGGGTGATAAAAGGAAACTGGTGGAAACAGTGGGCATATGGAGAGAGTCCCTGTAAGATCTATGTATTAGATGAGTCCTAGTCACTCCAAACGAGCTACAGCTGCAAAGTCCTTAGCTGGGCAGCAGCTGTAGCTTGTGAAGGTAACTGGAATAAAAAGGGGTGGTTTGAGAACCCAAGAGGAGCCCTTGAGAAGCTATGAGTGTTGCAGAGAAAAACTGCTTGGTGGAAAACCAGCAAGAAGGTATGAACTTTAGGAATATAATTGCAACAGTATGGGACTTGAGAAATATGATAATTACAATAAGATTACAACATGGGCACAGAGCTCCCCTTGAGAAAATGTGCAGGTCATCCTGGTAATGTCTGCCCACCTGAAATTCATGTGCTGGTACAGGCTATATAGGTACATTAAATCAACACAGGGCAGCTGCATTACTGGGCTACTCAGTGAGACCTTGCAAGTTTCTTAAGCAACGCTCTCCTCTGCTTGTGGAGCCTCAAACTGGCTGTGAGCAATGTAGCAATGCTCTTTTGGCAGCTTCAACACAGTGCCAAGGTGTCCCAGGTTTGCTTCCATAATTTAACAGTCTTGGCAACAGCTCCAATCCCTGCAATCAGATAATTTTCTACTGCTTAATAAATCAGTCATCAGTGTGACTACAAGCAGTCACTAGGAATGGGTCACAGGGGTCTGGAAGAAGGATTGACAGCCAGGAGTGGAGGGAGACTTGTCTTAGCCCTGTGCTGAGATGCCAGCCATGGCTCCGTAGGGATAGTCAGCTTTCCAACAAGCATGGGTGTGAAGACCTAGAGCCTGAAACAAAACTCTGTGAAAAGCTGCTGAAATGGGACCCAGAGCAATCCAGTGGAAACACCAGCACTGACAACAGGCACGATGGGTTGAAACCAGAGGTAAATGCTGAGGAAGCTTCCATTAGACATCATACATGGATAACCAATAACCTCTGCGACTAAACTCCATAAAAGGCTAGCAGACAGAAGGGAAGGTGGAGTAGACTGACTGCAGGATGTCCCCATCCTGATGGGCACGTGGTAGATGTGCTCCAGGGATGCTGAGCCCTCTCTGCACCACAGACATCACACCCTGTGCACTTGTTTGGTCTGTGCAGTGTTTTAAGTTCTGCTGGGGGCAGTGGGGATGCTGAGCAGAGCTGTGGCCAGGGAACATCAGCGCACTCATGGGGGCTGCCTTAGCGAGCAGCCATGGTTTATAAGCTGAATAAAGCTTTTTGGTAGAGCTTTTTGTTACCCTTCTGTTTAGAAAATGTTTATAGTCTCACAGCATCTTAGCTTCTCTCACACTGCACGGACTGTGCTGACTTGACTGTGCAGCAGAGTTTGCCGGGGGGGATTTCACACCCCTGCAAGGAGCAGATACACATTCTGCATGTGTGTGTATGTGTGCTCCATTTACACATACACACACAAACACAACTAATTATACACACACACGCACACATTTTTTCAAAACAAACTAGTTTACTGACAACACTTGCCTTCTGCTGGAAAAGCTGAGAGAACAAACACATGACAGATGCCTGTCATGTTGTGCAATGTGCCAGCAGAAAATGATGGGATAATGGCATTAAAGCAGCAAAGATCTCTGAGGAGCAGTCCCCAGTCTCAAGCTCTGGGGTGTGAAGGAATTAGAATTTAAAAATTGATCCTGGACACTGTCTGCCCCTTTTTTTGAAAGCTATCTAGGACAAGACAGGATGGGACAGGACAGGATAGGACAGCCAGAGCAGCATGTGCTCAATACAGGTTTGCAAAGGTTGTCTTGCCTGTGTAATGCACCTCAAAACATGTGTTTCCCAAAGGAAAGGAATGTATGTCCTACAAAAGTGAAATCCTCCCTTAGGGAACGTGAATGTCTGTACGTCTTGCTCAGAGGGTGGGAGGAAGGCTCACAGGCCCCTCTGGTTGGGTGCGATGGGCTGAGCCCCACCACTTAAACCATGGTGCCATAGACTGGTGTGAAGTCATGCGGTTTTGTTTGGGTTTTATGTCACAGTTCTCAAGACTGTTTCTGACTGCCCACCTCCCTGAGGAAGTCCCTTGGAGGCAGCTGTGTGCAGGCACCTGCAGGTGTTTATGCACCACCCCGGCCTGGTGTCCCTGCAGCAGGAGCCTGGGGAGGCAGCCGGGCCTGTGGGAGCTGCATCCAGCACGTGTGTCCTGTTCTGCTGTGCTCAGCCCACTCTCCTGCAGCTCCTTTCCATGCTCCCTCTTTCAGTACTGTGCCACCCAGGCAGGAACAGGCAGAGCCTTTTCCTATAGCTGCAACAAGAGCACAAGACTGTTGGGTATGGATGACAGTCCATG
Organism: Zonotrichia albicollis; assembly: GCF_047830755.1. Taxonomy (NCBI): domain Eukaryota; kingdom Metazoa; phylum Chordata; class Aves; order Passeriformes; family Passerellidae; genus Zonotrichia; species Zonotrichia albicollis. The sequence continues at coordinate 18,834,250 of NC_133860.1, forward strand.
TGCTACTCTGCCTCTGAGCACCTTCTCTGTATCCTTGTCCAGCTGAGCAAGGGCTCTTGATTTGTGAAGATTTTCTCACAAAACCAGAAAAATTAATAAAAAAGGAAAGAAAGAAAGAAAGAAAGAAAGAGAAGGAAAGAAAGAGAGAGAAAGAAAGAAAGAAAGAAAAAGAAAGAAAGAAATGTCACAAGACTGATGCAAATAGGAATCTAGCAGAGTGATCAGGCTGGGAGCACAGCTGGTGAACACCTTCAAGAGAGTGAGACTCACTTAAAATACTAATTTAAAAACCAAACCAACCAAACAACCAAAACCAAAAAAAACCAACCTAAAACCAAACACAAGAATATTTGCCTCATCTGCTTGCTGTTTGCAAGCTGTTTGCTTGTTTCCTAAACACTCAGGGCACAGTCAGATCATAGCTTTGACCCAGACTCTCAGGTTTGGAACATCCCTCTATAATGCAAACTGAAATTCTTGCTTCACTGACGTTCTCTGGAACCTCAAGTTTTGACCTGCCTGTCCCCAAGCACAGTCTCTGTCCCCTGGGCACAGGCAGAGCTGGCAGCACACACGAGGGAAGGGTCAAACAGCCACGGCACTCCCCATCAGCCCTGGGGAAATCCAGCCCTCAGTTCTGCTCTGGGAGTGCAGGGAAATGTGCCTTCCTGCGGGCATCCTCCCCACTGCAACCCCCACAACCTGTCCTTGCCTTTTTATTTAATTAGAGACAGCATGTGACACCAGGACTGGGATCTGGTCCCTGTGCTTCTTAGAAAGATAAATTATAAAGTGTTCTGATAGACTTCTGCATGAAACAGGTCTAAATGGAAACTCACACCAAATGCATCCCATTATCAAAAAACCGTGTCCATTAAGTAAAAATGCACTATTTATTTCTATCTGTTCAAATGTGATCACAATTACATTTAAAAAATCTATTAATTTGATTTTGCTATCAACAGATTAATTTTAAAGCTGAATAGTCCCCTATGTGCAATGGCAGCAACCTAGCATGATAAAGAAAGAAATCCTCAGCTGGTACCTGATTACAAACTGATGGTTTGGATCTTCAGTTTTTGAGATAAACATCCAGTTTCTTCTTTTGATACCTGGGTATGGATTTAAAAGACTAACTACAGTCTCTTCTAACCATGTTCTCTCTCATGGCATACAAGAAAATGTTAAACCTTACATATTGCAGAAGAATGATTTATATAGGTGGGTTCTCCTTTTTTTTTTTCAGCCTCAAAAAACTGCCACATTATTTGGCATTTTACAAACCCTGAGCTGAAGTGATGTAACAGAAGTCACAAAAGGTATATTAAACAATATAAAATTAGGTTTTGCTTTTAGATTGCAGTTTTTATGCCTGCTTTTGTGACAGTGTATAGCTATCACACGAAAACATTAGACCAAACACTTAACCGAATTATTTCACTTGAGAATTAGAGAAGTTCAAACAACAGGATCAGACCTTGAAGGATGATTTCAAATTTCTAGGGATTTAGTCCAGCTCATTGTAATGGTAAGGAATATTTCGAAAATTTAGATCCAGATCTGCATTAGGATTAAATGGCCCCTCTTCAAAAACAGTTCTGGTATTTAATCTGGGGCCTTCATAATCAAATCAAATCAATCAAATAAAAAAAGATTACTTGACTTCATAATCATGATTTAATTTTTTAAAATATATTTAACTTGCTTTGCAGTATTGTTTTCAGGTGCTTATTATAGAGGACATGGCCTGTCTGAGCACAGAATGCCTCCATCTCACACCACAGGGATGTATTTAAGAGAGATTTGGAGCAATGTTTTGGTGGAAGTGCAACCTTATTCAGATTAAAAATACTAATGTGATGATCACTCTGCTTTACAAACTGAGAAAGTAGCAACTGTGGTGGGGATAAAAATTTGCTTTATTGAAAATGAAATATTTGGTATAAAAAGACAATATATGAACACATCTAAGTGAAGGCGGGCGTTAAAAATAGTATGCTGAAACATTTTTGGTATTTAAACAATGAATATACCACCTCTCTGAGGCATGACTTTGCTTTCATGCCTTGCCTGAAAACCCATGGAACCAAGAGTGAAATGGAAACTCATTGGTTGCATGCATTAGGAAATAGAGCATCAAACAAACCAGGGTCAGCTCATCCTTAAATGTTTAATAGAGTTCTGTATTACCTCGCTCCCAGCCCATGCTGTGGCTCCCCTCAGACTCAGAAATGGAGCCTCTCCCCGGTGTCACCTGTCTCTCATCAAGGCAAGTGCTAAATAACCTGGTGGATGATGCCAGGGCCACTCACACCACTCGGTGCAATGAGGCAACACTGGTAAAAGGCACAGGACTGACCTTCCTGGTGTTCTTGCTCCTGATGGAGCAGTCAATTCTGTGTTTGTAGCTCACTACCTAACCCTGCAGCCTTCACACGTGTCCATCATAATGACAAATCCACCGATTTGTCTGTGGATTTGAGTCCTTTGTACAGAGCCCTTTGTATTTTCACTCTGTCATGCTCGGCAGTGCCTACCTTTCTGTACTCTGCTTGCCTTCTTGCAGGCAGAAATGCTGGTTCTCAACAGAGGCAGAAAGTGGGGAGACAATGGGACCACCACAGCTGTTGCCAGTGTGGGAAGGCCCTGAGCACAGGGGGAAACAGCCAGGTCAGATGGACTGTGTGAGGCAGGGGAAGTCATGAGCTGACCTGCTCAGATGGACTGTGTGAGGCAGGGGAAGTCATGAGCAGACCTGCTCACGGAGTTTATTGTTCCTCACCTGGTCCAGGCAGGTTGCTCACAGTGCCCAATGCTGGGCTGCCCTGTTTGCTCACCCCCACCTCTGCCTCTCTGGGGTGGGCAGAGGAACACCTCACCCAGCAGTCAGGCAGCAGAGGAGCAACAGGAGGATGCAATCTTGCCTCTGGCACAGAGCTTTGAATCACCAGCTCTGAGCACCACAGAGCAGTCGGCATTTCAGCAGCCACACCTGAGATTTTGTGGCATCTCCTGCAGATGCTGCCAGGAGCCCATCTATGCTAGGACCTTATCCTAAGGGATGTGAGAACCCTCAGAGCATCCCTGCATCAGAAGTTACAGCACAAGAGTGTAAAAGAGGAAGATAGAAAAAGTGCCAGTATCCTGCCTGAAGTCAGCGACCAAGTAGGAACCAAACCTGGGCAAGACACATACCTGTTGACTCCTCCCTAAGATCTGGTACCCTCCCACATCCATACCATGCTTCCCAGTAAAACCTAGGTTTACTCCCAATATTTTGTTAAGCTAGAACCTCAAATCCTGAGTATATATGAGGGAGACCCAAAACCTGCAACCTCTGTTAGCATGAACACATGCAGCCAGCTAATAGGCAAGCATGCAGGTTTTAATGGAGGAAATACGGGTGATACTTTCTTCACCATGCCTGATGCAGAAATGAACCAGCCCAGCTCTCTTATGACATCAGTAGAAGCCCACGATGCTAACCCAGCCCCTCTTTAATAACAGTTCACTGAAGGGAAAGAGCACGCTTAAATCAATAACATCAGCTATTGCTAGAATGCCTGTGCTCTTATGCTGCATCTCCCTTTGGGTTTTAGAGCATCCCCAAGGAACAAAAACACGCAGCAAAGCAGGAAAAACAGACTCCAAAGGGACCTTAACCCAGTCTCTTCCCTGTGGCCATAGACCGGCAGAGCAGTCTGGGCAAAATCTTGGCTGATGATTCTCTTGTGGCAATCTCTGCTGCTATCAGATGTGATCTGATCTATAAATAACTCATGATCTTTCATTGTTGCCTTTCAATTGCCTGCATTTCAATGTGTTTACAAAAGGAACAATGTGGAAGGTTTTAATGTTGCTGGTTGAAAATTGTTATTGCTACAGAAATCAGTCCCTGGCTCTAGAGCAGGTGCGTGTGCTCCACTGCAGAAGGGCTCTGCTGGGAAGTGTGGGGTGGCACTTTGCCAGATAGAGCTGGTGTGTGCTCAGAGAGCAAGGTCCTTCCTAACTGCTACACTGGGTGCTACATCCCTTCAGAAATTTCCTAAGTAATGGCTGATTTTGCCAAAGAAATCACAAATGCTTTGGATGGAAGCAGAGATAGTCCAGCTGTTTGTACACAGTTTATTCAAAGGGGATATGACCAGCTTGCCTCTAAAAGTGTGGCCACCACAGAATTTTTGGCATATTGCTATAACACTGCCCAGCCACAACACAGGAAAATAAATACATGGATTTCAGTGTTTGCTTATTTTGAAGAATATTCCTGTGCAGTAATCTTTAAAGCATTTGCACAAGTTCCAAAGACTTCAAAGAAATGTATCTGCAGGTTTCAGTCTAAGTGATGTATAATAGAGCCTAAACTTCTGCTAGGTCATATGAGTGGCTTTATTCCTTAAAAAAATGCTGCTACATGAAATACCTCATAAAATTAATTTTAAGTCCTTGGTCTTAAAACATATTCTAACATACATTTTTTGTCATAACATTTTATTTGCAGCTGTGTTTTTGATCCTATTTTCTTTCTTCTCTTTGCAATCATGATTGAAATTCCAAGAACAACTGAAATCTTTTCTGTGGTTCTCTTTACCAAAGGATATTTCTTGATCGGAAACTGAGCTGGTTTTGTAAAAAATGACCACTCTGCAGTGCTAACCACTCTACCAGCACTAATGTGTCAGTGGCCTATTTAGATCTCAGATGATCCTGGACATGGTTATGCTGCAGTGTTTTGTATTGCTTGTTTATTTCTACTTATTTGCACTTATTTCTTACTGCCTCAGAAATATGGGAATCCACAACAAATGTAGTTATGTAGTTTGGTCTGTGTACTACAAGTATTATGTTGTGATCTCTAGATAGTGGTGAGGGGAGGGATGAAAGCTGGGTATTTGCACTCGATGTTCACCTCTGAACACCTGCAATTGTGGCACGGTGGGACTTGATGACCCAAATGGCTTCTCAAAGCCTTTGTAACTTTAATTATTTTAAAACTGCTTTTTGCAGTACTAACCAGGAACTAACCATACGTTGTAATGTCTTTGCATAATTTACAAAGACATTACAACCTATCAGTCAGAGGATCTTCTACTGGTGGACAAACAATGACTCCTCCACTGAATTCAGTGACAGTCTAATGAATATTTAACACAACCAAATTCTTCAGGTTTTCAAGGAATGTTATGAAGATCTGCAAATCCTGAACATGGGTATTTCTAAAATATACTGAAGAGTCTAATGAAAGATAACAAAGAAAAGTATGTGCAGGTATGTTATCTGTCAATAAACACCTGCAAAACATCCAACAGCACCCACAGTTTCACTGGCAATCTTTTGAGGTCCCTAAATTGAAAAGCAGCAAAGAACTAACACTTTTAGCAAAGGATAACTCAAAATGAGAAATAGAACTTAAATCCTGCAATTCAGAACTTTTTTTTCCTTAAGTCACAGAGTGTTCTTCACTGGAGTATATTCAGCATTTATACCTGAGATTGCAGAGGAATTTGCTTTTAGGGCTACATTGCTGTGGATTAAACCACATCTGACTGGTTTCTTTATTCTTCTAGAATTTTGCCCATGAATGGACCAAGCTGAATTCTTGGGGTTTCTGAAAGCCTAGATAACCTGGATATCCCATGCAAACAAACTTTAGGACATACACACATGTGCTGGCAGTGCTGGATGCACGGGCTGAGCTGGGCACACACAGATCAGATGGCACAGGGTGGCCCCTGCTCGGGGGGCTGATGCCTCCCTGATGCCCTGGGTTTACCGTGCAGGGCAGGTAAAGCACACACGCCACACCATAGGTGTGCTGAGCAGGAAAGCCGGGGCAGGAACGTGAGAGCTGCAGTTTGTGACATTGAATGGGCCTAATAAATGTTGTACGGAAGGAAATGCATTCAGCTGGAAACATAGTTAAATACTGGTTTTGCCTTAAAAAGCCCTACAATACCACTGGTTTTTTTTCTAGATACTTTCCATATTAATTAATAAAGTTGCATCTAAAACCAGTAGCTCAACATTAAATACACCTTCGAAGGAGTAAGAAGAACTTTTAACAGAGGTATAACACAAAGACACACCATGGTGTGTCACAGCATATACCAAAGGAGCTCCCACAATGAATGACCATTCAGTAGCTATAGAGTAACCCAGACACCATGATTCAAAATCTATCTTTTCCTCTTACCAGGAGGGAAAATCCCATGGGGAGATGTTTCATTTAATTCTACCTGCTTACCACTAGCTCTTAGTAAAGATTCTCACTTGATCAAGAGAATACCCATCATACCATGGATTTTAGGACACTCCAGTCCTCACGTACATGTTGACTATGTTCATCCAACAGCAAGCAGTTACAAGATGTATTCACTGGCGACTCTGCATAATGCAAACAAGTGTTTGGCTCCCTCTGCACTGTCATGCTTCTGGGGCTGCTGACTTAGTATTTAGTTTATAATAATGTGGTTTATATTTGTTCTACTTGCATTTGGTATTTAAGCTAATGGTGCTCTTCCTCCAGAGGATTGTAGCATAAGGGAAACAATGAAACAGTTACAAACTCTACATCTATTCTGGTTTTTGTGGGTGTGAAATAAGCTATCCCATGAATATTGATGCCAAACACCTACAAATACTGGATTCATCTCCAATGTACTGCATTTGTGGAGGATACTCCAGCCTCCAGTGCAATTAAAAATGCAGAAGATTGCAATTGCTAGCACCCTCTGCCATCTCTGATTACTGCCCTGAACAGCAAAGGTCAGCACATTACACCTGATCAGCCCAGGAGGTTAGAACCTTGCCTGGAGCCTGAAATGAAGGGAGGTTTCAAGCCAACCTGAAAGGGATGGAGTAACATCAGGTGACCTCAGAGTACTTTGCAGAGAAAGCAATCCCATCAAACAAGAACACAAAAAGGTGTCAGGGGCCTGGGAAACAGATGTGTTCCCCAGCAAGCTGTTTGGCCTGCCCTTAGGGCTGGACTTGATTTCACAATCCTGCTAAGCCCTGATGCAGGTGGTGCGTGGGAGACACAACTTCTCTGGAGTAAGAGTAATGGACCTTGGAGCAAATGGCTACAAAGGGATTGCTTTAGGGGACAGCACCTAAATGCACACAGCACCCAGGGGCCACACACTGCCCTATGCATGTGAGGCAACACAGGTGATGATGGTGCTCCCACCACTTTGTGAGCTGTCTCCTGCCAAAGCCCTTAGCAAAGCAGCTGACCAACAGCACCCACAGAGATGGGAATACATGGGAGCTGCAAGCACACCTCTGTGCTTGTGGCACATTCTGCTGTGATGGCAAGAGAAGCCTTCAAGTGGAAAGGGAAATGTACATGGTGTAGACACTGATTGCTCTTGTGTGCTTAGTTCTGTGTCTTTGCTGCGCTGAAGGGTGCATGGCACCAGATTGTAAGCGGAGAGAACAAAGATGTCAAAGGCACTGATGGGGGTGACTTGAGCAGAGTTGCTGCTGCAGCAGGAAGGCAGCGATGTGCCTGGAAAGGATCAGCCACACAGCCTGTTTGCCAGACACTGCACACTTTTAAATCAACAAAGAGCATAAAAGTGCACCAGAGTATTTCATTGCTCGCTTACAGTCACCTTTCTGCAGGTCTCCCCTGACTCATTTGACTTGGCTACATAGAGATTAATTTCTAACTTTCACACTCAATTGTCGTGTTAACTGCTGCCCTACAAAGATCACAGAATGCCCTGGGTTTCCCTCAATTTCTGATGTGAAGAACAGTACTGCTTCCTTTGCTCTTGCAGACAGGCCCATTTGTTAGTGATACACAGAGTTAAAAAATCAAGACCAAACTATCTCTTTGGCCCTTTCTCAAATGACTATCCTGAGCAATAACCTTCCACCCAGCTCTGCATGGCTAAGCCCATGTCTGTACCCTGGAAAAAGAGATAATATTGATACTACCACAGCTCAGGTAAAACACAGGTTGTCTTTCTTCCTGCTTCTTGTTTATCCAATCCACAGGAAAGGAAAAAAGAAGATGCAATGATGAGAAGTTTTGCATACTAGGAACTGAGAGAACCACAACTTCTGCCTATCCCCTTGAGCTGCTGTAGAGGAATCAGCTTGCCAGGGACCATACTCCCAGAGGGCAGTTTCAAGATAAAAGCAGGCATTGTACAAATACAATCACTCAGGAAAGATGGAGCATTAATGCTCTCCCACCCTGAAGTTTATGCGAGAGCCACAAACGGACTCATGATGCTTTCCCCCTAATGCTCTTCTTGCACCAGCACCTCAGCCAGCCTGTGCAGAGGGGAGCAGCACAGCGGCCTGAAAAGCTGATCACTGCCTTTTGCAGGACAGCACTTATCCACCACATGGCTTGCCATGGAGAAGAAGATCACCATGTGTGAAAGCCCCATGATCCTGGCAGGCTGTAGCCCTGTGAGGAAACACTTCTGGCCAACCTCCCTGTGTGGAGGGGCTGAAAGGATGTCAGGGTTGCCAGTCTGTGAGCAGCAGGAGCCCAGGCTGGGACACGCAGAGGCGGGAGCCCAGGCAAGATTCCAGCAGGGGGGAAACACTAGCAAGAGAAGGGAACGGAGAAGACTAAACAGGCAAGGGCATAAATGTGTGTGTATGGAAGAGATGGGTGTTTGGGAGGGGTCAAAGTGAAGTCACAGCAAATGCTCGGTGCCTCCTCGCTGCGTTAGCCTGGCTGCTCCCAGGGAAACCAGAGTGTGGCTGCCTGTGACTGGAGCTGTGCAGGCGCAGGGAAAGGAGATGCCTCCAGAAAAGGAGATAGAAATGAATCCCAATTACTGGATACTGTCTGTATCCTGTAACGAGCTAAACAGAGAGGGGGATGAGCAAGGGCAAAAGAAGCAACCTTCAAATTGCGTCTGCGCCTTTGCTAAGCAAACGTCTCCACTATTCATGTGAGTATTCACTGCTTCTTACTGAGTCATATTACCTCTCTCTTTAGAAAGCCACCAGAGTTAACATAGCGCTCACATACCACTGTGAAAATCCTGTACCTGCTATTGTAGACACAGGGCCTATTATTAGCAAGGCATTATTATCTGTCATTTGGATTGTAAACTGTCTTACTGTGAGCTAGCTCATGTGGATTGCTCTGCATCAAGCTCCTAACCCTGCTACAGCTACTCTTCCGTAAATTTCCATGTGGACACACTAATTTCGAGATCAGAATCCAAGGAGGATTTAATGAAGCTCAGCAGTACTCCAGGATGTGTACAGTGCCTCCCATCGTGGAGCCAAACCTCCATCGGGACTTGCGCCCACTACAGGCAGAGAATAATTGCATCGGCAGGTCTGAGCAGGGAGAGGAGGCTGAGGCGTTGCAGGAGTTTCTGTGCTGCGAGGGGTGTGAGCCAGATCCTCCTCTCGGCTCCTCTGCATACAACAAACTTGTACCACCCACCTCCCCACATTCTTCAACCAGAGGGATCCTAAGACTGCCAGGAAGGCAGGGCTGGAGTGGGCAGGGGGCATTGCAACTGCAATCGTCAACCCCCAGCTTTGGAGAGTGACTAAGCTTGGAGCTGCTCGAGCAAGACCAAAGCCAATGACACTGCATGTGGAGAAACAGGGGCACAAAACGGGAGGATCCTCTCCTCACCCTGATGCCTGAGCAAAGGGAAGCGAGTTTAGCAAGACAGACAGCAGTTGCTACAAAGGGGAATGTTTCTTACAGTCACTGTGCACAGCATAGGGAGGCAGCAGGCTGATGGGGGAGAGATCATCTTCAGGTCCCTCTACCACTGAAGGGGACCCCTTGGGAGGCGTCTTACCGGTGGGCAGGGGCAAGGTGGAGACCGTGTTGAGCAGCACCACGCAGACAGCCACAACATCCCATAACTTCATCTTAGATCTCCTTCCAACACGGGCCCCTGGCAGAAAGGAGAGGCAGGGTTAGCTCCCAGCTGCTCTGTTCCCCAGTCCTGCCCCAGCCCTGGGACAAAGCTGAGCAGTCTCGCAGCCCAGATCACACTGGGTCACCCAGGCCAGGCCTGGATGGAACAACAACTGCTCCTTGCAGCCAGAGGAGTGGGGTGGGCTCTCCCCAGCCAGTGAGTGGTGCGGAAGAGGGAGGCACAGGGTGTCCTCCAGTCCGTTTATGCCTGAGAAAGCTGCACTGGGGAAGGCAGGCATGCAGGCCCCACAAGTCTGTCTGACAGGGAGTGTGACCATGGCCCTGTGCTCACAGGCAGGCAGGTCACCTTGTGCTTGTCCAGCACCTGGGCAGCACCAGGGCACTTGTTCTCAGGCTGGCCCGGGTAGGACTGGGCTCATCTGGGGTGCTGGTCTGTGCAGACTTGATGTGCTACAAGCAAAGCTTCCTTTCCCTTTCCCTCTCTTTCCCTTCCCTCACCTCCTTCCTTTTTTTCTCTCTCTTATTCCCTTTCTTCTTCCCCCCACCCTTTCCCTTCCACTATCCAGTCCTCCCTTTGCTCTTAATTTTCTCTCTCCTTTTTCCTTTCATCTTCACTTGTCACCTTTTTTCCTTATACACCTCCTTTTCCCCATTCTTTCCTCTCTCCCTATTGTCTTCCTCTTTTCTACCTATTTCCCTTCCCCCTTACTTCAAGATTTCCTTTTTTTCTTTCCACTTTCATTTTCCTCTTTGTTTCCATCTCCCTTTAATTTTCCTCTTCCCATTTCCCACTCCTTGTATTCTTCTCCTCCCCTAGTCTTTCTTTCATTCTCTCTTTCTTTCTTTTTATTTTCACCGATCCTCTTTCTTTTCCCTTCTCCCCTTCCCTTGTGCCTTTTCCTTTTCTTCTCCTCGTTCTCCAGCCGCCCTGCCCCAAGTCTGCCACGGCACGTACCCGCTGCCCTCTGCCCGCCGCCGGGGGTTGCAGTGCCCCCGGCCCGGTTCGGCCGGCCCAGGGCAGTGTCGGGCCCGGGAGGCGCAGCCCCGCCGGGAGGACCCGCAGAGGTGCCGCTCCGGCCGCGGGCTTAGGGCGCGGCTGCCGCTCGGTGCGCGCTTCCCCGCCGGCCGCTGCCTTCGCACCTCGCCGTGCTCGGGGAGCTGTGGGGCACCCCCGGGACAGCGCCCGCCCGCCCCGCCCTGCCCCGCGCACCCGTCCTCGTCCTCACCTCTGAGCTGGTCTCGTCGGACCCGAGATGGACATTAACGCCGCGGAGTCGACCAGCCGGCCGGACGGTTCATGTGGGCAGCTCGGGGTCCGACCGCCGGCACCCTCTTTGCTCAGAGGAGGGGGAAGGGGGACTCGTACGGAGGAGGAGGGGGTGCGAGGTCGCGGGTGTGGATGCAGGCAGCGGGGAGCCGGCAGCGCAGTCCCGGCGGCCTCCCCCGCCGCCGCCGCAGGTGCTGTGCCCGCGGCAGGAGCGGCGCCCCGGGCTCTCTGCCCGCCCCGGCCCCGCGGCCGCGCTCAGCAGCGGCGGGAGCGGCCCGAGCCGCGGGGAGCGCCGCCTGGCAGCGGGAGCTGGCGCTGGGTGCTGCGCTTGGGACCCTGCCTGGAAATCTGAGAAAGACACTCCATCAACAACTGCGGGGAGTCAGATGAAGACATCAGCGCTCCTGTAACGCCAGCTCGTCCAGCACTGCCGGGAGCCACGCACCGCTCGGACGCGCACACCACGGCGGGAGAAAAAGAAAAAAAAAAAAAAAGAAAAAAAAAAAGAATACCAAGAAAAACCCCACCCCAGCGGAGGAAGGAAGGGGAAAACGATTAAAAAAAATAAAAATCGAACCACCCCCCCTCAGCCTGCTGTGAGAATCAGAGGCCGGCACTGGGATTTGTAGAGCCGGTAGCAGCAGTAGCAGCGAGGCTTCCTCCTCCCGAGCGGGGTCCCGTCGCGGCGAAAGCTTAGATCCAAGCGGGAGCGCGGCGGGAAGCTGGGCCGGTGTGGGAGCGCCCGCTCCGGCTGGGCCTGGGCGCGCCGGGCTCCCCGGGCGCCGGCGGGGCTGGGTGGGGGCGCGGGGCTGGGCGAGGCGCGGGGGGCGCCGCACCCGCGGACGGAGCGAGCGCGGAGCCGGACGTGCGGACGCGGGGGCTTTGCCAGGGCGAGTCGGCGCCGCAGATGGATTTATAGGGCCCTTTGGCAGTGACGCGCCCTCCGCTGATTCGCTTTCAGACCCAAACACACGCTGGCCCCCCGCACCGGACCCCGCGGAGCCTCCAAATATCTCCCGGCTGAAGTCACCGGCCCGACATACCGTGGGCTGCGCGGCCGCCGGCGCAGCCCCGCGGCACCCGCTGGCCCCGCGGCGGCGGCGGGGCCGGGCCGGGGTAACCCAACACCGCGTCCCTCCCCAGCGCTCGCGCGGACGACGGACGGACTGACGGACGGACCGACGGCTGGCGGCGGCGGGGAGGCCGAGCCCTCCTCGCCCCTCGCCGGTCGCAGGTGCCGCCACCGCCGCGAGTCCCCCGCGGAAGCCGCAGTGCAGGGCGCGGGATGCGGAACCTCCGCGCAGCCCGGCCCCGGCGCGGGGGGTGGCGGTGCTGGTCGGACTCGCCGAAGGCCGCGGCAAAGTCGCTGTAAACAGTGTCGACTTTCAGCCCTGCGCCGTGTATTTATGACTCACGCAGTTGTCCGGAGGTATGAGATCCTCATGTCTCCGGTGCTGCGGAATTAGCGCGGCGGGCGGCTGGGCAGCGCAGGGTTTGTGCGGGCGGTCCGGAGACCGCTGCCTCCGCCTCGCGCGGCTTCTCTTTTAAAACAGTCTTTGCTTCTGGGTATTTAATTGTTGTGGGGGGAAGGCGCTCGGGTGTGGGATGGAGAAGCGAAACCCGCAGGAGAGCAGGTCGGTCCCGAGCACCGGAGCTGCGGGACGGAGGGACCCGCGCCGGGCATGGCCGGGCCGTGCCGGGCCGCCCCCAAAGCTGACACCTGGCTGCGGGTTTGTTCGGTACGCCCTCCAGCCCGGGTGTGCGGATGTGCGTGGGTCCGGCTGTGCGTTCACACGTGTGCGCACCCGCTCGGCTCTCTCTCCCGGATAGGGCAGCGGCCCCCAGGCCGTCCCTTCGGTGGCCGCCGCCCGTCCCGGACCCTGCGGGCATGGATGGCTGCCTGAAGCAGCGACGGCGGCCAGAGCGGCATCCCCGGGCGAGGGAAGGTCCGGCAGGGCGGGGAAAGGGGGGAGAGGGGCGCCGAGCCCCGTCCGGACCCTGCCACCGTCAGCGGCACCGAGGGCTGCCTGTCCCGGCTCTGCCAATCGCCGCCTCGTCTGCTGTACGCGACTTTCCCTCTTCCCATTCCCCCGCCTAAGTCCCAGGCCCTGCAGGGAGAGGATGCAGAAGGCAAGTGAGACCAGCTCCTGGTGCATGCCCTAGGCTTTGTGCACAGCCCGTCCGCGCCGCTTGCAACCTCCCTGCTCTCCTGCCCAGGGAACGGGTGAGGACCGTGCGTGCGGGCACCAGAGCCAAGCGTGGGCACGCCAACAACACTTGTTTGCTCTCCATCTGTCTGAAATGTACACAACCCTCCAAGCTCTTAGTGGTGAAGGAGATCTCAGGCCAGGGGCTGTAGCACAGTAGAAGGAGTCAGAATCGAACTCACCAGGTAGAATGGGAATGAGAACCAATCCCTGTGACCTCCAGGGGACTGGTGAAGGTTTTTGAGATGTTCATTGGAAATTTGGAGGGGTCTGCTGAATGTTGTCTGGATGAGCTGCCAGGACAAATATTTCTGAAGAAGGCATCTTCTAAATTTCTGTTGGGTGACAAGACAAAGAGACAAACACAAAATTTCTTGTGAGGGCCTTTGTGCAGCATGGCTTTTCCATCACTGCAGTCATCTGCCTGCTGAGGGGAAATTTCACAACTATCTTCCACTAAATGAGGCATTTGTGATGAAGTGGTCAGCCTTTCTTGGGACCATGTTCCCATATCTGCAGAGGCAACAGATTTGTGACTCAGAAATAATGTCTGAAAGAATTAGATTTTGTTTTAACTTCAGGATATTTTTTTTCCTAGCTGTGCCACTTGAAGAAAGAGTAATTTGCATGAAAGAGATTTCTTCTTAGTATAAGAAAGTAAAATACTCCCCAAAGTGACCTGCTTTAGAAATATTAAACAGCATTATACATAAGTGTAAATGTTCACTTAAAAGTAATCTCGACTTTTTTAAGTACAGACAATCTAGTGATAGGTGCCTTGAATAAAAGTTCCTGAAGTACAGCCTCTTTGCAGGCAGCAAGTGGGACAATGAGGGAGCAATCTGTTGAGAAGAAACAGATTGAAAATGGTATATGGTATCTGTACAATAAAGACACAGGCATCTGATAAATGCATCTGTTTCTCTGTTTCTATGTGTGCACCCCAGAGGGGACGGGAGAAGGAGAAGGCGTTTCAAGAAGCAGTGCTTGGTTTGGGTCAGTGATACTGTTTCAGGTTGCGCTACCTCTGCCACAAAATTATCGGTGTGCGGTTGTGAGATGGGTGCTGGATGGAAGCACAGCGTGCACCCACTGCTCTGTGCACAGAAAGCTTTTCCTGGCTCCCACCCTGAGCGGAGCAGAGGGATGGATACAACGTGGTGCCTCCATTAAAGGTTGGGGACTTTGGCACGCTGAGATGAATGCCTTGGTTACGCCGTTTGTCGTGACGCAGAGTCCTAATATCTTAAGTGGAAGATCATTAACTGAAACTTTACTGCAAATATTGGACAAAATGAGCTCAACACATTATTCTTTTGCATGGGTTGTGTCAGTGCAAAGCCACTAATTTTCTTTAAATAACAGAAGGTAATGAAGCCAAGACAGAGATTGTCCATCTATAATACTGCAGGAGTTTATTTTTCCTTGCTATTAAAAGCTGCTGAAAGCCCATTTTTTAGCTTGTGTGTTATTTAGCTCACGTGAACCAGAGTGAAAGGAAATGTTAGGCAGATGTCTTAGCTGCACTAATAGGATGGTTGAAATAAATGGAGAGCAAACCTGCTAGTTCTTAATCACAAAATAATGTACCTGCCTCTCCCTGTGCTGCCGGCACAAATCTCTTGGTAAGAAGTGTTACTGAGAGCCCTGTGCACTCTTTCTTGATGGAAAGTAAAGTAGCTGCTGAAAGATTTCCATAGTTCTATTAAAAGCTAACAAAAACTACAAAAACTTCAAAATTGATAATTTTTTTCTATACAGATCATGAAAGTTTTGGAGCTGCTTGAGATAAAACTCTTTTTGGTGAAGAAAAAAAAAAGAATGTCTGCTGTCAGGAAAAAAAAAAAACAGGAAGAGAAAAATGACCCATTCAGACCTAAATAAAGTGTGTCTTTACATTGTAAAGGTTGGCTCTTTTAAAACAAGCTAAAAAGCTGCTTGACATTATGCAGTATGGTCTCATTTTTTGTTTATATGTGTCAACATGATGTATAGATCTCTTAAGATGTCAAGCGCTCCATACTGTAATTTCTAAGTTACCTTTGAAGTATGAAACATGATTTCCTAGTCACGGTATGACTGCTCAGGCAGTAAGAGGTGGTTTCTTTGGTGCTGGTAACAGACGAGACCGTGCTGTTGTTGAAGCAAGTGCCCTCGGAAGTCATCAAAGTGCCAGGAACAGGCACCAAGGGCTGCAGGCTGGGGAAGCAGCTGTGCCGTGGGCCACAGCTGCCTGCTCCTGTGTGATGCCAATGCCCTTGGCCATCCCCAGGCCTGCAGGAGATCCCTGCAGCGTTTGGCCATTGCCTGAAAGAGCTTTGAGGATTAATTCCCTTTCTTTTTTGTTTAAGATGATTAAGGCTTGTAGTGAATTCATCGTTCTGGGGACGTGGGTGGCTGTTCTGGTCTGCACTGACATCCAACACTGGACCTGCCTTTCCTGCATCCCATGGGACGTGTGTTATCATGACTTAACTGGTGGGCAAGGGGTGAGACACTGATTTAGGTAACAACTGGAGTGGAAATGTGGCAGCTGCCCGGCTAGGGCAGGTTGGTTGGGGCCTGAGACGTGCCCACCTTGTGCTGGAGCCCAGATAACCTGCTCAAGCAATATAGTCAAAGCCATTCCTAATTGCAGTGTTTATTGGAATCATTGTGAGCAGTGCCAAGGTCTGTTCTTTAGCCCGGGGGCCAACTGCTGCCTTTTGCCCACATCCTCCTCACTCCTGCCAGAGGGGGTGGCTGCCGGGTGTGCCTCCTGGCCCCTGCGGACTCCTGCACCCATGTGGGATGATGTTTCCTGGTCCCAGCATGCCAGTGACTGTTCTACCAGGGTGATAGCATCAATGTTTGGGCCTGGCAGCATCCCTGCAGTGTTTATTTTCCTGGGATAGGTGCAGCCAGCGTGTCTGCACGTGCTTCAGGCAGACCTCCCCGTGCAATAGAAACAAATCCTAAGCAGGGGCTCACTTCTTGCTGTGGTGGGAGAAGGGGACAAGATACCCAGTTTCTAAAATTGCTGTGAGATGTGGCAAGTAGGGTTTAAGAGCAACCTTCTCTTTCTATTGATATTTGTGCAACTGTATTGTAGAGACCTACTTGGATTGTTTAACTCGTATATTTATAGGTGGAATTTAACATGCTGTGGGCAACACTGTAAGCAAACTGTGGTTAAGAGTTCATCTGGGCAGTGTCCTGTGCCCAAATTCGCCCCATAGCTGAAGTTCCTTTATTCTTTACGAGCCATTTTCTAGGGAAATACCAACAGATCATGCAAAGCTTTCCTGGTAAAGCCTTTCATGTAGTAGTTCTCTAGCAGAAAGTCATTCAGAGGACTAAGGAATCATGAACTCATGACCTATTCTAGTCGCATGCTTTTGAAGTGGAGCCTGATAAGAGAGGGTTTAAAACTTGCTAATTAACAGTAATTGTAACAGCTGTCACATGCTGCTACTGTTTTAATTGGCATTAATCACAGCTGCATTTCTATTATGCTGCCACTGGGATTCTGGTGTATTTAATCTCAGAATGTGGCACCTTCTGAGAGATTATGAGATCATAAAAGCATGAGGGCAACATATTTGTCAGGGTTGAAGGTTACTAATCTGTGCTGAAAGCAGCCAAGAGGAGCAAGCCATGCAGGGGGAGAAGTGGAACCAGCAGCGACACTTTGCAAAAGTGGTGAGCTTTACTCTTTGCATTCTCTCTCCCAAGGGCTTTTTCTGTATTTCTGAATTTGAGCTCTGCTGTCAGGTAGACACACACACAAGGCACGCACAAGGCACAAGGAAGGTCTTTTGGAAGTATTCCTTAGCTTGTAAGTTCTGCCAGGAAAATCTGTCTAAAAAAAATGCCTCAAAAACCCATACACCAAACCCCATCAAATTTTATGAGATAAGGAGCAGAAGCTTGATCCTTTTGGATCAAGATCCATGTTAGCCTGTTACTAAGGATAGAAGGAAACATCCGAGTAGCCTGAATGGCTGTGATGCATCCAGCAGAGTATTTAGCTGTTTGCTTGTAGCAGTTTTGCAGCTGTGGGTGCATTGTCCTTGTAAACCACTGGAATGTCAGATAGCAGTGGTTATCCCTAGCTCTGGTGGCTAGGCAGATGTTTCTGTTAGGATGAGCAGAGAGACATTGCCACTAGGGTTGGTTATGAGGACAACTGGGCTATAAATCTCCAGCTTCTTGCGTATATGTGAATCATCATGTAGTGACAATTAACGGATACTTTTTCTCCTTGCAAACATGAAGTTATGGCCGTGTTTGTTTCATTTTTAAAGTAAACTGGTTATATTGTGTGCTAGTTATGAGCTTGTATTGCTTCAACATACTGGCTTATATTGGGAAAACTTTGCTACTGCTGAAACTAGAAGCATTTATTTGGTCTCTGTGTTCAGAAAGATACATTTATGATTACACTATAACAGAGCAGAAACTTTACATCTTGTTACAAATTCAGAGAAAATAGCTCACAGGCAAAATAAGCATAACAATGATTTATGAAGTTGTGAACTTACCCATATGAAAATCTTCAGCAGCTAGCAAAAAAAGTCCTTAAAAGTTCTCGGGGCTCTAGTCTGGGATGAAAATGCAAACTGGCACATTTTATTTATTCCAGGCTACTTTTACAATCACTCAGTAAGAGCACTCTTGCCTTGTTTTTCATGAAATCTCTGCATGAATTGTGCATAGAGCTCTCTCTCCCATAGCAAGGAAAAGTGTGGGGAAACTGCACCTACACGACCTTGCCCACACCCCTGAGCTCCCCACAGTTAGTGAAAGCCAGAGCTGCAATGATGTGTGTGAGCTTCTGAGAAGTCAATCTGAAGGTCAGGGTCAGGATCTCAGCTCAGCACTGAGGTGAAATGTTGACTTTGGGCCAAGGATGGCTAGCATGCATACTTAGATGCGCTGAAGCTTCTTGCAGAATTGGTTCCTGAATCTCTGTGTGTCTCAGCTTGAAGTTAGATTTTCACTGCTTTTGTGCAGGGGAAGTGAAGAAAACAGACAGTACTAATCAGCAAACTGAAATAGAGAAATGTAGAGGTGAGTCATGGTGGAAGGTAGAAAATGACGGAAGGTACGAAAGAATCCCAAGTATGATTAGCCATTTTTACCAGAAAGATGTGATCAGTCCAAAAAACTGGCAGAAACATTAAAATTTGCAAGAAACCCCAAAATTATATTGTCTGTCTTGGGATGGTAGGATGCTACAAGGCTTCTTGGATAACTTTTGGTAAATTTCCCTCAAAGTTTTCAAGGTATCTTCTCCCATAAAATTTAATACAAAATCAATATTGGGAGCTCTGTCTGCTCTTCTTACTCCAGCAGTACTTCCTTGACATCATTGTGACAATTTCCTGAGTGACTTGTTGCTTCCAGATTGGTGCTGCTGGATGAGAGATGGCTCCAGTTTGCACACAAACTATTTCCTGTGCAAAATTATTATTGCCTTTGGTCAAGTCAACCCCTTTCTTCCCATTTGCCTGTTTTGAGATCCTCTTCCAATATCACTCTTTCCATAAAGAATCTCACCTGAGAGTCTGTGTCAGGCTTTCCAGAACTTATGGTTTGCCTGGGGGAATGGAAATGAGAAATGGAAACAAAGATAAATCCTTTATTTTTATAGGAATATGTTCACTCTAGTGCAGGAATAAAGATTATATAATTATTAGGTCACATCCCAAGGAATTAATTTTGCTGGAAATTGGTAAAAGGGTAATTTCCCCACAGCTTTCCTTAATTATGTTTCCCTTTGCATTTTTCTTCTAGGACCTTTAGAAAGGACCTGGGAGAAAAACTGGCAGGTCTCCTCAGGGAGAACGTGTGATATTATGGTGGGGGCTGTTAAAGGCTGTTTGTTCAGATCCATTAATTTCTTTTCTTGGGATTTTCAAAGCCAGACGTGAATTTTTAAAGTGGAATTGAACACTTGCTTTGTTTGTTCAGGAAAAAAACGTCAGAATCATCTTTTGCTATAGGAATGGGGGTCTTGTGTCACAACAGTATAACATATGAGGAAAATCTGGGGAAGATTTGATCAAGGTAGTTTTTGACATCAAGCCCGTTCATCCCAAAACATCAACAGAATCCTTAATTCAGAAACAATCCCAGGGTACCAAACCATCTGCTCCTGAAGTGAAGGAGCCTTCTCTTCCCGACAACCCAGGACACAAGCCCAATTCTGGTCCCAATACCTTGTCAAAATTTCGGTGATGTTTTGCTCTTTCAATGCTCCTTGACACCTGACAGTGTCGGGATGGCCACAGCAGCTCTCACTTTCCCATACTGCAGCTTTCCCTGTTTCACTCTCTCCGTGTGCTGCAAGCAGCCCCTGCCACCCACTCTGAGTGCCCCTTCCATCCACTGCTTCTCACCTCTGCGTTTAATAACTTCCCTTCTGTGTTTAAAACCTGCTGTCCCCTCCTCTGCCAGCCCTTGTTCTTCAATGACGGCTCCATCAGAGACAGGGAGGGCTCGTGCCCGGGTGCCAGCAGGGACAGGTGTTGCTGGGGACACCTGCTCCTTGGATCATGGAAATGGAAGGTGCAGGCACCGCTCCTCTCTGCTCACAGCTCCAGCACTTACCTCTGTGCTGGCAGTGTAAGACAAAGCACTAATTTGAACAAAAACAAAACCCCAACACCCCCACTATCGCCCTCCCCCACCTT
This sequence comes from Zonotrichia albicollis, assembly GCF_047830755.1. Classification (NCBI taxonomy): domain Eukaryota; kingdom Metazoa; phylum Chordata; class Aves; order Passeriformes; family Passerellidae; genus Zonotrichia; species Zonotrichia albicollis. The sequence continues at coordinate 18,854,281 of NC_133860.1, forward strand.
TCAAATAAAGAGCAAAGCCAAATCCGTGACATTTACATGTTCCTCCAAAACAAAAAGGCACAGAAAAAAGCCCCAAACTCAAATAACTGTTTGGTTCCGAATGCCCTGAACACAAAATTTCATCTCTGTTGCCTTTATGGAAATTCCAATAGTCCTTAGCACATTCCCCACTTTGTAACAAGGTGGCTATAGATCTTTATGAGTTTCCTCTGCAGTGAGGTTTTTTGTGGGTTTTTTTGTTAATGTTTTTTTTGTTTTTTGGGTGAGAGATAGGGACCAGAGGAATGGAATTAGGGTAAATACACACAGATGCTTAACACTGATCCTCTTGAACCCTCTTACCCCTTTGATGTTGCTTTATTTTGGGAAATTCCCACTCAAAGACGTTAGGAGAGGTACTGTGAGTTAATCCCCCTCTGCCTAATTTTTGTCAGGCAGTTTAGATGCCCCATTGAGAAACCAGTTTGCCAGATGCCTTCTCAGTATTTCATGAAGGGTACAGCCTCTGCAGGGAGCAATCTGGCCTGCCTGAGAGATGAGCACCAGCTTTGTGTGTCGTCACTGGTGTTGGAGGAAACCAGATGTGACCTGAGATGCCTCATGAAGGAGGTATCTCTGCTAAGCAGGCTTGGGTGAGGGCAGGGTAGAGAGGACCTGTTTTCCCATGCTTGGACAGACGTTGGCAGAGTCCTCAGAGGCTTGTTTTTCACACACAGCATGGGTTCTGCATTCTGGGCTGGCTGCTGTAAACACCTGCATCCCTGCAGAAACACACACACTTGACTCTCAGTGCCCTGTGGTTCAGAGAGCCCCTCCCTCCCCAAAACTTCCACTGCTGGGAAGGACTTGCTGTCCTAATTTCTGAGGTGTTTCTGGCCTAAGGGTTTGCCTCTGAGCAGCGCCCTGGGATAAATGCTCCTCTTGTCCAGCCCTTGCTCTGTGCCTACCCTGCACACACATATAGACACAGATATTCCTTCCTCCATAGTTCCCCACAGTACAAAGGCCTGAGGGACTTAGTTGTGCTTCTTCTGGTCTCAGTTCTGCCAGGTTTTCTTGGCAGAAATTTGCAGGCTGCTCCTCACAGAAGAAGATACAGCCTAAGGAGAAATGTGGATCTTGGCTTGCTCCCTGGCTCCAGGGGAAAGGCAGCACAGGTGCGTGGGTAAAGGCAAGGGCAAAGGCCCTGAGCGTAGCAGAAAGCATTTAATGATCACCAAGTTTAATGAATTATTGCAAAGCCGATGACACCAGAGAAGACAAATGCTAATAGTGGTGTTGTGAGTGTGCAATCTCTCAGGTAAGGTTCCTTGGGATGTCATCACCTGTCTGACAGGCAAAGGGAAGAGAAATGCCTTCATTTTTCAGCAGCTGCACTCCCAATAAGTGTCTGTACAAGCACCAAAGCTGAAACAAACTCTGCATTTTTCTGTCTGCTGTGTTTCTACTGCAGATTGTGCTGACTAGGAAATGAGAAACACATGGGAGTAGTTCACCCCCTTGGCTTCATCACAGCTATATCTGTTTTCCTGAAAGATTTAGAGTTAACTTGGCACACACAATTTGAGCAGTCCTCCATGCAAGAGTTTTTCTGTGACTTGCAATCTGTGAAGAGGGAGAGTGACTGCAAAGATAATGATCTGTCTGAAATGGCTGATTAGTTTCTGGAAATTATCTGAAAGTTTGGTTAATAGGCAAGTTTTACTGTCATCTGTGGTCATTAATAATAATATTAAACCCTAGTGTAAAACATGGCATGTTTTGTAAGCAGCTGTATTCATGGTATTTTACTTAGGAAGACACCTAATCCTGGACTTCTGCATAGAGAATAAGACTGTAATTAAGTTCCTGAAATGTAGAAAATTGTTAAGTCTCTAATGACTCAGTTTAGACTGACAGCACAAGGACCCTGGGACAGGGTTCAGAAGAGCTGGCTCCTGTTTGTTGTGAGTTACATTTATTTCTCTGTGGTCTAGGACTTCCTCTGGGTTGGAATGTAATTTTTTTGCTGCCCTGAGTGTGGAAAATCTTGAAGCCCCTTGACTTGCTCAAGGATCCTTGCTCACCTGAGCCCCTTCATGCCCTTGATGCCTTTCAGGTTCTCCTTTGGGAGTCACTTCAGGTTATTGTGTGTCTTCTGGGCTTCTGCTTTTACATCTCTTCACGCTTTTCACAGGAATATTTTGTGTTTTGGTGGGGTACTAGGTGTTATTCATAAGCTGCTTTGTTTTAAAATTCTTATTCTTCCTCTATGCTGTATCAGTGACTAGATGATCTGGAAACTTACTCTTGATTACACTTCCAGCAATTGCTTGGGAATCTTCACTCTTCTGCCCATCTTCTCTCTTAGGTTGTGTTTCTTAACAGACTTTGCCAGAGAAGCATAGTTGCAGGGGGAAGAGTGAATGGTTGAGAAAACCAATGAAACTGTTGAAAAACCAATGAAAACCACTGAAAAACCAATGTCATTGTTTTTTCCTGGGATGAGCTCTAACTTTAACCTTTTCAGAAGTATCAGCACTGTCTTTCCTGGACCTGCAGCCCTGCCATTTGAAATACTAGATTGCGTATTTATCTTGTCTGGGTGTCTTGTAATAAATTGAGCTGGCTGAAGTGTCTTCCTTACAATACAACTGTAAATTTTTTGACTAGATATTTTTAAATTATATTCAGTATCTGATAATTTTTGCAAGTCAAGTAAGTGTTGCATCTCCTAGCTATTGCCTGAGGTGATTTAATTAATAATTTTTGTACAAAAGTGTCATAGTAAAACATACATATCAAAGCAAGTAAAATAAACTCCAAAACAAAAGTAAAGGGTTCTCATAGCTATTTACACAAAGTATCTTCAGACTTAGTTGAGATATTGTCTAGACTAAGGTGAGTTGACAAAAAGCTATTTTGCCTGTGCACCTTTCCCTGACAACAGTAATAGACACTTTAAACTGTAATTCCTTTCACGCTGGTTTATTGCATAGAAAAAAATTGCCATTATTAGTTTTGCACATGCTTTCAGGGCTCCACCAGCCACTACGGAACACTGCTGTGCATCTTTGCTTACATTTGGTTTCAGTATATCCTTTGAGGTAGTTTGCTTTCCACAGACTCTATGCAGCCCTTCAGGGTGTGAACCTGAGCTCTTTCTCTCTGTGCAGCCTGGTCACAGCTTTCATTCTCCAAGGGGCCAGCAGATAGTAGCCTGCTTGTCTCACCCGTTCATAAATTTATGCAGACTGGGCAGCTGCTACCTCATCTCTGAAAGTCCCTGCCCGAAGATGCCAGAGATACTGCTGCCCTTTCACTCTGTAAATCAGAGCCCAGAGCTCCGCTCCCACAGGACTCTCGACTGTCAGCTGGCTGCTGCATGCCGAGCCATTCTATTGTGGATCATTTGGAAAGCATCTCTTGGCCCTGGTCCTCAGAGGGGCTGAGAGCCCCCCCTTGTCCATGAGCTCCGTTTGGGGGGTGAAGTGAGTGGCTTTGCAGGGCAGAGCCTGTGCATGCCCAGGCTGAGATGCTCTGTGCTGCGAGGAGGGGCAGGTTTCCCACTGACCTGAGGAGGAGCAGGACTAAGTTGTTCCATTGTGTTTTACTAAAAAAACCAAAGGTCATCTGTGATCAGGATGTTTTAAGAAAAAATAGCTATTAAAGGAAAAAAGGGTTCTATTGCTGGGCACAGGTGACAAGATAATGCAGTCCAGGACTTTGTTTAAAATAACTTTTTTATTTTTAAGGCAATTCCTTTAAAAGAATGTTTGACTTATGTGTAGGTGATAAAATCCTGAAAACCTCTCAGGACAGCACTTGGGCTTTGTTTTCCTTATGATAGGACAGTAACTATCATGCTTATAGCTTTCAAAGCATGGCTGCTCTGAAATAAACCTGCTGGATTTAGTACATTCATTTGGATGAGACATATTTTTGAGCACTTAAGTTTTACTCATTAAAGAGAAAACCTGATACAAACTGACCTTTAACTCTCAGTTGATTCCAAGCTGTTAGAAATTCAACAGTTATGTTTCCGGTGACGATGTGAATTGCTGAATGCTCTGAACCTAAATTCCAGAATAATGCACATGCTCACACATGTGTTCCTCCCCTCCCTCTAAAATACAGAGGAGTGCAGAGAGGAGCCTGGTAATGCCATAGGAGTTTCAGGATGGATTTTGAGAGGTGTAGTTCTCAATCCAGTGAGTTTGTTTATTCCTTCTGCAGCAAGTCAAAACAGTTTTGGTAACACTGTCGGCATGCCACTGCTGCTGTTGACAGCAGGAATAAACAACACCTGAAGGGCACGAGAGAGGCTGCTCTGCCCCGCTGCCGTGGGAGCAGGACCCTCTGCTCCCTGCTCAGGATGAGCCCTGGAGTTCTCATCCTGGGCCAGGCTTCTCTTACTACACCAAGACGTAGGAAGCAGATGAGATAGACAGTATAGCTGCTGTTAGGATATTGTCTATTTTACGTATTTAACTTGACAATATGTTTTGTGTCTTTGAAGAGAGGATTTGTTCTCTTTTAGGAGTTCCAGTCAGACCTTGAATGCCAGCCCTGAGGAGTGTGCTAGAGAAGCTGGAGTCCTTGATTGTTGGCTGTGGTCATTGGCCCGTGGTTTGCCCCAAGGTTTCCTGCCAGAAAAGCTCTGTTTCAAAAATGCATTAACTTAGATTTGCTTTTGAGCTGCAATCTTAACTTCTGGTGGGTTTGAAATATTATACCACCAGCAATCACATCGTAGTAATTTTACATTGTGACGAGAAATTCTTGAAGGAAAAGAGAAATGAAAAGTAAAAAGAAGCTCCATTTAGATATGAATGGTGTTCACATCTGCATTTTGATCCACTCTATATACAGAAGGAACCCTTCTGCAGACAAGGGACCAGTGACATATACTGACTCTAGATGGTGAAAACAGCTGTTTTCTGCATGCAGGGAATAATTATTTCATACAAGTTACTGACCTTTTCCTTTTGAAGTTTACCAGAGTTACAGTCATCACTCAGTATATGGGATGTTGAATTACTGTGAACAAATTTTGAGCCTGATGTGATCATTTATGCCGTATAAAAAATGGAATTAGTTTTGTCATGAGAGATTTCCACTTTCATTTGCAACTATCTTGGAGTAAATTCTTATCTGCATCTAAGCTTGATGTGCTTAGACATGGTGCTGCCTTGCAGACAGTGACATGTGTGCTTGGTTTCCTACCCAAGGAATTGCAGAGGAAACTGGTGCTTGAAAATTTGGCTCTCTATTAAATGCAGGCGGAATTTGAATTTTGTCTCTTCAAACTGTCCCATTGTGTGTGCAGGAACTTTTATTTTTTACTTTCATATGCTAAAAGCACCAAAATGTATGCTGAGTTTTGCAACATGGCACAGATGCTGCAGGTGAATACAGGCAGAAAGGGAAAAAGGAGAGGACACAGGAGTGGGGAGAACACTACCATGGCTGCAAATACCATGGTGTTTCAGTCCCCTTGGCATGAGCAAAGCCAGACCTGGGGTGTCTGGGAGGGGGAGAAGGGAATGTCTGAGATGGGGCACATGGTTGGCATAGCTGGAATGGGTGTGAGGTGGGACTAGAGCACAGGGCCAAGCTGGGTTGGGCAGGGGACTTCCAGCCTAGCCACAGAACTGTTAGTGTGACTTGTGGATCTATTCTACTACAGTTTTTTATATTTGTGTTTTACTCATGAGTCGGTGGCTTTGGAGAGAAAAGTGCAACTACACTTGAGTGTTTCCTACTAGACCCTGGGAGATGACCTCCCCTTTATTGTGGGTGGGGCTGTGGACAGCCTCTAGAACTTTCATTTCTTCCCTCCCTTATGTGCCCAGCCTTGGTGCTGCTGAGAGTGTGTCTAGAGCAGGAAGTAGCCCAGGATGGTTCCTAAAGATGGGCAAGGAAGGAGTGCTCAAGCGAGCAGACAGTGTGGTTTTCACCACCCTGGGGGCTGTGAAATGAAGCTCTGCGAGGTGAGTGATCCCTGACTAGGTTGCAACATCAGTGTACCCCGGAGGATATTAATCTAAATTCTGCTTTGCCTTCGTGTAAACTATTCTCCTCTGGAGCAGCTTGCACTGCTGCAGCTACACATTTTGTTTCACAGACCCCAGACTGTCAAGCAACCTCACACAAGCATGCGTTGAGCTCATCTGATTGAGCTACGTGTGTTTACTTTGTTATAGGTCAACCACTTGAGCCTACCCTCAAGATGAACTTAATGTTTGCGGAGGAAGGGCAGCAGCTATGTAATACTGGAACAGGCAGAAAACAGAGCCACAGCTCTGAACAATGGGAAAAATGCTGTGCATCTCAACTAAGTATTTTATTGCACGTGAGGATATACACCTACAGAAAAAGTTATCACACTGTTCTGTGGTGTTTGACCAGAATATGGAAAACTGCCTGGTAAAATAGGAATTTCTCAGTGCCAAGTTAGCCTAAAACTTGAAACAAGATATCTGCTAAGAAGTATGAATCTGATGAATATTAAAGAAATGGAGCAAAGTACAAACAAGCATTAGTCTCCTCCCAGTGAATACAGCTAAGCTTTCCACATTCTTAACTGCTTTATCTGAAGGGACTGATTGCAACCATGAGCCAGGGACTAAGTGGTGGCAAATCTTTCTTGGCATTAAACCTCACTGAAAACACAAATACAATTTATTATGTATCTAAATTAAATTCATGGTAACTGTTAGACTGTTTTGTTGTTTGTTTTTAATGTCAGAAGAACAGTAGCTAGAGCTCTGGTATGACTTAAAATGTTGTACACAAAAAACCTTAATGAAACTCTGGTCTTAATAACAGAGATCTATTTGTTCTAAAACATTGCTGTTTTGACTTGAGGAGAAAGGCTTAGTTAAACAGACACTTTCTGCTCATTTTAATCTCATGGGGTTCTAAATGGAAGAGCCAAAATGAGCCATTACATTGACTAGTTTTCTCATAATTAAAATCACAGAACTTACTAGTGCAAACAGACATTCAAGCTCTTCCTATAAAAACTAGCACAAGGATTAACACTGCTCTCTCTGGTGAGAGCAGAGCATGGCTTTTATTATTTACATCCTAACTTTACAAGTATGAAAGTGAGGATTTGAAAAACAAGCTCCAAACTCTAAAAAGAGCTCATTCAAGCAGCCCTAAGAAACCAGTATAGATGAAAAATTCCACTTCTCCCAGGCCTTAGGCTATCTTTGAATGGAAAATAAAAAAAACCAAGTATAAGATGTTAGGAGCATACTTGGTACTTCCAGCACAAGCTGCTTCATGGACTTTCTACCAGTCCCTAACATTATTTTAAAATAATTTGGTAGGTGACCTGTCACGGTGTTCTCCCATCTCCATACAATCCTAGCTCCTTTTGTCAAGTGGCTGGAGCGGTGTGGTGAACTTCCAGAGCTGTGGTGAGGGTATGCTCCCTGTGCAGCTCCTGCTGGGCTTGGCAGAGGGCAGCTGCTCCTGTGATGGATGTGGGAAAGCAGCCCTGATGCTCCTGCTCTGAAGTGCTGCAGGGATAAGGCTGGCATTGTGTCTTGCTTGCTGGACAGTGGAGTGCAGCCCGTGTGTAACTTTTAGTCAACACAGGCACGCACAGATAATAGACTGTTTCAGCTGCCTCTGGGAACTTCTGTTAGAATCTGCCAGAAGATTCTTTCTGTGGTTTAAACTCTGACATATGAGGAACGCCAATACTTTATATAGACAAAATGTCAGTTATGTGCCCTCAGGCAGCAAGCTAAAAATGATATTACCATGTTGATGGATCTCGGTTTAGATAGTTTCAGCTACAGTAAGTTTCTTGATTTAAACTCTGAAGATGGCTGTGCCAGTTAGCTAAAATAAAAATTGCAGGGTGTCATTGGCTTTCCACTGATTTCAAAGTGCTTTGTATAAACCAGCAGGGAGAAAAATAATTTTCTTACAGGGGCTATCACCCAGCGCAACAATGATGGGCAGCCACCATGCCTTACATAATGCAATGGGATGAATGAGCTGCTACCCAAACTCTGCTGACCTACAGTCTGATGGTGCTCCAGTGGCTTCAGTGGCATTCAATTGTGCAGTGTTAGAGCCTGCTGTGCATGGTGACCCCGCAGTGTGAGAGCCCTTGATGTCCACGGCCAGCACTGCAGGAAAATTGCTGCTGCCCTCAGGGAAATTGTGTGTGATGAGGAGCCACAAGGCAAGGCTGGTGATGCACCCCTGGTGCCACTGCCACAGTAGCATGCCCTGAGACAAGCAAAGTCAACAGAGGACAAAAGTCTCAATAGCAGAAGCCAGAAACTGCATGCAGCTCATCCAGAAGATGAAATCAGTGTGCTGCAGAGAACTGCTGACAATAAACAGCGAAATAAATGCTACATGTGAAATTCCCAATTCTTATTTACAGCAAAACCAGTTTGTGTCCCTTGGGATATAAACACCCCTTGGGTGTTTGCAAGTGACCCTCAAAGAGCAAGTTCAGCAAAACCTACAGCCAGTGTATAGCTGTTACAAACGAGATTTGGAGCCTAAACCACTAGTAGGCTGCTGATTAAAAAATTATAGCAACACTTTAGTAGCAGCTTTTACTTTTGAATTGAAATTTAAGCTGGAAGTTTAAATTTCTTCACACAACAGAAGTGTCCTGGGAGAGACAGCTGATATTCCATAGCTGGAAAAGACCATATAGTGCCAGCCTCTCTAAAAAACCCTGTCTCCAGTTTTAGTCAAACTATTAGCATCCAGGGTTGCCTGATTGTTGAATTCTAATTGTGACTGAAGAAATAGAAACTCTGGGCCAGGTTTCGATCTTACTCATACCAATGTAAATCCAGGCAAATTCTCCTCAAATCAGTGGAGTTATTCCAGGCTTACATAAGCTTAGCCAGTATCAGAATCTGATCCTTTTATTTTTGGACTACTGGAATTCCCAAGTAAATAATGCAGACAATTGTTCAAATGCGTGTTATGGAATGAAGAAGTTTTCTAGTAATAACCACAGCAGTCAGATCAGGAGGAAAAAGAAGAGACAGATGGTAGATAACAAACAAGGCTAATGAAAAAATGGGCTGGGAGGAAAAAGACAACTCCATGAAAATCTACAATGACATAATCTTTAAGATTGCAGCCAAGCGTGGCTTGAGAAGCAAAGACAGATGAAAGACCTGTATGAGCTGAAAAAGTAATTTTCTCATGGTATCCCACTCTGGGCACGCAGTGCTTGCGTGTGTGGCACTCTTGAAGATTTTTTACCTTGTCTGCCCCATCTACTGGCTGTTGGGCTAGATCTTAACAGTAGATGAGTACAAAGAACTGCCAGAGCCTGCATCCTTCCTTCCTTATATCTAAACACAAAGAAATGTAAGTTCTTCTCCCTGCATAAGCAGTGTAAGTCACCTCAGTTACTGTGGAAGTCACTGGTAACTGCAGTTCTGTCCCTTAACTCTTAACTGTGGACTTAGAGCAGATGTAATACTTAGATAATTATTTAAAAAGCCATGAATGTATTTTTGTCTTCTACAGATCAATGTGAAATTGTCTGTCTGCGTCTCTTCCCCCTAAAAATAACATTTCTGAAGTTTGCTGTTCATCTGTGAATCAAGAAAATGATGAAAATATGCAGAACTGTATGTTCTAATATATGCTGAGTACAAGACCTAAAATTATATCTTCCAATAGTAAGTTATATTTTGGTTATATCTGTGGTAGTGTAGGATGTATTTGCATAACATTTTTCTTTTGATTTATGCAGAAGGACATAAGTAAAGCAGTGTTTCTCATGCTGCATACCTTTATCCTTCCTGCAGGGGTAAGAAAGAGCCTCTCCCTGGCTTACTGAGAGGTCCCTGGGTGTCTTTTCTCCCTCACTAAATAAAGAGGGTAAAACTAAAATTGTCCAGAGTAGGTGGCTTCAGACCATGGGATCAATGCTACTGCTTTCCTATGAAGTCTTGTACCAGGAACTCCTCCAGAGCAGAGTGCTTTGCCTCTGCCTGCATCTGCTTTGGGGGGGTTGTGAGTGAGCACTGACTGATGTGGTACAATTTAGTTGATGCTTTTCCAGATCGCATTACCACAGAAAATCATTATTTTCTGAATCACTTCCTGCTGTGCGCAAAACTCAACTGAATGGAGCGAGAGCTGGAGAAGGAGGACGTGAGTACTTTTAAGTGTGATTTCACTTTCATGAAATAATCTGCATACAGTAATAATGTTCCAGGCCTGCTCAAAAATCCCTCTAAAGTTCATGGTTTCCCATTGAAGTGTGTGCGTGTGGAGAGTGGCTCATTTAAAATGAGCCAATCTTGCTTGGATCTTTGCAACTCATCCCTTTACAGAAAACTGGAGAAAGAGATCTCAGTCATCAGTAACTCAGGACACTGTCTATTTAGCCCTGAGAAAGACAAATTTGCACTCTGATTTGACAAGTGTAGAAAATAGGGAAGCAGCTGGCTGCGCTAGGCTGATGCAGAGCCCCAGTGCTACAAGGATGACCACACCAGCTATGTGCACCTTTTACTGGAGCCATAGGTGGCTGGGGAACCAGCCAACCAATTTCAGCATCTGTTTTCCACTTGGTACTTACTTTTGCCAAACTATTTTCCTGTGAAGCAGCCCCAAAGTGAAGGATTGCTATTATTTCTGAAAGTCAGGCAGGCAGACCATGTAAAAATACACAGGGTAACAAAACTTTTTTTCGTGGCCTGAAGGCAAACAGTCTTTCCATGGCAATCATGGCCAGGAATTTTTAAAGTAGCCCCTGGGAAAGGATATGAATCAGAGTTTGACTTTTGGGGTGGTGCGTGAGAGGGATGGGATACACGCAGTCACATCTACGCAGGAGAGCAGTTGTAGCTAAGAGGGGAATAATAATTTCCTCCAAGTAATCTAAGGGTGCACAGGCAAGGGCAAAAGTGGACAGGCTGAGAGGATCTTCAGCCAACGCAGTGGGCATGTAAGAAAGACAGGCTTTTTATCACAGCCTGAAGTGACAGCACAAGGTCTGATAGTTTTAAAGTGAAAGAGGGTAGGTTTAGATTGGACATATGGAACAAATTGTTTTGCAGTGGGGTTGGTGAGACACTGGCACAGGTAGCCCAAAGCAAGTGGATGTGTGAATGTGGTTGCCAAGGGAATTGTGGATTATGGATTTTTAGAGGTTCTACCAGGTGTTAGTAATAGCAAATGTATGCTCTGATCACCTGTTCCAGAGGGGAAGACTCAGAGATGGCTTCACAAATTCCTTTCTATTGCTTTGACTGCATTTATTGTGATCACATGTACTATTTTAGAGTAACTTCTGGCTCAGCAGTTTTTAGGAAACTGCCTGGATTGTACAATTCTTGTACAAATCCAAGGTATATTTCACACTTCAGATGCCTCCAGCAGAGATACTGTAGAGAGCACAGCTGAGGGCAAACACCAGGCAAAAGGCCTGATATTTAGGACAATACGTTTTCTTGGGAAGGGAGATAAAGCTATCTGTCTTGATGCTGTCCTGAGCCTACAGATTCCTGCAAAAGCCTTGCATGGGGAGCAAGGTTAATCTCTTTAATTTCTACAGGCCTAACTTCAGACTGAAATTTTCGTGTTCCATTTTGTGACAAGTTTCAGAGAAATTAAGCTGTGATATATATATATATACACACACACATACACGTACATCTGGGAGAGCGAACTGCTAGACATGTCTCTCAAAGATTGACTTGTTGGAGTCTATAATTTCTGTGGGGAGGCAGAAGGAAACAGATTAGTGTTCATGCAACAGAAATGTAGGGAGGAAGCCTTTGCTAGCCTTGAGATTGTGATCTAGACATAAACAGTAATTTGCTTCACTACTAAAATGTATATCCAACTGAAATTTGATTTTACTGCTGCAGGCAAAAATTTTCTCGTATGATTTGTAACTACCTACATAACTCTTTTAGCTTCCTGTTTAAGGATTTATGAAGATTTATTTCCTGTCCTCTCAGTTTGACATTCTAACCAAAATAGCCATTTAATTCCAATGTTCCTGCTAATTTGTCTATTTGCTGTGGTTTTAAGCTTAGTTTGAAGGGGCTTTAGGGCTTGTTTGGATTAATATTAATAACTGTTTAGTCTTAGTGGCACTGAAACTCAGAGATCACTGAGAATTACCTCCCCTTCAAATCTAAAGAATAGGATAATCAGCCTGATTAAAATTATTAAAGGCAGTGGAAATAACACTGTCAGGGGACATGGTTTAAAAGACTCTTAGACTTAACCAAACAGAAAATTTTAAGCCTGTTCCAACCCCTGTTTGCATATGAAATACAAGAAATAAAACTTCTAAATTCTTAGAGCTATGTATGAAATCAGGAATCACTCTTCTTTTTAAAAAGAATTTAAACATTAAAAACAGAGGTCTACCTTCTTGGGTGCCTATTGAATGTATCACTTTTGAAAGAACACATCTCCTCCTTGCTAGATAAGGGTGGATGCACCCATGTATATAATCTAGGGTGGAAATTGTAATTCCTTCTTAGCTCCTACAGCAGCAGGGTGCCCCACTGGGATGATGCATCTCCTCTTCTGCTCCCAAAGGCCACTGCCTGCTTCAGCCCCCCCAGCTGATGCCCAGACAGCTGTGTCCTCTCCAAATTCTCACCTTCTCCACAGTCTGGGCTTGGGCTTGACCTTTGCCTCCTGTGGTTCTAAGAGAGTTTATGGTAGGTGAACTCTGTTCCATCTTGTGTTACCCAGGGAGTCTCATAATTTGCCTGAAATTAGATCCTGCTATGTTTTCTTTATTTGCTTGATGAGACACTCTTTCTGTAAAATACCTTATTTTAGCAAGGAGATGTATTTTTTTTAAGGTGTGGATCTTTCTGTGTGCTTAATTATGGGGAGAATAAGACCAGAGAAAGAGCCATGTATGTGGAGTAGGGAATATTGAGGTACCCAGGATTTTACTCCTGGTCTTTGAGGAAATTTTACCTACCTGCCTTTAACTCATAGCATTTTATATTTCCTGGACTTAGGCAATGCCTCAAAGACAGTGGTCAAGATGTTGGGGCTGATTTGAGCCAGTTTAAACACAGATAGAACTGATACCCTCCAAACATCTTCTGCTACTTTGGGCTGTTACTTAAAAGCTGAAGTTTTCATCTGAAAATAAGAGAAGGTTCTTGCACCTAACCAGGGATACAGAAAGGATTATTACTGAATACTGTTTCCAGAGCACATGGTGAATCCAGCGCAGCAGAGGCAGCTGCTTGGAAATCTTTAAGCAAAGATTATAATTACATGTCTGCAGATGACTCAGGATGCACAAAGCTACTTTCTAGTATTGCTACCTAATTATTAGAGTTCTTCAGTTTTAAAGTAATTTTAATTTAAGTGTTGTTCCAGCACTAGACAGCTGCGGTGACAGTAGGTGCTCATATTTAGTATTGATACTTGGTGCCTTCTGTTACCCAGTGCTAGAGGCCAGTTTCTGTATTGAGTATAATATCCAGTGCAGAATAATACACAGATGTAGGAAAGATAGGGGAAATACTGATCCAAAGGAGGTGTTAAAGGAACATGCTGTTTGCTATTATTATTTAGTTCACTGAGGACTAAATTGACTGAGGACTAAACTGAGAACTACTATTTTGTTCACTTGGCACTTTCACCAGTAAAACAGGGAAAATATAGTGAGAAGTTATTGTGAGAACAAAATATTGTCAGCTGTTGCAGGGACAGAGCAAAGGAGAGCAGTAAGGTGTGAAGGATGGATGTGTTTTCCTCTCCACCATCCTTGTAGGGGTGGCTTTAACTTTGTGCCTTCATTGAGACAAGTTTCAGAAAACCTAAAAAGTTTTTTCTCTAGACTTTCTGCAGAACAGGAGATTTCAGGCTGGGAAAACAACTGAGTAGGACCAGTGCATCTGGGATGGGTGTCTGGTCTTTAAAGGAAGAAGAGCTGGGTCCACTGAATGATGCATTAGCTATTTCAGTCTGAAATTTCACCAGTTGCTCATGACCCTTCTCACAATCCTGGAAAGGCATGGTTTATATTCACAAGTCTTGGTTTAAGGCTTATGGGTGCGCAGTAGATCTGACATAAGCTGCTCTGCCATGCCTCAGATTTCATAATCGCAGAACAGTTGGATTCCTGACTGGCTGCTCTAGGCAGGAATTTTGGGTTCCAGTTTACGCCGGACGTGTCAAAGACGTGCTGGCACTTTGAGACGTTGATTTCATTACTGTCTCACATAAGGATTTCTGGTTCAGTTATTGTGTTTTGTAAGTGATCTATACAGCCCGGGATTAACTTTAATACCCACTAGAGTAATTATCAAAGCATGTGGTATCCTGATGACACACTTATAGCTTCACAAGGACGGGTAGATGCTCTGTTGACTGTAGGCCAGAAAGTTAAAATCCTCAGTCAGCCAGCTGTAAAGAAACTCCCTGTGTCTTCTCTCTTTGAGCATATACATAATTTTCGAGTTTTGACATTGACCACAGAAACAAAATTTTGGGCTTTAGCCATAAAGCAGGCACATAATGCAAACCCTTCATCTTTCCACGAGTCCAGTCAGGAGGGTTTGAGACTCTTGAGCAGACTTCAGTGTTGTTTTCACAGAACTCAAGCATCAACCCCTTGATTTCCATGACAGGAGGGTCGAGTCCAGGTGTTTGAGGACATTCATGGTCGCTGAATCAAGGGAATCAAGTGTCTTGTTCAGCTCTTTGGAGCTGCTGGCACTGACCCATGAAGGGAAAGTGCAGTCCTACAAGGGACAGTGTGCAGGAGTGGGACAGCTGGGGCCAGTGCTGTGATGGGGATGATCCTTCATTGAAGTGGCTGAGTATCTGGGACAAACCAGCACCTTTGGAAACTTTCTTCTGGTTAAAAAAGTACATATTCAGCATGAGCTTTGTATGCATGCAGGGAGATGTGAGAAAGGTGTATAAACTTGTACTCTTTATGTGCCTTCCATGCACCTCAACACTTGTTTTGACTACCTCAGTAGATTCCTCCTACCAGAGGCCTTCCAATTTTTGAACTTTTGCTTGTTGTAGGTCACAACAACTCCATGCAGTACTAAAGGCTTGGGGCAGAGCAGTTGGAAAGCAATCTGTTGGAAAAGGACCTGGGAGAGCTGGCTGAGAGTGGCTGAACATGAGCCAGGATGGGCCCAGGTGGCCAGGAAAGCCAAAGGCACCTGGCCTGGATCAGCAATGGTGGGGCCAGCAGGAGCAGGGCAGTGACTGCCCCTCTGTACTCAGCACGGGTGAGGTCACACCTTGAGCCCTGTCCAGTTCTGTCCCTCACTGCAAGAAAGACACTGAGAGGCTGGAGAGAGTCCAGAGAAAGACAATGGAGCTGGGGAAGGGTCTGGAGACCAAGTCTGGTGAGGAGAGATGAGGGAGACGGGGATGTTTAGCCTGGAGAAGAAGAGACTCAGGGGAGACCTTATCACTCAATAACTCACTGAAAGGAGGGTGTAGCGAGGGGGGGGTGTCAGTCTCTCCTCCCAGATAAAAAGGGGCAGGTTGAGAGGAGATGGTCTCAAGCTGTACTAGAGGAGGTTCAGATTGGGTGTTGTGAAAAATTTTTTCACTGAGAGGGTGGTCAGACATTGGAACAGGCCAGTGGAATCACCATTCCTGGAAGTGTTCAAAAAATGTCTAGGTGGGGAACAGTTTAGTGGTGGCCCTGGCACTGATAGGTTAAGGGTTCACTGATAATATAGGGCTTTTCCAACCTTGATAATTCTGTGACTCTGTACTGTGCTCTGCAGAAACAAAAGCATTTTGTCGTGAATCTTTCAGCATGAGAAGAGGAAGTATCAATGAGCTGTCATCTGAACACTGGGCTGACATTTATTCCTTGTCTTCTTTTGGGACTTATCGGTAGATAGAAATTTTCTTGTGCCTCAGATCTCCCTCTTAAGAGGTGAGGGGAGATTCTGTCTGTCCTGTGGCCTGTGCATGTAAGCCTGTTTCCCAGCAGGTCTGTGGGAGGTTGTGCCCGTGGTGGCCGGCGAGGGCACAGAGTGAAGCTGGCACACGCTCCCCTGGGAGCTCGGCGGGTGTTTGACAGTAATGGCGATTGATGGCGTGTAAGCAATGCTGAGAGTTAGCAGTGGGGCAAGGTCCAAAACAGTTTGGAAACCATTGCCTTGGAACGTGTACTGGAAAACGAGGAGCTGTGATTTATCATTTCCTTCGGAGAAAAAACATTTTAGGCAATTCTGACATGAAGCAGTTAGCTGTATCAGATACTTGTGAAGATAATCTGGTGTTTGCTGTCATATCTCTCTTCAGCAGATGGTAAAGGCCAGGTACTAATTAAGATGAAGCAGGAAAAAAAAACGAAAGAAAAAGATTTAGGTTGACAAAATGCTACATTGTGTAATAAATAGCTTCATATTTATTATTTCTGCTAACAATTATGGACTGGAATAAGACCTCTCATAAGGAGTAGATCATGCCTCCATCTGTCTACTGCTGTGCTATTACTCTTGCATTTACAGCAAGTAGTTCTGGACTTGTTCAAGGCAGAGCAGGGAACATGATGGGTAGGACCAAACTTCAAGAGCCGTTCATGAGGATAATGGCTGCTCGTGGGGCCAACATACTCATCCATTGGCAACTTTTCTAGGTCCCCTTTAGAGACAGTGATTTTTTTTGTTTTCTTTCCTAGGAAAAACTCTGCAGCCCTCAGCCAGATTTGAAAAATGAAAACTAAAATGAACTTCATGAATCAACAGATCAGAGATACCGAGTTTCTGCCAGAGAATATCTAAAAAATGAGCACATGAAGGAAAAATGTAAGTTAGTAATAATTAATCAGAAATATATTTCAGTTGAGGGCTTAATTCAGAGCTCTCTGAAATTTGTCAACACAAAGGCGTAAACCCAGCTTTGACTTCACCTTTCACTAGGCTGCCTTTCTCCAGAGGGCAGTCTAGGATGAGGGCATGATCCATGACTATTGAGGTGTGGCAATACAGTGCTTCTAAGGTGCTGCAGAGCTCTTTGAGTCAAGCTCCCAGAAATGGGACAGTCAAAATTAGTTTTGACTGCTTTGGGCTGCATTAAAGAAGAGAAATATAAATTAAATAATCTGCTGAAAGCATCTCAGAAACTGAAAGGATATATTTTTCCGTGGTAAAAATTAAGAAATGCCCCAAAAGTAGAGTTAGAACAACTTTTCAGCATTTCTAGTGACTTACCTGACAGTTATTCACATTTTGGAAGGTATAGAAGTGAATTTTGCTTTATCTCAATAAAATGCTGACAGATTTGCCTTGTCTTTAAATATATTTTCTTTTTCTTGGTTCTTGAGCCATGCTTTAAACAGATTATTCTTCTCTTTATAAAGGATTGTTCTTGTTTTGGGTTTTTTCCCCTTCCTGGCTTCCAGAAACAAATCTGATTTTTTAAATAGTATTTATGCACATTAATAACACTTAACATTGACTCATTTGGGAAAAACTTGATGTACTAAGAAATATTTATCAGATGTTATGCAGATCTAGATCAAATAAATATTTTCCCTTGTATAATAAATTGGTTTTGTTAGTATAAAATACATGCCTTTATTGCACACAGCTGGTCATCCTTTAGTTGTCCATTTCTGCGGGCAGTTTTGGTAGCCTCTTCAGTGGGTTTCCGGTAGTTTCAGGCTGGAACATGTGGAATTTTTTAAACTGCACAATTATTGGATTATTTTGTGTTGCTTAACTAAGCCATTGAAAATACCATGTGGCCCATATTGATTAACAAAACACATGATCCCTTCGCTTCCCGTATATCTTAATTTATCTGCCTTAAAACGCTGGCAAAGTACGCAGGTTGTAGTTTCCACAGAGCTGCTGTGAGCTCGGGCAGAGCACTCCAGGCCCAGAGCTGCTAGCAACACCAGCTCGGCACGGAATCCCTCGCTGGCCCTGCTCCTCGTGCCCTGCCAGTCTCCTCACAGGCTCCAAGGGTATAAATAGAGAGACACTGGCATATCTCTCTTCCTGCCCTTCCAGGCCTCCAGAAGGCATGACTCCCACTGTGCTTTGTTGCTATAGAAAGGTCTGGCTCGGGGCTTGACAGCTCAAAAGGCGGCATAGGAAAACATGTCTTTGGGAGGGATTAGACATGACTGCCAGTCTCCCTTCCCCAAAGAGATCAGAAACCTAATGGCATTGATGGACAAGGCCTCAGCGCCACAAGGGACTTTGGCTGGAGGTCCTAAACAAACCCTGAACACCAGATGCTTTGAGAAAAGACATGTCCTTTCTTCAGTGTTGTTACTGGCAGCCTCCTTCTTCCTGCCCTGTTACTAAGTATGGCACAAAATGCCACATTGCTGAAGTGTTAGTAAGGCCATGGAATGATAAAATTTTAAACCTATCAGAGAGGAAAATGTTTCTATTTAGACTGAGTCCTACTTGAAATTCTGCATTTTCTTCGCTGCAATTTTTGACTTATAGTTTTTCATAACCTTTTCAGCTGTACTACAGGGCTGGGATCAGTTTTTAGCCAATAATAACAGAGAGGAAGATGTTTACAGGGAATTGTGTAAGGGTCCTTTTGAAAACTCTTTCTTTACCACTTCCTTTGCATTTTTTTTCCAAGACTTTCTCTGGCTTACCTCTCCAATTTCTCTTCCTTCTCCTCTTCCTTGCACAGGTTCTCTTCTTCAACTTTAGGGAATGAGTAATTACTGGTAAAACCTCTGATAGTTTTTCTTTTCTTTTAATTTTTAAAAGAAGGAATCTTATAAAATATAATTAATACATCTTGCATTAAATCAAATTAACTTTTGTTATATGAAGACCCCATAGTTTAGTACATCCACTTTTTGGTACTCTGTATAGCAGGTCAAAAAGCTGTGAGTTTTCAGTCTTATTCCTCTTATTCCTGTATGAGAAGCTTTTCTCTTTTTGTAAGGGCTCTTGTAGTCAGGGAGCTTTCTGCAATTATAAAAACCATTGACAGGCTAGAATCTGTTTAATTAAACCTCTGAGTATTGTGTGAAGAGAAATGGATATTGTGAAAGGAAGAGATATCCTAATTTCTCAGTTCTACTGACCATCATAGTAAGGCTCCCTTGTTGAAGAGGATCAGTATAAAAGTACAGAGGACAAAATCTGGCTGCACCTGGAGAGTGAAGAGGTGGCTAAGCCACAATCTCAGCACTTTGCTGTTGTCAGCTTTTGGTTGACATCACTAGCAAAGTAAATTTTAAGAAGGAATTTGAAAGACAACAGTGAGGCATCTTTGTAGTTGCTTTCAGGCAGCTGCTCCCAAGTGCGAGCACCGACTTGGTAAAAACAGAAGGTATTTGTTTGAAAATCTAGTAATAGATTATCACAGCTGGAAATGGGGCTATTGAAATGGGCCCATCTCCTGTGCTTCATTTGTCCTCTCAAATATTGGGTGGGAGCTCCCCAGGCAGGTTGTCTGGCCTTGCAAATGCAGATATGTATCTATAGTATATATTCTATATATAGAACATGTCGAGAACAATGTGCAGGTGATGTAATCTATAAAGATGACAGGATGGAAGCAGCAGAAGCTGTCAGTAACCATGGCTGTCTCCCATTTACTTATTTCTGCTTCTATTTTTTCTTCTTTTCTATGTGTCTGAAATTACTAAAGGTGATTCTGGGAAATGGGAAACAGGTTTTTCTTTTAAAATAGTGAGGCACTCACTATAATTGCATTAGTGCTTTTGGTAAGTACAGGTGTTGATGACTTAGTGCTTCCTCATTTTGGCAGCATGTTTAGCACATATGTTATCCTGCAGATGTCATTCTCTGTCTTGGGGTTTTCTTTTCCTTGTGTGAAAGTGGTAGAATGTCTGTGGTTTCCCAAGTTTCCCCAGGCTTCTTTTCTGACTTTTGGGTTAGAGTTAGTTCATATCAATGCCCAGATGCTTTGCTGGCAACATTTTTTCTATGCATTCTAGGATGGACAATATAAAAGCCAATTTGTAGTCTTACTTGATCCTTAATCATTCATTATGGATAACCCTGAACAGAATAATAAAAATAGAAGCTAATAGAGATAGCAGAAAATATCACCACCTGTGAAACTCAAAAAGGGGAGAAAGTAACCTTTATAGCATTTACAATAGTATGAATGAAGCTATTCAACTTAAATATTTTCACCAAATAAGAGTTCTTCCAGATGTATATAGCAGCTAAAACAAAATTCCTTACAATAATATGATATGATATAATATATAGTAGTATGATAAAATAACATATATGATATAATATGATAAAAGTAATTGCAGACTCCCAGAAATTTGGTGACCCCAGAAAGTGACTTCTTTGTGTCGCCAACAGTAAAACTGCCAACTGGAAGCTTGCCAGATTACTACTGTGCAAGGGAATGACTTTTTTCTCTTTAATTTTTTTTTGATAAATATATATTCAGTTGTTGCCATAATAAAATTCTGTCGAAGTCCCAGTTGTAGCATCTGCTTAATGCAGTCTGTCCTGTGCCACCTGCTGTGCCTGCCTGATGGATGCCATGCTTCCATTCAGGAGTTCTCCCTCGTAACTACAAATGTGTGAACAGAAAAGCTTTTCAGTCCTGGAAAATGGACTCAGATCAACACACAAGGTCATGAAGTGCCTAGGGAAAACAGTAGCACTTATTTCCAGAGACATCACAGTGGCATAGCTTCTTACTCACAAGTTGCATGTGACATTGTCATTTAAAATGCTCTGGTCTAACCAGGGCTGGTTAGCAATTCAAGGTATGTGCCTTTAATGGAGCTGAGTTGTTCGTGTGCTCTGTAGAGCATGGATTTCAGTTGTCTTGGAACAACACAGCGTTTGGTACTTGGTTTCTATTTCATAAAAAGATACACATGCCTGAAAGAGTTGACTAATTTTGTGGTTGAATGGAATGAGTGGAGTAAATAAATGTTCTCCTACTGAAGAAAATATAGCAGAAAACCAAGAGTCTAGGTTTTGTGGCTTTAGAAGAATAAATCTTACCCACAAAAATAATCACACAGACTTCATTGGGAGTAACAGCACGTCACTGAATTATTCCTAAAAGAGTAAGAGAACAGGACCGAAGGGCATACCTGCTAGTTTTGTTGAAGGAGGCATTCTCTAATGCAGCCACAGGAGGGGAAAAAGCCCCTCTCTTCCTAGAACAAGTAATACCCCCTGAAGTTGCTCTATTCCAAATTCAAGAGTCTGGCCTGAGAGACTGCTCTTGCAGGATTCTGCTGGTTTAGAGAAGCCGTGTAATCCCTGGCCATGGCTGTGCGTCCGTGTGGTGGATGACACGTTACAGCATACAGTGGCTCATGCGCCTAATATCTCAATCTCTGAGTGCACATAAATAATAAACACGTTGGACAAAATAGGTGTCTACACAGCTCCTAATATGGAAGAAATTCTTAATGTGAAGGGAGTGTCATAGCACAAACACAGTTTGAGCGGAGCTATATTAAGCCAAATTGCGCTGCAATGAGGAATCAGTGACTTCCCTGAAATAATGTTACAGAGGTGTTGGAGCATGACTGGCTCAGAGCTTGGCTGCTGCTGCTCCAGAAAGGCTGTTCCTGCCAGTGGCAGATGTGGAAGTTTCTGGGCTGTGGTTTGGGTTGCTGTGGCAGTGTGTGAGGGTGCTGGCTGCGAGGAGAGAGCCTGGCCACAGGGCAGTGCCTGCCCCTCTTGCTCTCAGATCTGCAGGTACAGACTAAAGGAGCAAAAGGGCCATTCTTGTTCTGCTGGAGGGTCAGTCAGCTGTCTGCTCTGCCTGTAGTGGGTTCTGTGCTGTTCACTGCTGCCATAGGTGTGTGAAACAGATGACCAGAGCACACAGTGTTTTGCACAGCCTGTTCTCTAACCAGTGCAGCATCCCTGGCTCTGTGGCAGGCTTATTTGTCTCTCTGGATCTCAGTCAGACAGATGCTTGTTTGTTAAATGGATAAACTCTCTGTCTGCAAAACTGGGAGGGAAGGATATTGTGAACCAAACAACCTGCCACCACTCTCTCCTATACAATGAGTAATGCTCCCTTGACTTGTCTTGTGTTCAACACTCCTTTTTTCTATGCTATGTGCATTCCTGTTGCTTAGTATCATTTGTTTTTATTTTGGTCTTTCTAGGAGAAGCTGTGTAGAGTTTGGGCCCAGTCTGGCTTCCTCTAAAGTCTGAGAAAATATTGGCCTTGAACCAGCAAAGCACTTACAGTCCGATAATGCTCCTATAAAATTCAATGGCAAGACTCCCACTCACTTCAGTGGTGTAGCCCAAAGTGCTGGGATTACTCACTTGCTTGAAGTTATGTGTGTGCCTGTGTTTCTGTTGTTCAGAATCCTAACCAATAAAAGCAGGTCTGAAAACAGGATTTTCCATGGTTGTTTCGTAGGTTTCATATCAGAAAAAAATGAATTGTGGGATATTTCAGGAAGTGAATAGAAATGGAAACTGGAAATTCTTTCCCAAACCAGAAATCAAAAATGAATTTGAATTCTTTGAACAGAAATTAGTGGAAATACTTACAGGGCTCCAAAGACACAGCTTGACTGTGAAGTCCTATCTGCTTTACCTGACAGTATTCAGCTCCTTTGGCTCTAATAGTATGAAGGTCTATAAACAAAAGTAATTTTTCATACTGTTTGCACTTATTTTAACCTCCTCTCCCTTTCCCTTGGTCCACAGAGCAGATGCTCTTTTGGTGTGTTCATCAAAGCATCAGCGCAGCCTCATGGACTGTCACGGCTACCATGGAAAGTCATGCAGAACTGTAAACTTTGGCATTGAAGAGTTTGGTGCAAAAGGCATTCACTGTGGGAAGTGGAAACATAATAAGCTATGGATTGCTCCAGACCAGAATCGTTAAGAAAAAAGTGTGGCATATGACTGACAGAAGTTGATTGTTTCATACTGCTGTTGTTTAAATCCTGCTTCATAACATTTTCACAGCGAGGAATGTTATATACAGAGGTATCAATGAAGTTTTGCCAATTAATTCATCTGAAGTATGATTCTGCCCACACTAGATAAGGTTTCTTCATAACCTGACTTCTACATAATTTAGTTTATGGATGTTTTACAGTAAAGTGTGACCATATTTATTAAAGAAAATCTGTATAAAATTCTGGTTTTGCATAATCTAATGCACAAAAACGCATCATGTACACAAAAGTGTCTACATCCAGTACTCATATGCTATAATGAATTGAAATTTTGGACAGCAATACAACTATTGCATCTAACTGTGGTACCTCTGCCTCCATATCTGATGAATGACTGCATTCATCAGCAGCTGCCTCTCAAGGAGAGGCTCTTGACTCCCCCACTGTGGAAACTCATGTCCATAAAGTCTGAGGCTATCAAAAACTAGTGATTCAAAGAAAGTTCAGGATGTTCCAATAGTCATCATATCCATTTTGGCAACTGTTCTGCTTTATGTTCTGCCTACGGAAAATGTGTATTAATAAAGAAGGAGTGAGAAAGATCAGCATAAACAAATATGTCCAACCGCTAATAATAGTACTGACAAAATAAAAATCTACCAATTAAGGTAAAGTATAAAGAAAAAAGTTGCAGGTTTGATGCCATCATTCACTTGCATAACACCACCCCTATAAGCTGCATATACAGTCTGCTTTTTCAATGGAAATGCTGAAATTTGGCCCTTGGAAATGTAGCCTCAATGAGCTAGTAAGACACCCTATCAAACAGACAAACAGGAATTCATGGATTTGGATCCTAGCTGTATTTCTGACAGACCTGGCTGGGTTTGCTGAGAGGAGAAGTGGTGGGTTTGGCTGCAGCTCTTCCTCGTTTACTTCCTTAATGTTTCCTCACCTTTGAGGATATAGAGGAACCCATGGGACTTCTCTGTCCCAGGGACTGTGCTCTCAAAGGCAAAGAAAGCCCCACGCATAAATGATGTGTACTAATGCACTGTTCATCCCACACTTCCTATGGTGTCCATAATCACCCAGCAGGGCTCACTGTGTGTTTCAAACTAACATCAGCCACCGAGTCCAAACCAGCCTGCCCAGTCACTTTGCACTATCTCAATATTGACACTCAACCCATCGTGCTGCATGACAGTGAACAGCTGACAGAATAAATCAGGGATCTTGGATATGATAAGAACTCACTTGACCTTACTTGACTTGACCTATAATATCTTGTTGGCACAGCAGGAGTAGGCTTTCTCTAGTAAAGTAATCATATCCTCTCTGATTTTTCTTCATCCTATCCAGAGCACACTGTTGTGAGTGCATGGAGTAAGGGGATTTGTGAGGGAGGAAATGCCTTTTCCTTTTTGAAGATTATTCTAGGAAACTGCAGTATCAATTGTTATTCAGTAGAAAATATTTTTTTCTGTGAAAAATGTTAGTAGAAAAAAGAATACGTATAAACGGACTTGGAGGGAGGGTCAGAAAAGTCCCGTGCTTTATGCCTAAGTATGATCATTATTTTGTACTTAGGAGATTGGAGAGATGTAAATTAAATTGTCATTAATTCCACAAATTATTAAAAAGTGTTAAATTTACTGCGATGAAAATAATAATAACAACATAAGAGTACAAAAAAAGGGACAAATTTATCAAAATTGCCCAGTCCAGTCTGCCTTGTATTGGAAATCTGACTCAAAACCTAAAGACACGTGAGGCCTTTGCTCATATAAACTTCCCTGTACCAGAATGGAAGTTGTTGGGAGACCTGGTGAGCTAGACCATTAGGCATCTATTTCTGCACCTTCAACAGGCAGATATCAGATAGATGAAAGGGAGGCTAATGAATATTGCTCAGATAGTACTCTTGTACATGAAAAAAGATGGTTTAACTTCATTACAAGTTGATTTGTGTTTCCCCACACTGCTTTGCTCTAAGTCAATTTTTAATATTTGCAATAGGAGCAAAAATATATAGTAAGTACGGATTAGGTGATTAGGTGTATTCAGAATTCTATGCCCTGGGAAACCCAAAATCTTACCGATCATAAAGTATATTTCAGTTTAGCCACTGCAGTTCTTCAAAGTCTATTCAGACTGAGACATCAAATATTTAATTTCTTTTAATAAAAGCTCCCATGAATGCTGAAATAATTTATAATAATATAGCCAGAAGTATAATTTTCCCACCCTGATTCACAGTGGGTTATTAAATAATATATACCATTAATCCTCACATTGAAATTTCTTACTGAGATTTATGACCTGCTGGACTTAAGTTCCAAATATTTGAAATTATGGTAGTTGCGTATTTTATACGTAAAAATCAGTATATATATAAAGTTTTGTATTCTTCCTTTGTTTTTAAGCTTTGCATGCTTACAGTCATGCAACAGGTTTTCCTTTGTATTTTGGGTATATTTATCTATTTGCTATTTAGCAATCTTGTCAGCATATGTGATCATTTGACATACAATATTTAAGCTTGAGTTGCACACGTGCTTACATTTTCTGAAAATAAGATGCAGGGTCAATTTTCTTCAACACAAGATCTGTCCTCATTTATGTGAAGCCTTAGGTGCACAAGTGTGATTTTAGCGAATTAGCCATGCTGTCCTGAGAAATTCAATCCTACTTTTAAGGAATCAATCATTTAGTTCATCCAGAATGAAGGAAGCATTGTGACTTTGCTAACAGTATTGTGACTTTGTTAACAGGCCCAGAAACATCGCCTGTTACTTTGTCTAAAACTTCTGGAGGTAAATGTAACATTCGTTAATTAGATTACATCACAGACAGAATAAATCAGTTACATTGAGAGCTCACACTTTCAGGAATCTGATTTTCTTTCAGGCTCTTATTGATTCAACAGCTTTGCTTTCTGGGATTTTTTTTTTTTTTTGATCTATTTTTGGCTAAAGCAATTCAGGTTTCATCCTAGGATATCAATTTGGTGCAGTGGTAAAGAGAATGATAGGCTCAAGTGAGTTTTCTACTGGCAAGATTCCACAAGCTTCAGTGAAGCTATGCTTGTTTACAAGCATTGAAAATTTGGCTCAGTGCCTGGATATGTGATAGAAGTTATCTACCTGCTCCTACTTTTTCAGATAGAAACATCCTGTGTGTATCTTGGCTTTCTTCTTTCATTCCAGTTCAGTCAAAGGGGGCCTCAGATACGGAAAGTCTAGCAGACATGAATAGTGGAAAGCATTAAACTGATAGGACTTCAGCAGGAAGCTGCCTAGCAAAGAGGACTTGGATATTTTTTCACAGTGGCATAAGGGTTGAACAATGGCAAAACTGGCTCTTCTATTCTGGAAGATGCGCTGGTCGTAATGGTTTCATTTGCTCCACTGTTATAAGCTTATTTTTAATGCCTGTTTTTTCCATTTCATGGAAAAAACCCAAAACTTTTGTCTCCTGCCTCCTATCTTTCCCCCAGGGAACACTCTCTAGATGGCTGCTCTGCCTAAAGGGTTATTGTGTCCATGCCCCAGCAGTCTTTTCAGTGTGCTCCAAAGTTTTCAGGATTTTTCCAGCATTTTCCTTTTAGGTTTGCTATGGCAAATTGAACAAGGATATCTTTATTCACATTCTGCCCCTGCTTTTAATTTCACTTTTTTTTTTCCTTTTTGTTTAATAGCAAGAGGTTGCAGTATCTCTCTGTGACAAGTAAGACTCTTCACTTGCAAGTAGCATGGGGTTTAAAGGAGTGTGCTCTCTCCTGTCACATATCAGGGAACATATATTGCTAAATTCTATTTCAATGCAATTTATTTTGGAATTATGCATCTGAGGTTTCCGTGGAATTTCTTGAGCTACTCTTTTATAGAAATGCTGCAGGGTGTAAGTCATCACTAACTTTCCAGGATTTTTCTCCAGTGAAGCAACATTTAAAAATTTTCAGATGCAAAAAAGGTCTCTCAGTAATCCACTTTCATGCCCTAAGACTTTAAAAGTCAACTTTTTTTTTTTTTAATTATTCAGATCTAATGGGAGTTTTTATTTTCTGCCATGTAATCTGAATCTCAGTATTTTTTCTTCTAAGCCTAAATATAATTATCTGTTATGTTACATCAACTTCAGCTGATTTCACAATAGGGAATTTGGGTGCAGGTGCTCAAAGCAAACATAAAAACCAGAGATATGATGTCACCATACATACATGTTGGAGTCACAATTCAGAGCAGTATTTTACCACTAATGTCTGCCGTCATCAATTCTGATAGACGTGTAGTTCACTTTTTGCAAAAAGATTACCACATCCTTTTATTATTTATTTCAGATTCAGAGACAATATTGATGAAAATTAATTTCCCTGCTATAAGAAACATTTCTTCACAAGAAATTATATGTTTTAAGGACATACGTTTAACATCAAATATCACTATAAAATATGTCTTTTTTTTTTAACTCAGATCTTATGACAGGTTAGTTGTAACTCAACTCTGTTACATGTAATAAAATATATTCCTGTTTAAAAACAGTGACAGTTATTGCACAGGTGTGTGTGTGTGTCTGTGTGTGTGTATGTGATCAAAAGGGAAAATTGTACAACTGGCAAGAAAAAATTGAAAAGGATGAAACTTAGGATGAACAATAGGATGAAAAGGATCACAGTGTTTGGATAAATTGTCCCAAATAATCAATAAATGCTATCCTTTTATGCAACAAACTTCAGAGAGAGGGCACTTGATGTCAAGCATGGAAAACTAGCATTACAGGTAGAGAGCTCATTGCAAGGATAGCATATCTGATATCCAAAAGAATAAATGAAATTTTGCACTAGTCTTGGATAATATCTGTGTAATTCTCTTATTGGATCTACCTGCAATAATTTGACCTCAAGGATCCCAGCTCCAATTAGATGGCGTAGGAAATGGAAAACTGCACAACCCCCTTGCATGCACTTTTAAACAGGAAATCAGTCCTTGTGAAGTGCTGAAACTCTACCCATATTCATTGTACACACCCAAAGTGCCAAGGCCTGCTGCTAGAGTCTTCCCACAGGTTGGGGTTTCCAGGGAAAGCTCTGGAAGCACAATTCACATCATCCAAGGCACCTGCAGTGAGGCAGCTTTGCTGGGAGGCAGAAGATGTTCCTGAGCTGATGGAGGAGCCTGTGCACTCACGTGCCTCCCTCTGGTGCCCTGCTACCAGCTCCAGGCGTGACACACGCAGGAGTGCCCACACTGCCTCAGCGTTCTGCCCGGGTTTTAGAAAGAAAACAGAACCCTGAGAGAGCTGCCTGCTGGTGGGAGGGAGCAGGGTCAGGCTCTATTTGGAGCTCTGACATGGGCGGATGCCGCAGCCCTGGAGAGGGTACAAGAATTCGGGCCACGCTCCTGCAATTAACATTTCCAGTTCCAAGTGGCTCCCGCTCTACATGTGCTTTCTTGGATGGCCCTTCTGAGAGGTCTAACTCTGCATGTGCTCAATGAAAGGAGGCTTAGCACCCAGCCCTGGGTTTTGAATTTCACAGAAGGAGCCAGATGCTAAGAGGCCAGGTATTTGATGCCTGATCTGCGGGGGTTAACTCTCTTATTGGACCTACCTACAATAATTTGACCTCGAGAATCGCAGCTCCGATTAGACGGCGTAGGAAATGGAAAACTGCACAACCCCCTCACATGCATTTTTAAATAGTTACGTATATAGGTCCACAGCAATTCTTTGTGCAGGCATGCATGGGGATTCCTGTGATAAGGCCTCAGCAAGCTGTATGCATCAAGCAAAAGGTTTTGGTTTAGAATGCCACAGGCAAATTTAATGGTATGCTGCAAACTCCTCTTCACCGCTGGAAATATTTTCTTCATTTGTCCCTAATTCTGAACCAAGTAAGACTAAGAACTGTGTAGCATAGTGGAGAAGTAAATGCAGCTTAAATTAGCTCCCTTTTTAAACTTCACTAATGAGTTTTGCTTTGCGATTATCTGCTCTTTTATATTCTGAAAATGAAATTAATGAGACTTTTTCCCAAGAGCTGAGGATTGGGCTGACAGAATGTGACTTTAATAGGGAGAGAAGAACAGCAAAATCTTCACATCACCACGTGGCTTTCTGCTCATCCACCCACACCTGGAGGCAACTGTAGAAATGAGTCTGTCAAATTGCTCCTCGTTTTTGCGCTTGGCAGAGTGCTGCTTCCTCTCTGTTACTGGGGCTGATAGTTTTGATTTTTCTGTAAGCCCCCTTCCAAAGTGAAGGGAGGTTGTGGCCTGAGGCCTTTTCCAAGGTTGATAGGAAACAGAAACAGAATATCTGCTCCACTGCTGGGAGGAAGAGAGATGTGGGTTTTGCTGCAGGAAATCCACATGCACAGGAAGAATGGTTGAGAAGTCCCATTCCCACTAGGAAGGCATGCAGCCCTGTGGCAGCTTTTTAATATTCTTAGAGGGGTTAGAAAATGTCCACTGATACTTCCCCATGCAGGAACCCCCCAGCCTCTCACTGGGGGCTGAGAGGGGAGAGGACAGTGCCTGAGCACTCTCTGGGGCCTGCAGCCAGCCTGTCGAGGTCACCCGAGGCCACTTGGTGATGGCCCATCCAGGGCACCAAGGAATGCACAGCCTGCACCAGAGTGTCCTTGACACAGGAGGCACACACAGGGTGGGCAGGGCTGCACAGGCCCTCCTGTCACCATAACCACTCTGAGCTGTGCACACCACCACCCTGACACGTGTGCTGGGCTGGGATGGGTGGTATTGACAAATGTGCAGGGCTCCATGCCAGGCACAGGGCCAGGCACGAGCTGGTCTGGGCTACAGCACATCAAAAGAAGTAAAGTTGTCTTGTGGAGGGACACCATGGAACACTTGAGGATCCCCTGGTGTCCATGCAGACCAGGGGGTGAATGTTTGAAGAGCTGCCCTGAGGAGATGAGTTTGGGGTTATGGTGGATGAGAGGATATGAACTTGCAGTGTGAACTTGCTGCCTAGAAAGCCAGATGTGTCCTGGGCTGCTCCCAGAGCAGCATTGATGAAGGTGATTCTCCCATTCTGCTCTGGCCTTGTGAGACCCCACCTGGAGCACGGCGCTGAGGTCTGGTGTAGCTAGCATAAGAAGGACGTGGTCCTTTTGCAGGTGAGTCCAGGGCTACAAAGATGATCAGGAGGCTGGAGCACTTCTTCTCTGGGGACAGGCTGAGAGCACTGAGGTTGTTCTGCCTGGAGAAATGAAGATTCTGGGGAGACTGGGTAGCACCTTCAAGAGAAGATTCTGGGGAGACTGGATAGCACCTTGAAGGGGGCCAATAAGAAAGACAAGGACAAATTTTTAGCAGGGCCTGTGGTGTTAGGATAAGAAGTAAGGGCTTTAAACTGATGGATTGTCAATTTATATTAGCTATTCATTAGAAGATTTTACAATGAGTGTGGTAAAACCTGACACAGCTTGCCCACATATACAGTGGATGTCCTATCCCTGGAAACCTCCTTTCTCACTCATGGTGTTGATAAAGGAGCACCCTGCTTGAGCACCTCATGCTCAATGAAAAATCTGCTGCCCAGGTCAGATAAGGCAGTTGTAGTGACAGTCTTGAACAATTTTTCCTAGGCTTTTGGGTGGGTCCAGAGGAACCACCTGGGAAAGAGGAAATTTGAGTTCCCAGGAGTTCTGTTCTTGGTAGACAGACAAGATCTTCACTTTTTCAACAGGGAACACTGGGCTTTTCTGACTAAGAGATTTGACTTGACAAATGTAGAGGTTGCCATTATTATTTCTATTTAAAACTAGACATGGTGTCAATTTGCAGTGTGTATTTTTCAAGGTGAGATATTATGAAATGACTGAAGCAATTCACAAGTTCAGCTTAATGTAAAGCAGCATTTGGTTAAATGTTTGAAAAGTACTGTAATTAAGACCCCCTCTTAAGGCTTGCAGATGTGATAAAATGGATGGTATGGGAGTCTCAGTTTGCGACCTTCCAACCCCAGACAAAGGAGGAGTGTGAGAGGCTGTGTCAGACTGTGGGGCAATGAACTGTCTGATTTGTTTTGTTAGCCAGGTCACCTAGGTCTCATTAACTGAACTCTGGGGCTATAAAATTCTGGGTATCCTTTTGAGCCAAAGACATAAATCTGTGAGACAGTACTCCAGCTAGGGCCATGTCATATGAAAATGTTACAGCATTACAATATACTCAGCATTATTTTCCACTCCTTTTTTTGTGTTTCCTAATGTTATCTTTGGTTGGGTGAGTGCTATTTGTGAAGTTCAGCACAATGATTTTCAGATTATAGCTGTACTGGACGATGCAATAGGTACCCAGAGTTGCTTTGTCTACTGTGGTTTCTAATAAACTATATATAACTGCGCCAGAATAAGATTTGTAACTCAGGCCTAATTATTTGGAGCTGGTTTTGCACCATCAGGTTCTGCCTTGCACAGAACATACACACATAGCCAGTAGGCATTTTTTAATACTATTTTCACTACGTTTACATCTTTCCTCCATTTTGCATTTTGTTGCTTTTAACACCAGTGACAGGACTCAAGGGAATGGCATGAAGGTGAATCAAAGCAGGTTTAGAGTGGGTACCAGAAAAGGTTCTTCACCCTGAGGGTGTTTGGGAGCCCTTGGAACAGGCTCCCCACAGAAATGGTCACAGCTCTGACAGAGTTTAAGAAGCATTTGGACAACACTCTCAGGCGCTTGGTGTGATTGTTGGAGTGTCCTGGGGAGAATCAGGTGTTAAAATCTATGATCCTGATCACTGCCTTTCAATTCAGTGTATTCTATAGTTCTGTGAATCTATTTTATTAATACAAGTCCTTCAGTATCCTCAGATACAGGAGGACATGAATGCAGAATGGACAAAAGGGACTGGTTGTATCATTGTGTCTTGACTTCCACAGGGCTGGGGAACCACATCTGAAATGGTTAGCCCAGAAGATTTTTTAGTCCATGTGTCTGTCTCTATCAGAGACCACAAGGCACACACCCTGTGCTGAATATAGATCTTGTAACAGTACAAAATCAATACCACATTCAAATGGCCTTGGTCTATATTATTTTTGAGATACTTAACGGAAAAGAATAAATATGTCAAATTTTATAAAAAAGTGGAAGCTAGTACTTTCATGACCATTTCAGGCAGCTAGAAGAAGCCTCAAATGAATGTCATCATATAAATATTCAGTATTACACAAAGATCATCAAGGAATTGAATTATTTCTCTTCTTTTTGTTCTCCTTATCGTCAGGATACCAACAAAGTAACTGCATAAAGTTTCACAGCAGAAGCTTATAGTTATTCTGCTGTTTTCCAAAATGAATATCTGTCTGTCTGTCTGTCTATATCTATCTATCTATCTATCTATCTATCTATCTATCTATCTATCTATCTATCTATCTATCTACATATCTATCTTTCATATATTTTATAATCTCTGCTACAAAAATAGCTTCAGCAGATGTAATGCAGATGATAAGAAATAAAGAAGACAGAGGGTTTTGTTTTCAGCCATTTGGGGAGCATGACACAGAAGTTCCTTGACTTTTACTGAATTTTTTATTTAACTGGGTAACTATTATTTTTAAGGTTTCACAAGATGGTTACTGTCATGCAGAGTCTGAAATCTTCACTCAGTCTTCCATATCCTATGTTAGACCATTTACTCTTTATGTGACATCTAAGAGATTATTTTTTACACATGATCTTATTTACATTCTAAGCAGCAGTGGAATGTTTTCCATTAAAAACCAAATCTTCTGATTAGCTTAGAGCTTATGGTACAACTCATAATACAATATAATTACTGAGTCTTTCTTTAGATTTATTTCCTGAAGTTGGATAATGATAGCTATCTAAACCTTTCTTCAGTAGGTTGAAGTGCATCATAGAAACATTTGCATAAGCTGTTTTGCTAATCTTTTTTTCTTGAACTGCAATTTCCCCTGTTTCTTTTAATTTTAAAAGATAGAAGATTCACAAGTTGGAAAACATGGATCTCACAAGTCTGTGGAAACTCAACCTGACCAATAAACACATTTGCTTGCATCATATTCAGTGATTATTGTGATGTTAAGGAATGCTTTAAATCTTGTTGCCAACATAAAATCATAAGAATTGTACTTATTTGCAGCAGATTTATTGTTGGCCTATTGTGTAAAGATGAAATCTTAGCACAAAAGCCACAGCAATGACACTGCTCCAGAAATAATGCAAAAAAGGAAAGAATCTCTTTAACTTCAGTGAGGTTTCGATTAGAAACTGTATCCATTCCAGTCTTTAGAAACAAACATAAAACCATCAGTAACAACCTCTGGTCTACTGATCCACGGCAGTAGATGAGATATTTTGGTGAAAAAATCAGGATATAACTCGGTTGCAACAGTTACAACATATATTGAAGATGCATGTAATATAGCAATAAACTCATTTACAAAGATTTTTTCTTCATATTAAGTGCCCTGATTGTCAGAAGGTGTTCAGAATTTTGAGTTGGGTGCAGGATACGTGACAGCCTAAAGTTGCTTGTGTTGCAGAACACTGATCTGCACTGTAATTTTGAGATATTAATTCTGAGGCCTAATTCCAGATGATTTTGGAGTAAGTAGGAGGGAAGGATTTTGAATTTATCTTTGAGATGATACTGGTAAAAGAAGGGCAATAAAAATGAAAATTTCTGTTTTTCTGATAGTCAGAAATTGATTAATGCTTTGAAATAAAATTTGAGATTAAAAAGGGGATGAGGATTCTGCAGTCTACCTCTCTGAGCAGCTCCCTTCATTACAGGGATAAAGCCACTATATAAGATCACAGAATCAGAACTAATGGTTAACTTAAAATGGGGACAGCCTCAGAGAATCACTCGCTTGATTACAAAAAACCCCTAATTTATCCAAAGAAGAGACATAGCAGAGCTGAGTCTTATTTGTAGCAATCATGATGACCCATCAACAAATGCCCACATTTTCTCCTTCCTCAATGTTTGGAAAATGATCTTTTCTTGGTACAGCAGCAGCTGGTTCTGGATCACATCAGGTATATGGAAGAAATTTATACACTTCTGTTTCTGTAGAGATCTGCAACTACTGCAGGGACACCCAGGAGAGCAGACAGACCACAATTAGGATGCTATCCCTCAGAGCCTCTCAAAATCTTTTTAACCTTTAAAGATAGAAAAGGACACAGATTATCTGAAAGTAGAAAAAAGCTTTGTTTCCTTGAGATGATTTCCCCCTCAAACTGTGGATGATAGAATTTTGTTGATAAGGATGACTGATAAGGAAATCTTCTGTTCAATAATTTTTCAAATCTGACATGTAATACGTTTCCACTTTTGGAAAAAAACCACACAATACAGTTCTGTGGTTAGACCTGATGCTTCTGCCGTTATTAAAACCTGATTTTGCTTCTAAAAGCAAAGAAAGATAAGCAGGTGAAGGAGGCAGAAATGAGCATAGAAATAACAAACATGGACACTTGAGTTTCTGACTCTCAGAGGAACAGAGCTACAGTCACTACAGAACTTGGCAAACTCAATATTTCACTCAACACAGCTTTTATTTTCCTCTGAAGATACTGGATGAGGCCATCTAAATTGTTAAGACACAGCTCTGGGCTATCTAAATTGGACTTTTCCAAAGCAAATGGCTAAAAAATGAGACATAGCAAAGGGTGTGAATCAGAGCAAGGTGTGAAGGAGAGGTAGTCAAGAGAGTGGTAGGCAGGGTAAATGCAATAACAGGAAAGAAAATATCATATCTAAGTTGAGGTCTAGGGTTTTTCTGTCACTGAAAGCTGTAATGCCCAGAGGTCCCTCTTTCTGCCATTTGAAGATTAAGGAAGTTATGTGTTCTGGCAGCTCCAGTTATTCTTTGATGCCAAAGACTTTTCTTCTGGAAGGTTTCTAAAGAGATATAGTCAGTAATTTCATTCATCGTTAATTACTTCCAGTGCTTCCTTTTGGGCTTACTTATTTCTAGTCCAGTTCCCACATTTCTTTCATAGCCCTTTTTTTGATGCAGCTCTTTGGTAGCATTTTCAGGCCAGTATATTAAATTAATTCAGTATTTCTCACTCTTCCCGAACTTTACAAAGAGCGTCCTGTAATTTAGTTAGGTTCTTATGGGATATGACTGAAGTACACATGTAATCACCCAGCACTGCTGGTTTCCGAAAACAAGGAGTTTATTTGTGAGAATTATTTTGTATCCTGAGACTCTCTTGTCTCTAATGACCAATGTTATGCCTGACATCTTCTTGGACAAAAAGAGATTTTTGGTGCTTTCTTTATTTGAAAATGTGAACAGCATATTGCCTAAACTCTAGTAGCATATGCCTGTCTGGGCTGAAAACCCAAAACCTTGATGAGGATGAGTTTCTTGCTAGTGATCTTGTTTTCTACCATGGTGAACCTCAAGCACACTCGTCTAATTTGATGTGCAGACTCTGTTCAGCTGTAGCGTCTTTGTTCATCATGTCTCTTGTTCAATAGCCATATCCACGTCATTCCAGAATGAACAGTTTTGTTCAAATTGCAGGTCATACCAGCATTGTTAATGGTTATTCGTCAAAGGTTTTAATCTGTGTCCTAGAGCTTTGGACTTTGATCCTAGTGAAGGTCTGGTTTGTGTTACTGGCCCAGCTTGTTTTCCTTTCTCCTCTTGGTTTGTCTATATGAGTATTCCGTCCTTCAGTTTTACATCACTCTCAAACTCTTCAATCAGTTGGCCTTCTTTCCACACTTTGTTTCAGCAGACATCTTTCATGTTTGTTTTTATCTGCTAGTACTCCTTCCACTTTTTAAGCTTTGTTTCATAGTTAGCTTTCTCTGCCAGAAATAAATGAAAATTGGTGAACACAACAAGTGCTTTAGAAGAGTCTGGACTCCAAAAAGCCTCTCTTTTGCTGGACCTCTCTGCTGGCAGATACAGAATGAAACAATATAAATGTTTTACAAAATTTCTTATTTTGAGGAGGCTTTAAATTTGAGGTGATCATAATGAGAAGAAGAGAAGCAGAAGGTGTGTTTAACTTAGGAGTGCTCAGTTATCTATCAGTGATTGCCAGAAATCTGCTTTATTCTGTGTTCTCTGTCTGTACTTAAGGATAGCAAGAGCTCCTTTGTGTGTGTTCCAGGCTCGACTGCAATGTAGAGATATGGAGGTAGCTTTGCATGTGTTAGCTCTGGTACTGAAAGACACCAAGTTTTGGGTTAATTAACCCACTTCCTGTTGATTTGTACAGAATTTAAAAATCTCATATTTTTTTTCTCACTCACTGGTGTCCTTAAATACCACAGTTACAGAGAGAACAGGGAAATCTTAACAGAGGAGAAAATAAGACAATGAAGAGAAGATAATGTGGGTCTGTTACAAATTGCTCACGACTTGTTAAATTATGTGTTTGGTGGTAATCTTATTCTTGTGTGAAGTTTTCCTCTGAAAAGCTCTGGTATGTGGCAGAGCTATAGTGCCATAGTGAGACTCTAGTCTGTTCTGACTAAAGTTAGTTAAGACAAATATAACCAGTAATTGCGATTTATTAATTGCCAGGATATGCTGATGTATGAGGATTCTGTACTCACGGGGGTTTAAATGTTTCTCAGAGTCTTCATTATTACCTTCTCAAAAAAACAGTCTGAAGAGAGTCATGAATGCAGTAGAACACAGGTCAAAAATACCACATCAAAGACAACAGTAGAAGTAGACTGAAATCAATCAAGTGAAGTTCTAAATGCAAACTATAGCACATTTCACATGAGAAAAGATAAATATAGAATCAGGGAAATCTTTTGGGATATGTATTTAACCCCTAGAGAAGTATCTGGGTGTTATAGAGGATGGTGATTTGCATAGGTAAACAGTGCAGTACTAATGAGAAAAATAGCTCCTCTTGTATGTCATTGAACTACCAAGAGTATTACATGAGGCAAGTGTTCCTAGCTTGCTGTAGTCAACACATGATTTATAATCCTGTGTTCAATTCTGGGCAACATGTTTTAAAAAAGCCCCAGACAAGCTGGAGAGAGATCAAAGGAGAACAGCTAATGTGATAGATGTTTTGGAAATGAAGACCTGTGTGGAAAAGAAGTGAGAATATGTAATGCAGAGATGACTGATGGGAACATGGGACCTGACTATCTCACATCAAAACATTCTTACAAGTAGAAGCAGCATAATTGTTCATGTTAATCCATGAGGATGGTAGAAGTAATTATTGACGGTGCAGAAACGAAAATATAAATTGAGCAGGAAGGGTTTGTTCGAGGAATAGAACAAAAAAGACAGCTGCCAAGGGAGGGTATGAAACTGCTGTTGTGGGATGCATTTCCAGTCACAGTAACTGTCCATCCATCAAGGACAGCTTCTGGGTTTAGAACTATTTCTCCAAAGATGCAGGTGGCTGACTTATACAGTTCCCAATTCCTCCCAGATCCTAAAACTGACTTGGCTTTCCCCCTTTTGTCAGTCATCTTCCATCCTTACCTCTGCTTTCAGCCTCAGTCCTGGCTCCAGCTGTTTTGTATCAGATTGTTGGAGTGATTCAAGTTCAAGGAGCGGCATTAGTAGAGGTCCTGGAACTACCCTTTACTTAAGCCTGGGTACATGGATCTGCTTAGAGACGTTGAGAGGCACTTGTAGAATCTTTTAAGTTCTGCCTCAGGCAGTGAACTGTGTAACTCTGCAGTCAGGAGCAATATGGCTGGCACAATGCAGCACATTCTGCTTATGAGCCTCACAGACAGTTTAATTATTATCAGGCCCATGATATGCTGAGGACATGTCTGGTTTGAGGGTCCAAGGTTTCTGCACAGCTTTGCTCCATTCTGTGAATGCGTGCTAGCACATTTGGTTCTAACTCTGAGCTCTCTGCCTCACTCTCTGTGGCACCATGTGAATGTAATCCCCGTTTTCCTGAATCGACTGAGAATTAAGTGCCTAACTGTGTGCAGAATCTCTCTGTGCTGAAGCTGTTCTCCCATCTGCTAGAGCCTGGTCCTGAAGGAGCATGGATCCCTCCCACTGATTCATAACAAGTTTTTGCACTACACAACAGGCCTTGCTAATGTCTAGTTACCTAAGTCTGCAAAGCAGCTCTATTATACTATTTACAAAATATCGCCTAAAAAGTAAAAGCCACAGGCTCAGGAATTGGATTTCTGGAGGACTGTACTCTGTATGGAACTTGTCCTTTTGAAAATACCTAAAATACTGATAGATTAATCCTTGCATCAGCTCAGTCAACCAGGGAAGAATTTTATCCCAAGTCTCCCAAGTGGAGACAGCATGATGAAATGTTTTAAGGAATTGCCAGCTCTCCAGACAGTATTTTGGCTCCTGCACCTTGCATTTTTCCGGCAAACATTCTGAACACTGTGATAAAAGGAAAATATGTAATAGGAAAAAAACCTGGGGGACAAATGATCATCTGATGCAAATCAGCACTGTGAAGGAACAGTACTGTGTTGTCTGTTCAGTATCTTGCTCTTCCTTGTCAGTACCTACAGAAATATGTTGTTTTTCCCTTTTATGAGACTTAAAACTTTTCTCTATCAGCATACCTTAGCCCTATGCTTCTTTTATCTAATTTTAATGGAACTGTAAAAGTGTTTTGTTTTTTTTTTTCAGATAAAACTTGATCATCAGGAGCAGAGTGCAGGAAACACAAATGAAATCTCAAGGTATCTGAAAAAGTCAGTTTGATGATTTTAAGATAAAAGAGCACAAACAATAATAAAACTTGAAGATATTTTATGAGCACTTCTCACTGATGTTACAACTTCAAAGCATTTTGTGGTATTTTATTATTTAAATTTCCAGGTCAGTGGTCAGGAAGGATGAATTATATTATGTATGATATATCAAAAAAGGAAAGAAAGGAATTATAATAAAACATTCAAAGTTGTTCATGTGCATGTGCAGATGTATTTAAATTTACCCAAGTTTTGAGTGTTTTTCTGGCCTACTGTTTTGCGGAGAAAAGAAGAAACCTCACAACTTGTAAAAGTTGTAAAGCCTGGTATGCTTTATTACGACGCGCGCCGGACGCAAGACTCTCCAAAAGGGCATGCGTGCCCCTGGAGACTCTGAGTCTTCTTTTTATCTTTCCTTCTAAATGCATATGCATACAGTTTCAAATTAAGTTCATACATATTCATTCTACATGACATTTAGCACTAATTCTTCTTTATCGAAGGAATTCTTAAGTCGGGGGCAGATTGACCTCGTGGTTTTTCTGTTTTTTTTTCTCTGTCTCCTTGCTGTCTCTGGAACGCGGCCTCTCCTTCAGCTTTAGCTCTACAGACCCTTCACTTCTCTTAGACACTTTACTTAGTTCAGGATGAATATTCTGTCTCATTCCCCCCTTTCCTAGGAAATAAGTAAATTCTTTTACTTAAGGAAAATTTCTACGACAATAAGTGTCTTTTAGCGCTTTACTATGTACATTTGGCAAAGAGGTTAGTACAGCTATTTGTTGTAGCATTCTCTAGTTCTAAATTAACAATGTAATAGATAATCCTAAGCTTATCTCAACTAATATTAGTAAAACTAGAATAGGGTGGCACAACTTATCAAAGGTTCTATTTGCAGTTGGTGATCACCCAAAGATCACATCTCACCAGTGATTATCCGTATTTTATTCTTTGTAGAACTCTGGTTATTTCTTTTGTACCATGTTGGACAGTAATTAAGGTTTTCTTTTCACTTTCTCGGATTTCTTTCAAGACTTCTAATAGGTCTTGGTGCTTAATTAATTGTTTTACTAATGTAAGGTTCACCCCGATAGGGGTAGGTGGTAGTCTGTGATACATTGTGTAATTGGCTGTAATCAGCTGGTGGGATGTTACTGGTACTAAATACGAAAAATTACACTCAATAATCTTAACAAAATTACAAATACAAATACAGAGATTAGAATGGTTTCTACTAGACAGAATAACATCATTGCTATTAATTTGTACAGCAGCACAAGCAGTTCTCAAACATACACTCTTTTCTAGTATATACGAGCACAGTTTTCTGGTCAGTGACTGGATGAATTTCAAAGTGACAAATACTCTGTTCAGTGTCCAAACACATCTTGGGCATTAGCAGTATTGCTTTCACAAATGAATTTCATTTGTTCTCTAGTAATGCAGGATTCTAAGTTTACTACCTGCCACTTTTCATTCATCTTTTTGTGCCCACACTCTATGTTCTGAAGGATAGAGTGTTGTTTCTTCATGGTTTAATCTTAGGGCAATGATGGGATGGATAACATAAACAGTGGCATTACATATGGTAAGCACAAAGGTAGTGGCCACATTAGAAATAGGATCATAGGTGAAATTCACCATAATCCACCAGGATTAAAACTTCTTTTCAAAATCAATTGCATTATTTCATTCAATTTTCTGAATTTCAGCTGGAAAATTACCTTTACTCCTTTCTTATATGATCAGAGCTGCTGTTGCTTGTAACTATAACTGTGCTTGTATACAACTGAAAGCTAAAGACACATTATCTTGAACTATACTAAGTGCTTCTACTATCAATTTGTGGTCTTGGTCTCCGGCCTCTTCATATTTCTTTACTTTGGCAGTACTTTTGAAATCTGTCACTGGCTAGTTCCTAAGGCTAATAGAGATTACTATAAAGGCTGCTTCAATTTTGTTAGGCTACTTGCTGCAACAGCTAGTATATTCATCAGTATTTCTGAATCAATTCTATTTAAAACTCTTAATCTTGTCACTAATATGTCAGTTAGATGTTTGTTATGGGGAACAGGAACTGCTTTCTGTCCATGATCATCTCTCTCTGCTAGAGGGATGTGCTGGGCTCCTACTACAAATTCAGACACACTTCACAAGTGTATTTGACAGAGGTTTAGGTCATACTTGAGACAGATGTTTGTCCTGAAATGTAGAGACTTCAGGGAATTTAATTTCTCTCTCTCCCTCTAAAGCACCTGATTTCTCAGATGTGTGGCAAGCAGGAATGTCTCTCCTGGTCACCCACCTTGCCCTTAGCTAAGATCAAGCTGTGGACTGTGTTCAGGGCAGAAGATAATGGAGGGGAAATCTTGAGAGAAGAGTCTAAATTCATTGCCTACAGGCTGTATCAGGGTGAAATTACACTAACTGTCTGATTCACTTAGGTTATCACAGACTTCCTGGTGTTCATATACACCAGGGGAGGTTCAGACACTGATTACATCTGGTCTCTCATAAGCTATCTTTTTGATGACTAAGCACTTTACTTTGATTTCTTCACTTCAGATTCTTTGAAGTGTTCACAGCTCCTGTTCTTGCTATTCTTACTCTTCACATACTTGATTCTCGTGGATTACTACAGTAGATATGTTTAATATAAACCTTCTTTATCTCAGAAGGTTTTCTTATGGATCTAGTATACTGATTAAATGCCAGGGACTAAGGCCATTTAGCATTGCTTTGGGTAGAGGTACTCTCTAGTTCTAAAACTTCAGTTATAATTCTATACAAAACAATTCTGTACACTAAAGTATGAGTTACTCTTGACCGCAATATACTCATTTTGCCCGAATAAGTTTTAGTCTCAGTTCATTGTCTCCTGGTGTCACTCCTGAAGGGGCTTCTGGGCCTTCTTCACTTGAGAGTGATGGATCTAGCATTCTGCTCTTTGATTTTGATTGCAGTGAAGGTGGTGAGAGGTACTTGCAGTGGTCTCTCTCACTGTGGTTTCGAAGTCTTCTCTGTAAGAGACTTAACATATACATCAACCCCAGGCTATCCAACTTCCTGCTCCGAGTTCCAGCTACAAGTTTCTCAATTACTCTGAGCTGTTTGCTTAATGCCACTATGTAAGTGGACATTCTGGACATTCTCCTTGTATTCTATTGTCTTCTATAAGGCATTCTAAAAGGATTCAGCATTCTTTTAGCTCAAAAGGTTTAGTTTGAATTTGCAATAGTGCTAGTGGAAGAGCTTCTTGCCTCAGTCTTATGATTTGCTGCTTAATCAAATGATTCATTCTCTCTACCTGGCCGCTTGATTGGGGCAGTATGGGGTGTGAAGTTCTTAATCTATGTCCAGATGGCTACTAATCTGTTGCACTATTTTGGAAATGAAAGGTGATTCTTTATCTGAGGATATTGTGGCTGGAACTCTGAAGCGTGGTATTATCTCTTGTAAAAATGATCTGGTCACTTCTTGAGCTGTGACAGTTCTGGTGGGGAATGTTTCTGGCTACCCTGAAAATGTATCTATTAATACCAGT
This sequence comes from Zonotrichia albicollis, assembly GCF_047830755.1. Classification (NCBI taxonomy): domain Eukaryota; kingdom Metazoa; phylum Chordata; class Aves; order Passeriformes; family Passerellidae; genus Zonotrichia; species Zonotrichia albicollis. The sequence goes on from NC_133860.1 coordinate 18,896,361, forward strand.
AAATACTGATACCCCCCTTTCCTTGGGAGTTCTGAAAAGTTGATTTGCTACTGCTATACAGGCCCATGGGCTCTCTCAGTCTGACCAAGTTTTGGCTCGGGGGTATTTTGAGGTTAGTCTGGAGGCAAGGATCACATTATCAGCTCACTTGAGTGATAGTGGCATATAGATTCTTGACAATGATACAACAGTTCTTTCAATCAGATGTGTGTTCTAGAAAGCCTGTGGGGATTACTACTTCAAAGTCAACACTTCATTCTAGTGCACTCTGTATCACTCGCAGCCTCGGTCATTTTGAGAAAGGAGCCACACTCTATAAAAGGCTTTAAGTAGTTAGGCCCTAGTGTGTTTTCTAGTGCTCTTCCTTCACTAGTAACTACGAAAATGGGAGGGGATTACTAGCTCTCTTTCAATGGTAGCTCACCTCTTGCAGTTGTACGTCTCTTTTGATTAGTATTACTGTATTATGGCTTACTTTCGAGGAAAATCTGTACCTCACTCTTTGCTGCTTTCTTTGCTTCTCCATCCGCCAGCTCATTTCTTTTTTCCAATTTTAAGCTCACTCTCTGGTGTGCCTTAATATGCTTTTTCAGGTAGCCGAACTGCTTCCAGCAGCTGGATTGTCTCTTCTTTCTCTGTGAGGTCAGCAGTCCTCTCTCTTTCTAGATGGCTCTATGTGCATGCACAACTCTGAATGCCTTTTGCTGTTTCTAAGGCATGGGTCTATGCATTTATCTCAGCATCTTGTGCAGAGGTACTTGTTGGTAAGGGTCTACACTCTATTACCTCTCTGCAGGTAGTCACTGTGAACTTTGCAATGTCGCTTTCTTGTCAGTGAACCAGGTCTCTGCATCGTCCGGAGGAGTGTCTTTTAAGTCTGGGCGGCTGGAGTAGGGTAGCTTCAGTGGTCTCTAGGCAATCATGGTGTACTGCTTCTCCTTGATTCTACTGAGAAAAGAAGCTGGGTTGATAATATTAGTCACTACTATCTCTTTATCATCTTGCTCTACCATGATGGCCTGGTATTTCAGAAACTTCTCTGGTGAAAAGCTAGTGGCCACTCTTTACTTCCAGTACTACAGACACTGTGTGGGACACTAGCACAGTCATTTTTGTCCCAGGATAAACTTGTGTGCCTCTTGAATGTTCAGCACAACTGCTGCTACAGCTCTGAGGCAACCTGGCCATCCTTTGGCTGTTGCATCTAGTTGCTTAGAGAGGTAAGCAACTGCCCTCCGGTATGGACCCAAGTCTTGAGCCAATATTCTCAGAGCAATTCTTTGCATGGAAAAATAGAAAGAATGCTTTACTTACATCTGGAAGTTTCAAAGCTGGAGCCGACATGAGGGGACTCTCTAGCTGGAGAAAGGCCTGTGTGGTGTCTCTTGTTCACTGGAGATCTCAGTTCCCATTGGCAATAAGAGCATAGAGGGGTCTGGAGAACAGTCTACAATTATGAACTCACAGCTGGCACTACACTGCCATGCCTAAAAAGGTTTGGAGTTCTTTCGTTGTCTGGGGTTCAGGGTTTGGCATAGGGCTTCTCTGCCTTAAAGTCTGCTGCTCAGCACTCACTTCTTACTCCAGGTAGATTACTTTCTGTTTCACTACCTGTGCCTTTTTCTTTGAGACTCTGCATCTTTGGAGTCTTAGGAAATTCAAAAGGCTTACCGTCCAGGCTTCTCTTGCTTCCCTCGTCCGAGTGGCTACTAGAAGATCATCTATGTATTGCAACAGCCTCCTTTCTTCTTGTGGAGCTTCTTGGGACTCTGGGTCCTTGCAAGCTGTTCTCTAATCGGAGTGGAGAATTTTGAAGCCTTCAGGCACATGGACTGTGTGAGCTTGTGTTTGAATGCAAAAATGTTCTGGCTGGCTTCATGGATAGGGAGGCAAAAGAAGGCATCTCTTAGGGCTGAAAGAGTGAACCAGGTTAGCTCAGGTGTTAAACAAGTTAGTAAGGTCTATGGATTTGCTACCACAGGGTACAAATTCTGTGTTATCTTATTGACAGCTCTTAATCTAGTACTACCAGTTATTGGACTGATTCTTTCTTTACCTTCTTTTTGAGGGTACTACTCAGTTCTCACTGGTTGTGTTCTTTCATTAAGCTTGATGGGGGAGCATCTCATGGGGGAGCATCTTTCACTCTCCTTGGTGCAGCAGAGGCTCATACTTTTGAAAACACTTATTTACTTATTCTAATATCTCCTTACTAATGTCTTTCTTAATTTCAGTGTCTGTTAATATTAAGCCTAACATCTTTATATTATTTGCTTCTAGAGTAACCTTTCTCATTTGAGAATATTTAGCAAATTGAGCGAATTGTACAAAAGCTTTTAGGTACACATAGTACACATGTTACTTTAAAGGTTTGCAAAAGTATGCCTTTTCAGACTGGCCAGTTGTTTATTCTCCACACTACAACATAAACATTCTCCACAGGTACTAAAGCTTTATTTAAAACTGAACACATGACCCTTGTGCTGACAAAAATTCTTCTCTTTTGGGAAGGTTACTTTTACTCCTCCTCCCTTACCTTGGGAGGAAGCCTTTACAAATCATATGTACTCATTTTGCGAACTGTGATTGCTTCGCATTTCAGCGTGATAATCTTTGCTTGATTTCATACGTTGCTATCTTATGCTGCATGCTGAACAACATGTTTGATTTGCTTTCTCTTTGCCTTGTTTTCCTTTTCAGGGGCCAAGACCAGAGAGCAGTCTGATCTCACAGTCTCTTTGTCATTCTGGGTGATTTCTTAAAACAAAAGACATTTCAGCATACAAAAATTATCTCATTTATCTTCTTATTATAAAACAGTACTAACAGCAATGAAGCACTATAAATCTTTTTATTTTCTGAGCTGCTCTTACTGGCAACTTCCTCTTAATGAGCCCCTCTCAAAAGGGGCTAATTTAGGAACTTGTTTGCTCTGATCAGTTCTCGTTATTTATTTTTCCTTGCCTTATCCTGCTTCTATTCAAACTTTTTTACAGACTTTCACAGTAGTTTCTCAGTTTTCTTCCTATACACACAGCTCCAGGTGGCAGGTATCAGATGTGATTCCTACACACAAGCTCTAAGACCTTAGGTTCTGAATCTGCTTGACCAGAAACTTTTAATTTACACTCGGGGCGTGTACTCTGACACTTATTGGAACAGCAAAACAGCAATACCAGTGTTTCTCATAAACACCGCACTGCAATAATACTTGTACATCTAGCTTTTGCTCACAGGCCATTCGCGTGTTCTCTGGGGAGACAGGGCAGCCAGAGCTGTCCCTGTGCCCAGGGCGCAGCCACTGTCACCTCACACAGCCTGCTAGCCTCTTGATGTACCAAAGGCTCTCCAAAATTGCCCGCAAAGGCTGGCTATTCTGTTTATTACAGAGAACTTTAAATCTTTTCAGCGGATTGTTTCTAGTAAAGACTTACTGCAGTACTAACCGAAGTCTCATAAATCTCATAAGTCTCATTAACTAATTCATCTCATTCATCCCTTCTATATAAACTCTGTTTTACAAAATATCAGTCTTTTCTAGTTCTCTTCTTGCACAATCTAATTAAGCACTGTGTCTACTTACACTTGTTTTGCTGCTTTGCAAAAGGGCTGTGCTAGTCACAGCCAAAACTCTGATATACCTGCAGACACAGACACACGCACCCCCCCCCCCCCGCCTTATCTCAAATTCACTAGAGCTAAGGCTTGAATTGCTGTGAGGGGGAGAATTCTTGGAATTCTTTTAACTCACTTTATCGAAGTTAAACATAAATCACTGTACTATAGCTCTCTTATGTAAAATGCTACTCTTGTTGCAACAAAATCTTAAAATCTCCACAAACACCACTATACAGTCTGAGAATCAAATTACTACAATGCAGCGGAAGAAAATCACCACACAAAATCACTGGGGAAGGGCATATTTCTCAAAGTGCTCACTTTTCTCAACACAACACAGCACACTATAATTCGGCATTTACTCAAATCAATTTTTCTTGGACACAATCAAAATAACAGCACACAGTCTAGAGATCAAGTCTAAACATCCAAGGCAAAGGAACTCTCTGAGCTCATACTCACGGTTAAAATGTACCAAATCTACACAAATCACTACATTTAAACACGATAAATACCATCACTGACATTCTTCTATTCGCTTCTCCGCGGGGCACTTCTCTCCCTGCCCCCGCAGCTTGTTGCAGCCGGCGCTTCTGGCCTCACTCGGCTGCTTCAAACACGGGGAGTACTGACTCATCTCCGCACTGTAGGGCACTGTAGATTTACTCTCTTTTATACACCATACACATATCACCTGCACGATCACAAACACAGTGCACTGGCTACACACATTAACCATACAGCAACACAGTGTCCGGACACCACTCACACACGCACAAACAGAAGAAACATACGCGAATTCAGCTCTGCCCTATCAGAATCTGAATTTTAATACACGCATACACGGGTTCACTCGGCTTACCCCCGGAGCCGCTGGCAGTCCTGCTCTATCAGGACGACGAGGCGACGAACTCCGTCTCTAATACAGCCGCTCTATCAGCTGCAGCTAGCTTACCCCGGAGCTGCTGGCAGTCCTGCTCTATCAGGACGATGGAACGAACCCCGTCTCTAATACAGCCGCTCTATCGGCTGATCTCAGACGTCTCTGGGTCGTTAATTCTCTTGTTCTTTCCTTGTTCTTCCCCCCCTGGGGCTCCATACATACTGTATTCTCTTCCGCAGGCTAGCGGGTCGTTGTCTGTCTTCGCAGGTGGCAAGTTGAGACAAGCGGAGCTCCACCAGGAAAAAATCTTGGGGCGCGCCTTGGAGGTCCGTCTATCCCCCCTGCCCCCGCGGGGACAGAGAACTCCTGCCTGGCTCGCCAAAATGTTTTGCGGAGAAAAGAAGAAACCTCACAACTTGTAAAAGTTGTAAAGCCTGGTATGCTTTATTACGACGCGCGCCGGACGCAAGACTCTCCAAAAGGGCATGCGTGCCCCTGGAGACTCTGAGTCTTCTTTTTATCTTTCCTTCTAAATGCATATGCATACAGTTTCAAATTAAGTTCATACATATTCATTCTACATGACATTTAGCACTAATTCTTCTTTATCGAAGGAATTCTTAAGTCGGGGGCAGATTGACCTCGTGGTTTTTCTGTTTTTTTTTCTCTGTCTCCTTGCTGTCTCTGGAACGCGGCCTCTCCTTCAGCTTTAGCTCTACAGACCCTTCACTTCTCTTAGACACTTTACTTAGTTCAGGATGAATATTCTGTCTCACCTACTTAGACAAGTTGTCAATGCCAGCACTAGTGTAGTCTAAACATCATAAATTTTCTTCTCTTCAGCTGCATTAAAGTCACTTGACTACAGCTTTAACCTGTGTTTTTTGCTGCCAGTAATACTTTCATTTCCTTTGCTGGGTTTCATGTATGCATTCAGAGATACGTTCTTTTGCCAAACAATTATTCAAAGTGTGTGGATTTCCTAAAGGTAAGTCAGACTTTACATTTGACTCCCTTTTCCCACTGATAGTACAGCAAACACAAATAATCACTGGTATTACTGCTACCCTTTATTTTTCTTGATTGCTGGGCTATCACCAGAGACAAGATACAGAGCAGCAGGAACTTTTGGCTAAAGTTGTGGCTGTTCCTTTGTTCATAATAAAAGCAAAGGAGGGTAAGATGCCCAGGAGAAATGGTCATCCTGCACTAGGCCATAAATTTATATTTGTCCGTGTAAACTGAGGCTCTCCTTACTGTTCCCAGAATTTGGTACATGTGGGCTGCTGTGAGTCTTTGCAGATGGCTTTTGTCACTGGGTGTGCTCCACACATTGAGCAGCTCTGTTTGCCCTGTGAAGAAATGTGGTTTTGGGCACTCTTTTATTTTATTTCAACAGCGTTGGCTTCTGTGGGAGCAGTAACAACATGGGATGTGCTCTCATCACGTCCCCTTTGCTCTGTGACGTGCTGGCTTGTGCTGTAACCAGGCTGATTGTGAGCTGCAGTGCCAGATATTTGTCTTCCCCCACTGCCATGGAAATACTGTTCTGCCCAGTTGTGCAATATGAGGCATGGTCTGCTCATAAGTTTGATTTTTGGTTTAATCCTGTGTTGCTCCTGTTTCTTGATGTCCCTTGCCAGCTTGATGCTTCCTAGTAAAGCTTCTGAATCAGCATTTGACCCCAACACTCTTGGTGGGTTCCTGCGTGAAGCCTAAAGCAGCAGGTTGCTGTAGCTGAAAGCTGTAATGTTCAGGATCTGCAATTGCTAGGACGGCTTTATTGTGGCTGTGAGAACAGAAGTGATAATTTGAATGCCTCCAAAGGTGATCTGTTCACAAAGCCTGAGTCTGTGTTAGGCCACATGGGTATTTCACCTTTTCCATGCCCTAGATTCTGAGCTGTGTTGATTTGTACTTCAGGCCCAGGAAGCTTGGGGTGGTTTTGTGGTTACCTGTTTGGGAGATATACTGCTGTATTCTGGTATATGCAGCTGAGACAGATGCCTGAAAGTTTAGATTTTAAGGATCTTTCTTAGAACAGACTTATTTGTTTCAAGCCATTGTATTAGATGCAGTGGGAAAAATCCTATTGTACACACTGACACAGGCATTACAAAATCTTTTGTAGCTGGCTTAAACCAAGCAGATTTGGCCACAACCTTTACTGTATGAAGAAAGTTATCCATACAGAAATGAAATGCTAAGAATAACTGTATGCAGGGTTTTATTTTTCATTGTAGTCACTGGCTGGTGAAACTGATCTGTGCTTCCCAAGAAGCATTTTATTCATTTTCTGGTTGCATTTTTGACAGCATCCCAGTTCAGCTTGGAGATTTTGTGCTGATGGTAATTAGTTTCAGCTCATACTTACTGGCAGGCATTGCTCCAAATCAGTGAAAGTAAACAGAAGTGTAACAGCATTTTTAAAAGCAGACAGTATTTTTACTTTCAGAAGACCATAAACCAAAATGCAAACACAAAAATACATCAAGGCATTAAATAAGTAAATTAAATACAGTAAAGACAATAGGAACAATATTGCAGCTTTCAATCTCAACTAGCTCACTGCTAAGGATTATGGTTTTTCAGGGTAAAAAAATCCTGCCATAATAGGGACTGCAGCTGACAGCTTAAAGCATTTGCAGTGAAAACTGAGAGAAGTTCTGGATTTTAATAGAGGCTTTTACTGATAATGGTTTGAAGTTCATGAGGACTAGAAGTATGTTATTTCTGGTGTAAGGTTATAAAGAACATGATATGGTATTCATTAAACTATGAAGCCAAAAATAACATCTGTCTCTCATGAATAAAGGATAAGGTCTCATTTTCAATCTCTTTATATTTGAAAACAGTATTTTTGCTAGAAAATTAGTTTTTGTACTCTTCCAAATAAGCAACAACATTAAATATCATAATAATATGAATACATAATTTTAGCACAATATGATAAAAATGTACAAAAGATGGTTGAACTTGATTATAACTTTTCACACCTGAGGCATGATTCTCACTGCCCAAGCCAGCCTTTATTTGTTTTCTTCAGTGGGTCACATGGGTATTTGCCACGTTACCTAAAAGGGAACTGGATGTTTTATTCATTGATCTCTTTTTTGTGCTGTGGAGCAGTTTCATCCATGGGGACATCAAATTCAGGCTGCCACTGTAACAACCTGAGTCTGTACAGAACCAAATGCCTCTTGGGAGGTTCTCAACAGCTTTAGGATCCTATGGTGTAGTGCCTGGTGGCTTTTCACCATCACCGATAGTTGATTATCAAATTCATGAATTTCAGTTTTCTGGAAATTATCTATGAATTTGTTTAACATTCAACAATTTTTTAATGTATAAAAAGAAGTACTTTAGAAAAAAAGATTGAAATGCTGCAGTCTGGTATATTTAAGCGGAAAAGAAAAATCCACAGCCAGGGGTATTTCTTTCAGTAATGTGCATGGATTTACTGAAACCTCCTCTAAGGTAGCTTTCCCTGCTCTTGGCAATGGAATGCATCACGTGAGAGATGTTTTTTCTTGTTTTGCTGGATAAAAGTAGAAGGTTTTTCTCAGGGTGTTGGGGGTTTTGGTTTACTCATCTTTCCTGAGTCAGTTATTCAGTCTGATCTATTCACTTTTGTCACAATTGTTACAGGCCCTGCTGCTGCGCTCTGGGAAAGGCAGATGCATCCCTCTGCACTGAGGCTCTGCTGCAGTAACATGCCACAGGGATGGGTGCATGCTGTCCTTGCAGAAGCAAGCATCCTGTCATTGTGTTTTCATACAAACAGGTTTACCTACCTAAAAAAATACCTACAAAAGGTATTTTATCTAAGGTGCTCTAGGTTAGATTTCACAGGGCATCTGCAGCCATTTCCAGGACCAGACTAAAAGCAAGTGAAAGTAAATGAAAGCAAGCTCTGTAAAGTGAATGTGTAACTGGAAATGTCCTCTGGAAAATGAAAGAAGGGTACCCTCAGATGGGCAGCTTGGAGGCAGTCCATAGGCTGACTGTGGGTCTGTGTTTGGGTACACTTTAGAGACCCTGCAGTATCCTCCTGTTCCCCAACTGATCTTTAAAAGTGAGGGTAGAGGCATTGACTGTGGCTTTTGCAGTGCCTGGTCTGCTGAGTGCGTGTGAAACAATGTGCAATAAAATTGATGGATAACAAATGTCATATTGCATTATAAATATGAATTTTTCATGGTTCAGGGCAAAAATGCATAAATCAATAGTGAACACATTTTCTCTTTGGAACACCTGTTACAATTAATTCTGGATAATCAGTTATATTTCTTCAATGAAAAACAACATCAATGTGAACATTACTTATTTTCAGCCTGATTTTAATTTTGATATCACACAAATCTTTTTGGTTTTGATTAAGGTCTTACAAGATCTGTAACAGGTCTATAACATAGGTCAGAGATTTTGGCCAACATAAGAAAAAGGCAACTGTTAAAGAACATGTTATCTTGATTCGTTAGTCTGTTTTTTATTTCCTATTATTTTTCCCCTATAGGAATTTAATTAGTGAAGGATGGCTTGAATAAAAGTGTTGCAAAATAATTTTATGAGTGGATAGTAATTCCGTAATCTCAATGTCCATTTGGTAATAAAATATTCTAATTTAATAATGCCTAGCCAAAATGGAGCCACATGTTAGAATTATTTAATATTACACACTTAGCTTTGTTCACCACAAGTCTCAAATATGTCTGGAAGTCGTCAAAATTTTCTCATTTGTGTGCATCACTCAAATGAAATAAGTTAAGAAATTTGTACGGTGGGAAATCTCTGAGGGCAATGTCAGCCTATTTGGGTTTGGGTTCAGGTTCCTGTCATTGTCAGTCATTGCGTTGAGCTTTCAGTCACTGTCCTGAATGGCAGAATTTTCAGTCCTGATGCAGGCAGCTAGGGATGCACTGGGAAAGGACAGGAATCTTCTCTTGGGACACCAAGGAAGGGACTGACCAGAGAACCTGGGAGTGTGGGAAACCTTTCATCCTGCTCTGTCTCTCCAAGAGGCTCAGGCAGCCCATTCTGAAGGAAGGGGCCTCTGTTTCTTCTTAGCATTGACAGCCATAAATGCTTTTCTGCAAGTAGGGGGGAGGCCAGGACTTTCTCACATAAAGTGCAGCTGGAACAGGAGGAGGGGAAGGAACGTGTGGTGCATTTTCACTTCTGGCCAACAGCTCAGTCAGCAGAGATCTGTCTGAAATAAAGAAGCGTTAAGTTCAAGCTCTTGCTTCAGCGATTATTTAATTATCTATGCAAAAATAGGTAATAAAATAGCTTTAGTCTTGTGGTCTTTCAGTTCAGTAAACCATCCCAAATCAGGTATTTGCACAGTTCTCACTTGTTTTGTATCACAACCTCTTCAACAGGAGAGAGGACATTCCTTGAAAAGCTCAAGCCTGGTAGCTAAAGAATTTTCTTGGAAGTCATCTTCAGATCTCTGCTCCAATTTGTACCTTACATGGTCTTGAATTTGGCTCATTTACATGCCTGTATTTCATTTAGGGAGTGCTTTGGTCTAATGTAAATCTTGAGGCTCCCACGAAAAAATAAGAAGGTGGTTCTGGTATGAAGTCTGCCATTTTGGGAATGTCGAACTGTGCTTAAAGGAATTTTTCTTCCTTAAAATGCAGAAAGCATTTGATGAAACCTTAAACCATTGTTTAAGCCTGGGGCAGGAACTGAGCTGAACAGTACAGGCCATGATCTCTGCAGCTTTGTGGCCAGCAGTACAAATGAATTTACCTAAGAGATATTTTGGTGAAAAAGTTAGGGTTAAGCACACACAGGCCAGTACAGACACGCATCTCTCCTGTGCCCAAGCACGGTAGTTGATATGGCTAGTGCCCTAGTTGCAGCAACATGCTTTGGTTTTGAGCCAAAAGGAGAATACTTTCAGATGGTAAACAGAGGACTGAAGGCCTAAATTTTGCTTGTAGGTACCCATCTCTAAGTCATTTGAGTGTGAGCATGAATGTGCTGTAGTATTGAGAGTTCCATGGTTCTGATACATTTCTTAGAGGACATCAGAGTAGGGTTTGGTGTTATTAAGCTTCTAGAGCTAGAATTCCTAGTCAGTCAGTAGGATTTTATTCTGTTACATGCTGCAGAAGCAGGAAATAACCTCTCTGTACCAAAGAAACCTGAAATTTAAATATAGAATGAAAACAAAGAACAAGCTGGTAATTATGGTCCTAGAACACCAGTTACCCTAAGCCCTGTTATTATCAAACTTTTGGCAGAATATATAAAATATACAGTGAATTGAGGTAGGAAAAATGGGTTATTTGGCTGGTGCCCACAGTCTGCGTGAAATGTACTACTGGGGAAATACCAAAGACATTAGAAATGTTAACAAAACATTCTGGCTGACAATATGGGCAATTTGGAGGTAGACAGTGATGTGTTGATAGTGAAGGAGATGGTACTTTAGAGATACTAAATGACATTTTCAGTATTGATCTCTTGTTCTTGTTCCATTTGCCTCAGTACAAAACCATTAAAAACAAATCAAATCAGAAGTAGTTGTACAGTATCTAAAGGGACTGTACAATAGATATTAAGTTATTCCATTAGTACATAACTTTTGAGACTTAAGATAGGATGCTTTAAAGTCAGCATATTGTACAAGGAGTAAATAATGTAAAGTATATTACTTGCCTTGCTCCCAAAGGGAGCAGAAATCCCAGATCTGGAGGAAAGGGCCTGTGCTTCCCACCACTTTATTAATACTGTAAATCACAGTCCTCTGTTCTAATCTGTATCAGCTGTGCTCTGAACAGGCGAAGGTTCTGTCCTTCTGATAAGGCTCATGGCTGTAACCTGCATTCTGACTCGCATGGAAAGAAGGAAGAAGCTGCTCTCCCTGCATGTTTTAGGTTTCATTTCACCCTGACACCTGGAAATATTTCCATGGAAATCAAAGAATAATTTCCTAGGAGAATGATGTGTTGAAAAGCACTGAGAAGAAAACATCAGCATTAACTTCTTATTTTCTTGGATTTCTCTGATTGTCACAGATGTAGCATTAGCCAGGATAGCTTTTGTGTTGTCTGTGACAGGAAAATTACTTTTATTCTTGGTATCAAAATGTGGAATTACACCATGTTCAGCTACGCTTATACTCTATGGTTTGGTTTCTATTTAAAATTTAATTTAATGAAGATGGGTCAATTATACAGAGTTGAAGTTGCACAGAAAAATGTTCCTGAAATACAGGATCCTGCTTTCAATCTACCTCAAGACTGGTTTTTTGTTGTGTTTTTCAAAACTTGGACCAACAACATTTTTTAAGAGAAAAATAGTCAACACAGTGTAATTTCCCTTTAATTAGATGAAATTTGAATACATGTACAATGTGGATTACAGTTTCTTTAAATTTTACAGCACTAAAATCTGCTAAGATGCCAGAAAAAGTTAATTGTGGAAGAGATACATTCTTAGAAAACACACAGTACTGTATCCATGCTATAAAAGACAAACCCATTTGTTGTCCTTATATAGCACATATTAGATAAATTCCACAGGATGAAATCAGAGTATTTTGTGACAAGGTTGCAGCAAAAAGACACAAGACTAGGCTGAGAAAAGGAAATGGGAATTATAAGGCACTTACAATTACCATACTCTGGTTATACAAGCAACTGTGGGGTGACAAGAAAATGCTTGTCAAGCATTAAAGAGGCTTCCCAACAACTTCATGGAGTTGCCTATTACATTCATTTTACAGATGGATTAGAGTGAGAAAGCATGAAATTTAAATGTCATGGTCCCATGAGGAAGCACTGGCAGAGCTGAGAACAGAATCTCTCCCCAGCAACTGCTTCTAAGTAGTGACAAGAACAACCATTTTAAAATAAAACCTTTGACCTAGGCTTACAAAATCATAAGTTTTCAAATAAAACCCCTCAAAAAACTTGAGACTAAATCCTCAATGTTTCTATAATTAAAAAAATAATTTGTTTACATGTCCAGAAAATGAAGAGAAGGTATTATTAGTTGTAAAAAAGCAGGATTTCTAAGAAAATATAAGAAGCTGGGTTTTTGAAGCCATTTTTAACCTTTATACTAGAATCTCTGGTTTCACTGAAAGGACCAACTTTTTCCTATGAACTTGGTTGTTGGTACATCTCAATTTATACAAAGGAAAGCATGGGACATAGAAGGTCAGCCTACCCTTGAATTCAGAGAATACCAGCAAACTCACAGACTTGGTATGGTGCCAGTGTAAACAGACTTACACCAAATATCCTATCAGGCATGATCACAACAAGTTGTTCCCTGAACAGAGAAACTGAGGGTATCTATGGATTCCTGATCTGTCATCCATACAATGCAGGCTGTCCTGCAGGACCCCTGTTTTCCTCTCCCTGCCGCATCTGTCTCTCTCCTTGCCTGCTTTGTACGACATTACTGTCATGCCCTCAGTTCTGCCCGGTTCCCCAATATCTCCTCCTTTCATACCCACAGCCCTGGCCCTTTACTTCTTTGAGCCCCCCTCAGATCCTCATCACAACCAATATCCTCAGAAGCCTCTCCCAATCTCCATCCTTATGGCCTGAGAGCCATCTCACTGAGCCCCCCTCAGATCTTCATCACAACCAATGTCCTCAGGACCCTCTCCCATCACCCATCCTTATGGCCTGAGAGCCATCTCACTGAGCCCCCCTCAGATCCTCATCACAACCAATGTCCTCAGAAGCCTCTCCCAATCTCCATCCTTATGGCCTGAGAGCCATCTCACTGATGGGTCAGTGCCCTTGTGTGCTGCCTGAGGGGCTCGTGCCTGCTCAGTGGCCCAGCCCACCCTGCCCAGCAGGACTGAGGGGATAAGGAATGAGAGCACCTTGTCTTACCTTCAGCAGAGGCAGTAGTAGCAAACCTGTCCTTATTTCCCTCTCTGAATGGCAGGTGCTGAACATTCTGTTAAATTCAACTGAAATTGGTAAAGGGACTTGAGCACTTTTAGGGGGGATGTGGGAGATGCATATGCCATGTTCAGACAGATATAATGGCAACATAAACATAATTTCCCTTTGGCAAACAGGCAGCACTATATTATGAGCTAGGTTATTCAGACATCTACTTGATTAGTAGTATAAATTGCTTGAATAAATGATAAAAATGATAACAATCAAAATCTACTGAACTGGTGATAATGGCGGGATATGAAAGAGAAATGGCGGGAGTAAATGCAACCCTGCCAAAAAAATTGAACACCCTTCATATAAAGATAGAAGAGAGGAGCCTGTCAGCGAAAATTTGAAGCCCTTTGTGATGCTGTGGACAGAGAAACATAGGTGTTCATTTGCTGTCCAATAAATCAATGTTTGCGGTATTGCAGAAGTATGATGTACTTCTGTAGAAAAGCCCCCTTTTCTCCTTGGGGTCTCAGAGAAGTTTCAGAAATCCAAGAGAAAATTCCCAATCACCTCAGTAGCCTTTGAAAAAGTACAGAAAACCTCCTCTTACCTTTCCATTCACTGATGTTGGTATTCCCAGAGATTTTGCAGCAATGACAAACTGGATGGAGAAGGAGCTAATGCTGAAATGAAAACTAAACCCCACTAGTGCTATTTTTAAAGGATGAGTCTGCTGCCATGGACTTTTTCCAAGAAATTTTTGCCCATCTGCCCATAAACCAGTTTGCCCTGGCCATATTTCTACACTCACCATGAAAGACTTTTCACATCCATTTGAGTGTCATTAGCTGCCTTTACTACACCCAAAGTTCTGATGTTTCCTCACCTCCCACGCTTGGGACAGAAAAAGATCCCATCAAAAACATTCAGAGACTTTAATGCCTCCCCTGCTTCCTTCCTTTTTATGTTCTACAATTATACAGGCAATGAAGCACAGCTGTAACTAGAAAGTAGAATAATCCTACCACCACTGCATAGTGATTTGACTTCTGAGGGAAATACTTATTTCAGGACTGTGAGATTGCAATAGGCTCCAGTGAGTTTTTTGCGTATTTTTCTTTCGTTTCCCGTTGGGAATATTTCAGTGTATGGTCTTCCTATAGCTCTGGCTTGCAGATTACAACGTCACTGCTGGAAAAAGATTTAAACCTAAAAAATATGTTTAATCTATTGTGCCTGTATTGTAACAGAGTTTTATTTGATCTTGGCAGTTTGAACATCTTTGGGGAATAGCTGAAAATGTCTTTCTAAACTCATTATTGTTAGTCTAAAGCAGCTCTCAAAAACTAAATTGCTGCAAGCCTCAGTTTAAGGCAGCTGTACATTTATTAGACAGAACATTGGACAGCAGAAGTACTGTGTCTTAGATAGCCAGACTGATAACATTTTATGCTATTCTGATACAAGTGAGATTATCTGATGTCTGCTAACAAGGCAATGAAATGCATTTCTAATAGAGACACAGATAAATATTATAGCCTTAGCAGAGCTTAGAAGAATTCTGAGTTTTATGTAACAGCACCAATGCATGTTGGTGGAAATGGACAGATTTATGTGAAATACCAAGTGTGGGCCAAAGGAAGGCAGAGAGCCAGTTGTGTCAATTCTCTCTCTGTCTAGTAACAAAAAAAAAAAATATTGAATGTGAAGGTTATTATTAAAGAAATTAACCATTGAAGTTAAGCTTGTTACACACTAGAAGTGAATCAGATGATGTGGCTGTGGCAACTCCCATGTACCTGTGAGATACAGAGCAGTGAGTGACCAAGTCCTCCAATTAACCAAGTGTTCAAACACACTCAAGCTCAGTCTGTGATGCCGTTAATATTTCTGGGCTTAATATATACAGAATTGGCACTCTTAAGGATAATTATAGAAGGTCTGAGCTTTGTAACTTAAATAAGCTTCTTTGCTCAAAGTATATGAAGAACTGTAAGCCCAGATATGATTCAGTCATGCTACTCAAGGAGGTCTAGAGAAAGCAGGAGGCTGAAATGTGCTGTGCTCAAACAATCTCAGGGGTGTTAGTCTCCCCTCTTCCACCTCACCTGGTGTACACACCACATCCTGGGCTAGCAGCAGTGGTCAGGCTGCGCACAGAGGGGCATCTGTGTCCAGGGAATATCTGAATTTGGGGGAAAACTGCACTGCTGGCATGATGATAACCCTGTCTGTAATGTTATCTCCCTAGCCTGGCAGGTCTGTCTGAGCTGACACTCGCTGGATCCCTCAGTGTCCTTGGCTTACTGGCGAGCTAGTCCTGGGACATCAAGGACGCTCCTGCATGGTGCAGACAGCTGCATGTCTGCTCATGGGAAGGCAGAATTTATAGTCTGGACTCAACTTTACACTGATGCTGTCACATGGCATCTGGACTGCAGCTGGTTATGGAGCAAGCTGGGAATATGAGGAACTGTTTGTGGGATTATGGATGTGTTTCAGCTCTTCATTGGAAGATCATCTTAGGGAGTTCTTCCACAGAGAAAACAAGGGCTAGAAATTTAGCCAAAAGAAAACAGGAGTGACAAATATTAGTTATCTCTTTTCTTTGTTGGCTGCGCTCCCAGAAGGTGAAAAAGGTTTATGGTCTTTATGTATTTGTTCCATGTCACCTAAGAAAAATGAAACATTATCAATTAATTGCACTGAAAAAATCTCCTTGAAGTTGGACAACTTTCTCCATTGCATGGAAACTCTTGGACTTCTGACTATTAGCACTGTCCTCTGACAAATTCAGGAAACTCTTGCTGTACATCACATATGTCTTTGGAGCAGAGGAGAAAAACATCCACAGTATAAATGCTCCTGGAAAGATTAGCTAACAAAATCATCATGGTAGAATTGATTCATGCACAGTTTGTTGTCCACCAGGACCTCCACGTCCTTCTCCACAGAGCTGCTTTCCAGCAGATTGGTCCCCTGTCTGTATGATGCCTGGAGTTATTCTTCTCCAGGCGCAGGACCCTGCATTTTTCCTTGTTGAATTTCAGCACATTCATCTCTGCCCATCTCTCCAGCCTTTCAAAATCCCTCTGAAGGCCTGCACAGCTCTCTGGGTTATTGGCCACTCCTCCCAGCTCGGTGTTGTCAGTGAATGTGGCATTGATGAATAAATTAAACAGGATTGGGCCCAGAATTGAACCCTGGGTGACACCAGGGTTGACACAACTTTAACTAGACCCTGTGCCACTGATTACACCCCTCTAGGGTATGGCACTCAGCCATTCCTCAACACATGTCCCTGTCCATTCATCCAATCCACACTTCTTGAGTTTGTCTATGAGGAAGTTGTGAGAGACAATGCAGAAAGCCTTGCTGAAGTTGGAATAGACAACTGCTCTCTGCCTTGCTGTCCCCTCAGCTCCTAGCTCCCAGGTAGGTGTTTCATTGTAGAAAGCAATCACACAGGTCAAACATGCCTTACCTTTAGTGAATCCATGCCAGCTACTCCTGATCAACTTCTTGTTTTCCATGTGGATGGAGATCAACTCTAAAATGATGTGCCTCACCATCTTTCCCGGGATTTAAACAAAGCTGACTGACTGGTAGTTCCCTGTGTCCTCCTTCTTGTCTGATGTGAAGACCAAGGTGACATTTGCTTTCTTCCAGTCCTCAGGCACCTCTCCTGATCTCCATGGCCTCTCAAAGATGATCATGACTCCACGGGCTGTGATGTCTGCCAGTTCCCTCAGCATTTCTGGATGCATCCTGTCAGGGCCCATGGACTTGTGGATGTCAGCTTTATTTAGGTGTTCTCTGACCCAGTCCTTTACCACTGGGAAGTCTTCCTTCTATGATTGCTTTACCCTGGTCTCCTGGGTTGGAAATCACTGAGGGCTGCTCTTATCAATGAACACCAATGCAAAGAAGTCATCCAATAACTATGCCTTCTCTGTCCTCTGTTACCAGGGCTCCCTCTTCATTTAGCAATGAGCTCACATCATCCTTTGTTTTCCTTTTGTAATTGGTGTATTTTGCTGGTGGTGTTTCTTGCTATCCTTGACACCCTTGGCCAGATTTAATTCCAGGTATGCGTGGCCTTTCTAGTCTTCTGCTTACTCTGACAGCCTCTCTGTATTCACTATTGCTTGATTTTGTGTATGTAAAAAATGGGTAATAATTAATAGAGAAAGTAATGTTTAATGCAGACATACATATAAATATCCCCCTTTCCTCAAAAAAGAGGCTCCAATTTCAAAGGGCAGATTTGTGTCCAGGCTGAAGCTGACTGGGGTGCCTTCTGTATCAACAGTGAGTTGCTTTGAGGGTAGGATGGATTTCTAATTGGTTTATTCTGCTTGTTACAAGCTGAAGGGGGAAGTGGTAGAGGACTTGAATATGAAAATCCATCCACTGCTCAGAGATCTCTTCCTGTGTCAGTGACAGTCTTGAGCTTCTTAGGGAAGAGACAAGACAATGACAAATGTAGGAAGCTGATTTAAAACATGAGACTGTCAGGAGCTTCCAGGGAAACCAAGCTATACAATAACTTAGAGATCCTGAGCTTGGCATGATCCTCTCCCACAGCAGGGCCTGTAGCATGTACAAAGCAGGTCTCAAACTTTCACACTGGTTTTCTTGCATCCTGCTTGTTGAGTGTCCTTTAAATACGGGTCTGAATGACCCTTGGTCCATGCAGTAAAATGGCATTGAGAAGGGGACTGAAGGGAGGGGAGAGGTTGTCTTCCATATTACAGCTGTCTTGAACGTATATTTGCCTTCTGAACCTCTGGAGGTGTTTGTTGTTTGAAGAAAAATCATCTTCTTTACTATCAGCTATGTTACCCTGAGCTGGAAGGAAATCTTGCACTGTCATTTCAGTCAGTAGAAAAGTGTGGTCAGCTTTGGTTTGGCGGCTGTCACTAGGTCTGGTTTTCCCATTAATTTCAGGGAGTTTGCTGGCATTCCACTGGCTTCAATATACTATAATGGATATGAATTCCATGTGTGCACTGTCTGGGCAGGGTTTGTTTGTTTGTTTCTGTTTTGATGGTTTGTTTGTCTTGGAGATTATTTTCAGGCAGGGCTTTTTGGGCAGGGCCTGTCCTCACCCTGTCCAAAGCAAAGACAAACCATGGCCTCACTGCCACAGTACAAGGACCTCATTTGAAGCTCCCTCCTCTACCAAAACAGGCAGCCAAATTATACATGAAATCCGACAGCTGAAACTTCCTCAAATTTCTGGGCTTAGTTTTATTAAATTAATTAATTTATTTATTATTAGCACATCTTTTGAAAATATGAATTTCCTACCATACACAATCAATAGAAAATTAATTTATGTCCTGTATGTTCAGATCTGTGCAACTTGTATACATTTCCTAAATCACAATATGAATCATGATATTTTCTGCTTTCTCTATTGAAACGCCCTTTATAAACACAGCAACATCAATTACACTGGGTGAACATTTTTCTATGTTTCCAGTGCTTTGAACATGGAAAACAGGTGTTCCATTCTTTATGCCATCTTCTTTATGAGCATGGGCCCTATTTCAAAAGCAAGGGTTCACTACACAAGGCTGTTATCCAGCCTTGGCAACAGCTCTGCATATGTAACTTAGCAGTCCTTCATGCATTTGCAGTTTTAGAGCTAGGAACCAGGATGAAAGTGAACCTTTCTGTATTAGTAAGAAGTGAGTCATAGAAAGGCCTCTTCTGGGACCTTTAACCTTGACAATTAGGAGGGTTGCATGTAAAATAAATGGGTTTGGTTGTCTCCATATCAAGACTGGGGAGCTGAGGTGAAGACAGTGTTATGTTACTTCACTTTTTTGTGAACAGGAAGTTATTTTATGGCTGGATCTGCTGCTATTAAACCTTGCTTTTTTGTTCAGTGTCCTTTTCAGATGGACCTGTTTCTGTTTTCAGGAATGTGCACTTCCCTTCCTCAGGCTGGAAGGCTGCAGTGGTTTGACAGTTGTGAGGAAGATTGCTCTGGAGGTATTGGAAAGCACCTGATGGACTACAGAGCCATCAGTCACAGCCAGTCACAGTCCCCTTCTTGAGGGGAAAGTCCTGCTTATCAAACCTGATTTCCTTTCAGACAAGGTAACCTGGCTGATCTAGGAAAGCCAGCTTATAATACCTTTTTGGACTTGAGCACAGCTTTTGATTCTTTCTCTCACACACTATTTTCAGACAAAACGTTCAGCCCCCAGCTGGATAAACACATCCTGTGATGGGTGAGCAGCTGGCTCATGGGTGGCCTATAAAGAGTGGATGGGGTGACATCAGGCTGGTGACCTGTCACTAGTGGGGTTCCCAAGGGCTCCATCCTTATCTCTGAGCTCCCTTCAACACCTTCGTAAATGACTTGGATGCAGGACTGGACGGGGCACTGAGTAAGTTCACAAAAGATACAAAAGTGGGAGGAGCTGTTGGCTCCCTCAAAGACAGCAAGGCCCTGCAGCAACACCTTCCCAGTTTGGAGAGATGAGCAATCACCAACTGCATGAAGCTCAGCAAGGGGAAGGGCTGGGCTCTGCACCTGGGCCAGGACAGGCCTGCATGAACAGACAGACTGGGGAAGGAGGTGCTGCAGAGCAGAGCCATGGAAAGGGACCTGGGGCTCCTGGTCAATGGTGAGCTGAACAGGAGCCAGCAGTGCCCTGGCAGCCAGGAGGGCCAGCCCTGTCCTGGGGCATCAGGCACAGCATCACCAGCCGGGCAAGGGAGGGGATTGTCCTGCTCTGCTCTGCACTGGGGCGGCCTCACCTCAAGTGCTGGGGGCAGTTTTGGGTGCCACAACATAAAAGAGATTTTAAACTATTAGAGAACATCCAAAGGAGAGCACAAGCATGATAAAGGGCTTGGAAGGGAAGCCGTTGAGGAGAGGCCACTTGGTCAGTTCAGCCTGGAGGAGAGCAGACTAAAGGCAGAACTTACAAGTCACAGTCTACAACATCTTCATGAGGGGAAGAGGAGGGGCAGGCACTGATCTGTGCTCTGTGGTGACAGTGACAGGGCCCAAGGGAATGGCCTGAAGCTGTGTCAGGGGAGGTTTAGGCTGGATATCAAGACAAAGTTCTTCATCCTGGTGGATGGGGATTGAAGCAGGCTCCCCAGGAAAGCAGTCACAGCTCCAAACCTGAGAGAGTTCAAGGGTTGTTTTGGACAATGCTCTGAGGCAGCTTCCTGGTGACACTCTAGGGGATGGTTCTGTGCAGGGCCAGGAGCTGGACTTTGATGATCCTTACCGGTCCTTTCCAACTCAGGATATTCTGTGTTTCTGTGACTCTATGTGCTCTTTACAACAGAGAGCTAATAGCTGGACATTTAAGAACAAGAAGGTTTTCTAGGACTTCCAACATTGCAGATTAATTGAACAATACGATCAGCTATTTTCTGATAGAACTGAAAACAAATGCAAAGTATTCTGTTGTTGTGAATTATACTAGACTTAACTAAATAAATTTTTAACTTTAATTTTTTAAAATAAAAACAGGCTTATCAATCTACTTTGTCAATGAAACACATCCTGCCCAACAATTCAATCTGTTACAGAAGCACAAAGTACACCATTAGTTTGACCATTTCTATTAGCTGTGTTGACTAAGTAAGTTTTTAAGATCTTCAATCCTTTCCACTTTTCGAGAAAACAAAAAGTACCTATCACAAAACATATTGGTTTTGAATATTGTTACATAATTTTGTTGCTAATGTGTATAGTTAATATTTCTTTCAATGGAGAAAATTCATATGTGATGAGGTTCTAAAGCCTGCCATCAAAAGGTCATAGTTCTTCTCTATAAATGTCAAGCCTTAATTAGCTTTACATCATTTTGATTTTTGATTCTTATATTGAAGTATTGGTTGTATTGACTTATGGTCTTCCATCTCATTGATTGCAGCTCCAGTCTTGGTGTTTAAATAGACATGAGGAGCACCAGGGACTGGGAAGGCATTTAAGACAGCCAGAAGGAACAGAAATTTCTGGAAATGGGTGCAAGTGAAGCATGAGCACAGACTGTAAAACCCAACTGACCTTGTTCCTCCTTACTGTCTCTCTCTTTCCTACATAAGCAGACTGTAGCAGACTAACAGAAGCCAAAAACCTTGTTATGTATCACAATACATTTTAATACGTAGATAAGATCAAACAAAACAAATTCAAAACATTTTTGTTTAGGTGTCCACCATTTTTTTGGCATTTGAAGAGAGGAGCAATGGCTCTATTCTCTGCCCGAATTAAGTGGTTATTTTCTAATGCTGTTCATTACAGAATAACTTGGTGTTGCTTGTCTGCTTTCATAAGGTTTTTTCTGATGCAAAGCACAGCCTGGTGAAATATAGGTCAAATACAGTCTGAAATGTTAAAAAGCAAACCCTTATGTATTGTTAATTCAGATTGTGCTATGCCCTGAACAAGCAGAGCAGGAGGCAGACAGAGACAATTTACTACCTAAAATTTGAGATGGGAGATGGACAAATAGAAAAGCAAAACCCCCACAGCAGAGATAAATATTATCCTATTTATATGAATTTTTAGTTTTTAAATTTTGAATTAATTTTATTTTTCTAATTTAAAAATCTGGTTAGGGAGCGTTAGCCAGTGATTAAAAAAGAAGGCTGGGAATGCCAGTTTGAAAATATCACTTCCTTTGAAACATGGTTTTTCAGCATGAACCTCCAAGAATTATCTATAACTGAAATGCAAATATTTAAGAGGTCCAAAGGTACATTACCTTATTTTTTTTTTGTATTCTTCTCTCATTGTTCACTTCTGTTTCCTGATAGCAGTGTATGTATCTGAGTGTAGGTTTCTATTCAAAAGGTGGCTGAGAAACCTCTGTGTCTTGTGGCACATTTGCCTTAGCACAGGTGTGCCCTGTGCAACATGATCCTTTGAAACACAGTGAAAGTCTCTGATAATGCTTTTTTCCTTGCAGAATCCCATTTCTTAAATGAAAACACATTCTTCCTGAGATTTATTTTTCCATTTATTTACAGGTTGAAATGCAAGCATCCACACTTAATACTCTAATTGCATCTTTGTTGTCAGTCTCGGACAGCATCACATAACCATTGTGGTAACAAGCTAGGTAGAATTTTGTTTCATGTTTTCTGTCCAACTTTTACATGACTTGGTTAGAGAGAGGAGTCCCTCCCAGAGGAGACAGCTGAACATCCACACAGCATTAGACAGCTGCATTTGAAGATGGAATTAGGAATAGAATGAACTTCCAAAAGAACAATCCTAGTATGGAAGAGAGCCATAAAATGATTTAAAGTAGTGAAACAGCAAAGAGGAAGCACTGTGGGTTTCCTATGACAACTAATACTTTGTCTCTTCCTCTGACTCATGATATCTTCTAATGTTTTAGTTTTTCATTCTAAAACATTTAAAGGACACAATGAACTGAACTTCTGTGTTCAAAATAATGTGTTAAGGGTAGAGGTTATTTTGTTTCATGGTTTTTGTTTTCTTTGGTTGTTATATGGGGTTTTTTTTGGTTGTTTTTTTGGTTGTTTTTTTTTTTTTTTTTTGATACTCAGAAGCTGCAGTTCTCATTGGTTCATATCCTCAGGAATAAATCAATAAGGTGTTAAAATCAATGTCAGTATCTCCATTGGAAAAAAAGGGATCTCAACAGTCCAAATTACCATATTTTCTGGCTTTGCAGAAACTGAAGAAGAACATCTGAATTGGAGAAAATCTGCTGTCAACTGTGCTGCTTTTTTTTTCTCAAGACAATAGGTTATGAGTTGAGACTTGTTTTGGCAGTAGAATTAGTGCTCTTTGCCAAAAGTGAAAGAGGGAATAGAAAATGGGGAAAACCCTGACTGCCATGAAAACCTCTGGGGTGCCATAAATATACAGTATTTTGGGTACATTCCTTACATATCCTCCCAGAACGTGAACATGATTTGCAGCCCTTCACGTACAAACTTTTTTTTCTGGTTGCTAAAGATTCCATCATTGCCATCATTGTTGCTTCTTCCTGAAGGACAGAAGAGTGCCAGAGGTTTGAAAAGTTGTATTCTATGTACTAAAGTAGAATCAAATGCAGTAAAAGTGCAGTTCTGGGGGGCTTTCTCTCACCTTCAGTGTAGGGTTTCTACCTCAGGACCTTTTTTGTTTGGGTCACAACTTAGATCTTTGGTTTGGGACAAATATTCTGTGCTCTGGAGATCACAATCAAGCAGGTAAATGCAGACAGCATTTGCAGGTGGACTGCACAGTGGTAAAAGCACTTGAGTTTACCAGTACCGAGACTTTGGTGCAATAAGATGTCACCAGCCTTGATTACAGTGAAAGTGTTTTACAACATAAGGAAGCATCAGTTCCTTAAGTAGATCTGCATTAATGGCAGAAAATCAAAGAGACACCGGGAGGTTTGGAGCTTGAATGTGTATAAAAATAGTATGTCTTGGATTTTTCCCTCTCTGGTTGAGATACAATTTGAAGGGAACATATCAGGAGTGAATCAAGCATTATTATTAAATGTAAGGTCTCATCTGATTTTGATATTTTTCAATTAGATCTGCTTAAAATGCAAGGGAATGGCTCCAGCTGCATTAGACTTCCTGCTGATGTTGAAGGGGTTGATTTTAACTTTAAGAGGATTTTTGTCAGTAGTCAAATATAGTTTAGTGTAGCAAGTAATATCTCTGCAGCACTAGTACTGCATTTGCACTCCTCTGAAACTATCCCTACAGTGCTCAGCATTGTACAGAAATAAATTGCACTTAAATGGCCTTAACAGGAAAGGCTGCCTTTCCTACATATATGGCACAGCACTGTCAGTTGCTGAAGTGGTTAAAGGCAATGCAGGTGCTTTAAAACCCTATGTACTAACAAGGAAGTCTTACATTATAGTGAAACATTTTTGAAAGCAAAGATAAAACAAGTTATAAAATTTTTATCTATTTGTATAACCTACTATGTTAAATGATTGTTTGCAGTTAAGGAAGTATATTTAGCTTTCTAGTATGTGCCAAAAATATTCCCCATATTTAATTTTCTCAGGAAGTTAATGTTCCTGGGATACATTTCTTAGTAGTGAATGGATTGCCCTTGACTTCTGGGGACTTATCTATTCATGGACTGTGTTTGGGAAGTTTTTCTTCCAGTTCTCCAGAGCCTGCAGCTGATTTCATCTCTGGTTTGCTTCTTTAAAATAGATTCAAGTACTCACTGCTCATTGCCAACAGGCAGCACGATTCTGTGTTGTAGTGCTCATGGTCTGGTGTCTGGAGATATTGTTACCACAGATCTCTGAAGTCTTTTCTATAATGATCATCTGCTGCATGGCAGCACAAGACATTGCCCAGTGCTAATGGGGAAAAACCCAACTAATCTGCACCCCCTTTCAAGCACCACATAAATTCTTTGGAGCAGTGGCTTCCTCACCTCTCTGGGTGAGTTTGAATCAGGGCAGCAGTGGCTGCAGGACAGAGAGCCCATCTCCAGTGCCATGTCCCTTCAAAGAAGTCCAGTCAGTGAAAGACTCTCAGATTTGTCAGTCTCCATGCCTGTAGCTTTTTTTTTTTTTTTTTTTTTTGCTTGCAGAGGAACTGCCATTAAGAGCAAAAGAATTGGCAGGCTTCAAGAATGGAACTTCTGGTCTCCCTTCTAGTGGGTCAGAAGCGAGACCTGCCAGCACCATTAATGAGACCGGGACTGGATCTTACTCATAGTTCAACACTCTGGGTCCTTTTGCTTCAGCAGTGTTCCAGCTCTAAAAGTGTGGTTAGAAGTTGTCTACATCTGACTGCCAAAAAGGAAGAAAGGAAGAAGGAACTGTACAAAATAGGCCTTGGGATATGTACCTTAGCCAGGGCATATTGGTGGTGTGTTCTGGTTAGGCCCGGGCACCAAAGAAAGGGCCAAGTCTCTATCACAGAAATTGGAAGCTTACATTCACAAATAGGGTTGGAGACTAGGAGGCCAGCTTACATTCACAAATAGGGTTGGAGACTAGGAGGCCAGCTTACACTCACAAATAGGGTTGGAGACTAGGAGGCCCTCCTTTGCTCTGGGTACTCACTTCACCTGGGTTGAAACCACAGAGCTTTTTGTTATCTCTGCTCAGTGGGGCTCAGGCCAGGGAATGCACCAGTGGAAGTGGTACAGAAAATCAGAGTTTGCTCTGATAGTAAAACCAGAGTAATGACAATGAAGAGTTGATACTGCTACAGAAATTTGAGTAATAAAATGACAATGGTATAGACTTAAAATTTCTGTGAGATCTGACCATTGTTTTTTACAGAAGATTAAAGAGTGCTGGGCACTGGACCTTGATCTTCTACATTGTTGACTTGTTAGAATGGCCCAGGTGTGACTCTTACCTCTGTTATGTCTCCCAAACTCGGAATGGGTTGGCAGTCTGTTCAAGAGCAAGGCAACTCCAGTGGCAGTCTACAGGCAGTGTGAGTTTGATAGCAAACTTACTTGTGCCATTACATATTAGCTGGCCTCAGCTTTGAGCATGGAACTTTTAATTGCTCTTACAGATCTAGCCCACTGGTCTAGCTGTGGTACATCAGAGAAATTTCTGATGGAGCTGTTGTCTCAGGCCTGGAACAGGCAGGCAGGGGACTTTTGAATACCAGGGATGTGGTGCTGAGAAAGATTTCAAGTGTCTGCATCTTTGATTTATTGTGAAGTTTATTAATATGTATCTCAATAGACAGACCAGTATGTAATTAAAAATACTTTAAAAGTTACTTTGAATGTCATATGTGTGTAGGTACATTAAGAATTTTAAATAACATTTTTCCCTTTTTAGATTTGTACTCCCTGGAATTCCCACACTTGAGAAAGTAGGGGAAGTGTAGTTAGCATGTATTTTTATTGTAATTTTCCAAAGCCAAAACTAACTGAGCAGAGGAAGTCCTAATAGCCCTGGAGGGAGTCCTAGAATATTGTTTTATTTATATTAGAATATAATTTTTGTTCCTGCCACGCAATTTACAGACTTCACAAATGTGGGTAGTCTTGTGGGACTGTGAATATGCTCAGTGTGTCAAGGTGGCAACATTTCACAAATGATCTCTGGGGGATGTTGAACTGGAAATTTCAAGGGATTAGGAACTTAATTATCTTTTGTCTTAGCTCTTCTGTCAGTTATTGAGAATTAAGAGATGGTGACAGGCTAAAACAATTTTGCACCACAAGCCATTCTGAGCTGTCTGTTACTGAGACAGAGAGCGCATTGTAGGACTGAGTACCTCAGGAGCATAACACTGTGGTAGTGCAGGTGGAAATGGTAACAGGCTGCTTGTGATCAGCAGACTGGTTGGGATGCAGCTATTTGACACAGAATGTCCATCTCTTAGAAATGTTATGCATCTCTTGTGTCTCTTTACTCCCTACTTTAGTCTGAAGACCTGTAATGGCTGAACTGCCCCAGCAATCCTCACACTGTATGTGTTCTGGTGTAAATTAGTTGCTGTGATGCAAATGAGAATTTAGCTTGACCTGTGTTTTAAATCATGATAGGATCACCCAGACCCTAAACTACCTTTTGGCAAGCTATAATCCAAGAACTTTTATTTTCAGCACAACTGCTTAGTCCTCCATGGGATGGTCACAAATCTGCAAAACATTAGTCACTACAGGTTTAGAAGGTCTATTTATGCAGTTGTTTGATGCCAGGCTAAAAATCCAGATCCTTCCACTTCTAGAAGTTCCTTCATTCAGAGACACCTTGATATCTGTCTCCCACTGATGATGATTGCCATGAACATAGTCCTAACCTTTTTGTTGAAAGGAACAATCTTGTGATGTGCAAACCTCTCTTTGTCTGAATAACAGGATGTGTCTTGACCTACAGTTTTCAGTTTTCTTTGCATTGCTACTGACTGTCAGTACCATTCACAGCAGCTGTATGGCAGATTGGTTAGACACCACTTTGGCTAAAGCATCATTGATTGGCTGTGAATTCTTACACCCTCCTTAATCTGTGTAATTTTATTTTTCTGAAAATCATCATATACGAACTATTCTCTGTTTTTGAAACCTCCAGTTCAAGTTATGCCTCTAACTGCATTTAGGAACTGTGTGTGTCTTCACATTCTCACCTTAGAGCTACACAGAAGTGAGGCATTCAGGCTTAGGCAGTAGTTAGGCTCCCTCTATAGTCACCAGCAGACACTTTCCTTAGGAGGAGATAAGCATCTTCTGGATCTACCTGTTTAGCTACCTAGGTGAGTTGCCTCTATGACTACCACAGATTGAACAGAGGAAAAAGAGGCACCTAACTAAGTGCAGTAGCTCCAAAACATACAGTGTTAAGATAACTTACAGCTGGAAAATCCTAAGTGATGCTTGATACTCTTAACTTCTTTGGGATAGAAGGCAAAAATACCTTTCTGTTATGTATCTGAGGTCTTTTAAGAGATGCTGAAAAATAACTAGATGGCATGGCTGGAAGTCAGGAACAGAATTACAGTTTGACAGGAGTCTGGTGGCAAGTTTGTGAACAGCCAAGTTGTGGCTGTTTGGTCACAACTCCAACTCTTTCGATCAGTAGCAGAGTCTGTGGGAGATGTTGGGTGGCTGTGAGCACACTGGAAGCTGGTATACCAAATGCCAGAGCAGACAGTGGGATTGGGAAGCGAAGCTGCAGATCATCAGACGTGAGTTGGGAACAGAAATATTCAGACACTGGTTAGAAAAGCAAAGTACTCCAAGGTTTTATAAGAAGTTTACTGAAGTTGCTGATTTCCGTGAATTATTCTATTTGATACAATAGTCTGAATATTCAAATTCCTGGATGTGTTATGATGCTGAAAAAAACGAAAGGCAAATTCCTAACATGTGGTCTTTAGATATGAAACTGGTGGAATGGATGGGAAGAGAGGGCATGTCCAGGAAGGCAGCAGAATATCAACATTAAATGGGAAGATATCACCTTTTGTTATCTCTAATGTAAAATTCCTTCTATAAAATACAGCAAAAGCATGTACTTAACTTATCAGCCAGCCTGTTTATAGGCATACTTGGTTAAGGCTTTTGCCATAGTTGTTTGAGGTTTTTTTAAAATTTGGATTATCTTAGTATGTCTGCTCTTTTTGTTTGGTTAGTTCTAGTTGTATAAGCAGTAAATTTACTTTTTCTGTCACTTCTGACTTGCACCTGCTCCTTTTGAATTTCTTGCATTGGCATCTCTCTTTGGCCTTAGTCTAAAGTCCTTAATTTTTACAGCATTTGACAGAACACTTCCACAAGTCTGTTACCATATTCTTCCCCTCCAGTGAACTCATTAATTGTTTGTTCAGCAAGTATTGCATAAAGACTAAAAGATGTTGAATATAAAGGCTCCCTGGCTTCCGGAACAAATCCATATCTGTGTATCTAATCAGAGCTGTCTTTCTCACTCCAGGCTGGTAAAAACTGAATTGCCATAGAGCTCAGTAAAGACTGATTTTGCAGGTGCATCTTTTGTAGCTGTGCTTGTAAATCTGACTTGTGGGATGTTTGGAAGACAGCCTCAAGCACCTCTAAAGAAGGAATGCATTATGAAAAGCAGAGATAAATGCAAATACTAAAGTTCCATTGACTGTTTAGAAGCCTCAATATTTGATAGCATTTGTGAGAAATTCTATATGTGTCTGTACGGTACAAACTGCAGATTTTAAAATTGATTTTTTTTGGGGGGGTGGGGAACTGAAATAAGTTTGTATAATCTTTCAAAGTATTTTGAGAACATAATACTGGGACCTAATATTTGCTTTCTTGGAATGAGAACATACTTAACTCTGGGCACACATTTTTATAAAATGCAGATACACAGGAGCAGAGAGGAGATTGCTTTTTAAGGAATACAGCTGACACCCAACAATGTGTGTTTGCAGCCAAGAAAGCTAGCTGAATTCTGGGCTGCATCCAAAGCAGTGTGACCACCAGGAAGGTGATCCTATCCCTCTGATGAGATCCCACCTGGAGCACTGCATCCAGCTCTGGGATCCACAGCATGACAAGGACACAGGGAAGGCCATGAAAATGATCAGGACTGGAGCACTTCTCCTATGGGGACAGGCTTAAAGTGTTGGAGCTGCTCAGCTGGGACAAGACTCTGGGGATATCACATTGCACCTTCCAGTACCTGAAGGGGTTCTGAAAAATAGCTGGAGAGGGGCTTTTTACAAGAGCATGGTGGTGTAAGATTTCATGGAGGGGTAACAATTTCAAAGAGAAAGAGGGTAGGTTTGTATTATATATTAGGAGGAAATTCTTCACTATAAGGGAGATGAGGCACCAGCACAGTTGCCAAGAGAAGTAGCAGATGAAGTGTTCAAGGCCAGGTTGGGTGGGTCATTGAGCAACCTGGTCTAGTGGAAGTTGTCCCTGTTCATGGCAGGGAAGTTGGAACAAGATGATCTTCATGTCCCTTCCAACCTAAACTATTCTTTGATCCTATGACCAAATAGTTACAAAACATTCCCCAGTAACCAAACTGGAAAGGACATCCTCTGCTTTTAGGATTTACAAAATATTATTCTGTCTTGACCTGAGAATCCTTTTGACTAATGTGGTTGTTAATCTTCTTTTTTGGTTTCCACAGAGAACCAAGCACAGCCATGTGGTTTGGACCACAGTCAGCACTTTTGATGCTCCTGCCTGAGTGACCAGTTCCTCAATAATTAGGGGATGACTCTTATCCAAATTCAATCCTATTCCTTTAGGTCCTGCAGCAGGCCTGACTGTGTGTGAACATATGTGTAAACACATATGTATGTACGCATCTGCTTTTAGCGAAGACATCCTTTAAATTCCCTACAGAACTAGAAGTCAGCCTTGGTTTTAAATATTGCGAGGTTAAGCCCTCTTCCCCCTTTCACATCCCCTCCCCATGAAAAAACCTGTACATTGCTACATTACATCAGCATTTAGGATTTCTAGAATAATGAATAACAATTGTATCAGATTTTCTAAGTGCAGTTCATGCCAAATTCGTGCAATAATTAGAGATGCAAGCCCAAATAGTTTTGTCTTTCTAATATGAAAAAATTGCAAATTCATGGGAGAGAAGTGCCTGCTTTAAGCTTTGGTTTGCAAAACGTTCAAAACTCTACCCTCCAATCACCCAACCTTGCTGGACTTTTAAGTACTTAATTAGTCTCAGGCATGGGAATAAATAAATTGGTTTTGGAAAATTGATAGGTGAATTTGCTTTAAGGTTTTGCTAGAGGGAGCATCAGGGATCTGCAAGACAAAACTCTTTCTATTCTTTTGTTAGGTCTTTCAGTGAAGTTTCTAAGAACAGCTTACTAAGTTCTACTCTACTAAGTTCTACTCTACTAAGTTCTACTCACTTCATTCTGCATCTGTAAGTCCATGCAGAATGGGCAAAAATTTGCAGAAACTTTAGCTACAGAGGGTGATGATGAGGGTGCAGACACACCTGTTATTTTCATGAGAAGTAATATTCTCTCAAAGTATTGAAACAAAACTCTTTGGGGGAACATAGGATCAATTATTTAAGACGTGGTAGTTTTGGCCAGTCTGGGGGTGTGGATATCCTTGAGCAGCCTTTCACAGCACTTCCAGCTGTTCTTTGAACAAGCAGGGAAGTGTGCCAGAGGCTTTCATTCTGTCATGTTGGGCTTCCTCTTATGGGCTTCTGAGTCAGTGTGGCTCCTGCTCTCAACACGGTGTGCTGATGTGATAGCACACTCAGGCCTCAAAGGCACTCGTCAAGGAAGGAACTACACTTGTGGCAATCAGCTTGTGGGTAGGAGATGGAAAGACAAAATATGGCCTAATGAATCAACCAGTGAGAAAACTCACAGTTTTTACTTTTTATATATCTATCTATCTATATTTATATGTATGCATGTAAGTAGCTAATGAGAAGGAAGGAAACAATATAAGGATTAAAAGAGGTGGGTGTAGAATGTGTCAAATATGCTGAGCCCCGATGTAGAAAGCAGTTTTAATTTGTGGACAAAACTCCACTGAGTTAGTTTCTATCAAATTACTGGGCAGCATGAAATCGTAACATGGATTCCTTAGTTGTTTTGGGGTTTGGCTGTTTTGTTCCCATTTTTATGTGTCCTTCAACCAGTCCCTGAAGACAAATGACATGTCAAATTCATAAGAACAATCTATGGCACTCAGAGAAATGTTGTTAAAAGATTTGTTTGCTCCCTACTTCTTTCATGGAGCAGAAAATAAGTATGGAATTGTGGACAGAAAAGGATTTGCTTTAAAAAGAATGATGCTGTCAGTTTGGGGTTAAAAAAAAAGAGTAAAAGAGTAAATCACACTGAAGCTTTTTAGTGCTCTGCCTTTTCAATAAGGTAATGCAGTGTATTTTCTAACAATGGGCTGGTACTGTGCCAACCCAATCTCATGTTTTTATTTCTCTATACATGTTTTATAGGTATCTGGGTGAAACAGTCCTACTGACCCCATGGTCACGGGTCTGACACAAAAGGCTCCAAACACATTATGGAGTTATGTAAATCAGGTGTAACATATTGTAGCTCAACTTAGAAAGCAATCTGTATCCTGTTGTTTAGCTCTGTTTTACAGACTTAGTTCAAATGAATTGCTCCTTATACATAATGTGCTAGGAAAGTACTATTACAAATGTCTTTTACACTATATCAAATCAAAACATATTGGAGTTTAGTACCATGTTGCCAGATTAAGACGCTGGTTAATCATGTTAGAGAATATTGGTAGAGAATGTAATGAAAAAGAGACCAAATCTTGGCAGTCTCACTGCAGAATGCTGCAGACAAATGGAGCTTTATGTAGGTGACTCCCAGATACAGATCTATTGTTTCTGTGTGAAAAAAATGGATCTTAAATTAAGGTTTGTCTGAGAAGACAATATTAAAATAAAATGACTGCAAATGCTAGTTGCCTGTGTTTCACACAAAGAAATTCCAGCAACAAAACCTTCCTATAGGAAGAGCACATGATATACCTTAGAAGATTAAGCAAGAGAAACCCAAAGTGAAAGCAAAATTCCAGGAATAGCCCTTTCAATCAGAGATTACAATTAAATGTCAGCTGGCTTAATGGGTCAGGTCATCTACCTCTTCCAATAAACATCCTAATTCAATTTGTTGTCTACAGACAAGCATTCTTGTTTGGGGGTCACTAAAGGAAACTGGAAAATCTACCTGAATTGAATTCCTATTACTTAATTATATTGTTCTGGAAGGTGCATTTTTCTAAGTGAATATGTGGACTTCAGTGCATGGCTGTCACATAAATCACCTCAAGCACATATGAGGAATGATTTAAAAGCCTATAATACTCTTCCCTCATAGCCTAATGTTAGACTTCCTGGCTAGGATGTGGAAAGTATTGAACAATGCATCTGCAAATATGAACTGTGATTTAAAAACTGGTGGGGATAAGTTATGTTTTTGTACTGCTATATTTATATGTTTTTATTTATTTCCTGAAGATATCCAAGTGAAAGAGTTTTGCTATAGCAAACAAGAATTTTAAACAGCATATTTTGAATTGCCTAGCAAGTAATAGTACTGGGATAAAATGTTTCCCTGCTGGCTGCCATTTGTAATTTGTTTACTCAGCTGATTTTAGGCCTTCTGTCTCTCAGCAACTTGTTCAAAGCCACCTATGTTCCACCAAGCTTTTCCCCCTTTTTCCCCCATTCTTATTAGTCCTGCTCCTGGCCTTAGGGTCTTGTCTGTTCAGGTTAAAATGTGTGCTACAAGGATATTGGATGGTAAAGCTGGAAATATAGAGATGGTCGGGTGTAGCATGGGCTTATTTCCCCTTGTCTTTTAGATTGCTCTGGAGGTCCCTTAAAGAATGGATGTCTCCTTGTTCTCTAGCCATATTGATGTGAAATGGGTTGCATAACCAGTAATATAAACATAACAAAGGGTCCAGTTGCCATGGCAAGTCTAAGGCAGCTCCTTAGGTGCCTAATTGTTATTTAAAAGTAGTCCATAACCTGGGCAGTTCTATCATAGGTAATGCTGTGAACTGAGCACCATGAAAAAGCTATTTTGTCGACCTCCTCTTCACGTTGCTTCTTATTTAGAGCTCTCCTCAAACAACCTGCCATAGAATGGGTCCTGATGACCCATTTTGCCCCTTTAGCAGCAGGGGATAATTTCTTAATCACCTGGACAACAGGAGCAGAAGCCAAATCCTGTATTTGCAGAGCAGAACAGGTCAGCTGAAGGGTACAGCGACTGCCCAGTGATGGGTAGTCTGAAATGTGTGCTGGGGTCACAGTGCCAGCTGCTCTCTGACAGCTGAGCAGGTCAGCTGGACAATTTGAAACAAATCAAAGCTCAGAGAGGAGGTTGTCTGGGGGCTACTGAAAGTGTGGGTTGATTAATTGGTGCCTGGCTGCTCAGCGAGTGATGGTGATGCCTCCTGACTTTGATGGGAAGCTGCTGATCCTTTTGGTCTGTTTGGAAAGCTGAGGAGGGAGTTTGTGTTTGCTTGGTGAGTCTTATGCCAAGCAGCTGTGACCCCTCTCCTCAAGCTGGAGTATTCAGGTAGGTGTTTGGAGTCCCTCTTCTAGGATGAGAAAGTTGAAAAGGACTGCTGGGCTGTCCAAGACTTCAGGTGCTGTTTTAGGTGGAATTGTTAAGCTCCCTGAAGTCAGAATTAAATGTAGGGAGGTTTTCTGCTCTTTTGCTTCCCTCATTGGAAAGAAGCTTAATTTTTTCAGGGTGTGAGAGCAGAAAAAGTAATGTCCATGAGTTTGTGTGAATGTCAGCTTACACCAGTGCAAAGGTGGGTATTGAAGAAGCATTGCCAAATCACAAGTTTGCTCAAAAGAAACAAAATTAGCATGCAACTGTTTGCTATAAACACTTTGCTCACTAAGTTGTATTGCTCTTTTTGTGAAGGTAATGCAACTCTTCTGGCTAGTTCTAGGTAGGGAATTGCATATCATACCTCTAAGGAAGCAAAATAAGAAACGTCTCCTCTCTTGAGTACAGTTCAAACAATGAAGACACATAAGCACCTTTCCTCTTTTATGTGGGTTGGGAGTTCTGTGACATTTAAAACCAGTTCCAAAGTAACTCAAAGCCTAAAGTTAAATAAATAAATAAAAACATGTATGTTTACAAAATTTAACGACATAGACCCGGCTGTCTACAGGTTATTGGCAATATGTGTCTCAAATATGATTGTGTCATGATATTCTTGACTGTGTTTTTCTAAAACCTGCAGACATTCTTGAGTCTAGTTCTAACTGATCTGGTTTTTTTTTCAGCTTTAATAACTGTCAACTTTAAACAAAACTAAGTGATTAGTTCACAGTTTGAAAAAGTGGGCTTTGGAATCCTGGTATGCTTTTGCCTAGCTGGGTGGACACACATGTATCATTTTCCACTCATAATTCAAAAACAGTGAAGAAAAAAGTATTCTGAGTGTTTGGATGCCAAAATGGAAATTTTTATTTTTGCCAAGTTTTGATTTGGCTGAATTTGGATGGCTGAATAGTTAATAGTCCACTGGGAAACTCACAGGTATAATCAGAGATCAAAAACAACCTTCACTGCAGCAGCAGCCATTAGCAATTCTGTAGCTGCTGCATGAAGAGCCTTAAAGAGCCAATTGCCACATGCCATAGGGTCTCACCCTGCTGACTTGTCCTCTGTTACCCTTTTGCTGTGTTCCTCCTGAGTGGGAAGGGCTATTGCTGCTTGGCTGCCCTGTGCAGCACATCCCCACTGATGTGGAAGACAGACATATCCTACAGCTTTTTTTTTGCCTCCTCCTTCCCACTAGGACCAACAGGAAAATTAAAAACCAGAAAGCCCTGGTGAAGGGGTTGTGTTAGCATTTTCTGGGTTGCTTGTACCATCCTGTCCCCATCCCAGGCAGGCAGGCTCCCAAACTGCAGAGCCCGGGATTTGCCTCTCGTGCTTCCTGCCACAGGCAGCAGCTGCTCATCTCCAGCCTCTCAGGACAGGCCCCCTTGCTCTCCCCTGATCCAGTCACATATGTAATGTTTTTGTAATTTAGAATTTAGTACTATATGCGGCTTGTCATCAGGCATCAAATGAGGAGAGCTAATGCAGGAATCTGTTGTTAATTCTTTTCTTTCTGCTTTTCATATAGTACTTTAAAGCCCACTTTTGCTCATTTGAGTTTTCTAGATGTTGCTTTCATTGTCCCCAAGGGGTTTAAGGTTTTAATGATGTCTAGCTGAATGTTTGACATGTTTCTCTTAGATGGTAAATGCCACAACAACATTTGCCAAGTTGAAGGAAGACCCTGATCTTTTAATGTATAATTCAATGTATTCATGGCAAACACAGCTCTTTAAGAACTTTTCTCAGAGTTACAGTAATAATGCCTGTTAACTGTCAGTGGAATTTGTTTACAGCAGAATGAACTTGGATGGCTTTCTGGCATGGTAGTGACATTTAACCCTTAGTTAAACAGTATTTTCTTTACATGCTAAGTAAGAAGGATTATTTAGAAATGAAGCAATGCCCATTTTTGTTAGCTAAGGCTCTTTCCTGCTGCTGTAAATTATGATACGTAAATAAACTCTAATGCAATTAACTAAACATAACTTCTGCAGATTTTGGTGTGGTGCTTGTTTGTCACATGCTTTGAATTTAGGGGTGGAGATGACAAGGCTTGGGTTTATGTGTTTGCTTTTGTAGATTCTGTCCCAACATAAAGTTTCACCAATATGTCTGCTTCATACAAGCATTCCTTGTCACTTCAGAGAGCAAAACCATTACTGTACAACTTAAATAAATAAATCAATTGGCTCCAGCACCCTCCTTATTTGTGAAAGAAACAAATCTTGTGTAACTGTTTCCCATTTTACAATTTGGTGACAAGAAGGGGAATGCAAGTGCCAAAAGGCCATAAGGTTTTTCCCTCCCTCCTTCCTTGTCCAAATTCTGTGGTCATTAGCCAGGATGGGGAGGAACCTTTCTCCAGAGAAACGACTGCAGATGTTCTTACTTGCTTTGCACAACACTTTGTGAACAGGCTTTGCTTTCCCTTCCACCTACTCTGAAATCAACAGGAGAGATTATTAGCTGTGGAGCAGTGAGAAGCACTGGCAGGCTGGAGGGGCGAGTGTGCTGCATTCCCTGTCGGCTGTGGGGAGAGCCCCAGTGCTGGTGAACACAGC
Source organism: Zonotrichia albicollis (assembly GCF_047830755.1). Classification (NCBI taxonomy): domain Eukaryota; kingdom Metazoa; phylum Chordata; class Aves; order Passeriformes; family Passerellidae; genus Zonotrichia; species Zonotrichia albicollis. The sequence continues at coordinate 18,932,858 of NC_133860.1, forward strand.
CCTGCCATCCCGAGGGGTGGCCAAAGGGTTTGGGGCATTCCCAAGGTCTGTGTGCTACCACTGGCCCCCAGGCTCACGCTGCTCACCCCAGCCCAGAGCCAAACCCTCACCTTGGGGCCCTGCATCCCCCCTCGGCACTTCCAAGGGTACCAGAGGTAACAAACACAAGTTTGAGTGGAATGGTGTTATGTGTGAGAAACCTCATCATCATTTTACAAGAAGTCATAACTGGGAGTTGAAAATTGTTTTTAGAAAGTTGAGTTCTGTATTGGAGAAACAGTAAATAAATGGCTCCCATCTGCCTACTTGGGAGAGCTGGGTACAGTTCTCCTACTGTTTACAGCAGGAAATTGAGCTGCCAGAAGCACCCCTGCCAGCCAGCACAGAAACATAAACACATTCATTTTTTTTTGCTCAAAATATTTTCTACAGTATGTATTTTTGTATTTTACTTTTGCTCTCCCCCTATGATTAAGGTTATTTTTTTTATTATAGTAGGGATTTTCCAGTACTTTGGTAGTACTACTTATAAATTTCTACTAGTTATAAACTTAAAAATTTCAACCCCTAAAAAAAAGTTATAGAGAAAATCAGTAAGGGATTCCATTAAATTAAAGCCATTCCTTACTTTACTAAAGTAAAGCCATTCCTTACTTATCTGGCTTGTCATAATTTTGTCACTGCTGCATCTGGATGGCTCTGTCAACTTCTGTGATAGAGTTTGTCTCCTGCTAAGATTTCTTTAGGTTCACTCTGTTTTTAACGCATATTTGAAGCTAGTTAAATTAATTTTACCTAGTAAAAGTATTTTAGCAAACTATGCAGCAAAATGTCAGGTCGCAGTATCTACCTTTGATCTCCTGAAATTTTTTATTTGCAATAAAAAATATATGGCAGATACTGTTAAAGTTTTCTGATGGGAATGAAGAATAAGCTGAGTGACACTTCTGGAAGTGTTCAAGGCCAGGCTGCAGGGAGCTCTGAGCAAGCTGGTCTAGTGAAAAATGTCCCTGAACATGGCACCAGGGTAGGAATGAGACCAAATTTAAGGTCCCTTCCAACCCAGGCCATTCTATAATTCCATTACTTTACTAGTCTTTGTGTTTACTTTTGCTTTACTAGTTCAGAAGAGTTGAGTATCCTCTGAATTCTTATCTGAAAAGAGAAGGTAAAAATGAAGGATTTCTTGACCACTGTTCTGCACTTTACAGAAAAAGGCAGCTCAGCTGAATTTAAGACATTATTTTACATCTTTCAATGAAATCACCATCAGTATGCAGTCATGAGCTCTACACTAGGGAATAAAAATCCTCGCTGTTGTCTTGTCAACAGGATCAATTGTTGAGCACAAGCAGGTTTATTTAATTTCTTAATTTTCAAATGAAAATGAGTAAGAATATTGAAATGCTCTGCTTATAAATCCAGCTACCTAGCTCCCTCTTGAGTCAAGATCCTTATGCTCAGGACAGAAATGCTTCTCATAGCTTTTGAGAATATTTGAAAATATTGTTAGATTTATTTTACATCTACTTATGCATAAATCACATCAAAATCTATTTCCTGTTACTCTGTAGACCACAAAGTTATGCAGAATGCATACATTTTGATTTCAAGTTTTGGTATTTACATATCCTGGGCTGAAATACAGACAGTGTCATATATTCTTATGGTCTTTACCTATTCAGATGCTGTTACATAAAAACAATTCTCTGAAACACAAAATCATGGGGCTGGATGTTCAAAATAACTACAAATCATACAAAATGTGGTAAAAGTATCCTTTGCAGAGTTCTCTCTATTCTTGTGATAAAATGCTCATATTTTAGTGACTGATCTGCTTGCTGATTATCTGCTAATGAGATATGCCTGGGCTCATAAGAGCTACAGTGTATGAGTTCCCCGCTGGGTCTGGGGTTGGAAGGAGGTGATTCGTGCTGCGTGGCTGCTGTTTCTCTATGCAGGGGACAGAACTCAGCAGAAATTAAAATCATACCTTGATTATCTAATGGGGGCTAATGCATGCAAGGGGAAAGAAGAGCCTATTACTTCCCTGCTAGGAAGAGAGGAAGATTAGTGAATGAAGAGCACCTCCTGAGAGCAAGAAAGACTGAGGAAAGTTGAGGAATGGCCTCTCACTCGCTGGCTTCTCCTCACAGTGCCATCAGGGTGCACAACGTGTAGCTCCATTTCTTTGTTCACTCTGAGTAGGGACCAAACCTTAAACTTAGGCCTTGAGGACTTTTGAAGTGTCCCTTTCAGTGCTTTGCAGAGGTTTGCTTTGTTTCTTCCTCTCCGGCCCCATGTAGTTCTGGAAACCAGTGGGAGCCGTGAAGGGCTGCGCCGAACAGGAAGGCCCTGCTGCCTCTGGAGCCCGTGTGAGGGGCAGCGCTCCTCTGCCCAGGAAGCGGAATGTGACAGCTCCTTACGGCTGACATTTCCCACACTTGCTGAAAGATGAGGAGAGGCTTGAGAGGTGGAACAGAAAGATACCGCCCTTCTACTAGATCACTGTCACCTTTTCGGTGTTCAGCCCGGACTAATCTTCTTAGGAAGAAGCCTGGGGTTAATTATCTGATGCCCCTGGATCCCTTTCCAGTCTTGCTTGAGACAGTCAGTATTCTGTTCCTGAGAAGAAATGCCCTGTTAAGAAGGTACTGGGCTCAGTCTATTTTGCAGACTGGGGAAATCACTGCTTTTCTGTCTTGCTATTCTGTATTTTTCTATATTGCTTATTTAAGTTTCTTGCTGTAAATATTTTTCCCCAGGGAAAAGACTATTTTTCCCCCACCTTAAACCTTATCACCAGCTACTGGTCTGCCCCATAAATGTGATTTTTATATAAAATAAAAACAGGACTGAATGGGGCAGGCATTTCAGTGTTTTAGCCTGTAATGCAAGTGGCCTAATGTCTTTTAGGGGGGTCACACTGTAGTTGTACTGTACCTACATCAATATTTTCCCCATTCATTTTACAGCACAGACATAATGAGGACTGTTAACATGAGATATACCACTGGCAAGGTTTTTATTCAGCTTTAATTGTTCTGAAATTTGAGATTCGAAATGGCCTTTGCTCCTTTGTTAGTATGATGATGCTCCTACAAGTGGTAGGAGTAAAGTTAGTTGGTTCTGCAGAGTCCTGATGGTTTCCTTGCTAATTATCTTCTCTGTTACCACCTTATCAAGCAATTACTGTGAATTATTTTTGACTGCATTTAAGGAAATGTTAACTGCATGCATACGTAGAAGTCGGAATAGTAAAAGGCTGAATAGTTTTCTCTTCCTATGTGTATTAAGTTATGTATTTAATATAAGCAGAAATGTATTAAAGAACACAGTTCAAAAGGATATAAAAAGCAAGACTTTGGGCAGCTGAAAGATAATGAATCTGAGTAGCTTAGATTTTTAAATTTCTCTCCTTGAAATATTTATCTTTGTACGTTCATACTGGTGCATCAAATGCTGTAAGTTACTTTTTCAGCATAAAAATTTTCTGGGATACCATAATCTGGGTACCCAAAATTTTCTGGGTATCCAAATAACTAGTGAATCTAGCAGAAGGGGAGCTAAAAATTTGTACAGTTTCTAAATCCTTCTGTAATAACACAAGAAAAAATCATAGATATGGTAAGTGTGTATAAATACACACAAGAAGTCAACATAAATGGGTACAATTTACTCTGAAAATGTTAATTTTCTCAGAAGAAGCTTTTGAGTATTCTGCTAAATGAAAATAGTCTGAGGGTCGTCACTTGTATTTTGCAGTGACATAAATTTTCAGTTGTCAGGATTTAGTTTCCAGCTTTTAATGTTTCTTATCTGTGGCAGTCAGCCTGCTGTTCTGAATTTATTTTTATTTCCTTCCTATATTACATTTTGTTGCCAGTTCGTTAGATTTTTCATTTCTAAGTAAAGCTTTCAGTCCCATGCTTTCAGCAAATAAATTTTTTAAGTATATTAGCTTTAATGATCTCATTCACTTCGTGAGTTGTTATTTGTGTTCTAGAAATGAATTGTGTGGTCTAGCTGAACTGGTATAACTATATTTAATTCTAACTTGATTACCTCTCAGCTCTTTTCTAGATGGAGCATACACTCAAATATACCCACATGCTTCCCGTGACTCCATATGCTCCCATTGACTATGGCAGGATTTGCAAGCAATATATCTAATTGCACTTTTCATTATATAGTCAATAGGCATATAAGTTGATTGCATGGTTTTGCTTTCACTTTAGGTATACGATAAAAATTGATTTTCCTTCCTTCTGACATTTACTAACTGGCCAGCACAAAACAGCCTCAACACTACTGAAGGTCCAGTGCTCTCAGTAACTGGCATTCCTACTGCTTTAATGATGGATCTGACTTTTGGCATGATGTATCAGTACATTAGGTGATGTACTTGCAGATAGAGATTCATATCCTTCCCTCTTTGAGGCACACTCTTAGTAAAGATGTGGATTTGTGCAATACATGTTTTGCATGTTGCTGTTCTTTTTTCTCCTTCTTTTCCTTCCTCATCTGGAAAGGCCCAGAACAGCTGGCAATATCAGGAGCAACAGAAAGGAAGTGCATTTGGCCCCATAGGAACCTTTTCACCTGATTGATATGAACATACACCAGAACCTTTCTCAGAAACTGCTCTTGTATTCCCTGACAATTGTCAGGGTAAAATCACAGATTGCTCATTAAAAAATCTCGCATAACCCATTAAGAAGTGGGTATTTTATGTCTTTCTGGCTCTTCCTTTCTGTCAGGGTGCCTTGACCCATTTACTCTTAGCCATACAAGCTCTTCCTCTGTTGGCCCACCTTCCTGAACTCTTCACTCTTTTTGCTTTCTCCGAGTTTGGCCAGCCAGCTTCAGCTTCCTCGTGACAACAAGTCTCCACTCATCATAGCCACAGCTGACATATTCTGTGTGTCAGAAGGTATAAACTGTCAATTATTTTTGCTTTCACCATATTTTGTGAAGATATGGAAATTAGATTCTTCCAGCAAATTACATGAATATTGGCTACTTGTGGTTTGGGTACTCTTTCCAACTTATTTGTTGATTTTTTTGATGCAACACAATAGGGGGTAATTCAACCTACACTCTTCAACTGGGAGTTGTGCTAAAAACTATGTTCACATATAGATCTTTAAGATTTCTGTCAAATTTAGGTGAGGTTGCTTCCCCATCTGTTTTTCCTGCTAATTTTTTGGACATATTTGCCCACTGTAGAAAGGTGAGCAAAAGGGCAATCAAATACCTGTAACTGTAGGGATGCTGAGTTATTCTAACAAAACAAAGTATTTGCAGCAGGGGAAGTACTGTGGATCCTCAGGAAAGTAAAGAGCAGGGAATGGTCTGCAAGCAAAAGTTAAATATTCTTCTGATTTCCAATTGGCTTCCTGGGGGTTTTCCAAATGACTGTGCTAGGAACAAGACACGGCTCTGGTCTTCTAGTCAGTGGAAGGTCTGGAGATGTTTTTATTTTCTGTTTACCATTGAAGACTGTAAGAGAGGCTTGAATGCCATTAATAACATTTACCTTAACCTGGGTTTGATTCTTGTTGCATTATCATAAGATTTTCTTGTGCCTGTGTAGATCTCTCCAAGCTAGCAGAAAAAAATCATGTGAAAACCATTAGCAGTCTTCCCTGAAACCCCCAAATAGGTGATTGATTGCATTTATGGCTACAGGATGGCCTATGGTGGCTGAAAGTGACAGGCATCCAAATATTTGCTGTTCCAGTCATAAAGGATTTTGTTCCAGCACCTTCTGGTTTAGTGACATTTTTCCTGGTATGCACCTCCCAGCTGGATAAAGGACAACCAAGGTGTGGGACCAGCTGTCCATCCACTGAGGAGAAGGAGTCAGTGTGTGCAATTGAAGGATGTAGCTATGGTGATGTCTTGGTTTGAAAAGACAGGTAGCTAAGGAAGGCTGGAGTCTCTCTTGAAATGGAAAATGTTGACCCCCTCCCTCTGAATTATTATAATTTTGAAATTAAGAGGTTCTCAGGCAAAGATATGGGAGTGAGAGTAACAGTTCTTTATTAGGAAAAATAAAAATAAAAATGTGGTAATAGAAAACAACGCTGAATATGTGTGTCAGAATATGACACCCTGTGGGTCAGGGTGTTGTAGCAGTCCCATTAAATGGTGGCTGCAGCCCTCCTGCAGTGACAGGTGTGGTTCTGTTGGAGCAGTGATCCTCTAGAAGCTCCAGTGACGGTGTAGATGGGCCTGGTCTTCCTCTGGGAATCCAGTGGGAAAAGGCTGCCTGTGGTGTTCCGAGGCTCAGATTATGTCCAGGTGGGAATGCTTGGCTCCTCCCCCTGGGCAGGATATCTCCTGGAGGGAGGATTGGTTGTGGAAGAGATAAAGACAACTGCTCCACCTGGTTTTAACAGGTGACCCAATTAACAGAAGACGACTGCCCCACCTCTAACAGATGGCAATAGAATACACACCCTGGCCACATCTTGCATTTCCTGCCTAAGACAGATGACTAATTAATGGCACTTTCCCCTTAGAGTTAAGTAAAATTAAAATGGTGTCATTTTAGGTAAATGTGTGTGCAAGCAGAAGATAATCAATTGAATAGGTACAAGCAGAAGATAATCACTTGAAAATTGCGTTTGGATAAGCTTCCTTTGGTGCTGGCAATGAGTGGAAACTGGAATAATATCTTTAAAGACCTTCAGAGCTGGGGTTTGGGATTGTGTATCTGCTTGGTTGAAGATCGTTGCTAAGTTTCAAGAGATAATGTGACTAAAACAATGATAAACCACAGTATTAGGTATTCTTAGTGATCTTTGTGGTTTTTTCAGCCCTGTAGTCCTTGATGACCACACTGCTGTTTAAAACCACCTGTTCTCATGTTAGTAGTAGCCAAGATGTGTTATTTTGTTGTCCTTATTTTGTGAAGTAGTTGTGTGGGCTGTGTGGATGAATGGACGAAAACACAGCCAGAGTCATTACTGAAGAAAATCCCAACTGGTTTATCCAAAGGAAAGCTTGGGTGGAGCAAACTGGGTTTAAAAATCTCTCTTTTTTTCAAGGAAAAAAAAATACTTGCATGATCTACAGTTGGGAATTTGCTGATTTTTATCTCAAAATACTCACAAAATCATGAAATAGTTTGAGTTGGAAGGGACTTAAAAGATCATTCAGTTCCAATTCCTTTCCCATAGGCAGGGACACCTTGACACTTTTACTAGACTTTTGCTCAAAGATTCATCCAGCCTTGTCTTGAACACTTCCAGGGATGGGGCATCTACAACATCTCTGGACAACCTGTGCCAGTGTCTCAGTACTCTCACAGTGGTGAGATTGTCTTCCTGATATCTAATCTAAATCGTCTCTTTCAGTTTGAAGCCATTCTGCTTTGTCCAATCACTCCATGCCCTTGTAAAACGTCCCTCTCCTTTCTCCTTATAAGAAAGTTATAAGCTTTCTTATAACTTCCTTCAGGTACTGGAAGGGGTTCCAGGGTCACTCTGGAGCCTTCTTTTCTCCCAACTGAATAGCCTCAACTCTCTCAGCCTGTGCTCCAGCCCTCTGATAATCTTCATGGCCTCCTCTGGACTTCCTCCAGCAGGTCCATATCCTTCTTGTGTTGGGGAGCCCAGAATGCAACTCAGTGCTTCTGAACCAGTGCTTGGTAAAAAATCGTGGCAGACATTCTGACATTTTCAGACTAGCTCATGTGGAATAAGTGAGCGCAAAAGGATAAACAGCGTTAGAATCTGTGATGGAGTGTTTGCTACAAATTCTTGCTAGCGTGCATTGGGGTGATGCCATTAATCATAAACAGTAGACCTACATTTGAGTTGTATTGATAGCCAAATGAGGGGCAAAACCATTATTGCCACATGCTCTCATATTTTAGGAAAGCTGAGTAAGTCACATCCATGAGCTGGAGAGTCCTGTGACAATTCGCGCTTTTGAAGTGGCTGGCTGTGTGCTAATAGCAAGTTGTTTACATTACCTTTAAAAGGTATCATCTTAAAATCAAAAGAAAGCTCCAACAAACCCAAAACAATAATCTGTTTCTCCTCAAAATGTGACCTACTAAGTCCAAATCATACCCATGTATGGCAAACAATAATGTTCTAGAAAAGAGGACTTTGACACTCATTACGACTAGAGATGGAAACAATATGCAGTCAAAGACTCAAGAGGGCACATTTCCAATAGTATTAAAGTACTTGTTCCTAGACACAGTAGATCATGAGATATTGAATCTTAATCTCCTGGCATTCCTATATGCAAGGATGCTATTTTAAGACATATTATAAAGCTTTGAGAATGTTTTAATGATTGTTCTCCTTTCTCTGACATTAGTTCTGGCTGATTTCTTAAAAGCACTCTCAGGCAGTTGTTTAAAATAGTTGTCCTTCAGCATGAGTGCGTATGTTAAACACTGGCAGGACTTTTGACGAAGACTTAACCTGCCAGTGCAGGCACCATGACTAAAAGGTAGCCTCTTCCCTTGTTCTGCTGGTTTAAATCCCTCTTTTCATGCCTGCTCACTATTGGTGTCTCTGTGGCTGCCTAAAACACGTTTCTTCTGCAGCTACTGTGCCTGCTTGAGCTTAACAGTGGCATCGGGCTGGTGCCAGGTGTGCCCAGGTCGTGGTGATGCTCGGGGCTTTGTACTCCCTAGGAGGCAGCTGGAGGGTCAGGAGCACCCCTAAAATGTCCCTCCTAAGTATAAAACTTGGAATTGGCATTATTGCCCATAGTATTATCAGTGTATTCACTGTAGGTGTGAGTACTCTAATAACGACTGTGAGTACAGCTGTTTTCCAGCAGAAGCAGAGTTGGTAAGATTTGTGTGTGCTGCCTTCCAGAAGTCTGTGGGCCTGCATGACTGTTCTGAGCTACCAGAAAAACTCACTCGTAGGTATGATGAGAGACCTGTCCTGCTATAGCTTAACTTCTGTGTGTGCTCACACTGCTAGCCTGGGTGTATTTGTCAGGTCACTGCTCCAAACTGCAAGAGAGATATGGCAGTGCTTAAAAACTGCAAACACAGAGTAGTGTAGTTGTCCTTGGCTCCAGCTTTTACAGGGCTGCTCACTGCTCAGGACATTCTTCTAGCCAGCACAGATGATTTAAACAGATCTGGCAGCCAGTCAACACTGAAATACCTGAAGTCAAATTTTATTTTCCCTTGAGAGGGGTTTTATGAATAAAAGACAACTGATGGAGCAATGGAAGTCTCTCTAAGGAAGATGCATGCTCCCCTTTGGGAGATGCATCCTATTAACAAATCACTTTCCTATTTTTATTTCTAGGCCAGGATGCTTCAGAGGTGCAAGCTGTTTTCAGATTTGATGGTTTAGTTCATAACTAACATCATCTTGATTTTTTAAGAGTTATTTTCAAGTTCATTTGGGTGAATAAAAGCTTAAGTATGTGATGAAATTACCCCTAGTTATCAAGTTTAGCTAATCCACGCTTACTTGCTAATGTCAAAATCATAGTGTTAGCTTTGTTTACAAAGATGTCAGAGCACCTGTGCTGGCTAAAGGAGCTGGCAGAAACAGTGACAAGGCTGTCTGCACAGGGCAGACCAGAGGTAACTTAGAAACTGCTGTTATATGTCTGAAGATAAGAGATCTTCATGGTTTCATAAACGTCTGTACACCTGTGAGTGAGCTAAGATTTTGGGGAAAATAAGTTTAACAATCTGATCAGGCTTCACAGGCATACCTTGCCAGTGAATTGTTCTGAAAACTGAACTGCAACACCTGTGAGGCCAAACAATAGTGGGACAGGGTAGTTTTGACTCTGGCAAGGCTCTTGTACAGCTCTTGTGCCCAGGAAATGGCAGCTGGCATTTGAAAATGACCTGTGGCTGCCTGAGCCCAGGTACCATCAGCTTTAACAAATGCCAGTCTGGGAAGGAGGATGTCAGTAATTTCAAATCATGCACAGGGTGCCTAACATTGGTTTACCACAGTGACAGTGACTTCTGTGAGATGGAAAATGCACTTCCTCACTTCCAGTAGTTCTGGTGCCCTAAACCACTGAGGAATTTAAATCAGAGTAGTATGGGGTTTTGTCGTTGCGGGTTTTTGTGTTTTGTTTTGTTTTGCTTTGCTTGCTTGTCTAGCTGTTAGTTGGGGGTTTTGTTTGTTTGTTTGCTTGTTGTTTTGTTCTGTTTGTTTATTTTTGTTCTTGTGGGGTTTTCTTGTTTATTTGTGGTGGGTTTAGTTTGTTTGTTTGTTTTTCCTTTTTTATTTTTGTTGGTTATTTGTTGGGGTGTTTTGTTCTTTGTTTGCTTTTAATGGAATGATCCCGAGAGGTTTGCAGGCACAGTTTTGGTGTGGTCATCCTCAAATATGTGGTAGCAAATCCTGCTCTTCCAACCTTCCCATGAGCTGGAGGGTTGTGCCTGCTTCTGGAGGACGCAGAGCAGAGTGACTATATCCAGCTGCCTTTGTATTTTTGTAGGATAATACAAACAGGAAATTTCACAATACCCTAAATTAATCAATCTGAAGTTCATTTCACTACGTTTTAAAGACTGTGGAATTGCCAGGCATTATTTGAACATATGTGATACTTCAGAATAGTGCAGATCCAACTGTTATATTAATGGTAACTTCCAGAGCAAGGTTTAGATCAGGTGTGAGAAAGTGCAGGACTATTGTCTATTAGATACGGTCTTAGTTTTATACACTCAATTTTATTTTTTTTTCCATGAAAATACTATACTTTGATACACACAAAATTCCTGTACAATAGCTCTGAAAATTTTCTTTTCTATTTTGTATTGCATGCTGCCACTATTTTCTTTAGGTTTTTTTAATGCAAGGCACATTTTAATGAAATTAATAATTTAACCATATTTTAGTTTAAATCAACTGACTGGAAAGCATTCAGTTTCCATGTTTCTCTTTCCTTAATCCTGGTACATAAATGGATACTTGTTTTTTTGCAGTTCAGTGGCAGAAAACTGGTATTCAGCCATCTTTGGTCTACATTTGAATGTGTATAAATTCTTGCAGTACATCATGTCTCTGAATGAGACCTACCAAATGTACAAAATCAAGGGACAGACTCTGCTCAAAAGAGTCCATAAAGGATTCTGTACAATCAGATTTAGTTTTCATTTTTCATTGCATATGTTTCAGATTCTATTGTGCTATGAAAAATATTTTTGTTTTTAGAGGGCTACTATAGGCTCATTCACCTAGATTTGATTCTAGGCCTTGTATGTTTTTCATGAAGAAAACTTTCCACCTTCAGGTCTACAGAAGAATTGAAAGGTGCTTTCTTTTTTTTCTTTCAAAATGAGTGTTTTTTCATGTGAGTAGGGAGACAGTATTGGAAATGGCATTCTTGGGATCAAAACTAAGAACCCAAGATTCATCAACACCAACTGCAGTTTTAAAATATAACTTGTAATTTCTGAATGTTTAATGTTCGTGGTGCTTAAGAACTATACAATGGAAGTTCAAATTTCTGTCTTGAAAATGAGCTATGTTAGAAGCCTAAAAGAAACCATCAAACAGAATCCTTGAATAGTAATTTAATTTAATTTCTTTGCAATTTAATTACTTTGCTATGTTAAGGGAACTTCCCAGGCTGACCATTCCCAAGTCCCGGGGTCAGGGATTTTCCCTGCTGGGACCAAGCCCCCTCGCCGTGGGTGGCTCCGAGGGGTCCCTGCGGGGCTCCTGCCCACCCCTCACTTTAAGATCATCGAGTCCAACCCATGTTCTAATACTCAACTAGATCATGGCACCAAGTGCCACAACCAGTCTTTTTCTTAAACACATCGAGGGATGGTGACTCCACCACCTTCCTGTGTAGATTATTTCAGTATTTGACCACTCTTTCTGTGGAAAACTTCCTCCTTAATTCTAGCCTGTATCTCCCTTGGCGCAGCTTGAGACTGTGTCCTCTTGTTCTGTCTGTTGTTGCCTGGAGAAAGAGACCGACCCCCAGCTCACCACAGCCACCCTTCAGGAAGTTGAAGAGAGTGATAAGGTCACCCCTGAGTCTCCTTTTCTCCGGGCTGAACAACCCCAGCTCCCTCAGTCGTTCTTCATATGGCTTGTGTTCCAAGCCCCTCACCAGCCTCGCTGCTCTCCTTTGGACACACTCAAGCACCTCAACATCCCTCCCAAACTGAGGGGCCCAGAACTGGCTACAATACTCAAGGTGTGATTCACAGCACAGTGACACAGAAACAGCTCAAGCTGAGGGGCTGCTGAGGAAGCACCCCCAACAAAGGAACGCCTGGGCTTTTACTCACTCACTGGCCAGGCCAGGTGCAAGTCTTGCTCCTTGTCCTTAGTCCTACGCTCCTACTGTGTCCCCAACTGTCCCTTCACCTGGCTGGCCACTGGTTCTTATGCCCTTTGTTGAACATCTTTGTGGGCAGTCTCTTGTCTCAGACTCCCACCCAGAGCTCAATCTGCATCTCAAGCTGCAGCTTGCAAACACGGCTACCTACACAGACAAATTCCTCAGCACCAACATCTATCGCTTCTGTTAAACAAACTGTTGAAGCTGACAGTCCCTTGGGCATTAGGGGGCTGTGGAAATCCTCCTGCTCTGTGCATGCAGTCCTTGTAGATCTTGTAATCCTGCAGTTTATTTTGGGAAAGTGCAGAAAGGTGACAAAACATTAGGGACACCTAATATGAAAGAATGGTTTCTCAAGTGCAATGGATATTTTGTAGGTCCAGTTTTATCCCTGCAAGGGTCAGAATTGCTGGGACTCCTGTGTAGCAACATGATTACATGTCCTTTAATCTGCCCTGTCTCTTGTGAGAGCTTTGAAGGGAGGTGGAGTAAACAGAGCGGATAACTTTAAGCTTACTTTGTGCCTCTTGATGCCATCTGAGGAAAAGGTATTGCTCTACATGAGACTATGTTCCAGAAAAAAAAGATCATACCTATTTATAGAAACAAATAATGAAAGAGAATATCAACTCTAGTTGGCAATGTAATATCTTCTCTGTTATTCTAAGAGTTATTTAACTTCCAGGATTTGTGAAAATACAGCTCCCACATGAAAATGTAATTTCAAACTGTCAGGCTCCAAGAGCTGTTGCAGAAAAAAAGGAATACACAATAGCAATGTCTATGCTCAGTTGAATTCAAGCTTTGAACTGGCATTCTGCCCTTGCAAATACAATGAAGATAAGCACAAAAAAATTGTTAGTTAATTAATTCCTTGACATATAAGATTACTGATCTTGACTTTTCATCAAACTTTTAGGTATCTCATTTCCAGGGACCACATAAATTGCACCTAAAATACTTTAATTCTTGCCTCCTCTCCATGAAATGCCTTTATGAGGCACAGAGGGTTATTCCAGAGTGCAGAAGCAGCTCCCTGTGTGTTATCACAGAGAGCTCCGACTTCTTGGTTAACTTCACAAGGCTTGGAAGCTGGTCACACACACAAGTATTGCAAGACATTTTCTTCCACACAAGTGTTTTCTAACCCCCTGGACCCCCAAGCTCCAGAGGAGTCTGATACGTACTGGTTGTTAATAATGTGCTCTAGCCATTGCTTTCCAGCCCTTCTGAGCTAGGAGCAGGAGATGATATCAGCATTGTGGTGATGCAAGAGACCACACACAAGTAAAGAATGCAGGTGCATCTGGGGAGGGGAATTGAACGTTTTGCAGCAGGCCAGAGTGAAAATCTGTACAGCAGGAAGAAAGGTGCATTGATACTGAACTGCACCCTTGCAAAAAAGGGTTATTTTAAACTGTCTAGGAGCTGGTTTGCTCCCTTTCCACATCCAGGCCCTTGCTGAACAAACACAATTTCTAATTGCAGAAGAAACTTGATTTGATCTATTTGTACATTCAGCTCTTGCAAACCCATCTTTCCTTTGTTTCTTTGTTCTACTATTTTCTCTGCCTTGCTTGTTCTGATTTCTGTGTCCACAGGGTCAGGTAGAGATACCAGAGCTGACCTTAAAGATCTGGGAATTCTATTGAAAGCAGTGTCGGGAGCCCAATGCTCCAGACTGGCTCCCTCATCCTGCTAGGAGAAAAAGCCCTGTTCTTTACCTCCAAAAAAGTGTTGATAACATAAAGCCTGAGGGACATGATCTGTCTCTGCAGGGTTCCCAGATCAGGCTCTGCTTGGTCTCTCACTTCCTCAACCACGTCCGCTCCCGGTCTCACATGCTCGCACCTTCTTTTTTTGTCTCTTTGGGGACATGCATGACAGTAGGGCTAAGAATACTTTTGGCCGAGAGCTTCAAAGCTTCCGCAGGAGACAGATGCATCATTCTCATTGAAGTTCATGAGAGCTGTGTTCTAAATTCTCCATGCTGCTTGGGGAGTTTTTTTGCAGCGGCTGATGTACCAATACCCCTGGAGTACTGTAATCCAAATAACATGCGCGATCGACGTTATCAAACTGATGAGCTGCTGATATTACCCTGGATGCTTGTTTGACTTGTGCTTTGGGCTGCCCTGGGTAGCCTGGTGTGGCCTGGCTTTGTGCTGTGCTCTGCCCTTCCTGTGCCCTGCCTCACCTGAGCTGCCCTCCCTGCCTGCGTGCGTGCCAGCTTCCGCTCTTGGAGATCCGCCCTCTGCAAAACTGCCATGCCAGGGGAGATCGGTGGGGTCAGAGTATCCAGGGAATGGAAAAGTTTTCTTGGGATGATCGCATGTCCTTGAGATCAAGGGGGAATATCAGACCTTCTTACGCTGCAGTCCCTGCCACTGTGTAATGCCCCTAAAAGGTCTTGGTCTTGCAGGGCAGAGGGACAGATTAATGGACAAACTCCTGCCTTGCTTGCAGGACACTGCACAGATTGCCTCGCTTCTCCCAGAGACTCAGTGGTGTTTGATGCCTTTTTTGGTATAAGTAGGACTTTGGAGCGGTATTGTCAATCACCAGTCTGTACATAATTAAACTGCTTTCAGTTTTCTAACTGCTTTACCTGTGCATTAGTCATACAGTCATTAAAACAGCTGGAAGATGTATTTGCTAGCATCGCTGATCCTCTGTGGTTTTCAAAGATTCCATTTTATTTAGAATAATAAAAGTGGAATTAGGATGCAACTGTCTATAGTCTCAGTTTTATGCATGGATTTAGAGAACACTTTGTGCTGCTTTGTCTTAAACCCCATGTACTGTGGGACTAATAAGAATAATGGTAGTAGGGGAATTTAAAGGGAACAAATCCTATTTTCTGCATAAAAAATGTAAGTGTTTCCTGATCTGGCATTTCTCTTCTTTCAATTAATCACCCTGTTTTAAGTTTCTTACAGGTTTATTTTCACACATTCAAAAATAACTTCCAACGGTTTTGATAACTGGACATAAAAATATCTGCATTTTTTAAAACTTCTTTTTTCCCAATGAAATCTGCTGATTGAAACTGAAAAACAAATCTTGATAATTTTAAGTGCTGGAAGTCTGAAAACGAAATCAATTTTTATTTTGCATTTTCCCTCCTCTTTGGAAGATGCAAAATCTTCTTCTCTCCTGTCCAACAGCGATAGTAGAAAAAAACCCAGCCCATGTTCCTAAAGAGATTATGACTTTGTGAAAAAAAAAAAATTACTTTGAACCTCTTTTCTAAACATAAGCCTTTCCTGCCACTATGACAATTTTATTAATTCTTTTTCCCTGCAATTTTCCTGTTTGTTTATCTTGTTTAAAAGCTGTGTAACTGGGGGCTGTTTGAGTTCTCATTTGTAGGAAGGTGACTAGGAGTGGAGGGAGGCTGTGGAAGCTTCCCAAATTTTGTCGAAGACATGCTACTGTGAGCCCCCAGAATGGCTCAAGGGCTTCCCAAGGGAATCACAGCCATGTCAGCATAGCACTCACCTGTACCTGAGGCCTCCAGTCCTGCAGACATGGCAAAATATTTTTGCTTTCTAATGGCTTGTTCTTTGATTTTATATAGGCAAAAAAGCTGAAATAGACAATGTCATGGGTATATTTAGTTGATGCTACCAGGCTTTAAAACGAATGACTATTAGGCTGCAGAGAAGAAAGGCTGATTGCATGTCCCAGGGGTGGGATAGACTAAAGGTGAGTAGAGAATCTTCACAATGGGAGAGTAACACATGACTAGTCTGTAACTTTATGGCACCAAAATTTTTAGCCTTTTTTTGTCTATGTCTTCTATCCAATTGAGCTGCTTGCCCCTCTTCTGTAGGAGAAAATTCATGTATAGTGAGCTACTCTCTGTCACGGAACTACCCTGTTGTGAAAGTGTAGTGGATGTAATTAAACCTATTTGTTCTGTAGCTGATTTACTGGAAAGATGGTATATGAGGTTATTTTTCTGGGAAGTGTCACTATTGGGTTTCTGGCAGAGACCAGCTCATTTTGAGACTGGAATGGCTTGAGAAATCTGATCTATGTTTGAAACTTGCCCCTCTTGGAGCAGCAGGATGGACTAGGTGACCTCCAGAGGTCCCTTCCAGCCTGAATTATTCTATGATTCTGTGGAAGGTTCCTCGATGTGCTGAGGGACATTATCCTTTAAAGCCTCCATCTGGCCACGTGTTAATCTTGGACTGCATGGGCCATCAGCTTCTTCCATGCTAAATCTGGCAGGTGAAGAGAGAAAAGTTACAGCATGTGTGCAAACCATGCGTCCATAGCACGTGCCCATAGGTATATCTAGAAGGGTTAGAAATGCTAAAAAGGAATGTCTCAGCTTTGAGAACAAAGCTATTGAGAAATGCAGAGAGGAGGGTTTTACAGGGTGTGGCAAAGTTTCATTGTCCTGTACCTGATCATAGATATTGGGCAAAAAAGTGATATTCACTCAACATCACTCTGTAAGTGGTAGTGAATAAAATAATCTGACTTTTCAGCTGCAGTGATAGAGAGCCTGAACATGATGGTGGTTTGGAACAGGAATGGTCAGATTCTGAATTTATACCTGACACATAAAATAACAGAAAAATAATGAGTCTGGAATAAAATCTCTCCTCTCCAAACCTGAAAAGTGTACCCTTACAGCTCCAAGTAATAGCTATGGCTATAAAAATCTCTTTCCTGTTGTATAGTATTTACTGGTTTATGGTAAGGCACAGGGATCCTAGACACTGTTTAATAGATTTAACACAGCTGCAAAACCCTGGAAAGAGTCATGTCCTAAACCTTCTTTTATGATCATCAGATTTTGTGAGGAAAAAATAAAATGTCCTGCAAGAGCAAGCAGGAATAGAGCATCTGCCCATTTAGGCAGGTTCATAGACCCACTAAATCCTTTTCTACAGAGTTGGATGCTTGGTATGTTGTAGCAGACTCTTACCAGCAAAATGGACCAGACTTTGAAGGGCAGTCCCTCAGGAACTACTTAAATATGACACTCAGAGAGAAGCATTAAAAACTAATGGGAGCTGTCTGTTTGTTTTCTTTAAACTCTTAATCAACATGACATGTTGTTACTAATAGGCAATTAATAAAGACAATCTAAATTCCCAGGAGAATGGGGCATCCAATAAGTGCAAGAAATGTGTCAGTGCAAAAACAAACCCAGGGCTTTTCAGCCAGTGTGACCATTGCTATGGAGAACAAGGGACAGGGAAGGTGTAGATGACAGTAAGAGAAGGAGGAACTCCTTTCACGACTATGGGAATTTTGTCTGATTTTTGTGATAAATTGATAATTATTTTTCTTTGATTAACAGGACTTGGAAAACTAAAAAGATTAGACTAGATCACAGTCCAAGCTCTGAGAAAACTTCAATTAGGCAATAAAAAGATGTGATTGAGATGAAGATAGGAAACATGCTATTTGAGTGATAGAAAAGAGACCAGGATTATTTATGTGAGAAAGAAGGTTGGTAGGGGGACTGTGAGGAGATTCAAAATCAGAGTGATAATATCATGTATTGGAAGTGGTGTGATAAAGCCAGTGATAAAACAAATTGAAGAACATTCACTTTGGTTCATTTTAATTTCCCGGTACTTAAAGTTTTAAAAAGCCCAAAGCTTTCTAAGTAAAGAAAAAAAAAACAAACAAAACCAAACAAATAAACAAACAAAAAACAACCAAAGAAGTTTTCAGTGATGATTGTGGAGCTGATGCTGAATTTTCTGGATCCATCATAAGCACTCTTTGTTCCTCAATCCAGACTTAGAATTAGGGATCTATTTGACTTTGGTTATTGCAGATCCTTGGAGATTCACTCTTTCACTCACTAGTGCAAGGAAGTGGGTTTTTTAAAATGTGGTACATTTGTCTTCTGGTACCAGGTGGTTCAGTTCTGAGCCTGTGCACAGAGCTGCAGGAAGAACAAGAATTGCTTATTGAAGGGACAACTGAGGTGTTCCCATTCTTGAGACAGGATGGAGATCATCCAGCACAAAGCTAGCAGGGGGAAAAACTGAAGAAGGCAGTTCTGTGAGACAAAATTAAAAGATAAAAAATCAGAAACCCGTGTGAGATAGCAATGTTGTGGAAATTCAGTAAGACAATCCTAAATATTCTTTTTCAGTGGCCCTGTTTCATTCTCACTCTAGTGGCCTTGCTCAGGTAATGTCATACATGAGAGATAACTGTGGGTAACAGAGTCCAGTTGTGTAAAGCAGAGTATTCAAGTGATAAATGCAGATAAAGACAGCTTTGTGATACAATAGGTAATAAATAATATTGAATGTATTGCTTTCTAGCACTCCCCTGTGCAGGTGTATATGTTACAAACTGGCAGACAGCACATGCTGAAAATATACTACACCTAGTGTATATGTTTCTATGATTTATCTGCATGCTTTTCTGTACTGTACAACACTTTGAGACATTTTTATAAATTATGGCATTCAAATCCATACGTCATAGTATTTAGTACTTGCTCTCTTGTAGCATTGCCTTGGGAATCCAGAGCATATAATACTTCCTTTGGAGGAGAAATTTATCAATTGCTGCATCTGCAGCCACCTTTGTAGCACTTGAAAGAAATGTGTTAAAAAAAAAAAGAAAATCCTAATGCAAAACCAACCAAAAAACCCTGTCTGTTCAGACTTACACTTAAATATTTGGTTTTACACTATATTTAGGACCGCCTGGCTGTCAGCCAAGACAGAGCCTATCACAAATCTAAAACACTAGGTGGAAAGACCAAGTGACTGTTAGTTTAATTTTTTTTCCCTCAAATGTTTCTTTTTTTTGGTGCATCACTTAATATTGGTCTATTAAAGTGCAAATAATAATGGAAAATAATGTTAACTGCCCTTTCAGAATTTCAGAAAATATCTATCAGGCCTTTTTAGTCATGTTAAAGGAGTGTTCTGTTAGTAGAATATTTGATATTTCCACCACCAGGACTTAACCCGTTGTTTGAGACCATGAAACATCCAAATACTCAACAGTACCTTGAAAGCAGGGCTTGACAGAAAAATGCTGGCAGGATGATGGGGCTGTGATGGACTTTTGGTAGGACCCCTGTGCAGTTTTTCAATGCAATTGTGGCTTGCAATGTGACTTGTTTTGTCACATTGACATGGGGATACAAATAATTCACAGGTGGATCAACAGGCCACTTACTACAGACATCAAGGTTTGGGCACTTGGAACGAAGGAGGTAAGAATCAGCAATGTTTAAAAGCCCTGTATTATATATATGTTTATATTTTTTTATTTTAAATATTCAATTAAAATTGATACTACTTTCAACATTGTTTGGGCATTTTTTTATGATGGGATAATTGGGCAAACATAACAGTGTGGATCTGCTGATTGCTACAAGAGATGGTGCCTGTCTGAGTGGGAATTTCTGTCCCCAAAATGCTTCTGACCTTTTACAGCATGCTCACAGCCTTTTACTTGGGAGCCTGGTTCCCAGCTTCTCCGTGTGTTTACTCACTTTCAAGGCACTTTGCCTCACTCTGTGCTACTCTGTGCTGTGCTTACATTCATGAACGTGTGAGCACCTTCCTCTAAGGGGTGAAATCCCTGCTTCTGAAAAGCTCAGGTGTGGAAAAAGTTACAAAACCAAAAAGTCTCATGATCAATTCAGATCCATGCTGCTCATGTAGCAAAGTCAGAATGCAAAAATAAGCCCGGAGAAGTTGGAGATTGAGCAGAACAGTTTTAAAAAACCAGCTTCAGATAAGTAGGCATGTTAGTCCGGGACCAGTAATCCCACTTATCATTTGGATGCCTTCATCAGTTTTTTTTACTAAGAAAGACATTTTACAAAACCCCTTTCCTGGAGTCATGGGCCTGGCTCTGGTTTTAGATGCTTGGCAAAGGCAAGGTAGTTCTTGCAAAAATTCTTGGAGATGCCTTGTTTTATGAAGCTCAGACACTGAGGAAGATTTCTCCTGGAAGATTTGAGCCAAGAAAAAGCACTCTCCTGCTGCAGTGTCTAGCCCAGGTAATGTTATTATATGTTGCTGAAGCCCTGAGAGCTATATAGAGATATTCAGAGCTGTCAGGAAGCGCTCAGTGACCTTTCTAAGCCGCAGGTGAACCTGCACAGGAATAATCTCCTCTGGATTCACCACCACCTTTCTTCCAGGGCCCCACCCCAGTGCCTGCAGCCATCTCCGAGTAGAAGGCAGCAGCTGGTTAAAAGTGCAGAGGAACAGTACATGATTGTTTAGGACAGGAAGTTGCAATATCCACTTGCAAGAATGTAATTGCTTTTGAGCTGGAACAGGGCCAGGACGGTTGATTCCAGCTGGTAGGAACAGCTGCAGCTGTGAGGGCAGCCAAATCTGGGCCTGCTGCACGGAGGGAGGGGAAGGGGAGAAGCGGAGCTTGCCAGCAACCTCCTGAACCCAGAGGTGTGCAGGGGAGAGCCTGCCCAGGTGCCTCCTCCTCCTCCCCACTCCACTGCCGGCCCGTGGGGAAGCCTGCAGAGGAACTGGACAGAGACTCCAGCCAGCCACAACCCAGAATTTCTGGCATTCAGAAATCCACAGAATTATGCCTGGACTGCAGCTAGCCATGCTGTCTGCCTGCGTGTGTTCATCCTCCCATTCCCTTTTGTTCAGCTTCCTCAACTCGGTGCTGCTTTACTCTTCTCCCTTTGCCTACCATATTTTACAGTATCTTTGTTCCTTTCATTGCCTAGACCTTCTGGGCAATGCCCCACTGCAATTCCCAGGAGCCAGTGGTTTATGTACATTGTGCTTTCCAGGGGCTTGTGAGTTTCACTGGATCTCTGTTCAATAAGATCTTTCTGTGGAGCCAGCCTGCTGGTCTCTGGGTGTGCACCCAGCATTCTGGGTCTCTGGGTGTGCACCCCTCATTCTCCACTGGCTCTTAAAGTGAAGATTACAAGTAGCAGTGGACTTTTGCTACCATTCTGATATTGTCCTGTGAATCATAATTTAAATGGAACATGACTTAAATGCACTCCAAAACCTAACTCTGTGGCTAAACAGTTTTGCTCTTTCTAAAAGAGGGGACCTGTCCACGTGAATCCAACACACAGATTAAACATGACTGTACAAACAGATTATTTTTTAACTTTAATTACCTATTTGAAAACCTTAAGAGCAAAAGTGTACTGCAACAGCTATCATGACACTCTAACAGAACCGTGGTTTGATTTTGAGGCTGAACTGTGAAACTACAGGTCTTGCACACTCAGAACCTTCCCAGGCTTTTTTCAGCTGCACTGATTTTCCAGGGCTGGTTTTGCAAATAAAGAGAGTTGTGTGACTTCTGAGAGTGGCAGGTCTGCCAAACTGTCTCGCACTGTCTGCCACGTGCAATCATGGAAAATAAAAATGCTTTTCCTTTAGAAAAATCTCCTGGAGGCTCCTTGTGCACGGAACTGCTTCCACCACCTTGCTGTGTGCCAGGGAAGGCCAGGTTCACAGGATCATTTCTCCTTCCTAGCAGGGCCAAGTCTTCTGTCAGCTCATGAAGTTTCTGTAAAGGCAGGTCCTTTACCCTCTCTCTTGAAGTATGTTGGGGAGCTGGATACACGAGACAGTCTCTTAATACTCATGTTTTTAAATTCACCAGTCTTGATGAAAACCACTTTGATCTTACCCAGCTACCTTAGCCTGGCTTAAATTAAACGAGAGTTTTGGGAGGTATGCCAGGAGAAGTACTTGCAGCATCCAATATAGGCAACACAGTTACAAATGTTTATAAAAGAGGTAAACGAAGAAATTACAGAAAGAGAACACTTAATCTAATCACAGCAAGTTCATATCTAACAGAATCTTTTGGGTTTCAGCTGACTTTTCATTGCCCCAATAGCCTTGCAGTGTTTTTCTGTCTTTTGCATCTGCAGCTTGGGGGGAACCTTCCAGGGTCAGCTTGATCCTCATTGAAGGGATGATGAATTTTTCCTTGTCATTCTTCCTTTCACCTCCAGGCAGAGCTAGGTGAATGGCACATCCCCCATGGGCCTATTGCTGCTCAGATAGGCAATATCTGGGAGCTGTGGCCTTGGAGCTTTCCTTTGGTGTCAGAGCTGGCAGTGTCTACGTTTCTGGGGTTTTCATGCTCCATACCTTAGAATTTCCTGCCAGTTTCTACAATAATAGATGCCCTTGTTCTTGAATTCATGAATGGGCTCAGTGACAATGATGATGTCTAGGCATGGGGATAATCAACCCCATGGAGAAACAAAGATTATGACACACTTGACCGCACCAAATTTAAGCTTCAAAAGATGCTCTAGCATTCGCTTTTAATCAAACTGGGAACTAATATTTTTTCCGTCAAACAAGCTCTATAGTGTGGTTTTTCATAAGTGACAGGCTGCATTTGGAGAAAATTATTTTTAATTGATTTATGGATGGACATCTGAAGGTACAAGGCTGAATAAGATAAGGGACAATGCAATAGAAGAGGTAGTGTTGTACTGGTCTGAGAACTGATATAAACAGAAAGCTTTGTTTTCATATCTGGGTGTCATCAAGAGAGTTTGTTACAGACTTGAACATGAAGGGACAGAGCCCTCCTGCAAGCAACCCTGGAAAATTTGCTGCAACATCCTTGGGGTATCATCCTGTCTGCTGCTATCAGACAGATGCATTGAATATTATAAAAATCATCAGAAAGAGTATATATGACTTTTTAAAGAATCTGCTTTCCAAATCCACAGTCAAATGGAATGATTTTACTGTTAGTTGAATGTGCCTAATATATATTAGTATGCATAAAAAATCAAGATAAAGGAACAGTTTGGCTTGCTCATGGTTTTAATGTACATGCTGGGAGATATTTTATTATTTTTTCAGCTTTTTGAGTATTTGGAGAAAATGTCCATTGCCACCTCATTGCCCAGATCTCATTCTGATATTCTTTGCCATATGTCCTGATGCCTCATTCAGGAGCTGCAGTGTAAAGTTGTGACTTGTTTTCCAAATGCAAGCCTGTATCCCTCTTCTGCTGTAAGGTTTGAACATGAAATATCTCTCTTCTCAGTTGAAGTAAGAGTTTTTTCTATGGCTGTTGGCGTTGACTGACTTCAATTACTCATATGCTTATACAATTCAAGGTTTGTAGAAATGATGTGGTAACAGGATGTGCCCCACAGGATATCTATGGCAACGCAATTTTTAGAAGACTGCAGAGCGTCTATTTGAAAGGATGGAGTCTCTAACTTTTAGATTTAGAATAGAGTGTTTTCTGTTTTTTTGTGAAATGTAGACATATTGCTGTTCAGAAGAACGTACAACTACAGACACTCCAGAGAAAATGTACAGTGTTGAATTTATGTATGTGGAGTTCAACTACTGCTTCTTCAAAGCTTTGGCTACTGCTGTTTCTGCAGCTCCAGCACTGCTCAAAAGCATCAGAGGCTTCCCTTCCATGGCCACCTCTTGTCCCTCACTATGACTTCCCGACACAGGCAAAATTAGTGGGACCATGGAGGTAATTCCCATCACTTCTTCCCTTCAGGTTGAACAGTCAGTAATTATTGAACTGAATCTTGACCATTTACATGCAAATAAAATTGCAAATAAGCAGTGGAAATTCATAAGAGCAAACCATTTTCTTTATCTTTATTCGGTATCAAAGACAAAATTCAGTTCAGCCTCCTTTGTGCATTTAGTTTCAGGGATTAGTGAAGGACTGCTATTTGTGAAAATTAATGCAAATGAATGATACATTGGCTTTAAAAATGACTGCAAAAGGAACATACTAGATTCCAGTGAGTGGTAATGTTTTGGAATTCATTCTTCAATGAATACATACAAGGTTGTCTAAGTCTTCAGGAGAAAGCCTTCACAATTTGTATTTTAACACTAAATACAAGCTTTTAAATGATCTATTTACACATGTAATTGAAACTAATTCACAAACTACCTGGAGGTCAAACATTAATTACTGAAGAAATTTTTCCCAAAACATGAAGTAGCTTGTTCTGGAGAGCATGCAAATAGTCAGGGAAGAGCAACACAGGGTGTGGGGAATAAATTGCTGGGACATGGTAGTATTGTGAAACCTCAGCCCCAGGGCACAGATTGTGTATGGGCAGAGAACGGAATAAGACATACTGAATCACTGTGAAATGTGAACAACTTAAAATTCACCTCATGAATCACTTTCTTTTGGATACCATGCAATATTGTGATGGTGACATACTAGCTTTGAAAAATACCTGTTTCAATCCAGTCTTCCAGAACTATGGGATGGAGACAACTTCACAACATACTGTAGTAATAAGACCTAAAGCACATATATTTACCTGAGAAACACTTTAACTTCAAAAGACTCACTGCAACTTTTCTGGGATTTACTAAACATGTGCACACAAAAAGTACGGTGAAAAGGTATTCAAGGAGGTCCTTTTGGTTTTGAGGGAATGCCATAAAATGTTATTTGAGGTCTCATTGTTTCAGGAGAGTGATGCAGTTACTCTGTGAACATCTCTGAAATGCCTGCCTGTGAACATAATTTACTAAGGACTGACTTTCTATGGTTTCTAAGAGAAAAAACCCACCCAGTATTAAATATTTATTGTTTGCTATTTACCTGTGAATTTTCATCTAGTCTAAAACACATCCTTTTTTTCAGTAATGGATGTAGTCTGTTGACATTTGGGTTTGGTCAAGGGCTCCTGCAATATGTGAGAGAAAATTTGCCCATTGGCATTTCCTTATCATGATGCTCTACAGCTAGAAGAAAAACAGTTAAAGTAATAAATCTGTAAAAACAGAGATTGAATGTAAACTCCCATAAAGCAATAGGTTCCAAATCCACCAAGGGCTGTATTCAGATAGGTAATTTGTTTGTTTGACTTCATAACTGTGTGCAAGCCAGAAAGAGAAATAGATGCTACCAAAAAAGCAACCTCTGATCAAAAGTGGTGAGTGGAGAGGAGAGGGGGAAGCTGGAAACACTCTTTCCTGTTGCTGTGCCTGCCAAGCCTTGTTTCACAACTCCCGCTGCAGCAGAGCCCCACAGACCTCTGCTCCTCCGGGGAGATGCGAGTGTCACTGTCTGCCAGGACCTGGCCTGCGCTGCCAGGTGGGAGCAGAGCCAGGCGGGGGACCCCCAGACATTGTAGTTTAGTTTATTAATTAGGTCACTTACTGCCACAGCCTCATTAATTAGTTCATTAATGAGGCTGTGGCAGTACATGACCTAATGTTCTTGAGGACATGCATGTCCTCTCTCCAAATGGAGGGCTTTGCCCGACCCTCTTGTGTGTTCCAAGAGTGAATCCCATGTGGAAGTTTTCTGACATCTCGCTTTGATGTTGCTGAGGGTACCAGGAGGTTGGTAATGTGCTTGAGGTCTGAGCTGCCAAGGACTCAAGAGAGTTTACTTAATCGAAGACCAAAATCTGCTACAGTCAATGGGGGACTTGCATTGACCCTAGAGCTTTTTGGATCAGGTTCCAAATGATTAATTCCTTGTAAACAAAGAGGAAAAAAGAGATTCCAAGGAGTCGGGCCTGGAAGAAAAACGAAATTTGGCCCTATGACTGTCATACTCTTTATAAACTGAGTTACATGGTTATATAGCTTCTAATTATCTTGTAATCTTCAATGCCGTGTGAATATTAATATTTACATGATTGCCGTGTACTATGGTTCTGTGAGCACTTGCGCTTCCAAGAAATGCCTGTTCAAGAATGAAACAAAAAATAACTCACATAAAAGAATAAAGTTTGGCCTCTAGGAGCAACTTCCAAGCGCATTACTGAAATTCCAGAGTTGAGTATGATATAAACTTCAAAAATGCTGACTAGGAAGAGAGGAAGGAAGGGAGAAGAGAAGACATGACAGTGAAAAAGAAGATGAGAGTGGCGAAGGACAAGGACCTTGAGTTCAGTAACATTCATTTGAAGTTTTCAGCTGAACATTTTTAACATAGTCAGGTTTAATTCTGTGTTGTTAAAATAATGAGGGCATGGCCGGACAGAGGAAAGCCTGATTGACTTTTCCATTAGGTGGATGTGTTTTTTCTCAAGTCTACTCTGACCTTTAGGTCTGTGTTTTTTTGTTACAAAATCATAATGGTCCTAATTGGTCTTCCTCCTGAGCTGATCCCAGACTTGTGGGATTCCTAGGAAAGGAAGCAAAAGCGATCACTTGATCCTTGTGGGTCCCTTCCAGCTCAGAACGTTCTGTGATTCTGTGATTCTTTTTGCTGTCTGCTGGCAAATGGAGGGCTGTGTTGGAAGGTGTTAAGCTCTTGTCTGCTGGGTGACACCAGATTCTGGTGTAAAGCTCTGCTCCCCTGGTGTGCAAAGCCTGTCTGCCAAGTGCATCTTGCCTGTGTGTGAGGGTCAGTTGTTTCTTTGTGCAACAGAGCAGCAGGATTGAGCACAGTTTGAAATGCATGTTCATTGCACTCTGAGTTCTTGTGTATAACTGAGGTTACAGGTGGGCAAGAAACACTCCCTTCTCTTCTCTTAATGTTTCATGGATCACAAACTGTATGAGAGCAAATATGTGAGGCAGGGTTCTTCACAAGTGTGGGAGTAGACATCTCACTGCCAGCATCAAGCTGATACTCACACAGATGCCATCACTATTTTTACATTAGGGAAATTAAGTCCTTGAGCTGTTATAAGGGGGAAACATAACGTGACAGTTTGTATTGCTATTCAATGTAAAGGAAATGGCAAAGGAGGAGATTTTCATGCAGACATTACATTGCATCTAAGAGTGCCATGGGAGCCAGGTTCACATGGAAAACCTCTTGTGGGAATCAGACATAATTTCCTTCCAAGAGCCCCAAATGTGCACCTTTTTTTTTTGGCCACTGGAGCCATACAAATCCTTTATGGGCAGTCTGCAGACGGTTTTCAGCTCTGGCTGTTTGTGATGGAACCCACAGGTTATTAGTTTTGTGGTCTCTTTATCCTCCCTGGGACTGAAGAAAATTAGAGCTTGCAATGACCAGCCATATTGGAACTGACAGTCACCTGACAGTGACAGTCAGCAATGAAATATTATATATAACAGGCTGGGGATGCAACTTAACACACATCCAAGAAATAAATTTCTTGTCCAGAAGTCCAAGGCTTACCTATCTGCCTTAACATTCTCTAAAAGAAATTTTCAGAAATCCTAGCATAGTGTTTAGCAGAACAAGCACGTGCTAAGATGAAAAAAAAGCTCAGACTGAACACTATCACATTACAAAATGTTTGTTTGGGACTAGCAGCTTAAAGAAGTTCTGACTGGCCAATCTTAACAATATAGAGACAGCAGTAATTTTATGTGGTGGACATGCAGAATTTGCACTATCAATCAGAAAATCACAGCTGAAAATAACAGGGTCAGTTCAGTTGCCTCTTGATTTAAAATTGTTCAGCTTTCTTCTGAAGTGAGCTGAGTGCTCATATAGCAGTTATTTTGTCTTAGCTGTGAATCCACAATGGACAGCTGGAACATAACTTAGGCAGCTGAGCTGTCTGGCAAGTGATCCTGTGGTTTGCCACTGCATGTGAGCCATTAACACTGGGCCACAGCACCTTGCCATTAACATTGCAGTTGAACAGAGAACTTAAATATTCCACACTGGCCTGGAACACTGGGTTCCCTAGGAGGTAATAACTTCCCAAGGTGCCTGACAATATGACCTGGCTCAAGGCAAGAGTTCTGAGTGATGAGTAGTAACTAGGTCTGTAACCACAGAGCTGGCAGCTTCCCAGGCTGGTGTGAGCATGCCCTTATCTGTGGGGTTTGACAGGAGCACAGCCCAGGGTCTGTGCCCTGCTCTGACTGCACAGAGCACAGCCCTGCTCTGGC
Source organism: Zonotrichia albicollis (assembly GCF_047830755.1). NCBI lineage: Eukaryota > Metazoa > Chordata > Aves > Passeriformes > Passerellidae > Zonotrichia > Zonotrichia albicollis. The sequence continues at coordinate 18,960,997 of NC_133860.1, forward strand.
TGCACAGGAGCACAGCCCAGGGTCTGCCCTGCTCTGACTGCACAGAGCACAGCCCTGCTCTGTGCCCTGCTCTGACTGCACAGAGCACAGCCCTGCTCTGCACAGAGCACAGCCCAGTGTCTGTGCCCTGCTCTGTCTGCACAGGAGCACAGCCCAGTGTCTGTGCCCTGCTCTGTCTGCACAGGAGCACAGCCCTGCTCTGTGCCCTGCTCTGACTGCACAGGAGCACAGCCCAGTGTCTGTGCCCTGCTCTGACTGCACAGGAGCACAGCCCAGTGCCTGTGCCCTGCCCTGTCTGCACAGGAGCACAGCCCAGTGCCTGTGCCCTGCTCTGTCTGCACAGGAGCACAGCCCAGGGTCTGCCCTGCTCTGACTGCACAGACTCTCCAGCACAGGAGGCTCAGAAAAGCAGAGAGGCTAAATAGGGCGGACAAACGCTGACCTACTTGTGGATAACATTCTTGCTGTCTTCCCAGGCTCCTTTCTCTGACCTGGTGGATACACATGTCTGTGACAAGCAAAATAAACCATTTAGGTAGAAAGAAGATGAGTGGTTAATTCAGACATAACGGCTATCTTTAAACCTACAACATCACTCAGGGCAGATAGACTCTGGCCTGCTGCAGAATGGGTGTACTTCCCTTTATTTCAGTAACAACACATGGTATCCTGATTCTACAGTTTGAGAGGAAGCAGTAGACCATGCTACATTGGCCAATGTATATAAATTTTTATGCTGTAAATGCCTCCAGTTGCAATGTCTCTCATCTCCTGTCCTCCCTGGGAAATATCTTCAGTGAAACTATCCATGCCTAGTGCTGTCCTAAGCCATCTACAGCATAATGGTTGGGAACAGAACTCTGAGGCACAAAGGGATGAGACCACTGGGAGTGAAATCTTAGTGGGCAATGATTCCTTCTTGAAGGTGGTCTGGGGGTGTGTTTCAAAATACAGCGGAGTTTTCGGCTTCTAAATGTTGCACTGTTTTGTATCATTGGTAAAGGCATATTCATTTTTACCCTGGAGGGTAGACTTTCATTATTTTAATTGTAACAGTTCATATGCTGCAGAGAGTCTGATTTTTAACATATGTTCCCTGGTATATCAGTCAGAATGAGTTACACTCCTTTAAAAACGTCACTTTACCCAGTACAGGATATTTCTTTTTGCACTAGTTGTTTGGAAATGTTAACACTCAAATGATCACGAGTACCCTTTGAAGTGAATCCTGGCTTGGAGATTGATTGCTGAAATTAGCACCTTGGTTGTTTTTGCTTTAGTCTGTCTGCTTGAGGTCTCTATAACCATGTGGGTTGATTGTTTTACAACTTGGAGGTTATCTTTGACATCTAAAGGGGCAAAGCACTTCATTTTCTTCTCTTCCCATTTGGGGTTTGGAACTGGAGAACATCTCAGTCATGAGAGTCTCCAAAATTTCTCTGTCTGACAAACTGAATTACTCAATTTTGATTCAAACCACCAGGACAGATATTTCAGTCTCGTGTGGGAGAGGAAACATGGAGGAGTCTCTGAAGCAGGAAGGTTGTGGGTTGTTTCACACTCAGTATCATCAGTGGGTTACAGTAGAAGTTGATGTAAGGGAAAAGTCTACTGAGTTGCGGTGCCTCTGTGCTAGACTGGCTAACAGAAGGCACCAGCAAGGCTGCTATTTTCAGGCAACACCTTAAGCCCTGGAAATCAGACCTCTTTATGGAGTCTCAAGGCACCTACAGTCATTAGTCACTTAAAAAAAATCCTGACTCTTGTTTGGATAAGGCTTAAAGGATACTGCAAGGTTATTTTCTTCCTTGCTCACTGGTCTCAGATTGGATTATGCTTCTAAGGAGCTCAGTCTCACGGGAAAGCAAGTAATTTGATGGGTTTCAGATTGTCACTCAGAAAATTCATACAAACATGCCAAGAAGGATTTTTACCGCTCCCAAATGTTTTTCCCCTTTTGCTAAGAATATTTGCAGATCTTGACTAAATTTGTAAAAGAAGATATAAGACACACATTCTTCACTGTGAAATATACATTAAGGAAGTTGGAGTGTGATTTATTTCCCATATATATATATAACATAATGTTCCACAATCTGCATCCACTATCTCATACCATGAGATGATGGCAACCTGTGTGCATCAAAAAGATTCATCAATAACCCTTTATTGGGAATGCAGCAGGGGAAAGAATATAACAGGAAAACAACTTTGCAGCAATTATCTCAAAATATCTCAAAAATAGCAGCAATAAAACCTTTCCAGAACAAAAATGGCTACATTCCTAAGGATATGTCCAAACTGCTTGAGATAACCAGAGGATACATCTAAATTTCTGACAAGTTAGCAGTTTGAGAAAATCACCACAAATCCTCCTTCATGAGGTCTGAAGCCCAAAATAAAACCTGAAGAGGTTGCAATGGACTCTATGTGGTCTGAGAGAGCAGAAGGGAATTCCAATTATTATTCTATAGTAGCATGAGAGCTTTTAAACTTCTGCTGAAGTTTCTGGAGTTTATTGCTAGTGACAGCAACTACTTTAGTTCTTCTGTGACTGTCTTGAATTTTGTCCTTGGCAACTGTTAAGGGAAAAGAATCCGTGACTTACTTGAAAGCTTTCATGAAGGGCTCTGTTAGGGACTTTCTACTGTGCACTTAGACTTTTGGAGGGCAGTTTTGTGGAACTGCCTGCCTTCTCCTCCTCTGGGCTTAGGGAGTATCTGGAATGAAAAAGCTTGTTCTTCTGATGTGGAAAAAAGACTTCTGAACTGATGGAAATGACAGCTTGGGCAATGCCAGAAGTTTAGGATCCTGCTCCAGGATGTGTAATTAATCACTGGAAGGCTTGTCCCCAGGTTGTCATAGAAACAAAATAAACTGCATAATCTGAAGCAATTGTATTAGCTGAGATTATATAGAAATTTTAAAAGGGAAATATGGTCTCAAAAAGGGAAAAGTCGGTCTATAAAAGGATAAGGAAGAAGCTTGTCCAGTGATTGGGTCTCCTCAGGGCGGATTTCTGGCACCTGAATGGTGGCTCTTGTCACCTTGGTGACATTTGAGCAGGATGATTCACAGAGTCATAACCTTTCCCTATGTGTTGTGCTGCTCTGCTTATATGTAGGCTATACCAAACATAATTGTAGTTTGGTGTTGCTGGACAAAACTTTTGCATAGGACTGAGCTAACTAACACCAGACCAAAGCCTCAGAAATCTTCAAATAGGGAAAATTATTGTCAGGCTTCAAAGTTTCTGAACTGCTCTTTGACTGTTAATTGACTTTGGTGGGACTCAAACCAGGCAAACACTGAAAACTTTTGCTGAGTAAGGGTTTGAGGAATGTTAAACTACCAGCTGGTTCTAATTTGAATTATTGTCTTAATTAGTCATTTGATTTTGACACATCTAAAACACGTACTCTCTTGGAATAAGCTTTCTCTTTCTTCTGACTAGGCTGTTTCTCAGTCCTCCTCCACAATTTAACCTGTTCTTCAAACAGCAATATTAGTGCAAGAACAACTAGCACTCTGCCCTTGTCAAGACTGAACTCTCTAATTTTTTTCCCTCCTGAATCATCTGCTGGAAGGATGTGAATCCAGGAAATTATTTTAAAAATATCATCTCTGTGATGGAATATGGCATCTTTGATGTGGGTGACCCATTCAAAAAATGCATCCTGCTGGTAGATTTTGAGCCTTTCATTAAAGTTTCATCGTGACTTTATTATAAAGATGTCAATATAATTTATTTTAACTTAAATGTCATACATAGTTAGCACTTGGAAAAGTAGTTGACATTTCAATAGTCACATGTAAATGTTCCTGAAGAATAAAGCTCCAATATTGTATTCTGCCACTGTGCACTTTTTTGTGGTGTAACTTCTGTTTCAGTTCCCCAAAACTCTGCACATATCCATTGTTCTTGGGGCCAACACAGGAATTAAATGTTCCCTCAGGATTGGAGAATCTGTGCCTTGTTATCTTGCTACCCCCATGAAAATCCCATGTAATTATTCCTGAGTTTCTTTTCATTGTTTTCGTGACTTGGGAGTACTTGAAGGCAATGAAAAGGATGGAATTTGTTCTAAATTTAGATGAAGCAATTCAGAGCACACGGTATAGGAGAGATGAAACCAGCCTCTAGCAGCTTTCCTGAACCGTGTCTTAAAAAGTCATGGCACAACATGGATCCATCTTCTTTAATAAATTCAGGATGACCACACATGAATTCCTGCCAGCACATCTCACAGAATTTAAACAATCCCTTTTTGTCTTAAGCATGCAACTTCTGTTTCAGCTCAGGTCTATGTGTCTGGAGGACACTGGTGAAACCCTTCAAGTGAAATAGAATTCACTGTACCTGCACACATTGCTGAGAGGATTAGTTACAAGTGCTGTTTTGACTAAACTCCCAGAGCTAATTTCAAGGAGATGTTTCTGTGTTATCAATCAGGTATGTGCACACAGTAGGCTGAGGAGACCATGGTTGAGTTTGCAATACCATGTGGTCTTTCCTGTCTTACCTGACCTCTTTTGGAGCCACCTGTTCAGTTTCACTCAGTAAATCCTCTGGGTGATGTATACGGTTGCAATTCATTACTGTGCTGACTTCAGACAAGTAAATGGAACTGCATTGCAAATAAATTGTATTCATCATTTAGTTTAAAAAAAAACTTTTACTCCTCTTTTACTGAGCACAAAGTTTGCAAGGTTGCAGTAGTTCCAGAAAGAGCAGAGTCTGAGGTCTCTTACATTGTCAAATGACAAGGATCTTGTAGTTGTGAGACAGCTTAATAATATATATATTTTCAAAACCTCAATTTGTAACTTGTTTATCATCAGTTGATCTCTAATCCAATTTGACTGAGTCTTAACTGAAACTTCTCCTTAATATTTCATTATCTCCATCAGCTTTGGACTTTTAGCCCATGTTGACAAATTTAAACAGAGAGGCAAGAAAGAAAAATAGTTTAGTTAGTAGATTAATTTAACAAGCAAGAGTAGGAGGAAGCTGTTATTTTGTGTTTTTAATTCATAGCCATATGACCAAGAATAAAACCTAGGTTTCACCAATAAACTCATCTGGAGTACATGTGTAAGCAGTTAAAAAAGTATGCTGGACTTTGGCAGCACATCTGTCCTAAATAGTCAAGCAACAGACTGGAAGTTGCTTTATATTCATTTCACAACAAAATCTTTAACGTGAGAGTCTAAAGAGGAGAAAGAGGAGGGGAAAAAAAAACCAAACCAAAAATCCCCCAACAACACAATCTTCAAACCTTTCACCCTCATAAATGAGTTAAATTTCTATTGTGACTTGTTACCAAAATCCAGAGGGACAGTCAGAATATAAATAATTTTAAACCTCCTATTCCCTTCAGACACAGTGACGGCAGATTTCCACAAAGTCACCTCCAAATGCACCATTTGAAGTAAAACTGTGTCCAACAGATACATGGGTACTGACAGGTGCCCTACGGAATTTCAAAGAAATTATGTTCCTTTTTTGGTTTTTTTGGGTTCCCCCCCCCCCATCAGTTAATTACTCTTATGCACTTAGAAGAATAAGATGTGCTCAGTCCTGGCATAAGAAGGAATCCACTAGTGTAATGAGTCCACTAGTGTAAGCGAGGCATCCACAGTAAAAGATAGAAGTTTAGTGCAATCAGATTGCACTTCTTTTGTCCTTTCTTATTCTAGTGGATTTAATTGACAAAAATCTGTGCAAGCTGTAATGCATTCTGATGGATTTTTACTGACAAAAATATTTTTTTATGTAAACCTAATATTCCTTTTCAGATTTCTGTTAATGCTTGGTAGATAATGCTTTTTATTTCTACTAATATTTCTAGTGTTTTGATAGTATGAGTTCTGTAGTGGTGACTCTAATTGTGCACCCCAGTTAAGAGGAATTACAATAGGAGATTTGGGGTTCTTTGGGGTGGAAAATTTTACTTTTTTATTTAATTTTAGAAACTTTAATCCACAAAGCCACAACAAAATTACATGGGAAACTCTGGAAAAAAGGAGAATGCAAATTATATGGAAATAATTCATTAAAATATATATTGAAATGTTGATAAATGTTGAGTCTGCTTCATATAAAGGCTGTTTAAGAGCCTGACTGACCTCCCTGTGGCTCACTGAGCCCAGTTTTCCTTTGTGCCAGCCTAGTCCTAGGTGAGCCACCATGTTTTGGGCAGAGGAGAGATGTTTGGGGGACTCTTCCATCCTCCTTGTGTTTGAGATCAGTTTTTAGTACAGGGATCTGAATACTGTGAGTGCTCACAAAGCAGCCTGTTGGATCCCTGTGTTGGAAGGTGAATTATGAGGAAATCGCTGTGCTTTTTACCTCGTCCTTTGGGAAAATTCAGAAGGTTACCACTGTGCTTCCCTTGAGATGAGGGAATCCAGACATTTTTGGGACGGAGCAAAAATGTTTGAATGGACAAAACCATTAAAGCAGGAAAGCACAAATAAGACCACAGCTACCTCTTAGTTTCTAGTTCCTCCTAGCTGAATTTTAAAGACTTCTGCTTTGATGGATGCAGACTTCAATTAAGGTTTGTCTCTGGCAGTTCTGAGTTAGGGATGTCTTGGGAATGGCTTTCATTAAAACCTCAATACCTGTAAGGACCTGGGTACAATTTTGCAACATCTAGTAGTGGCCAGCTGATCTCTGACTACTGCTGCTGATTTGTCCACACTGAGACAATTTCTACCACAGATATCTCTAACATTTCTTCTCAAGACTGAATGCTTTGCAGGCTGCATCAAGCAGCAAGTAGCTTAAAAGCAAATACTTGCCATTACCTGGAAGGTAAATGTCTTTCAAGCCTCTACAAGCTCTACTCGTACTGAGCATCAAACAAATCAGTGTCTGTTATGCATATTGCTCCAAGAACACAAGTACAAGAACAGTTTTGGACAGGGTAGTGAACAAGAATTTATTTCTCAACCAGTTTTTTCTCTTCTGTTTTAGTTACAAGAAAACTTTTTGGTTTTTTTTTGCTTTCAAATGGGACAAAACAATATGAGAAGTCACCCACAACATCTGGTAACATCTAGATAAACATCTCAGTGACTCAGGCTGCTTCTGCCCTGTCTGCCAAGCCTCTACTGCCACCCACCGTGGGTTGTAGAGGAGAAGCTCCAGGTGTGTTTTCAGCTGGAAGTCTTTTGTATCTGTTATGCAGACAAATTGCCAAATGAATCACCAAACCATGTGATTTACTCAATATGTAGAATTTTGCAATGGGAAAATTGCAACTATAAACAAGCAAATCTTCAAATCTTTTAAAGGGCTGTTTCCATTCAAAAGGGTTGCTGAATAATACTGGTTAAATCCTGTAGAAACAGAATTTAAAAACTGCTCAACTGAGCTTGAATTTTGTTCTCTGGAAATACAGAGTAAATGGCCCCAGATTTTTCATACATTGGTCTCTGAAATAGCATAGGCACATTTGAAAATGTCACACTGTGATAAACCCCCATCTGTTGTCCTTCCTCCATGGAGAGCTGATGTATGTCATTGTTCCTTGCTGTGGTGCAGCCCAGGACTTTCCATCTTGAACCATCACATTTGGGTAATGTCTTAAAATCATTCATATCGGAAAGTACTTGGATGATTATTTACTTAACTTTTACCCCATCAGTTGATCCCAGACAGCTCCTCAAAGGCAGCACCTGGTTTCCTGCTGGCTGGGGCCTGCCTGCACCCCACAAAGGCAGGGGAACCCTGCCTGCAGTGAGCTTGGGCACAGCACTGCTTCTGTGGCCACTGCTCTCTTCAGAGCTGTTCTCACACCAGCTTTCCCAAACAATAAATTTCTCTGATATAAAACAGCACTGTGTAAATTTTATTATTGTATGTCACTAGAACAAACCAAAATGGTCTTAGTGATGAATCAGTTAAGAAAAACCTTCACCCTGTCCTTTTAGTGTCTCATCTCCCCTGTAGTGTTTGGGTTTATGGGCTTTTTAAAGGCTCCAGTGATAACTCTCACAAGGAGAGTCTTATATGCAGCCATAGATAAGTGTAGGCAGGAGGAGGTCACTGACATGCTGGGAAATCTGCTGTCTCCTCATGCAGGGCAGTCCAAAAATAGTATCCTAACTGGTCCTTTTAACTCTTTAAGGTCCTTATCCCACCTCTTGTGCATGTTCTTGGGCTGCCTTTGGTCAACTGACATCACATTTTGCTTTTGGACACCCCATAAATGTGTGATCTGTTTCCTCACGGATTTTGGCACGTTTAGTTGTGCACTGGTGTGCAGCAGCACTTAGTAAGAACTGTCACAGATGTTACCAGTGGAAACAGGCTCTGAAATATTAATTCTTTGTGTTCAAAGACCCTCGTTACATCAGCTGAGGCGGTGTTGTCCAGTGCCCAGAAAGAGGATGAGGAGAGGAGAGCAGAGTGTCCCCTTCCAGAGCCCTGCTGGGTTACAGGCTGGGAAATCTCTCTTGCCCTCCTGATGTCTTGCACACCCGTGGCTGGGAGAGAGGAGCAGCAGCTCAGCTGCACACCCACAGAGGTCCTGCTGGGAGGTGACAGTGCACAGCAAACCTCCTTTGGTGGCTGACACAGCTCCACTCTTTGACTGGGATTCACCCTAGGCAAATGCATCAGGGAGAGGAGCTGCCCCAGGCCGTGCAGGGCAGGAGTGTCACACTGCAGGTTTTCCCCAGAAGGAATGGGAGGGGCCTGGTTCTGCCCTGCAGTGCCTTGCTAGGCTGCTCTGCAAATGATAAATGGCTTCTCTGAGGACTAGTCATAGGGGAGGCTGTCCAGACAAAGTGGGTTTACATCCAAGGCTCTCCAGTGTCTAGCTGTCAGTTCTGGTGCTGCTGATGGCCCATACCTGTGGCCAGCCTCTCTCTCATTTTTGGTATCACAGTATTTTCCCATCAAAGATGCTTTCAGAAGAACCCAATTTTCAGCTGATACTTTGGTGAAAGCAAAACCTTTTATTTCTGACTACTTTGCCAAGTTTTACTATGAGTTATGCCATTTTCGATGAAGATGTCTGACGCTTTTGTTGCTTCCTCTCATGAAGTCTTCCATTTGGCATTAAAATAATATAGGGAAGAGAGTGCCACATTCCTTCTTGGTAGAAATAGGGACTTTGATTTGTGAGTGAAGACAGTTGTAAAACCAAAATATTATGAGGTATAGTTTAGATCACAGATTAAAATTTTCTGCTGGAAGTCATGGAAAAACTTGCCAGTCATCCTAGCTGTGTCCCCTTCAGCTTCCACAGCACAAAGCAAGAAAAGCACAGTGTCCAAACAGAAAGGATGTGATCACACATTTATCAGGTTGCTGCTAACAACAGTTTTATTAAACAACAGATACATCTTGTTGTGGCACAAAGCAGTAATGGGCATGCTGAACTCAGAGTATGAAGGTCATTTATGTGAAAAATGTATGGTAAATACTTATTGATAAGTTGCAGGCAACCACAGACAAGAGTGAAGAGCTTTATGTGCTACTAGCATAAAACAGAGTTTTCAATCCAGTGACAAGCATTAACCATTTTGAAACCCCTCAGGGTCAATACTGCAAGTGTGTCCTCATATGCCCAGGACTCATATGTCTTTCTCCATCTGGCTCTTCTCTCAAAACAGTTTTATATTGTTCTACTGACTGCAATATGTATATCATCCTGCTCAGATCTCCAGGAGAGTAGAACTGAGTCAAAAGAGCTGAAGATGAATGAAGTAAAATTTTGAGTGAGACCAGGTGACAGGAAAGCATCCAAAAATGAGCATTTTAAAGGGAAAAGGTTTAGACAAAGAGGAAAACTTAGGGCAGAGAAAAGTTAATAGTTATTTTGGAGATATAGAATTCAGTCAGTACAGAGGTAAAATTGCATCTTTAAAAATTATGCAGAGTATAAAAGAAAGTGCTTTTTTTTACAAGTTCTAGGTAGGAAAAGGGGGGAAGCGAAGTTTTTTATCTAGGATTGCTAGTGGGTTACCAGACGTAACCATTAAAAGTTCTATTATTGATCATTTTAAAAGCTGAACGGGCTTTTTGGATATGTGCGTTATCTCAGAAATTGACTCCATATGAGTGGTATGTGAGTGACATTTTACTGATTCCAGTCCTAGCGGTGTGTGTGACATGGCCTGTCACTGCTTTTTCACCTTTTGTGCACTGGAGCTGTTTGCTCTGGCTTAAAGTTTGCAGAGAATTTAAGGCCTGTCATGTAACAAGACAGCAAAAAGTGGAAAGGGGCCATAAAAGCCAGAGGAATCTTTGTTATATTAATCTAATATAACTAGGAAACATAGATATACAACTCTGCTGTTCTCTGTCCACATAAGTAGGGGATGCTGAATGCTGATGTTTAAAAGAAAATAATTTTACTCCAATGAGGCACCACCCAAATGGCCCAAGAGACAGAATCTCCTGTTTTTTTCTGGCTGAAACTCAGTTGCTGTGTTTTAAGGGCCAGATCATCAGCTGCAGCATTGCTACTTCGCCTGTGTGTGAGCAGACTTGGCATGGCCAGGCGGTGATGTGCAAACCCTAATGGACAAAGGCTAAGGGCTTTGATGCACTGGAGAAGGACACCAGGCTGCCCTTCCTTGGGAATTACACTGCCACAAGTCTGAGAAGGAATTGCTTTTCAATTTGATGGATTATTATAAATTGGTCGTGAGTGTGCTTTTTTGGGTTTCTCTTTCCTTCCTTTAGCTATCTGGTTTTAATGAAAGGATATGTATTCTCTATTAGCCCTTTGGTGCCTGTCTCCCTATTTCTCTTTTCCAGATACCCCTCACAACTGTTGCATTGTGCTCTCTTTGGGGAAATCCTCAGGAGAGGCACATACCTGTCCTGCAAAGAAAGGGTTGTACAGAGGTTGCACACAGCGCCATCAGATGCCACAGAAACAGACCTTCATATTTCTTCATCCATTTTTGCAATAAGGAAAATTCTATCTGACTTTTGTAGCAGTGTTGCTTGTGTTCTCATTGCCTCCCACTTGAGCATAGCAATTCTTGGTCGGGTACAGCATCAGGTTGCAGCGGGGTTAGCATGTGGTAACAAGAATGATGCTGGGGGCCCTGAAGGAGGGAGAGCATTGCTCTAATTTTAAATCACTGAACTGGCAGCTTCATCATAGATCAGCTTACCCAGACTCAAAGGATATTGCTATCATCTATTTAACTGAAATTAACCTTCACTGATACGAGGTAATTACGTTCCAAAATCATTGGCAAACTTCTGTTAATCAGTCCCCATGTGACACTGTCCTTAGGTTTAGGAGCGTTATTTTCAAGCTGTGAGAACAGATTTTTAAACCCAGCTTTGGGACTTCCTGACTTCCAGCCAAGTTGTGGGCAGCTGAGCGTGTGTGCTATGCAGTTTTTAAATCAAATATGTTCTAAGCTATGAGAAAACTTTGCACAGGAAGCTGAGTCTAACCTGTGACCAAGCTTACCTGGCTCCTGGGCTCTCTTGTTCTTAGGAGGGAAGAATAAGGTAAGAAGCCTTCTGATATGTTCTCTTCCTGTGCGCAGTGAAAGTCTCACCTCCCACAGTCTCCCCTCTGTGTAGGGACAGCACTAGCATGGCTGCAGAGGCCTGCTCTGAAAGAAGGCAGGAAGAGACTGGGCAGAGCCAGCGCTAGGGACACCTATTTCTGGAAAAGGGCTGAAAGCCATCAAAGCAATTCATGTTTATGGGTCATCAAGGAGGACAGAAATAGGAAGCTGCCTTGTTCGTGTCCTCATTTAACAATGACTTATGGACATGGGAGAGGAAACTGTTATTGAATGGCAACAGCAGATGCCAAGTCAGGTTACTCTGCTGTCTGAATAGGTTAAATCTAGTGGATACCATCAGAGGGTGTTAGAGTGTCCTAGAGAACGGACATGGGGATGAGAAGGATGAGCAGTTTTGCTTCTCAGGCTCATCCTTTCCCATAAGCCTGTAAAGAGACCTTCCTATGGAGTGGCATTTGGACATGAGGATGTCTGGTCATCTGAAAGGAATCTTATGGGTTTGAGGAATCAGCCCTACTTACTGATATTTAACTCTATGTAAACATTCAAACCTTCACATTTAGGCAGTCATCTGAGGAAAGAGGTGAGTTAGGACCCATGTGTAAACTCCACAATAGTCCCTTGTTTTATTCTAATGGTTTTCCAGACTGGCAACAATTGTGAAGATACTTTGGGATTGAAGATTTGCTTACCTTTGTTAAAGCTGACATTGTTGTGATCCATTTTCTTCTTTTAATATATTGTGACAATCTTTATTGTCACATTGTGACAATCTTTAAATGTCTGTTTTCTGCATGTGGCCTTAGAGCCTGTGTGGAAGATTTCTTGTTGCGCCTTGGTTCTCATCAGTGGTGTTAAATTTGTTGAGGGCTGAGTGCAACAAACTCTACTGTACAGTCATGGCCCTGTGTGGCTATAAGGCAAGGTAAGAAGGAGAAGAAAAGGTAAAGTGTTGTTTATTTAAGTTTAAGCACAGCTGAGCTGCTAAGCCAACTCCAGTTCCCCTCCATGCCCAATGCATTCAGACCTTACGGGTACTGGTGGTGGTCAAGGCTCTCTCTCAGCTGCTTCAAAACACTTGCTCTTCTATTTGATGCTTTCTTGGAAGCCCCCCCAACAAAGCAAGTCTGAGCAAATGTGCTTTTTCTTGTGTCATATTGAGTCCAGGTTCAAATTGTGTCCAGAAAGAGTTCAGCATTTTGTGTGCCTCAGCCCATATATAGAGGGAAGTGACTCCTACTGGAATCAGGACCAATAACCAGACCGCCTTACTTCTACTGAAATAGAAGTGATATGGGAAAAGATCAGGCTTTGTTTACTCAGGGTAGAGAAAAGATCCTGTTATGGCTGAGACACAAGGCAGTAGGATATACACATCTAGATGTAATGCTACTAAGGTGCTTGTAGGAGTGGAGAGCTGCCGGGCATCCTGATTGCATTCTAGTGTCTAAATCAAACAGAGTGGAAAAGTGCCTCTGTGCTTTAATGACCTTTCCTGGGGTCACGTTCTACTCCCATTCATTTGGGATTTGAATTCTTTTTTTTCTCTCTTGAGAAAATGTTTAAAATTTAAAGTTCATAGTGAGTCTTGGATGAATTTCTGAACCCTTCCCAAAGGCTTCTGAAGCACTCACACCTGTAGATGCTGACTTGCTGCATTCCTTATTTTGTATGAGATCTCAAAAATTGCCTGGTTTGAGCAACCTGGTGATGTTCCCCATAAAAAAGAAAACTTTAGGAATACCAAGAGCCTGCATAAATAGTAGAACTATTGCTCTTGTAGGACACAATTCCTGTGTTCTTAGCTCAGTTTATGCATTGACTCATTGGATGACCTTGGAGAAAGTGTACTGGAACAGGGATTGACTTCATCAAGCTGGTGATTAACTCATCTCAGCCTTGTACTGGTAAAAGAAAGGTTTCTGTGTGAAAGGAAAGCCCCCACCAAAGCCTTAATTCAGCTTTTTCATGCTTGCTGAGCTTTACTCTGAGTATTCTTTTACAAAAACAATGCCATCTTTTATGGATGGGAGGAGTGGAGTTTATCAGAACCAAGTGATATAACAGAGAGGCTTCCATTTGCCAAAGATTCAATCCAACACCGATGGGAAAATCTAAATGAAGCTCCTCCAAACATTTCTGATCCATGCTGCAATATTATTTGAAACTGGAAATATCTGCATGTTCATCTTGTTCATAAAAGACTACCCCAGAAACTCACATCCCTTACTCTCAATTATGAAAGAAATGTCTAGTAGCTCTTTTCTTCACCGTGTTTTGATAGTGAGGTTGGAGAGTGTTTGGACTGGAAAGCTGCCCAGAGAGAATTTTATTGGTCACATTCAATTTTAAAATGGTTTATCTCTTCCTAAACCCCAGGTTCACAGTATTTAATATTACTAATGGGATGGTGAGATTGCCAAGACTTTATCAGCATAGAGATATCAGAATGGAAATAGTAAAATGACACATTAATCTTTGAGTTCTCAATATGTCACCATAGAAACACCCACTGCCCATTATCTAAGTGTTATGAAAATACCAAGTTCTTAATAACAGACATGTTGGAGGAGCAGTAGAAGTGCTGGGAAATGAATATTGCTGTTGGGCCAGTCCTCCCTTTCCTTATTCATCTCCAGTCACAACCTCGACTTGCAGGTAGCACTGCCTGCCCCCCATGGAGAAAAGTCATTGCCATGCTGTCTTCAAAGGAAAGATAAGAGACAAATTGTTTTTTTGGGGTTTTTTGTTGTTTGTTTTTTTTTTTTTTTTTTTTTTTTTTTTAATTAATGACGCTAAGTACTGACTAATGACGCTATGCATGATAGTTGATCTGTGGTGATAGCAGAGCTCTCTCTAGCTTCACTGTCACTAGGTGAAACTCTTAGGGACCTGACATTTAGTTTAGAGCCTTATAGGTGAGGGGGAAACCAAACAGCAGGCAGCTCGTGGCTTGCAGGGCTGTGATTTAACAAATAGCACCATTTCTAGGCTTTCACCTCTCCCTGTTGTTCCAGATCCTGACCATACCCATAACATACTCCCAAAGGAAAAGAATCAGAAAATGGAAGAATTGCCTATTTGACATTTCTGGCAGATGAGTGGAGAGTTAGCATCAGTAGCATTTGCACCTCTGCCTCTCAAGCTCTTTCCCACTGGCTTTATTGTGTAAATGAAGTTTAGTCAATTGTTATCTCATTAAACAGCCTGCTTCCCTCTGGGCAGTAAAGGAACTGGAGCTAAGAAACACATTCCTGAAGGTGCTTCTGCTTTCTTCTACACACAAAAATAATTGATCTCTTTGTACTAATCAAATAGAAAGGATTTTTTTTTTCATTTATGATTAGAGAGGTGAAAAAGTTGTCTGAGCGAATATTTTTTGATATATTAGGGTGATAATCTTTCCTGAGAAAGAAGGCTCTCCTGGTATATTCTCTAGCATACTCAGAAAGAGTTTATTCTTTCAGTGAAAGAAGGAGAATTCAGCCTCTATTAGTGAATTCAGCCTCTAGTAGTAATAGGAGGAGGAGGAGGAGAAGAAGATGAAGAGAAGAAGAAGAGGAGGAAGAAGAAGAAGAAGAAGAAGAAGAAGAACAACAACAACAACAAAAACAACAACAACAACTGGTCCTGCTTGGACCAGGAATTATGCTGCAAAGAGCAGTGCACCACACAGGCTGAGGGTTCTGAGCAGAAGAAGCATCCTATCCATATGTTATGGTAACAGTATTTTTCAAAGGCTGTTTATAAGCAATGCAACTGGTGCTTTGTAACTTGTCCTAATGAAAGTGGTGATGATTTTACTCGTGAAACAGGCAATGGGACAGAACAGAGATTCTGTCTTTTAATCCAAATGTCCTAAGACATACAGAGCATATGAAGCCAAATGCGGGTTTTATCTGCCTAAATATGCAGCTGTACCATTTTTATGAGGAGTGCACACAAAACCTCTCCCTCATGAACAAGGGTTTGATGCTAACTGGTACAGATACAAGCTCACAGTCCTTTGGTATGGCTCTCTAATAATACTGTTGGCCCATCTCTTCCAAAATCAGATTCCACACACAAAATGTATGTTTAAGTCAAACTTTCTCTGTGAGACACTTATCCTAAGCTCCACAGAGGCCTTGCAGGTGTGCCAGAAATAACCAGAGCTCACATAGCTGCAGGGAAAATAAAAAGCTCTGTTTATTCACTTAGTGATCTGGCTGCTTGTGTCATCCACAATGTCAGACAGAATGTCAGCACCTCTGTTTAACTTATGTTTCCACTTTTCATAGACGTGATATCCTTAAGTATAACTAATACCTGCTGTATATCTTATGAAGGGTTGGGAAGCATGTCTGAAAATTGCAGTTCTATAAGAAATCAGTCGATGCTTGTACACTTTACCAGCCAGGGGCTGTCTCACACAACCGTGTGCAGATAACAGTGATCCTTTCAGTGTATTTTAGAACAACAGAAAAGCTCCAAATATCAGCCTTGCAGGTTCTTTCATGTTACTTGCCCAGAGCATTTTATTCAACCATAATAAACACTGTGTGCTGGTGATGACCTAGTGGAGCACACTGCAGGGGAAATCATTAATGCCCACACATTTGTTCCCTTGGTCACCGTGGCCTAAGAATAAAAAGTCATCTGTGGTGATACATGTGCACTTTGCAGGGATTAGCACATCTGTATATTTCCATTTTTTAATAAAATGTCAGCTACATGAGTGTTACAGCACTCGTGATGATTACTGTATTGTGCATCTGCTAAAACTAATGAGGCAAGGAATTTCTAAAGTTCAAACACTTTCTTCATTTCCTAAAGCTTAAAGATAGAACACTTCTGGGAACTGAATGCAAATTTCTGAATTGAATTAAGAGGAAAATTGAATTAGGAAGGTTTTTTTTTCATTTTATAAAAGAGTTACGTGTCCTACCACAGCACAACTGCACACAGTAGACCACACATAGTAAAAATTCAAAACTAGATAAATAAAAGTCTTGATTCGCATTTATTTTTGGTGGCAAAAGATATGTCAGAGCCTCATCTTCTCATTTAAATGAGTGAAGTTCTGCTTGTGGATTTTTTTGTTTACTTATGTTTGTTTTTTGGTGGGTTTTTGTTTGTTTTTGGTGGCGTTTTTTGTTTAGTTCTGTTTTTTGGGTTTTTTTGTTTTGTTTTCTTTTTGGGGTTTTTTTGTGATTTTTTGTTGTTGTTGTTGGGTTTTTTTGTGGTTTGTTGTTGTTGTTGTTGTTTTTGTGGGTTTTGTTTTTCTTTTTTTATTCCTTGGTTGATGGTCTTTTGGTCTTTTTTGTTGTTTTTTGGAGGTTTTTTTAATACTGTGGATATGGTGTTTGATTTTCCCTCAATAAGTGCAACCCAGTCTTATGTGCGTATATTTGTATATATATATGTATATATACGTATGTGTGTGTGTATATATATATATATCTGTGTGTGTATTCATATATATATAAATATTTTTTTTCTATTGAATGGGGCTTAAACTTGCATTCTAAGCACATATCCCTGCCTAGACTTGTCTGTAGCTGAGGACTGGACTGCTCTTGCCAGCTCTTACTCAGCTAGTCTGGTGATCCAGACCCTTTCTAGCAAAGCAACCTGCTGAGGTTGACTGCAGCAAGGCATCCATTTCAGCAGAGGGCTGGTCCAGGCAGGGAATATCATGCTTATTGAGGTAGCGTGTGATTTATACTGCAGTCCTATTCTTCATTAGCTGTCCATAGAAATAGGTCTAGTGAGCAGATGATGTGGATATCAACTCCACTCTGATAGTGCCAGACATCACCTGGCTTTGAAAGCAAAAGAATTTCCTTGTGTTGGCAACTATGTGTGGTTGGACTAGGGCAGATTTATTTCTTGGTAAAGAGAAAGTAACTGTTCCCTGTCACAGTAGCCTAAAGCCAGCTCTTAATCATCCATCAGCTGACTATTCTTCTGTGGTGTCCTATAACACCTGGCATGGCCCAAAGATCGCAGAGCCTATGGTTGCTTGGTTGTTTTCAGGATTAAATTCCTAGTCCAGAAAAATCTCCTAATCCTATCTCAGTCATAGGAGCAGTTAAATTTTGGATTTGCTTGGACTCTTAAGGGAAGGCGGCGTTCTGGTGAGCTGAGACTTGGGCCAGGCTGAGTTGCAGAGATCTAAAGGAGCACATTGCACACCTGCACTGAGGATGTAATGTCAGCCACTGTGATCCCAGAAATAAGATCCTCCCAATGTGTTAGTACCATCCTACAGAGGTTCAGACAGAGATGAATAAAAAGAGTTTTTGGTGAAGCACAGCATATGAAACTTTAGCAATAGTTCCTAAATCAAAGACATCCCAAAGTGCTTTACTTCCCTTTTGCATACCACAATTTCAGTAACTTCCTTATGTCCTTAGCTTCTCCTCTCTGCATTCACATTTACCTTCAGCTTTCCTAACCCTATCCCTATCCTCATCTCACATATGGCCAAAGAAAACCTGCATCCTTGTCTCTGGGAATGGTGGAACAACAGACTGAAGTATCTGAAGGTAATATCTCCTCATTTTGGAAATTCATATACTTCCTTTTCCTTCCAACAGGGTGATGCAAAGCATGATAAAGAGCAAAATAAAGATGGACAAATAATTTAATCACTATGGTGCAGTATTCATTTTTCTGAAATAGAAGTCCTAAATGAAGAGAATCCTGTAAATTTTCCTATAGGAATTCATCTTAGTAATGTAAAATTCCTACTTAGATTTAGCAGTGCATTCAATGGTAGAAGGCACAAAACTCAGTAGTAGTCTATTTTTGGGTCATGCCTTTATGTTAAGAGCATCTTTTCCCTACTTTTGGGAACATTTGGAATTATGTGGTGAGATTGTCATAGTAGTACCCTGTGTCTAAGAAAACAGCTTTTACAGTTCTTTTTGCAGAAGGAAAATCTGAGGAATCTTAAGGCAGAGAGTGCAGGTTCATCTTACTAAGTTGTGGCTCCCATCCCCTTGTAGACAAGAGTATAGTAATTCCAAACAATTGTTTAAAGCAGCCTCTGAAGTCCTGGATAGCTTGAGAAGAGAATGAGGGTTTATAAAACCTGAGTAGCACCCTGCATGAAGATTAGACACGGCTTCTTCAGCCTTGAAGCCTCTACATTGCTGTGGAGACTTTGCTCTGCATTTCCAAGCTTGCGGTGCACAAGGTTTTAAGTGTGAGCTTCATTAGAGCCTGGAGGTTTGAGGTGTGTGCCCAGGAGCAGCCAGACACACTCCTGTTCAGAGGGCATGCTGTCCTGTGCCTGGAGGAGTCTGCCTTGTCCCTGCAGACTGCTCCAGCAGCCTGCCACGTGGGCAGAACAGGTGCTTGTGGGTGGCAGTATCATTTACCCACTGCCATCAGCATGGAGTCACCCCTCCACACACTGAACAGGGTCAGCAGCAGTTGTCTGCTCCAGATAATGATCCACAGAGGCAAGGGATTAGAGCAGATTGCTGGTTGCAGCCACCTGAGACCATAGTGTGAGTGCTTGGAAATGGGTTGCTGGTTTTGCTTTCTCTCTATATTTGTATTCAGCGTGCTTCATTTAGCATAATGCAGCAGGACACAAACTGATAATGATGAAAAAGTTAAGAGAATTCTTAAGTTAAGAGAATACATGCTAGTAGATGCATAGATCCCGAAGCGGAAATAAAAGGAATTACAGGACCAGCACAGATTTCTCTGCAAACATCTTTGAGGAAACCAAACCTGAAAACATTTTCCATATAAGAGGAAGGGAATTAATAAAGCACATCTTTCTCACAGGAAAGAGCTCTGTTCCCAGTGTTTCAGCATAGTGCAAACTTCTGTTGACTGCAGAAGTAGAAGCAAAGCTGGTGGCTGGTAAGTACCTACGTTCTTGAGCTGTGTTGGACAGAAACAGAGGTAGCTCAAGGGCAAATGACAGCAGAAAGAAGCAGCTGCAGCTCCTTGGTGTGGGCATCTGCACTGTTACTCCAGAACCACATAACCATGATTTTTGTGAGGACAAATCTTCTGTTCACACAAGCTCACAGAGTATCTTGGTTTAGGTAAATCTTTCAGCTTGTAAACTTATTCTTCCATCTCTCAGAGTGCTGGGAATATTCTATCAATCTGTAACTGTATTCTATCATGCTGAATATTCTATCACGCTGTAACTGTAACCCAGCAAGTTATCACTGGAAAACCCAATGTTTGGCAATCAGCACCCACCTGTTTACCGTGAGCATCAACAAGAACAGCAGGTTGCAGTACCAACCTGCTTTTCCTCTGCAGGTTACCTCCATCTCATCTTCATCTGACAGTGTGAGACTGCTTCATTAGGAGCCATGGTATAAGGCACAAACCTGTCCTTTTAAAACTTCAAATGGAGTTTAAAAGTGTCTGTATGCAACCCTGCTATAACTTTCCTTATCCTTGAGTAGTGCAACACTGATTTCTATTCAAAGGCTTAACTTACCTGAGTAATTTTCCTTGATGCTTTATGGAGAAACCACTTTTACCAGCGAATTATTTTTGCTTTATTTCACATTTATTAAGAAATCAACATTTACAGTGCTTTACACAGGGGCTCACTTTTACAAAGGGCTACTGAATACCATCAGCCCTGTCAACCAGAGGCTTCCAGTAAATAGAAAACACCTTGCAGAACTGAGGTCAAAATTAATCTTATCAGGGAAAACAGTGTTTGTTCTGAATATGTAATTTGTATGAATTTTTGCATGTTTCAGTGAACAGAAGACACTCAGCATGTGTTGAAGCTGGGACAATACTGCCAGAAGTGTTTCATCAGAGCAGTTCTTCCCTGTGAGAGGTCAAGGACATTGAGTACATAGCAAAACTGATCCTGAACATGGATTTATTTCATGGGGTCTTAAAAGAGACTGGCAAAACTTAACAGACTTGTATACTGCAAAAGCCTTTTCAAACAAACACTTATCTAAATGCATTTGTCCCTGAAGGTCAGCACAGGGAAAGGTACAATACATTCACTAATGACATCTCTCAGATATGGTTTCTGTTGTTGATTTCTGTCTCATCTGGACACCTTCCCTTGTACTAGGGGTGAACTACAAGAGAAAAGCTTTTCAGAAGCAGTGAGTAGTCAGCAACCTCCTCCACCATTCTAGAACTGCATGGCTAGCTGCTGGTGCCAGTGGAAGCATGCAGAAAGATCTTCACAGGCTTGTACCCTTGGACAAATAGTTGGAAAACCAAGACAGTGGAACAACCACTTGACATTCAGCAGATCTTCCATGGCTAAGATTTTACCTGCTTTGTGGCAGGTAGTAGAGCTTGAGGATAACTACAAAATCAGCCCCAGCTGTCAGCAGAATGAATACATCTGCTTAAATGCTGTGTTTGATCTGGCCTTTGAATTCTGGCCCAGGTGAAAATCTGGCATGCTGCTATCTAAATATTCATGGTTAACAGCAGCAGAAATGTAATGCACAGAAACCTGTTAGAAATGTCCTGTGTTGCAAGAGTTCTGTCAGTTTTGAAGGCTTTCAGGATTCTTGAGAGCTAGCAAATGTGAAGTGCTTCAGATGACAAACTACTGCCCTTTCTCTCCATTTATTGTATATGCAGAAGGACAAACTCAGAACTGATCCAACTTTTTTTGGGATGTGGCCGAGGCAAACTTTGCCCTTTTAACTCTTGTTTTTCTTTACAAGCTGTGTTTAAATACTTTGGGCCCATGTAGTTTTTATTACAAGGAAAACATACTTGCTCTGCACCTCCTCGTGTCACTATTTTGACATACCAACCCCTTCTTTTCTCTCCAGGCAGTCTCTGGAGAGCCTGGATGAGTGTAACAGCTCATTGACTTGCAATGTGATTAATCCTTGGATTAGTAAAAATATGATGCAAACAGATCCTGACCCAGTGCTGAATGCTCTTCTTGCCTGTGCATGCAGTGTTAGGTACCTTACAACTGTCTCGAATTGATCAGGACATCCGGATTTTGTAACTTCATTTTATAACTGTTCCTCTCTCTCAAATTCCATCCTGTGAAGTTCTGAGGATATGTAACAAGAAGCCACCCAGTTACTATTCCTTGCAGCTATCTGCCAGTGTCACCTGCTTCTCTGGCATCATCATGCAAGCATGCACTGTCACACTCCCCACTGGAATCTCAGCTCGCGAATTGAGATTCACACCATCATTCAGCCTGACAAGAGTGTTGACTCCTGGAGCCAGAGCTGTGCTTGGGAGCACATAAAAGCACCAGAGTCCCCTACAACTTGGCAGGACTTCAAGGACTATCCCAACGAAGAGATCTTGACAGCATAGTTGTAAACTCCACAGGCCCCAAGGGCTCAAACACCATGATATTTATGCTGCAGACTGGATTGCCAAGATAGTATCAGTGTTATGCAGACATCAGTCCCTGGGTAAGAAGTAGCATTTCTCACACCTGTTAATTGGCATTTGAAAAAATTGAAGCTGACTGGAGTGGGCAGTACAACTGAGGAAGACAATGCATGCAAAGGCTGTGTCCAGTGTTTCTTCTGTTCAAAAAGACTTCAGCTGCATGGGTACCACAAATAATTGCAGAAGCCACTATTAACTGAAAGAATTGCATGCTGAATTATTGAAATTCCTGGTATATTTAAGATGGTTGTTTTACAGCCTTTCCAGTTCTTGTTACAACTTCAATCTCAGCAAAAAATGTGAGAAGTCCAGAGCTGTTAAATCCAAAACATACTTAGGAAGCATCTAATAGCACGACCAACTACTTTATGATTACATGCTGGCTTTCAAATGAAGCATGATTTTTATACTTATCTCTGATGAAAATACTGTATCTAAAGTAGGTCCTTCAAAATTTTCACTAGAATGGTCTGACTGTAGAAGTATGTCCCCGCATTTCTATATTTGCAGGTAGTAATTAAAACATTAAAGAGGAGAGATAAAGCTGGAGACCTTTGGCAGGTAGTGTCTCTGGCACTTGAGGCAGTGTAAGTGCAGAAGCACTAAAGTACGTTCATGAAGTCAAGTATTTAGAGCAGATTTCAGACTCTGCCTGTTGAAGTAAATGGGGCAGTTAAAACCTTTGAAAGCTGGTTTTTATGTTCATTCATGGGGGGAAAACCTTAACAAATTCCAAAGACATAACTGCATTACTCAGCTCTAATCCTCAGGTTTTTTTTTCCTGAGAATTGCAAGGCTTATATATTAGCATAACATTTAAAAAGAAATTGGACCACAAAAAGTATAATTATGTGACTCGGACAGATTGCTCCATAAGCAAAACAACAGAACAGAATATTCAAAATTCTGCTAATAATTCTGAACTCTGTTTTTTTTTTAATCTAAAGGCAAAGTTTCTGAACAAACTAATTTTAACTTGGAACAATTCCATTCATTTCCAACAACTTATAATGAAAATAAGGTTAATCTTGGTAATATGAGAATCTCAACCATGGGAAGTCAAACCCCAAACCATGTTGAAATTATTCAGCCTCATGTAAAATATCTGGAAATTGCTCCCATCTAGTACCAGCAATTCATCAGATTCTTAGGAAAAACCTCTCCTCAATGAATGTAAGAAAAATGAAAACAAATGTTAAAATTTTTATGAGTAGCTGAAGATATGCATCCTAAAGCTTAACTCAGAATCAGAGCATGGCTTGGGTTGGAGTGGAACTTAAAGATCACCTAGTTTGAACCTAGCTCCTTTCCATGCCACTCACCAGTCCAGGTTGCTCAAAGCTGAATCCAGCCTGGCCTTGAACACTTCCCAGGATGGGGCACTTGCAGCTTCTCTGTTCCAGGGCCTCATCACCCTCTGAGTATCAGTTTACTGCTAATATCTAATCCAAATCTCTCCTCTTTTAGTTTTAGACCATTGCCCCTTGTCCTATCTGCTGTAAAAAGTCACTCCCCATCATTTTTATGATCTCTGTTTAAATATAAAAAAGTTCTCTCTGGAACCTTGCATGCCTCGGGTTGAATATCCCCAATATCCCTGTCAGTCTGTGCTCCAGCCCCCTGATCAGCTTCGTGGCCTCCTCTGGACCCTCTTCAACAGGTTCAGGTCTTTTTCATGCTATAGAGCCAAAAGTTGGATGCAGCTCCCCTCCAGGTGGGGTCTCACAAGGATGGAGTAGAGGGGCAGAACCACCTCCCTTGACCTGCTTGTCTCATCTGCAAAAATTCCATAATAACATTCCTGCTCAGATTTTCTCCTAGCCGTTTCTCAATTTCTAATAAGAGTAGAGAAAATAACACTCTGTGCCAGCTACTGTTGTGCATTTTTCACTTCGTCCCTCTCCCCTCACCCTCCGTTATCGATAAGCCCTCGGATTTGTTGCTCTTTTCAAATTTTTTTTTTTTTTTTTTCAGGTATCAACCTTTGTACTTTTCTCCTATTGAATCTTGATACAGTCTGAAAATTGTATCTTTTCTCGTCTTGAATCTCTCCAATTCTTCTGTTTTCTTTTCAGGGTTGTTTGGGGGATTTTGCTTTTAGGATGGCTTTCCCACCTGTCTCCCCAAGGAGCATCTCTGGCATTTGAAGCCGGTGCAAACAGATCCTCGCCGTGAGGTAAAAGCGGGAGGAACGGGCCGAAATGAGACGGGAGAAGGACGGAGAGAGGTCCTGCGGGGTCCAGGGTCCCTCTGGCGGCCACCAGCCCCTGTCCCTGTGTCCCCGGCATCCCTGCTGGTCACCCCGCGCTTTAAACCTGCTCGCCCGTCTCTTTTTACTTCTTGGAGCAGCAATTTTCAGCTGTCAAACTCGTTCTCCTTTCCTTTGCTAAGTCCGGTACTTAACCTGCATTATATAAGTGGCTTGAAAAAATGTTGGCTGCGTCAACTGCCTAAAGCTTGACATCAGAATTTAAAGTGCAAAAACGTTTACATGATGCTAGCCTACTATTTCAGCTGATGCTATTTTAAACTTATAAATCCCCATTTATTGACTGAATATTCTTGTCACAAGCACACTTGTGTAGACTTTTGCAGATAGGGGAGGCACCAAGAGAACCCCTGGCCAGAGTTGCACACTGTGCAAATCAAATTCTGAATACTGCCATAAAGTTTTTCAAATGGCAGCTCGTATCTTTAGAACTCACTGCAAGTTTGTGTAAAACTTTGGACCCTGAAAACTAAAAATGTTGATTTTGTTCTCCATTTTTGTTCCTGGGTTGCTTTGTCTGGTGGTGTTAACATGAGGGCTTCAACTTCTTCTCACTTTCAACTTAAACCCACTAGCAGGAAGCCTGTTTTCCTTAGCTGTCTTCCAATTAACTGAAAGTTTGAACTCCTGGACTTGCTGTGATTGAAATTATCATATTATGTTGTTTCATCCCCAAAAAATGTATTTTGTGAGTCTGCAAGTTTTGATACTGCAGTACTGCATAAAACAGTTTCAGCTTCTTCCAAAGAATTATAAGAGAGCTCTTACTTTCCTTTCTTGATTAAGCTTTATTAGAGAGAACAGTCCTCTACACAGGACTTTAGACAAAGACTTCACCATATTTATTAGAATTCATTTCAGGGCTGAACACAAAATACTAGGAGAGATTCCTTCAGCAGTGTTGAAATAGCATAAGCGGGCATATCTGATGCTGACCATGCATATGATATTCCCAGCAACTGACTGACATGCCTCCAAAAGATCAAATTCAGCCTTCCTTGCATGATGTAAGATAGAAATCTGGCCTAGGATTTAACTGTACCTGGTAATTAAGTTTAAAGAACAATAAGGCCTCACAAACCTCTCCAGGCCTACAGTAAGCATGCTGGAATCTTGGTTGCCATTTCTGCAAACTGTTTACAATTCACATACCTCTGCAAATCCAATCCTGATCTCAAATTGCTGCTCATAAACAACATAGCAGAGATTTGATGTATGAGGACATGCTCTGAATATCCCTTTGCTAGCAGTAGCATGGCTAACTTCTAGCATTAAAAATGCCTCTTATTACAAGCAGTGCTCAATTAACTACTTGAATATATCTCTCAGCCAATTTTTCTTTTTTGTGACTCGTGGCAAAAAGGCAGATATAATATGCTTTATTCTCTTGTTCTTTTGCTAGCTGCCTGTAAATGAGTATTTTTTCATAACTAGAGTCACGGCAGCCTCTTTAAACCATCCCAGAATTTCTGCAGCAGTCAATCAAAGCCAGATGCTGTCACCTTCAAAGCACGATACAAAGTTGATCTTTTAGGCAGTGTTCTTCCCTAATCTTAACACATCAGCTGTACATTAGTGAACCTTGCTGGTGCAGTTATTGTGGAACATGAGGTAAACTCTCCTGCTTCATGAACTGTATTTTATGAGGGAAGAAAGGTCTTTGCAGGACCTATTGTTCAAATAAGAAAGAAAGAAGTTACACCCCTATATTTATTTGACTTTACAATATAAAAAATTCAGGGCTCTATCTCCAATATTAGCAGTTTCATGAAGACAGGCAAGCATCCCAACTCTGAGGAACTTGAGAAATTGTGCAGAAGTGAAGCTTGATCTGGTTCTAAAAGAATTGTGTGTGAAGAGAGGTTTGAGGGCAGGAGAACAGAGAGAGGAGAACTGGGATATACAAGACTGAAAGGAGAATTGACCAAGGTCAGGAACAGGAACAGCTCTCACTCATTTTATGTTGCTCTTCCTTACCTGTGTTGAACAGGTAAAGTTTATGTTTTATGAGCTTACTTAAATTACTGAAAAATGTCATGTCCTGAGCTGGGCTTATTCCCAGTGGGCATTGGTGTAATGATAAGTTATTTCTAAGAGAAAAAGGATGGGAATCTTAAAAGAACCAGAGACACCAAATATGCATTCAGACATGAATACTCCCCATCCTAGTCTCAGGATGTATAAATTGGTTGCAACTGAGGTTCTATCCTTGCACTGTTGAGTTTGCTCTTGCCTGGGGTAGTGACTGGTTGTGAGGGATGATACAAAAGAGTGTGACAAAAAAGACAGCCTAGGGAAACTCAATTCAGGCTCCATGGCACCACTGCAAATTAGATTTAGTAGAGACGTGAATTGACATGCCATAGTGGAGAAGGATTGGGTGTGACTTTACAGGAAGAAAGTAGCACCTCAGGATTGTGTTGGGTCTCTTTGATGAAGCTCTTGGTTATGTAAGCATGTGCTTATCTCCAGGAGACTTTCAACAATGAGTCAAAAAAAGTGTCAAAAAAACCTGCTAATCTATAAAAGAATGAGATTAAATGTTCCTCCTAGATTGATAAATAGTTACAGGTAGAAATGTGGAGTAGGAATAAAATTGTTTTCTCAGTCCTCTGGGGAACCTAGAGGACTGTGCTATCTGACATATTCATAAACGATGTAGGAAAAAGGAGAGGAAGATAGCAAATTTTGCATACCATAAAATACTCATGACAAGATAGCCAAGAAAGAGCTGTACAGGAGAATGTGCTGAGCAGAAAGATTTCATGCTATTTGTAGGTTAGAGGATACAACACCTAGTAAAATCCAATGCTACCAAACATGCAGAAATGCATTTGAAAAAAAACCAAAACCACAGGTGCTATGACAGATCCAGCACTAATTACTATCTCTGAGAAAGGAGACATATTTCTGTGAAAGTGTCTGCTTACTTTGCAGTGACAAGCACACAATAGTAAGAATTACTGGGAAAGGAAATGTAACAGGGACATACCACTATGCAACTACAGAAATTCATGGTGTGAGTGTATCCTGATGACTGTTTTCAGCTCAGAACTGCTGTCATTGAGAGGACATGCCAGAAATAATAAAAAAAGAAAAAGTTTCAAAGGGTGGCAAAGATGAACCAAGATTTGCAGCAGCATCAGTTCAAAGATCAACTGAGCAAAGATTCTGCTATCTACAAAGAAGGCATGTTAGAGAGAGAGAAAGGAGAGATGTCTAAACAGACAAACACAGAGAAGGTATCTGGAAAAAGAGCCCAATCTTCTGGAATAAATTGTCTTTTGCATTGTCTAATGCAAAACACAATTTCTACAAAGACAATTTCTACACATAGTTTCACTGCAGATGGTCTATTTAGACATTACATAAGGAAGAAAGGTTTTTTTACAAGGAAGGTGGTGAGGCACTGAAATAGGATATGTTGGACGTCCCACCTCTGGAAACATTCAAGATCAGGTTGGATGGGACTCTGAGCAACCTGACCTAGTGGAGGATGTCCCAGCTGATTGCAGGACGGTTGGACAAGGTGACCTTTACAGATGTCCTCCAACTCAAACTACGGAATGATTCTGTGACTCTTCTTCATAATGATATAGACTGGAGAGATGTCAAATGAAACAAGGTAGTTCCAGACTTAACATCAAAATTATGCATTTCATAGTGGGCTCTGAACTGCGGAAAACATTGGCAGAAGTTTGTGAGTGGCAGTGTGGATTAAAAGACAGGATTTGTTCACTGAATGTAAAAATTCTGTTTGACACAAAGAGAAAGCTCAGAATCGTTTCTGAGAAAGTGCATAACCATGACAGTAACCTTCTTTTCCCACTAGATGTCCCACAAACCCAGCGATTGCAGTCATTCTGCTCAACTGGAGCTTCTTTCAGCCACGAAAGTTTATAATCTCTAAAATAAAAAGGTTCTAGTAAAGACAAATTCTTTATTCATCTGTATGCTGATGCTTGAGAAATACTAAGCTTGAGAAGAAGCTTAATATTCAAAAACCAGACTGATTAAACTAGATTTCAGTGGGAATTTATTGTTAGAAGCTGGGCTTCATTCAAGGGTTCAAGTCGAGCAAATTGTGAAAATCTAATTGGACCTCAGGGGACAAGAATGAACAAACCAGTTTAGAACCTGGGCTGTAATGCTATTCACAGCTCACACACAACGGCACTTTACAAAGCTGGTTCCTAACTTGTTATTAATAATGTTTGGGGCTTTTTGTTTCTTTTGTGGTACTGCCTTTCTAAATAAGGCTTTTTCTCCCAAAATGTCAACTATTCTGTCTCTAAACATATATAAGACCCCCACAGATATACAAGTTTCTCTTGTATACAGCATACAGATATCCACTTAATAACTCTTCCACTAAGGTTATGGAAATTTAGCCACCTGAGAACCTGTATCTTTTTATTATTTGAAAAAAAGTCAAGGGCTCCTGCTCTTGCTTTTACAAGAGAGAACACAGGATTTGCGAGCTAAAATGTAAAATTTGTTGCAATTATTGACTCTACAGCTATCACAGTGCCCTGGAATTACTTTCCTGTGCTATCTAGGCAGCTGAATTTGGGATACCCTGTTCTAAATGTTGCTAAACTACATTTACAGTGAAAAGCTAATTTTTTTCATTTTGCAGTGGAAATACTACTCAAAAATGTCTGAATAGGCTGGGTTTGCTTTTTTAAAATTTTATTTTATAAATGCAAAGAATTATAAGAACATTTTTTCAGACATGTTTTTTGTACAGACCAGAGATACTGGCCATAGAGTTGCTAATGCAAGTATTTAGAAAGGCCTCAACACTTGAAGTGTTTGCCAAGAGTAACACAGCTACCTATAGACACCTAAACTGCAAGGCAGAATGCAAAATCCACTGTGATCCCAGGTGTGTTGCTCTGCTAACTCATTGCTCTCATTACTTAAAATGTGTAGATTTCTCCACATGGAATTTTCCTGCCTTTACTCCAGCCCCGGACCTGATTTTGCCTTTCTGAATTAGGCTAAAAACCACTGTGGTAGTGTGTTGCTAAGTTTCTTGTGTTATTCCCCCAATTTATGTATTGTTCTCCCCTATTATGTGTAAAATGGTTTCGTTCCCCCAGTTCTTCCCGCCACTGCTAGCCTGTCAGCTAAGTTGCTATAGCAACTGCTATTCATAGTTGCCGATATGTAATTGCTTCTCCCCTTGGTTTCCCTTATAAGTGAAAGTTGTTTCCTCCCTGTCCAGTCAATCACTCCCTTCCTCCTCCCAGGTTTCGAGAACCTTCTCCTCTCTAGAGATGGTGGTTGGCTGGGGCCCCAGGACACCTCCTTTACCTTTTGATTATTGGTCTCCATGGAGTGTCAGTTCTGTGAAGTTCATCCCCTCACCTTTCCTGATTGGCTCTGTCTGTACCCACCCCCTTGCTTTATAATCCTGTTTTCACCCCCTATGAAAAAAAACCTTTTTCCCGGATGGTTTCCCGGTGTTTGGATGCGGCATCACCGTCAATAAACCGATGTTTAACCCCCGGGAAATGGTCAGTTCCGTTCCTCTCATATACCAGCGAGGTACGCCAGTCCGCAGCCAGCACAGCCCGAGGCCATCAGGCTCCGAAGGGTGCTGGCCAGGAATTGCAGAGGGGCGTCGGCCTTTCGCCCTCAGCTACTCGGACTCTAAACTTCGGGCCACATACGCTCTCTTCTGCAAACCACCAGAGCCAATACTGAGGCCTCTATTTGTTCTAATGAACATTTGTTCTGATGAAACACTTTAGGACCCGTCAGGGTATGGCATGGTACCTGTTTGAAAGAGAGGAAGAGTCCACAGAAATTAGATTTAGATTACTAGGAGAAACCTTAGGTCTTGACTGTTATATCACTTGCAATGGCTCTCCCTTCAAGTACCTGCTCAGTTAGAGACTGAGAAAATAGAAAAAATTATTTAGTGTGGTGTGTTTTAGTGGGAAGGAAAAATTTTGTGTTTCCACAGCCCTGCCTGGTAGAGCCTTTGGTGAAGTTCAAATGAAGATGAAGGGGTTTTTTCTCTAGTTAATGTTTCTTAAAAATCACAGTGTCTTTTTGGGAAGTAGGTGTCTTTGTAAACCAAGATAACCAGATAAACTAAGATAGTCTGAAATAACATGGGTTAGGAATTTTATGGCTATTTCAGTGTTAAAACAGATTAACAAAACTTGCCTTCTTTGTTGGCAAAGATATTTTTAATGCTTCCTTTTTCTTTATTTTTCCCCTTCTTCTCAAGCCTATCACAAAATGGTATTCCCTTTGGAGAATGAAAATATTTTCATATTTTCAGCATATTCTCAGCAGTTGCTGCCAAAATCTGGGGTTCTTTGACTTCATATTTCTACTTATGACAAATCTCAAGGGAGACTTTCTAGCAGGCCTGGGGTGAAAAAGGCACCAGAGACTCTGGCTGTACAACGAGTACGGAGGGGAAATTTGCAGTGCAGTGATAAGAGAGCAGCTGAGGAAATGGTTTAGATACTGACCTTCAAGTTAGATGGGAGCAAAACCTAGGTCAGCAGAAGGAAATCTAGTAATTTGAAAGAAACAAAGAGCTTGTGAAAGATGTTTGAGACAAGAATGGAAAGAAGACTCTTGAAGCTGGGAAGGTTTTGAACAGACCTAAGCTTTTCAAAAGCTAGGTTCAGCAGTGTTTTGGGAAGGTGAAACAATAGTGGGAATAGAGGTTCATGAGCTGTAAGTCTGCGTTTCTGTGGGAGACTAGCTCATCCAGTCCAGCTACCTGTGTAAACATCTTTATTCTTGCCCCACAACTGGTCCTGTCAGAGGACTTACTCAGACTTTTATTTATTTGACTATTACTAATGTTCTGATTCTCAGATTAAATGTTTGCAAACCAACACCGTTTGCAACCATTTTTTATGTTATAGAATCATAGAATATCCTGAGTTGGAAAGAATCCACAAGAGTCATCAACGTCAAACTCCTGCCCCTTCACAGGACAGTCCCAAGAGTCACACCATGCTCCTGAGAGCATTGTCTAAACAATTCTTGAATTCTTTTGGCCTTGATATTGGGACCAGTTTAATGAGGAGCCTGTTCCAGTGCCCAACCACCCTCTGGGTGAAGAACCTTTTATAATATCCAACCTGAACCTCTCGTGACACAGCTTCAGGCCATTCCCTTCAGGCCTTCTCTGTGGTCCTGCCAAAGAGAAGAGATCAGTGTCTGCCCCTCCTCTTCCCCTCATGGGGAAGTTGTAACTGCAATGAGGTCTCCAGACTGAACAGATAAAATTACCTCAGTCACACCTCAGTGGCTTCCTCTCCAGACCCTTTACCTTCCTTGTAGCCCTTCTTTGGACAGTTTAATGTCTGTTTTATGTTGTGACACCCAAAGCTGTCCCAGCACTCGAGGTGAGGCCGCCCCAGTGCAGAGCAGAGCAGGACAATCCCCTCCCTTGCCCGGCTGGTGATGCTGTGCCTGATGCCCCAGGACAGGGCTGGCCCTCCTGGCTGCCAGGGCACTGCTGGCTCCTGTTCAGCTCACCATTGACCAGGAGCCCCAGGTCCCTTTCCATGGCTCTGCTCTCCAGCACCTCCTTGCCCAGGCTGTCTGTTCATGCAGGGCTGTCCTGGCCTGGGGCCAGAGTCCAGCACTTGTTAAATGGCTGGTGATTGCCCATCTCTGATTTGTCAAAGTCACCCTGCAGGCTCTGTCTGCTCTTGCAGACATCAACAATTCCTCCCAGTTTAGTGTCTTCGGCAAACTTGCTCAGTGTCCATTCCAGTCCTGTGTCCAAGTCATTTATAAAGGTGTTGAAGAGCACAGGGCAGAGAATAAAGCCCTGTGGAACCCCACTGGTGACAGGTCACCAGCCTGATGTCACCCCAGTCACTGCAACCCTTTGTGCCCCACCCATGAGCCAGGTGCTCACACATCACAGGATGTGTTTATCCAGCTGTGAGCTGGACATTTTGTCCAGAAGGACACTGGGATACACTGTGGCAAAAAAATCTACCAGAATGAAAAAAATTCCATCAATTGGCTTCCTTTATCAGCAGGGTGGCTTACCTTGCCATGAAAGGAAATCAGGTTTGGTAAGTAGGACTTTCCCCTCATGAAGCTATGCTGGCTGTGACTGATGACTGTGTCATTCTTCAGCTGTTTTTTAGTATCTCCCAGAATAATTTTCTCCATAACTTTACCAGGAACTGAAGTGAAGCTGACAGGTCTGTAGTTTCTAGGATTCTTGCCTTCTTGCCTGGACAACTTCTAGTCAAATGGGACCTCTCTAAATTCCCAAGACTGCTCAAAAGTCATCAAGAGAGGCCTTGTGATGACATCAGCCAGCTCTTTGAGCATTCTCACATGAATCCCATCAGGCCCCATAGATTTTTAAGGCTTCATCTGGAGCAGCTGATCCCACACTACCTCATGGCCAGCTGAGAGTTCTCTGGTCACTCTCACAGCTGTGTTCCTCCAGCTTAGAGCACTGAGTCCCCTCAGTCCTTCATCTGTGTTGAAGACAGAGCCAAAGAAAGCATTAAGCACATCTTCCCTGTCTCTGTCCCTGTTCTGTGAAGGGATCCTCCTTCAGCCTGTGACAGTCTGATGCTTTTTCTGCACTGACTTCTGCCAACACCGAAACTCTTTTTCATTTGCCCCCACATTTTTGTCTAGCTTCTACACCAACTGAGCTTTGGCCACATGAATTTTCTCTCTGCTGTGGTATATTTCTCCCACACCACCTAACTTGCTTTCACTGGGAATACACTTTTCTTTTTGCCTTAGCTCCTTGTGCCCGTTCCTTATCTCAGTGCTGCCCTTTATTTTAAATAAGTTTTTACTTTCCCTGATTTTTACCTTTAGAATATGATCATAGAAATCATTGTCTCATGATTTTTTGTAGTACTTAATCCACTCCAGTAGCATGGAATCTCTCTTTTTTTACATTAAAAACGTGTCTTATTTGCACATCTATATTTAAATCTGGTATACATTCATAAATGTTTGAAAATCACTATTGATTATCTGTGAAATCAGCATAACATTTAAAAAAGAAATGAGATTATACTACCATAATTTTTTAAAGTATTTGTAAACATACTTGTTTTGCCAGATTGAAAACTGAGTCTGTCATGAGTCTTTGTAAGGTAGGTTTTGAAGCTGGAACATGTTAATTTAAGGACAGTATTTTTAACACTTGTTTTTATTTTGCTCAGGTCTCTGTCTTTGCAAATATTTTGTCTGTTGTTTTTCACTATAATGGACTGAGGAGTTAAATTTTCATATTAGAAAATATTTGCCTGATTGCAGTAATATTTCAATTAGGCAACTACCTCAGGTATCACATTTTGTATTTCAGAAAAATGTAACACTTTCATTTTTTCACCCCACTAAGTTTATTTTGCAGTTTGAAAACACATTTTCTTCCAAGTACCTTGTGAAATGACTCTCAAGTAAAAAGTGCCAGAAAGACATCAAGTTTGCAGAGTTAAAAGACTTTTTATCTTCCTTTGGTGATTTGTTGCCATTCTTGAAAAAGTCCTTTTGGAGTTCTGTTCTTTTGATGTTGAGATCTAGATTAAAAAAAGAAAAAAAAGATAAATGTGTATTATTGGTTTAATATGTACACTCATGCTTGATCCAATACACAGAGAAAGCAAAAGCCTTCCATTAGTTTTTATGGGCCCTTTAAAAATCAGCATATTCTCCAGAGCAGCAGCTGATAAATTGTTGCTGATTGTGGCTTTGAAAATGAACCATGCTGGGGTTTTTACCCTTCCAACAGGATCCCACCAAGGTAATATTTATGTACAAAGCTAAGTAGAGAAACATTTGTTCTGTAGCATGTTATTTATGTTTCTTCCCTTGTCTCACAGTATCTCTTTCATTACACTCCCCTTTCCTATTTATTATCTCTGTGATCGGATTCTTTCAGTATGCATAATTTGTTGGAATATAGTTGGTATGAAAGGCACCATAGGAAATAAGGTTTTATTTCATAAAGAATTGTTTTTAAATGTTGGGCATATTGGCCATTGGTTTCATTTTTATTCCATTATGAAATCATAAGCCACTTGAACACTTGAACTCTTATATCCTTCACAGCAAAGAAGCAATGAAGTAATGAATAATACATTTTTTATTTATGTTGCTTCCTGCAAGTTCCATCTAAGGCTATTGGGTGAAGATTTAATTTTCAGTGCACTGTGTAGCTAGCAGTTGTACATCCACAATCTATCACAAAATAAATATTTGTATTGCTGCATTTAAAAACAAGAGGAAAAGCTTGGTGGGGAGGGGGGCTTCTGTGAAATAAGGCCTTTCCTTTTGTTTTTGATATCAATTTTTACCTGGAGATCCTGATATGGACAGGTATGGTGAGTTTCCTGTTTATGTTTTATGTGAAGGTGGGTGAAAGTAAATTGTATTTAGGTATCTAAGGAAAAGGCTGCGGATAGACAAACTGTTAGCTTAGGTATCCAAGTTAACATTGCTTTGGCAATGAGGGTTGATGTGCCTGCTTTGCAGATGGCACGCAAGTGTGAGAGCAGCCTCTTGATTATTCCTACCTTAGACATTAGACATATCCAACACATGGGAGCCTCAGGAATTCAAGTGTCTTGCCAACACTCAGATGGTATCTTGATGTTTGCAAAATGAAGTATCATTCCCCAGGACCCTCCCTTTCCCATCCATCCTTCTCTTCCATGGCTCATTTCCTCCATTTTTGCTAGCAAAATGACCTGGGGTTAATCTGAGCTATTTTTGTGTTGTTTTATTTTGTTTCAACAGACAGTCTTATCCAGCCTCTTTTGAAAATCAGATTTGAGGGGTTATTATCAAAATAACTACACAGTCAGTTCTAAAGGAATAAGAACACAGGAAAAGGCACATGCATAGGATCAGTAAAACTAACTGAAGCACAGATGTGGCAGTTTTTCAGGTACTGGAATCTTTCCACTAAGCTACAGGCAAATGCTTGTTTTAACCCGAATGCTTATATTCAAACTTTCCAGTGCCTGCTTTACCTTCAGATCTCCTCTCTTAAGGATGAGGAACTCTTTGTAACACAAGGAACGTTCAGAGGCGGCCTTTGTGATGACTTAAACCACTCCAGTGGCACAGATGGAACAGAGGCACCCTCCAGTCCTAGAAAGACCTCAGAAATTTGGACTGCACTGAGTAGTTCTGAGCCTGCCAAGGCTGAGAGGCCTCCAGAAGGTCCCTTCTCCATAGCTCAGCTCCCTCACCAGCTAGGAGGGTGTAACCCCTTCCTAGTAAAACACTTTCAGGCTCACTGATGGTGGTCTGAGACCGGGGACTGTCAAACTGTAATGCAGCATGACAGTGTGTCCACAATACTCCAGTGACGTTGCAGGTAGTCACTGAACGTAAAACAGCTCTGTGAAGATAGTCAGAGACCCTCACAGAATCACTCATGAAACTGATCCGAGGGAGTTTTCTTCCACTGCCAAATCAGAGCAAGCACAAAGATTCTCCGAAACACAATATAGCAATTCAATTTCTTTCAATGAAGTGACCTTATATCTGTAATCTCTGAGGCTGTTAGGCAGAGCGAGGCTCTTGGTAACCTGTTCTTGCTGGTACCCAAAGAGCATTGGTGTCATCACATTGAAGTTTTCTTCCATGAATATCTTTAATGCCCAGAAGAGTGATACAGAAGGCCCCTCTTTAGTCCTGTGAGCCTGTGCTGGGGGCCCTTTTGAACTCCTGTTTGTCCTACAACACCATGGGTGGTTTCCCTGAGACTCACATGGGCTGAAGTAAGATTGTTGCTGAAATACAGGGGTAGCTCTTAAGCTTCATTACCCTGTATTCCAGCTACTTGTATCAGTTACCTTCATGTTTATAAGATTTCCTTCTTGCTGCAAAGGCTGGGATCTTATTTACTTTTAATGGAAGCTTTATCTTATGCTTCTGGAGCATGGGACTCTCAGTCTGTTATGGTAATATTTACAATATGGGTTGAATATCCTAAGGAAAAAAAGATCAGATAAATTGTTAGTTTATCTGAGCGTAAGAACTCGCAGTGACTTTCAGTTTCACTGGTATAGATCCTCCACTTGTGGTCATTTGTTGCTAAGCTTAACCCCTCTCCCAAAGGTTTCTTCTTCATCACTATTTTCAGTTTTAAATACCTAACCTCCACTTTGAAATAAGCTCAAAGCTCAGATCATACTTCACAACTTCTCTATCTTTGTGCTTCTCTTGGCCTCTCAATGCCTTTCTCAGCCCATTGCTGTCATCAGCTGCTGCCTTTTTCTCATCTCCTACAGAAGACTGACTTCGACAGGCTCAATTAGCATTGAAGTGCATTGGGTGAGTGTTTTCTCAGCACCTGACATGATGTTCACAGAAAAGGAAATTAAAGTTCCCAGTTTATCTAAATATTCCTGTGGGTCTTCTCCTTTGAAGGGGGTGAATTTTGCCTCTTGTACATCTTGATTCTGTTGCTTACCAGCTCTCGGGCCATTGAGGGTTTATTGCCCAGGATCCCTTGCTGACATACACATTTTCCTTGAATATTGTAGCAGAAGTTAGGATGCAGCTTTGCTGATTAAGCAGTGGTATTGAGCAACAATAGCTCTATACATGATCAGAAGCATTTTTCCAACCAGCAGCTCTTGGCAGCACAAAGCCCCCTCTCATGAGGCAATGCCCATGGATATGTGGAATACAAAGTCAGGCTGTGTGCAGGAGCTATTTATCAGAACAGCACCGTGCACTTTACCAACCATAGGCAGCAGTGGAAAGGGGACCAGGGCATGGAAACTCAGACCAGGAACAAAACTTAGCTCTTGGACACAGGGACCAAATCTGGTAACAGCTAAGCTTGTCATGCAAAGGCCTGTTCAGTAT
Source organism: Zonotrichia albicollis (assembly GCF_047830755.1). Classification (NCBI taxonomy): domain Eukaryota; kingdom Metazoa; phylum Chordata; class Aves; order Passeriformes; family Passerellidae; genus Zonotrichia; species Zonotrichia albicollis. Next base: position 18,998,018 of record NC_133860.1, read on the forward strand.
GAGCAGTCCCCCTGAAAACACATCACTGAAAATACATTTCTGCCTCAGAAAGAATACGTGTCTGTCCTATTTACTACATGGTAAATTGGATACAGCACAGCTTTCCATCCTTCCACAGTAGGGAGGCCCTGTGCTATAGGAGAAAGGGTAATTCAGGAACGTTTGTGCAGAAATTTCTGAGAAATCAGTGATGGAGGTTATAGGGCTGCTCACCTTTCACAAGGAAAAATGATCCATTTTGCAGGGGTGTACTACAATGCCCATATCTAACAACAGCAAGTTTCCTCACATATCCCACAGAAGTCTCTTTTGCCTCTACACCACTGCTATGTAAATATAAGAAAGGAGATGGGAGTCTTCTTGTTCTTTTTTGTTCTTTTAATCTGAATCTGGACATAAGTCTGAGACAAAGGACTTCAGAGTTACCTTCAGAGCAAATGCTACTAAATACCTCTTATTATTTGATGGTCGCTTTCCACATGAGAATCAGTCATGCTTCATTTTCTTCTGCCAAAGCTGGATTAGGGGGCTGGGTGGGAGGTTGTGAGATGTCTCCTGATTATGGTCTCAGCACATCCAGCTGAGCGCCACAGAGTTTCTTTGAGGTTACATTGCAGCAATGAGTAGATAACCTGCCAATGTGTTCTGTTTCCTCCACAGGGACTAATTGAGAGGAGCACTCACAGCGGAATTAACATGAGATAACCAAAATACTGCAATTCCCTTGCCAGTCAGTGACCCTCCTGGCAGATAAGCATTCTTTACACCGTGATCTTAAACCAGTGCAGTGAAATGTGTGCTTAGCATTGCTTTGCTGTAAACTGTCTGTAAACGTTTTAACTGCTGGTGTCAAACATGCTTATCCTTGGCTGAAATACTAACATTCACTGAGAAATTTGCACCAGCTTGGCTGGAGAGCATCTGTGTCTGGAGCAGTCTGGGCAGCAGGACCTCTTTGGAGACCCAGCACAGAGTGTCCAAGCAATATCTTCGCTCATCTCTAACAGCTGGGCTCCTCTAGGCAAAACAGAAAAAAACCCCACATCTTCTGTGTGCCCAAAACCACATCTGCACTCCTGACCTGTGACAGAAACGTCCATTTCCGTATGCAGGGTTTTACACTGAGATTTTTCTTTGTTGCTGATCATTGCAGCACAGAAACAGCTGCACACAGCAATATATTCCTGATCCCAGCATTCGTGTACAGAAGGGCAGGAACTTTTTGCTGCAGCACAGGGGTGCAGCCCCAGACTCATGTCTGGTATCTTTAGGAGAGCAGCAGGTAGACAAAAGAGTGGAGATTTTTCCCCAGAGTACTGAAGCTTTTTTTCACATACATTTTCCATCAGTAACATTACCTGCTAGCTTAGCATATTTAAATTACTAGGGATTTAGAGAATATTACATTGATTCACTGACAGACAGTGACCAACTATAAGGTCAGTCAGGTGGAGCCAGTACAGCTAATGCAAGAAAGCACTTTTGTCTTTTATTGCTATCGTGAGCTGTTGTTTGTGTTTGACTCTGTGTGTGTGTGTGTCTGTATTTTTAGCAGCTTGGGTGTAGATTAAAACTAACTTCATTCCCTTGACAAAAAATATTAAACATCTGACAAAAAGTGTATGTTCAGCAATTGCATTCCACATCTATTTTTTTTGCCTTTTAAATTATTTATACAGTTACACCCCCCATAGCTTCACAGTGCTTTGAAGTCAATGAAAAAGTTTCTCTGTGGATAAGATTCACTCTTTTGTCTTGTCTTACCTGCTATAAGACATATAAAATACAATGCAATAACAAACAAATGGCAACGGATTATATGAAAAATTAGATTTTTATTACACGAATACCTCAAAGACAAAAAGAAAAGAGTTTATTTCTTCAAAGGGAAAACAGAGAAACAGAGAACAATAATATAAATACTGCAGCAAAACAAATAAATAGATCATATTCCTAGGCTTGCTCTCCTGATTAATTCCTAATAAAATGCAAAGATTTTTCTGGATTTAATTCCAGACAAAACATGAATGGCTTTTCACTGATGAAGTCACAGTCTGATAGTCTGAATTTAGGAGAATGGTGGATTCTGAATATCCAGCATCAGCCTGTGAATCAGGTTATATGCAGTCAGATGAAACACACTGGTAATGTAAAATTATAGAGACAATGAACCTGAGGCTGCACCTTGTCCTTTGCAGTGCTGATGGCAAACTTCCCACTGGCTTTAGTCTAAATCTTTTCTTGATTGTGAGGTTGGATAAAATATTATTAACTTGAAGCTATGTCACAGAAATGTTAACAAGGGACAAAAGATATAACAAGGACACAAATTTTAGCAGGAAAACGAATCATTATATATTCCATAGAAAATAATTTATGTTCTTGAACTGTAAATTATCCTTGGAGTTCACTCTTTTGCAGATTTCTCTAAAATCAAACATCAAGAAAAGATTTACATTTTCTCTTTAGGAACTTCCTTGTTGCATTAGAGAAAATAAAGTCTGACTTAAAACAGAAATTTGAAACTAAACACTGACATTTTGAAATAAGCACTTTGGTTAGTTTCAAAATGTTGCTTTGAAAAATGGAAGTATTTTCTCAAAATTGCTATTTTCCCAGGGGTGGATGGGACTCTTTAAATTAGGAAATGCAGGAAACTTTTCTCCTCCACTAATTCATCTACTTGACTTTGGAATTTGAGAATGAAGCTGAGGCAGTTCTTTGAAGGAAAACTGAGTGTCTATAAAGAAGAATAAACTCTAGTGTATCTCTCCATCTGCACAATATTAGATCATGTCAAATATTTTCTGCATTTTGCAAAGCAGGAACAGAAAGAGACTATACATCTATGCTGTGCTTAACCTAAAAATATCCTGATTTTCGCCACAGTGCTAACAAGAACCAAAATTGGTTTGTCTAATTCACTGTAATGTTTAATAAGCCAATGAATAGAACTTCTGCACATCCCGGGGTGGTAGATTAAAACACTCACTCTATCAATGGTTTTTTTCTAAATATTCCTCAGGAAAGTGCCAGGACCTTCTGCTGCTCTTCAGCACATTCCAGGCTGTGTCACTCATGTGTTTCAGAGCTCTGATGCCCAGCACATATCTGTGTTAGAAGCTTTTTCCTCCTTCAAGGCCATCACTTCCCTGCACTGCCTGATTTTCTGCAGATTTTCCTGAGGTGAAAAGAATTCATGCTCCAGACAAACTCAGTCCCTTTGTGCTGGGTACAGAGATGATACTAATCTTGCTAAGCCTAGAAGCTCAGCTCTAATGTCCAACACGGTAAGTCAGTCTCATCCTGTTCCAGTTTCATAGCTGAAGATTTGCAATTTAACCTTACATGATGGTTTTCATCCGGAGGAGCCACTTGTTTCAGCTGGGTGCACTAAGGACAGGCCTCAGATGACCAAAAGCTGCCAGACAAGATTGGTGATAGCTGCCAGAGATGTGCTGTGCTTAAACTCACTGTCCCAGCCTCAGTGCTGGCAGAAAGACACTGGGATTACCAGTGGGAAAATTTTATATATATATAAAGAAATGGCTGGCTAGCTCAGTCACAGCCTCAGTGCTGGCAGAAGGACACTGGGATTGCCAGTGGAATCATTTATATACATATATAAATATATATGTATATGTATATGTATATGTACATACATATCAAGAAATGGTTGGTTAACTCAGTCCTTCACAAACTACACTGTTATGTATTTCACCTCGTCCTAGTTATTCCCTAGCAAAGAGATGAAGTAGCCATCAATCCTGGCTTTCCAGCCTGCTCCAATGTCCTCCCACCATGTTGTGCCAGGGTATGCACGAGGCTTAGGTCACAGCACAAAGGACATGTGCTCTTGCTTATTTCTCTGCTCTTTAACACCCTGCCCCCTGAACTTGAACTTGCTGATAGAAAATTACAAAATGTTCCACCCAGCTGTGCTTTACACTCCACTACAGCCAAGAAGTCAGTACTGATTCTCTGGTGCACAGGAGAATCCAGATTTCCCCTGGGATAACATGTCACTTCCCTTCACGTACTAGCTTGCAAGCTTTGCACTGTCACAGCATGAAATCACAAGTCTGGACCTTATTTTGATTTTTTATTAGTAGCTGATTGACACCGGTAGCCAAGTAGAAAATAGACTGATATCCTGGAATACAGTGAAAAGCAAATGGAGTTGACAGTTGCTGCAGATACTTCAGGTTATCTTCTCATTTCCTCATAGAATGGGAGAAGGATCATTTTTCAGGGTTTTGCTGTCATTTGGCCATTGTGAGCAAAAGCAGAGCCAGTGCAGCCACCTCTGGCTGTACGGGTACCAGACAGAGCATTCCAGCCCCAGGGCCACCTTCATGAGCAGCCCTAGGGCATCCTGTTTCTTCATCACTCATTCTCTTTCTTTGGACTATTTTATTTGTTACTGGAGGTACAATGCAAACACCTCCTTGTGAAGACATAAGGCCTCTTGTTGCTAAGCACTAAGTTGTACTGGATAAGGGAAATCCAACACTTGCACAACCCTTTGTTTTGCATTCCCCTGCTTCAAAGGTGTGTGAGGGAGTGTGGTTGTGTGTGTTCTGTTATAGCATCGCCTCTGCTCAAACACAAAAGGATATTCCCCAGGAATGACCCCAGGAATATAAGTTTGTACATGGATATCTTCTTTGAAGAGGATTTTTTTTCAAGTAGGACTGCCTGTAGAGATAGGAGGTGTAATGTTTTTAAAGTGAAAGAGGGTTAATTTAGACTAGATATAAGAAGGAAATTTTTTATGCTGAGGGTGGTGAAACACTGAAACAGGTGAACCAGAGTAGCTGTGGATGCCCTATCCATGGAAACAGTTAAGGTCCGCTTGGATGGGACTCTGAGAAAATGGTCCAGTTGAAAATCTCCCTGCTTAGGGAGGCTGGACTAGGCAACCTTTAAAGGTCCCTTCCAACCCAAACTGCTCAGTGATCCTATGATTTTTTTTCAGGATAATGCTTTTAAAATACGTATTTTCTGGTTCCAATGTAAAACATCGTAACACCTATGTCAGGCAAGTAGTCATCACTGGTCTGTGAGGGCATATGAAAAGGACTGGAGAGGTTACTCCTGGTTCCTCTGAACTTCTGTCCTCAAAGTGAGACTGGGTAATAGGTAAGATGGTGGATGGTCAGAAATAATATTATTTGCTTTAAAGTAATGTAAAATTACCCAGATGAATAAATTTCCTTCCCACAGATTGCCTTTTGCTGATGGATTTTTTTAGGATTTATGCTGAACACTTCTTTTTTCCTCCAATTTAAACTACAAAACTGAGTTTTAAAATTTAATTCTCTATATGATCATGTAACTCCTGGAGCTCAAGTTTTATAATGCAAAAATTGTCGCCCCAACTGTTTCCTCAAAAAATTGAGGGATTCAGAGCTCCTATAGAGCTTTTCAATAGAGCTGCAGTTCTGAGCTGGTTCCTTTATCTTCATCTTTGACTTGCTATCTTTAGCACTCTCCCTAGACTTATTTAATGTCTCTGATCTTACATACCCTGCACGCTTACATACTTGGCTCTAGTTTTCCCCCTGGGACTTTGCTCTTCACTGGTTATTCTCTCTGGCGCTCACTTCCTCTCTCTATCAAGATACATCCTCTTCTGGAGTGTACATCTCAAATCTCCCTGTTTTTCATTATGCTAAACCCATTTCAGGCCTGTAACCAGGTACTTTTATCTTTGCCTTGCAAACAAAGTGGATTTAATCTTCTCTTTTAGCTGCTTTTTTATTTTCTTTTATCTTCTGTATTTGTACAGTTTATCTGTTTATAGTCAAGTCTGTGCTAAACATTCTTGCACTCACCTCTGATGAAGCTTTTTTGACTCTGGTCAAAAAACTAGTACCACTTTCCTGCATGCAACCATCACTAGTAATTTCTTTGCTGTTGTTCCTTCCTTGTAGCAATTTATGTTAAGTATTCCATTAGCTTGATTATGCACAGATGTCATTTACACACAAAATTTAGGCAACTGGACTATATTAACCTTGCTTTGAAATGATGGCTCTCACTCTTTCACAGATTAACTCGTTACAAAGAAAATCCTGTCCCTCACTTACTAGAAGTTAGGCATTTCATTTCTCCAGCAACTAGAAATACATCCATTTTACCAAAGAATAGTTACTGAGGTACACAGACTTCCAAAGGAAGAAATGGAGAGCTTGACCATTTTGATGAGGCCAAGGGCATCTTATAGACCTAATATCCTATTAGCAAGGAAAGATTTGCAAGACCCTGTGTCTTGTCTAAGTCATCATTCTACTTTGTTCATGGAGAAAGGGAGGAACACGGCCACTGCTGGTATAGAACCCTCTCTCCCTATCACTTTGTTCATTTCAAAAGTGAAAAGTTTAGCTGTCCTACCTTATCTTTGACCATCTTTTCTCTGTCCAGTTGCATGGGAGGAATAGCAACCATAACAAAAGTAGTTTAGTACCTCAGACTGGGCTGCTGCACTGCAGTGTGGAGGCCATGAAGGACAGCATCAGCTGTACCTACCAAATTGTGTCAGGCATGGACAACTGTTTACACAGATAGGAGTCAGTTCAAGGTTTCATTTCCTTTGTTTCCAAGAAGTGCTCTGGAAAAGAAATGTCCCAGTTACTTGCAGCTATCCTTCAATTTTCTAATAATCCACTCATTTTCCCTTTTCGTGCAAGTTTTTTTCTGGAACATATTTCACCAATGTTTTCCTTTGTAAAACATATTGTATCCCTCTATGACCATCTTTCAAAGTAGATCCTCACTCACAGAATCATAAAATTGTTAAAAGTTGGAAAAGATGTCTAAGATCAAGTCCAGCCTAGCACCACCATTATGTTCACCATTAACCCAGTCTTCAAGTGCATATTCACATGTTTCTTGAAGACTTTCAGGGATGGTGACTCCACCACCACCCTGAGCAGCCCACTCCAATGCTTAATACTGTTTCAGTGATTAAATTCTTCCTGATGTCTGACCTGAACATTCTCTGGCACAGCTTGAGGCCATTTCCTCTTCTGCTGTCACTGGTTGCCTGGAAGAAGAGGCTGATGCCCACCTGGCTACAACCCCTGTCAGGCAGTTGTAGAGAGTGATAAGGTCTCCCCTGAGCCTCCTTTCCTCCAGGCTAAACACCCCCAGCTCCCTCAGCTGCTTCCCAAAAGACTCGTGCTCCAGACCCTTCCCCAGCCCCACTGCCTTTCTCTGGACCCTCTCCAGCATCTCAACACCTTTCTTGCACTGAGGGACCCAGAACTGGATAGAGAACGTGACTTGTGGCCTTCACCAGTGCCAGGAGAACAAGCCCTCCCTGGTTCTGCTGGCCACACTGTTGCTGATGCAGGCCAGGGTGTCCTTGGCCTTCTTGCCCACCTGGCACACACACTGGCTCATGTTCAGCTGCTGTTGACAGCACTCCTGCTCCTTTCCCACTCAGCAGCTTTCCAGCCACTCTTACCCCAGCCATAGCACTGCCTGGGGCTGCTGCTACCCAAGGCAGGACCTGGTTTACTGAGCCTCCTACAATTGTCCTTGGGACATGGACCTAGCCCAGATCCCAACTGACCCACCAGGTTTTAGACAGGAGAGCAGGATTAGGGCTGGATTGTGAATCTCCAGTCTAAGCTGAGATGGATGGGAGGAGCAGCATCACTTTGTGTGGGGATCAAGGTATAGGCTTCATCCTTACCTCTTGCTCCCCCATTTGTTTTGGAAAAGTCATATAACTAGCCTACAGAATAGCACCACACTGCTCCCTGCCCTTTCAGTGTCAGTGCCCAACAGTGGCTGGCTTCCACATGAATGAGAGGCACTAATTTTTCTCTGTTCTACTGCTATCCTTTTCCTAAGTCACCAGTTTGCTTCTTGTAGTGTGGGGAGAATGAAGGTCTTTTTATTTTCTTCACCCACTAAGTTGGAGCAGTGTCAATTTAGTTCTCAGACAGCAGGTCACACCAGCCAATAAGCAAACCCCAATGATCCCCTACAGCTTTCACAGGCCTGCACTTTGACATTTGATTTCTGAGACTCCCACTGCAGCTGAAAAGGTTCACATTTTGTTTCTGAGAGCTCTGGATGACATTCAAACTATCTTGTGTACATACAACATGGGTGACGAATTTAATTGTTTATTACATTGCTAGGTATTCATAAGTTTTTAAAGTGTCCCTAGACCAAGCCCCCAATGCATGGTTGCATTTCCAATTCCTATTTGTTTTTAAAATCCTTCTTGTTCGTATGAAGAAAACTAAGCACTGTTTTTTTACCACCTAAACCAATTTTTATTTTTCCAGAGTTCAGGAACAATGGGTTTGCAAATAGCAAGAGAAGTGTTTACAGCATGTGATTATAACCAGCAGCTAAGCATACCTGGACGGTTTGCCACAATCATTGTGACACCAACTCTATTGCACTCAAAGGTGACAGATAGGCCAGCAGGGTTCAGATGTCTGTGCTGTCACAAGTGCTTCAAAGTCAGGGGCCAACAGAGCAGTTTTCTATATTTTGGTGTTGCAGAACAGTTTGCTATATTTTGGTGCTGGTTCTGGACCCTGGTAGTGAGTGGAGCTGCAGTGCAGCTGAGAGCCTCAGCTCAAAAGCCAGAGAATTCTGGTGAGACCAGAGACAGAACACTGCAGACACTGTCTTCCTGATGTGGCTGTGCTGGACAGAAAAAACAGGAGCTATTTAAGAATTAAATTCTGCATAAAGTCAGCATTAGATTAGTAGTGAGAGCAAAGGTTACAGTACTTGTTTTCAGCAGTACGTATTAATGTAATATCTATAAATATGGCGATATAAAACATTTTATGCTCTCAATTACATGCCACATGCACATAACACAATCACAATAGATTTGGTTAACTGAGATCTCGGCAAATTTACAGGCTACACAAGATGAAAATATATGGAGTTCATTGGTCAGAGAAATTTAAAGAATGACCCTCTTTAATAACTGCCATTCTGCTGCATGTGAAGAAGAAAACAGATGGATCCAAGTGGTGTTTTCTTAACAGAAAACAGAATGGCTTAACTCTGTGATTGGTGCAGTAATAAAAATAAATTAAAAAAAATTACTCTAGGAAGATACAGAATGGTATCCTTGAGGAAAGATATCTAAATGTGACACCAACAAAGCAGCATTCAATACATTTTAAATTGGCTTAATCCAAGAGACAGTGTGATGCCTCATAGATATGATACATGTGATTCAAGATTCTATTATTTCTGTTAACAGAGTGCATCTGGAAGGTCCTAAAGATCTGAGAAATTTTTATGGGCATAACTTGTTTCCTTCTTTCTTTTGAAAATATTTTTTCCTGATGGTAGACAAAGGGAGAACAATCACACCTGTTCTTTCACCATGTAAAATAAAATGTAAAAAATAGTTTGTAGTGCTAAATATAACGTTAGAATGCTTTCAATTCATAGGAAGACTCAGTCATTGTCTTCTTTATGGATGAGTGAGAAAAAGAAAGCCTTGATGACTTCAAAGAAAGGTTTGGAAAACACAGGCTACATAAACGCCGGAATCTTATTTCATGAGCAGGCTGTCCCTTCTGCCCTTACTGCCATAAGGTAATGTGCTAGGGCCAGACCCTTGGTGACTGTGAGAGGCAGTGTTTTTCTGAAGCTGATGGAGCATCCTAGGAGCTGTTCTGACTCAAATCAACAAAGGACCTGACCTAATAAATTACAAAATATAATGTAGCTGATGTAAAGGGGACATACATTTATATCCTTATTGGTCATCTGTGTGTTTGGCAGCAGCAAAGTGACCTCAGGAAACATGGTTGCAAAGCAAAGATACAGGTGGCATTTTTGCTATGGCAGTTTGAGACAAAACAATGAGCTTAGAGTTACAGAGCAAAAAATTACTTGGTATCTCCTCTTAATAAAATCCCTGGACATCTTGTACCCAGTGTCTATGAGATTTTTCTCTATTATATGGAGGGTCCTTTAGTAACTAGAATAGAGAAATACAGCCTGGTTCACTCTACTTAATCTAAAGTTATGTATGTGTCCTTTATCACTGCTCTGTCTTGAGCCTGACCTGAAAAATGATCCTGAACTGAAAAATGGTACTATAAATCCAGAATAGCTCCATAGATATGGGTAGAGATGGACAGATTACTCTGAGTATAAGCTTTTGTATTTTCGCTTTCAAATTGTGTGAAAGGCAGTATTTACTTCCTTCTAAAAAGAAGGTGGTTTATCTAATATTGATAGAGCTCATTGCTTACTAGAATATAAACATGAAAGAGGCACTATCCAATGTAGTTAGCGCAGCCATTTTTCTGGCTACTCTTGTTCTGTCTGGAAATTTTTATCTGGACAGAATTTAAGGACTTTTGCACATTTTCACAGTCCCTCGGAATCAGGCCTAATAAAGCAGCAGAGCTGATGACACTCATTAAAAATCCATATCCCACCCAGTACACATGCTCCTTATACCAGCAGAGTAGGCATGAGACCACGCACACAGAGATGTGTTTCTGAAAGGAAAACCTGGTCAAAGCCACGGTAGTACCACTGAAATTATATTATTTAAGAGTACTGCAATTCAAAATAATTTTAAAAAGATGTGGCACATAGTAAGGAAATCTCTCAAAAATGTGAAGTTCTCAATTCCTATAAAAGAATATTTAAAAAAAGCAACAAACATTTTATTTTTCCCTTTTAGCTCTTTTTTTTTTTCAATATTACAGCTGTTTTAGTTCAGCCTTAGATTAACTGTCCTTGTTATAGCATATCTGTGCAGATATTAAGACTGTAGGAAACCCTAATAATCTGTAGCTAGGGCAGTCTTTAGGGGGCTGGGTCAATGGTTTCCTCTCTCCTGTCTTGTAAGCCAAAGCATAATTTGTTTCTTTTTAACTTTTTGTTAAAAAGCAAATTTGATGGGTTCTTACAGTGTCCACATCAGGTTTCTCTTCTCACTAAGACTACAGAAGAGTTTTGCTCTTACACAAGAGCAGTGTAGCTCTGAGACCTTCACACTTTTTGGAATACACTTTGGATACAAAATCCTACATATGTGCATAAATCAGAATACAAAGTGGTGTTTCCCAACTGCTGCCCTTTTATGCCTAGAGTAGGAATAGCATGGTTGCAGCTTCATGTATCCTCAAGCATAGAGCTATTAAAAATCATGCCTGAACACCTCAACATTCATCTGACAAATGCAAAATCCACTGAAGTCACTAAAAGGTTCTCAGTTGACTTTACCAGCTTTGGTTCCAGTCCAGTAAGGCAATTCCATCAATAAGCTTTCCAGAACCATGTGGTCTAAGTTACAAAGTGTCTTATTTGTATTAGACCTGTAGCAAAAAATGCTAAATCAGATGGAGAACTCATGTTCGAATTACAAGCTGAATACACCATTCTGTTCCCTGTCTCTGAGAGAAAATAAATTGGTATGTCCATTGGCAAGGAGACAGCTGGCCAAATTAATGCATAACTTCAAGTGCAAAACCACTGCCTCACAGTGACTTTGCTCTGCACTTGGGTCTCAGCAGTGAGTACCAGAGAAGCAAATGGCAAGGTGGTCAGCATTGAAACTGGAATGGTAATTTTTTGAAAACAAGCTCAAGATGGACATTGGGACAGGAACATAGTATCCCACTCTGCAACATAACAGGACTGTTGGGTGGAGATGCATATCAAAACTGCCTTGGCATTAGAAAACTGTGCTGCAACAATCTGGTCTTGAATTTCAAAGTCAAAGGAAAGGGAGATGCATGAACATGCCAGAAGGCAGCACAACTGATTCAGGCATGGGAGAGTTTTACATAGCATGGATATGTAAAATCCATGAATGGATTTTACAGTTTTACATAGCATGGATATCACATGTGACGTGAGTGCACAGCTGCCCTGCACAGAGACCATCAGTCACCTTCAGAGTTGTGTTGCATCAATGGAATAGTTCCTTCATCTCCTGCATTACAGATCAGCCCCATTTCCCTCGGACTCTGCAGCCCACCAAGACACTTGGAGCCTGAAATATGGATCCACAACATAGTCATTATAAACATAAATAAAATGAATGATGACATTTCCTACTCCATAAAATCTGCTGCTCTGTGACTGCTCAAGAGTTCATTTGGTCTTGTGCTCTCGGGGAAACAAAGAATCTCCCAGATCCCTTATGTTAACAGTCTGGGCAGTGCTGTGCTAGTGACTGCCACCAAGCAGTGGCCCAAGGTAGCCACAGTTGAACATGTCCCTCTAGAATTTTATGGAACCTACATATTACCCTATGCAGGTAAGCAAAAGGAAATTGTTGTCTTGCTTCAAACATCTTTCAGCCTAAAAATAAGAGTCATGATTTTAGGATGAGTACCTCAGTAACCCACTGTTTTCATATTTGCACAAGCAGGAGGCTTTTATAATGACAAGAAGGATGTAAGAGCACATTGAGTTAAGCTTGTGAAATAAATAAAATATCTTGTGAAATAAATAACACATCATACTTTTTTAAATCTTCTTAGTAAAAAAAAAGAAAAAGTTAAAAGGTTTCACAACTTATTCACCTTCTAATCCTACCCCAGTGCTGTTGGTGCCTTTAATGGTTTATTGGCTGGACCTTGCTGCCAGCTATTTTTATATAAACATTACTACTCTGCTAGGGCAAATACTAAAAACTGCTTTTAAGTATATCTTCAAAAATTATGATTTTTAAAAACTCCTTAGAGGCTTATAAAGCTGCAAGACACTGGAGTTAATCTCTATGGTATTTTCTCTGTGTTTCAAGACAGTGAATAATGTGTGACAAGAGAAGTTTTCAGTGATCTTTGGAAAGAGACAGAGGAAGAAGATCTTAGATGAATCAATGATCAAAATTATCTGGACACCTCTTATTTTTTATATTCATGTAAACTTGGATACCATGTGATGCCTACAAGAGGGTTTTTAATGTCACGTTCAAGAGGTAATCTAGTACATGATGTTATATCTATGGAAATATGTTGGAACACTCAAGACCATGGCTTCTATAAGGTACATGACATTCATTCAGCAGTTTTCTCCTTGACTTGGAAAGAAAAATTCATCTTATTAAAACTTTTGCTTTTTCCTCCAGTGCCTATGCCCACAGAGTCTGTGGAGCCTCCCTCTCTGGAGATATCCCATTTTTTTGATGCATTCCTGTGCCGTGTGCTCTGGGATGGCCTTGCTTGGGCAGGGGGTTGGACCAGATGACCCACAGTGGCCCTTCCTACCTGACCCATCCTGTGATTCTGAAATTCTGATCACAAACGTGGGAAAAATATCCTGGCAAATTATATCCTAAGCAGGAGTTATACATCAGTTTGTGAAGTTAACAGATGAGAGGGTGGGGAAATGGTACATATAAACAGAAACAATGAAAAGCAATCTTTGAAGTCACTTTTTTTGAGATCAGCAGGAGGACTGAAATGGGAAAACAAATAGGAAGATGGTGCCCTGAGCTCCTCAAAGCATTGTGGAGCATTCATTTTTCATTATATCGTTATCATAAACAGAAAAGACAAAAAAACCATCATTTTTCCAACACCTCCCACACTTACAAATAATAAATATTTAATATTTGATGCATGTAAACTTTATGAGTGTCTAAAGCAATATCAAGTTTGTAAAAGACCACATTTCTTCCTTCTGCTGCTTTTCATTGCATTTACCATTAGTCCAAAGAACTGACTTGACAAGAGGAGAGCTTGCTCTGCTAAATCACCAGGAATAAACTGGAATTATTGACTTATTTGAGATGAAAGGATGAGAGAGATGTATAAAAATATGCTCATATTCTTAAGTGAATTTTTTTTGTATTTTGGTTCTTGCGCTTCTGCTATTTCTTTATGAGTTGAATAAAGGACACTGTAAAGAGTGTCTGAGTTCAAAACAATGCTTTCCCCACCTTACCAAAACACAGCCAAGGAAGAGGAAAGGAGAAGGAAAACAAGGTTATTAAACCAGGAACCTACAAATCCACAAACAATTCTGACAGAAAGAATAACTAAATATCTTTCTAAATAATAACAAGTGTCAGGTTTGGCTCTCACAAGCTACCACATGTTGCTGGGCCCCATTTCCATGGGGCTCCTTTGCTTAAGAATCTTCCAATCTTGTAGTTAAATTTATTTAGATTGAACAATTTTTGGAGCTTACTTTGGACATATGTAGCACACTGAAACCCTAATCTATGACTGAGGAGCTGTCAAATTCGTTGCTACAAGAGTCAGAAAAAGTAATATTTACCAAAAGAAACTAGAGGATTACATTTTTGCATTTGAACACATAGACTACGACATCCATTTTGGAGTGCTGGCACAAATGAGTGATTGTGCACACTCCTAATCATATTTATTTTAAATTTTAAACCAAGTAACAAAAGCAGCCCACAAACAGAAGACCTATAGTTTATAGCATGTAATCCTATTGTTTTAGCAGTGCAATGCATACCAGTTCTTCATTATAAATTATTATAAATTATAAATATAGATGATCTAATTATAAATATACTGCAAAGTGTGACTAATAAAAAATGTATAGTGTGTTAGGGAAGAACACTTGATAACATGATAAGTACTAATATGACATAAAATAAAAAGTGAAAATTAGTGAGGGCAAAAGAGTGAGACAACAATGAGGAATGCAATGTTTTGTACTGGCCAGATGTACAGCCACTGCAGGGCTGTGACCACTATTTTTCTCATCATCCTCCCATTCCCCACTTTTGTTCTCAGTATTTACTTGTGGCATGCTTGGAAGTCTGGGCCACAACGAGACATTTCTATGTAATGTCCTGGTCTCTGTGTGTAGAGCTACAGGTCCTGGCTGTGGTTTGTGAGTCCTGATGGAGTACAAGGAACAAAGTAACCTGTGAAATGTATTTAGTAAAACCACCCTGAAATGTCATAGGAAGCAAAGAGATGGAGGGACCAAAAAGTAGCCCAGAATACAGCAGGGGGCAGGGAGGTTGGGAGAAAGAGCTGACAGCACATGAATGAAGGTTGTAAAGACTCTCTTCTCTGTAGCACAGTCATTGCTTGCAGATGCTCATGTGTGCTTCTGGCAATGCTACAGCCAGTCCATATGAGAGACAAGGGAGGGCAGAAAGAATCTGAGCCCTTGGTGAGGCTGATGGTTTGAAGTTCATCAGTCTGGGTAATAAATATATGTAAAATATTTATTTATGTGACAAGAGAAGGCTGATGATGTTTGGTCTTGTTTTTTCAGCATTTAGTACCTGTCCATGTGTAGTATGTCTCTGATGCACAGTTGTTTCTATAGTGAGATATGAGCAAATAGCAGGCAGGGATTGTTTTGGGTTCCTTCCCTTAAATGAATTAAATCAGGACTTCATAGACTGTCTTAAGGAAAACATAAAAGAAAGAAAGAGCCTTGAAGGCTCAGTTGAGATCCAGATCCAAAATAAGTTGATGGTGTCAGAAGCTAAGAACCTATTGAATGAACTCATCCCTTCACTGTTTCAATGTAGTTTAAATTCACATAGACCTTTATGTGTATCCTAATAATATGCTAAGGAAGAAGCCCTACCAGCTCTGCAGGAAAACTAGTTTCCATGACCCTTGAGTTTGTTGGGCAGCCTGAACTTCCTAACGTGTTCAGATGTACATTGGCTGAAAGAAGCTCTACTCAAGACACTTTTTAGTTAAGCCAGGAAAAACCAGTTTATGCAGAAGAGTTATAGCTTTAAGTGAGATATTGTCATATGCACTCTATGTACATCTATGGCATTTTGAAAGTTAGGCAATTATTTATTATAAAGATTAGCAACAAATATATTAATTTATTAAGCATCACTGGTTTCTAATTTAATAATAAGATACAAATTACCATTGGTTTGCTTGTTATTGCTATAAAACAAAATGTGACTTGCTAAATTAAAGTTTGCTGGTTTTAAGTGATATGATATTTTTGAGGTTTAATTTTGAAAATTAGTAAGTAATAGTCCTTCCACTTTCCTTAAATATATGAGGTTACCAAAGTCAATAAAAAGATATTTTCTTCTATATAATTCTATTTAACACATATACAGATTGGTAAACCTCCTAATCAGTATCTCATTGGAATAAATACCAGGATGGTAAAATAGATAGAGTGACCTTGGCATACTAAAAGGACCTTAATAGGTCAAAAGTTTACACTCTTCCTTTGAGAAGAACCTATGGCAAACTCCTGACAAAAGTCTATAGTGAATCATGAACAAATTGACACAATGCTACATATTTGGAATTTGTCTTTTAAAAAATGCTGATTATTAAGAAAAAAAAATAGGGAGAACAACAGAATTTTTAAAGCTTTAATTAATGAGAAAATAATCAATTCTTCATAATTATGAAAATGTCCAGATTCCAAATGTCTTAATCTGCCCCCTATACTCTTATCATAAAAAAGATTTATAAAGGTATAAAATATCCCATTTCAACATGAGATGCCCCCATTTGTACACTTCTATCTCAAAAGACTTTTTCACTGGTTTTCTTTTAATCCTGTTCTGGACTAAATGTATCCACATGTTCAACAACTCTGGAAAATGTTATAAATTTACACTTCAAGTGAAGACAAGCTCCAAGGCAAAGACAAGGCTCTTCTACCCCCATGAATCACAGTGGAAAAGCCTGCTAACCTCACTGGCCAGATTCTTCTGCTCCCCAGCCTCTCATCTGCTGACTTAACTGCCCACAAACAAAGGTTTCCTTGCTTCTACCAAATAGTTTTGGGGTAAACATCCTGTTTTAGTTCCTTTCACAGTTATTTATTGTAAAATCAGGTGTTGAAAATAAGAGGGTATCAATTTTTAACTATGAATGAATAATGGTCTAGATACCTACCAAACACACTTTGTTCCTTAGAGAGTTCTGATGTGCCAACTTTTAAACTTAGCCAAAAAATGAAGTCCTGCTACACTGGACCTCCAAAACCTGAAAGGGAGTTTATGGCCATGCTTGAATATTTGGTGCTTTGCATTTATATCTATTTTACCTTTGCAAGGAAAAGGGGTGGCTCTAGATTCCAGCACTTGGAAATCACATGTTGATATAACAGGCTAATGGAACTGCAAGCTGAATCAGGTTGATGAGTTGATCCTTCTGGATGTGGAGCTTTTAAAAGGTGTCTGAGTACATAGAAGTAGGAGACACACTCTCTCCTGCCTTCCAAGGACATAATTCCTTGCACCCCTACTGCTCTATGCACATGCACTGCCTCTTAAGGTAAAGAGGTGAGAGGAAAATTGTCTGTGTTGTATCCCTTTGCTTCACTGAGTAAGAAACTATGTGGACTGGAGTCTGATTCCTTCCCAGAGCTACAGAGCAAGAGAAAGAATGGAATACTCAACCTGAACACAGGGCTAGTATATCCAAATTCACGTGCTGGCTTAGTCAGCATCTTCCGTGGTGGCGGAGATACTGATGGAAAATTGCCCCCACCACCACTAGACTCCTGGGTTTATGGGCTTTTGAAAGATTGTGTCTCAGACCTTATCAACAATAATTTACATCCACTGGAGAACCAGGCACCTGAAGGATATTTTACATATTCTCTGGAACAAAGCAAAAATCTCATCACTGGTATAGAGGTGGCTCTGAGGCTGAATCAAATGGCAGACCACTGATTAAAGTCCAATCCAGACGGAACAAGTTTCAGGTAAGGACAAGGAGAGGCAAATGGAAGAATATGCTGACAAGAGTTAACAATGGCAACTGTGCTTTTCTGGTACAACACACTCCTCCATGATAAAGGTAATTTTTTGTCTGTAAGATGATGCAGTATCTCACAAGATGGTCTGAGACAGGCACAAAACTCAGCAACAGTCGAACCTCCCAAAACTCAGCACTGTCAAAAGTTCATGTAACTCTTCACTCATCTTGCCATCTCTCAGATCAGTGAACAGCAATGCATATGTTTATCCTTTAAACAGAATTCTAAGCTTTAATTCTATATACTGTAGCAAAATGCTTTCCCCTCTGATAGAGGTTGCATTAACAAATGTGTGCCAAGTTTTATTAATTTTAATCAGTATGCTACTGGAAGACAACAGGGACTATGCCAATGAGGAGAGTGTAAAAATCTTACCAGTGAGAAAGCTACTGGGAATTGTGTTGTTATTTAGAGGGAATTTACCAGGCTTGTGGTGGATTACCTTTGTTGGTCGGATTTTCAGGAAGAGCACTTCTCCATACATCCAGAACTGAATATCCTGCTCCATCGCAGCAGAAGGCAAGTTGCCAACTTGCATGGCTGCAGAGATAATCTCCTAAAACTGTAATTAAAATTACAAAATGTGTCTGAATCTTATAACTGCCTGAAACTCAGTAGTATCAACTTTGGTGTTCCAATCATTTTGGTCTCAATATGTCCAACTACAACTTAATCACAGAATACTTTGGGTAGATGGGCATATGTGAGAAGACAAACGACAGTGGTTATGAGTACCGCCAGAAAAGAAAGTCAGAGGAAGGCAATGGTGGAGTGAAGGAAGGGAGGAAGGCGATCAAGCAAGAAGAAAAGCAGAAATTGTAATGAATTTGATGACAGCACACTGTACAAACCACAATTACTTGGAGTGTATATAAAGGACAGGCTTTGCCACCCTTGGCTGTGATCTGCTTGTCATTTTTGCCAAGGAGTGAGCAGTCCATGTGCCTTTTGGGCAAATATGGAGTCCAGAGTTCATTCTCTGCCCTGTGAACTGCAGTTTCTTAGCACACCACAGTTACTGACCCTGCCAGGAATTCCTGCCATGACTCCTGCAGCTCTCCCACATGTACTGCAATTCCTCTGTCTCTGCAAAGGCAGGCTGATAAGAGTGTGAGACAGACACACCACTGGCATCCCAATCATGCTAACAAAACTACTCCTCATCTTTAATTCCTGTAGCCTCGAGCACATTCTCCTGGCAGTGATCACTCTGAAGCCTGGATGATGCCCCTTCTAAGGGGACCAGGTTTCTGTCTCCTCTCCTTTCCTGAGGCAGGCAAGGGCTGTCCTCTCCACTGTCTCCTGTAAAAGTTCTGATTACTGCCTCCAGCAACTTCACGAGGTACTTGCAGTATTTTTACAGGATCCCTTCCTCTGATCTTCTGTCCAAAAGGACTTCATCACCATTTCCTTGTCTCCTCTCATACCCTAAAGAGGTACAGATTTCCTTATTTTCCTGTATCAGCATTGCTCCCACAGAGAGACAGTTTTTCTTCTGATCTCTTCCTGGTTTTTCTCCACATGTCATAAAATTACAGCATGGAACTCATTGAACAGAGTATCAGTTTTACAGATTCACAAAGAGACTGTGTAAACATACATAATTTATATGGACATCAAACCCACTGAAAGTTATCAAAGCAAACAGCAAAATAAACAAATGAAGCAAATTTCCAAACCAAAGCCCACACAAACCCTCAAGACCTAACAACTCTGGTGTTTCAGGGTTTATGCTGATCTCTAACTAACCAAGCTTAGGATGAGACCTGGAGCAGAGGACAGATAATCTCATGTCTGCTAATACAAAGTTTCTGCCTTCCTTCTCTCTTTTAAATTTCAAAGACTGGATACTCAACCAAATGGACTTAGTCCTTCATCCCACCAATGTTTCATTGCTCTGAAGAGATGCCTCGGATTTCTTGTTTATCTCAGTTTTTTTTTCTCGTATGGTCAAACTCCGGCACTTCCCCCTGCCCTCCCCATCTCCTCTAATCTCCACGGGGGTTTCTATATTAGACTGAGTGGCTGGATAGGTCTCAGCCTCCATCTGGGGGGGGAGGATTAAACTTAATTTATCCTCTTAATTCAGCAACAATTTCCTCACCAAAGCCTCTTCCTAGCTTCGCCTTCGCCCCAGCAGCTGGCTAGCATTTCAGCGCCGTACCTTCGGGGGAAAGAAAGAGGAAGAAACCCGCGTCAAATGCCGATGCTCCCTGGGGCGAGCAGCCCCGGGGCTGGGGTCCCGTTGGGCGGAACGGGCCGGGGGGCAGGAACGAGCAGGAGTCCCCGCTGAGGCAGGGGTGACACGCTGTACCCAGGGGTGACACAGGGCCCCAGGTACCCAGGGGTGACACAGGGCCCCGCTGTACCCAGGGGTGGCTCCTGAGGGCAGGGCCTTGCCGCCGAGCGGCCCCGCCGGCACGGGGTCTCCCGGCAGGGGACGCCGCGACCCCTCCGGCGGGGCTGGGGCGGGCGGCGCCCCGGGGGGAGGCGCCGAGCCGTGCCCCGCTCCGAGCGGCCGTAATCCCATCAAAGGGCCGGAGCCAGCCTCCTCCCCCCTTCCCTCCGTCCCTCCCCGCCCTGCCCGGCGTTCGTCCCAGCCCCGCTGTCCGCTGCTCGCCGCCCCGGCTCCGCTCCGCTCCCGGCAGGGCGCCGGCGCCCCTCGCCCGCGGCCAGCGGCTCAAGCTCCGCGCTCGCTCGGGCGGGGGGACTCGGCGCACATGGAGGTGCCGGGCGGCTGTCACGGCCGCTGCCTCGCCGTGCTGCTGCTCCTGGCTTCGTGCATCGGCTGTGCGGCCACGCCGCGCAGGAACATCCCCCGCCGGCAAGGTAGGACGGGCGGCGGCGGCAGACGAGCGGTGCCCGCCCCGCGACCCGCTCGCACCGGCGGAGTTCCCTTGGGCACTGGCGCTGCGCCGGCTCGGCACAGGCGGCCCCGGGGCCCGGGTGGGCAGCGGGCAGCGCCGCAGGTCGGGCCGGTCAGGGAGCTCGTCTGGGAGCCCGGCGGGGCGTCCGCCGCTCCTCGCCCTTCGCTGCGAGCCCCTGCCGCCCTCGCAGGGGGACCAGAGGATGCCCAGGCAATGGCAGGGACGCGCCAAGTTGCCGGGTCTGTGTGTGACCCGTCGGATCGGTGTGTAACCCGCCGGGTCGGTGTGGGACCCGTTTCCTCCGAAATCTTGGCGCCCAGTGCCGGTGGGTGCGCTCGATTTACAAACCAGGACCAGGCTGCAGCTACTGCGGAAAATTGGCGGAAATTTTATTCGGTTTTCGCTGGATGCCGTTACCTGCGGTGCGGCGTGAGCAGAGTTAGAAGCCAGGTGAACCCCTAAGCAGTCAGAGGTGACCTGTCGGGGAGGCTGTTCCGTGGCTGTGACATTGGTATGTGTGTCAGCGAATGCCCTAAGACACGGAGTAGTACATGTGAAAGAAAAATGACCAGAGAAGCAATGATTTTGTCCCAGAAATGCAGCTGTCGTGTACCAAGCATGATGTGGTTGTGTGCCTCCGGGTCCTGCTCCTGGCTGAGCGTTGCCCGTGTCCTGCGGGAGTTCCCGCGGCTGTCGAGGGGAGGTTTGTGCGCTGATCAAGGCGTCCTGCACAGTCCTTAGAGGTTGAAAGTTAAAAGCCCGAGTCTGCTAAAACCCTTTTACAGTCTGTAGCGTATGAAACAGTAAGGTAAAATGTAAACAATAAGATGAGACAGTGCATGGTGAAGTTTGACATTCTGTATACTTTACGAATTGCAGTGCTAAGAGAAGATTACAATGCCTGGGACTGTCTCAAGCATTGTGACTGTCCTGGAGTCTCTGACCAACACTGGCTCTTATCACTAAGTTCACTGACATCAGTTCAGCTGAAAATACAAAAAGTTTAGTAAGTTCTGCCTCATCTCACAAAATGTTTGTAGCTTTAGATCTTTTCTGTATCTATCCCACAGTATTGAAAGATTTTTATTGCTGGTTTTTAGAATCACTATTGTGCCTTTTCTTGCTCACATATGAGAAGAAAACAAGTGCCTTTACAGTTGGAAACTTAATACTTAAATGCAGCCTGAGCTTAAAACCCTTACTGGACAGATGGCTAATTTTACTGGTCTGACCTTGTCTCTTAGGGATCTAGTCCCATGATCCTTGGTTGTCATAATAGCCACCATTAAGTACTTGAGGAAATTAGGCAGACAGACGTTGTGAATGAAATGATTAGTAGTTTGCATTAAAAATACTGGATCTGTGGAGCTGGGGAGGCAAATATGTGAATATGTTAAGATATTCTTTCACTGTAACATACTATTACATGTGTTTCCCACTAGTCACAGGAGAATGGCAGACCTGGGGAAAATGTATTTCTATGCATTAAATTAAAATGGCTTAAAGCTTAGAAATTTAACTGTAGTGTTGTGAGGGAAATTAATATGTTTGTATTGTGTTTACCTTACTTTTGTTAGCACGCATTTTTATGTTAATTTTTTATAACATGCTTCAGATTCACCTACTGATTCAATCATTCCTTTCTTTCTTCTTTTGCTGTATAAAAAGTGATGAGTTTTATTGGGCAAAATTTTTTCAAAATCTGTGCAAACATTTGAAAATCCACTTGTAACAAGACTTGCTGAGGGAGAGCCCCCACAGAGATTGTGTGCTGTGTATATATATATATATATATATATATATATATATATGATTTAAATCCCGTCTATATTTTGTGAGGACTGTTGGAATTGAGGGCTCCCAAGCATGCCATGACCGGGTCCTTACTATGAAATATTGTCCTCAAAACACTCAGAACAGGTGTAGTTTCAAGCAGCTGGAACACCTCTGCCTTGTTTTGCAGCATATCATATGCTGGGTTGTTAAGAGTGGAAAAGAACTGAGTGGATAATTTACTCACACATACAAAATTACACATTCAGTGAGTAAAGAAGAGATAAGATAGTAAAAAGTTCTTTAGGATTTGTTTTTTTTTTAATTTTGCCCTTTTAATATGGATAGAAGTGAGACTTGTACAGGAATTTTAACTGAGGTGACAGGAAGAGGTTATATCAAGAGAGAAGTCATAAAACCAATTGATCTTCAATAACAGAAGCTGAATTTGAGGTCCTGTGGATCAAAAGAGAAAAGATAGTAAAATGGATCTCCATTTTTTCTCAGGTTTCAGTTCAGGGTTTAGTTTACAAAGACCAGTTCTGTAATCCCAAGAAAGCAACAAAGTGAGAAATCTGTTTGTGAAGTTAAAAATATACAGTAAAATGGCCACAAATGCACCTTCTTAAGTTAATCTTCAGGGAAAAAGGCTGTCCTACTCAAATACAAGAGATTCTGATGACTGCTAAAATCATTTGAACATTTATTTACAGTTACATAATACATTTTCTGGAGACAAGAAAACGGGATGATAGACTCTTTGGGAAGGGCTTAAAACAAATCCTTAGACACCGTGTGGTGAATAGTATAGCTGGGAACAGATTAGCCTGGGATTCTCTATATCTTGTACTCCCAGAAGCTGGCACTCATACTGCTGCTTTCACATTGTTGTCTTGCTTTTGCCTTATGCAAAGGCACAGGTTTTTGCCATCTCTGTTTCAAGTTTCAACTGGTTGAAGAATAGAGTCTGAAGCTAGCTCCCAATGTGTTCCTTTGCTACTAATATAAACACAGTATTTAATTTTAATGATTGTGTGATTTTAGAGAAATTTAGGGGAAAGAGCTGACCAGTCCTGTGGATGTTCATGCCATAAAGTTGTTGCACTGTATTGCATTGATGCTTCTTTAGTAACAGAGTGTAAAATTCCAACGCCCTGTAGAATAATAAAACGGGTAAGACAGTCTGCATGGAGAGCAAAAATAATCATATCTGATGCTTAGGAATGCTTCTCCTTTTATAAATATATTATGCTTGCCAGCTAATATAAATAAAGAATTTGGCTTGTATCTCTTTCCCAGATGTCCACAGCAGTAGATATCACCAGCTTTCTGTGTAAGTGCTGGAGGAATCAGACCAGTTAAAGCCTGAAGACTTTACAAGAGAGTAGCACTCAATACCAGAGTTTCAAAAGAGTACAGATCCTTGGTCAGGACTACAGTAAATGACTTTTTTTTCCAATGGATTTGGCACTGGGATACTTGAATTCTTTAGAAAATCTGAGTATAATAAGAGCTGCTACATAAATAACACTTCTGAAATTCTAGCTATATTTATGTATCAAAATAGGTCAAACTGCCTTGAAATCAGGTCTACAGATATGAAAAATGCAATAGGCTATGGGAAAGAACGTGCTTATTTGAGTTTTTAAATATTACAGTTTTTTGGAACAACAATAGGATAAATTCTTATTCACTGTCATTATTAACCCCACACGTAAAGCATGCAAGGGTAAGGTTGAATTGCTGCTGGATGTGAAGTGTCTGAGAAGAGGAATGACTTGGAAGCTGAGTGATTCCTAATGTGAGGGATGTAGAGCTGTCAGAGACTGTGCATACCTGTGAGCTAGAACTAATAAACAAGATGTGAATAATTTATTTGAGGGAAGATTAGTATCATCCTCTTACAGTTTCAAAAATGCCTGATTTATTCAACACCAATAAAATCAAGCACTTATTATGTATGTATTTGTTGTTTGTCACCTTCAGGTGTAAGTTGCATCACAACTATATGACATTTTGATTTTGATTGGAGTTCCTTTTGTGCCTCTGGGGTTCATGGGCTGGTAAATTCTGAAAACTGATCAATCACATCACCACCTCATGCAGATAGGAGCATTCTGAGAATACTTCCCAGGGCAGCAATATGAATATGGTGAATTAGTCCACTTGAGCATGTTACTCTGTGTGTCACTGTTACTCATTTTGGAGTATGTTTTCTGACTTTAGTTAGTCTCACTTGCAACAAAATGTCTTGTGCCCTTTCCATCATGTAATTGCAATGTTCCTCTGTACAAGGAAACTTTCAGTAAATGTTTTTCATTGACACCATTTTGCCAGTGTCAATGTCTGAAATGACTATTCAGACTTCCACCAGTGTTCAAAAGGGTAAAATAAACCAAGGCATTCTACACCTGATGCTGGGATTCACAGTGATGCTTTGGAGAGGAGGGGTTGTTTTGGAGTTAGGGCACTACAGTGAATTTCTGCCTTGAGGCTGTCACAGCCTGTCTTTGATGGCTTGCCAGTCCTTCACAGGCCAGATTTTTATGTTTAAAAATGGGATTGGAGTGTTTTTATGCTTTTATCCTTTTCCAGCCATGCCACTTTAGACAGTGAAAATACTCCTATAGGGTGCTCATCACAGCTGTACCCCAATTTTAGTCAATGCTTCCAGGGTTTAACTGAGTGATAATGTGTGGGTGATTTTCACGGTGTCTTCTGGTGTGTCTTGCAGAAAAAAGCCCCTCTTTTTCTCTCAGTGACACTGGACTAGGCAGGACACAGCACTGTGTACTGTTTGCAGCTCATTAGAAGTGAACACATCCAACAGTGATACTCACCTTGAACTTAATGGCAGGGATTCTGAGTGTCAGTCACCCAAAAGACATCCTGAGGGACAGAATAGTACCTTGTTTTCTTAAACTGGAAAATTTCAGTATTTGAGTTCTATTCAGTGCCCCTTAAAGCTCATTGATTAGCTGAGAGAATACTTGGAAGTTTGTAACTTCATGCCTAAATTGGCGCTCAAATTTTTGCGTGTTTCTGTTCTCTTTTAATATGTGTTTAAGCTCTTTTTAAAATTGGAAATAAAATTAATTCAAATAAGGTGACTATTATTGCTTCATGTCCTCAAAACAGGACTGATAGGACCCTTTCACAACTTTTCCATCACAAGGAAATAAAACTCTCAAATGCTTGTAGAAAGTTTTTCATATTGAAAAGCCATTAAAGGATATTAAAGATACCTGTAATCTAAGCAAACAGCCATGAATAGGTCTTTGCAGAATTTATTATTTCATTGTTGACTGTACAGTTGGGTGCCATATTTATCAGTGAATGTGTGATGGTGGCCTATGATTGCATAACAAAAGACTTCCTAAATCACAGGGACACAGGAGATTATGTTAGATGTATGATCTTGAATAAAATTTCTTAATTGTTTTCTGTGCAAACAAATGATCTATCTTAAAAAAAAAATCCACAAATCAAACAAATTCTTTGTTCTTCATGACTAATTCTAGCTGAAAGGAAATACTTTTGGGTAAGGCTAGGCAAGATTTTTTCTTTTATTTTTTACTTTTAGTGAACATGCTTTCACATGACAACCAGATTAGTTATTTCAGATGATGTGACCATCCAAACCACAGCAAAATATCAACATTACTTTTTCAGACTTCTCAGAGCCACTGAGCTGAGAACAAGCACACCAGAATTCATCTTTGAAAGTAACTGCTTCAGGAGGCCATAAGCCGCTGAAAATTGAAAGCTTAGGAGGAGAGCTTTCGCACAACCAGGTGCCTAACTCAAACCTAGATAATGATATGCTGTGTGATGATCCATAAAACTCTGCAGCTGAGAGGTGTATAGTGTGAAATACACCAAGTTCATGCCAGTTCCTCCGCTGAACACCGGGCAGCTACAGTCGGGAGTAAAGATTACTGTTGAGGAAAGTCCCTCAGGATATTGGCCTCTAATGAAAAAGGAATCCACACAATATTGATAAAGGGAGCCATTTGTTCATAAGGGATAGGACAGCAATGTGGTCGTGGGAGAAACCCTTTCTTCTCTTGGGCTGGATCACTGTAGGTGGATAGCCAAAGTACATTGGCTTTCTTTTCTTAAAAAGGTGTCTCACTCAAGCATTAGTTATCCTAGATAGTTTTTAAAGTAAGGAAATAGAAACTATATGCAGGTGCCAAGAGCTGAACATGGATTTCTGAGTGTATCCCCAAGTAGTGATAGGGTGTCTTCCCCCTTTTATATGTTAACCTTACAGCTAATAGACACATTTTATACAGCAGTGCAGATAGCAGTCGTGTCAAGAGCAGTACTTCTGAGATGTGGACACTGAGTGGGTCTGAGTTTCCCCACATCCTCAAAGGATAGACAATCCAGTGTTATTTGCACAGAAGGATCTCTGAAGCTGGAAGAATCCCAAAACAGATTACTCTTCAAACCTCTCTCAATTTTAAAGTAGGTTAAAATTGCTGGCATCTATGAAAACGATGGTATATATCAATATCTATGTACATTTGGAACTTGCAAAATTGTCTTTCTAAAATGATGGGAAATGAACATCCTGTGAATGTTGATCATACTACAGAAATCATTCTATCTTTCTGCTGTGCCAGAGGTATTGTTGCACATACAAAGTTTTAAATCAAGACTGGCTTTGTGTTTTTACACTCAAAAAATCTTTTGATAAAAAATCCTAAGGGCAAAAATTATACAGTATTTCACTCAAGTTTAATTGCTTTTATGCACTAAAAATTTCAGCTAGAGTATCATTTTAGGAAAAAAGAAGCCAAGCTGTGAACAAAACCCGTCAAACTGTACATGATGGAAAGTATGTGTCTAGGACCAAAATTTTTGTGGTTTAATTAGAGATTGCAGAAGCCAAAATCTGTTCCTTGGAACTGAAATGTGAGGTCTCTTTCATATTCTGCTTTCTAGACAATTTCAGGAGAAGGTAACATGTTTCCAAAAATAAGAAGGCATTTTATGGAGATGATTGTTTATGGAGATGTTGGCATTGCAGCTGATACTCCAGCCATGCATGGAGATTGGTGTCCTGCTGGCATTTTTAGTTCCCATTCCCATTTCATGGTGTTCTTGTTCCCATGTGAACCTGTGGTGTGCAGGTTGCTAATGTTCCCATCTTAACTGATCAGTCACAATGGCAGAACTTGGCAGTGAAGAACTGTTTCTCTGTCCATGTGTGTGCCAAAAGACTCCCTCAGGAGAGTGAGGTGAGGCCATTTACCCCTGCAAAGCCATAGGGGCACAGGATGGAAGAAGAAACCTGCAGAATATAATCAGTTCTTTCAGGGACCTCTGGACAAAGAACAAGACAGCACCTAAAAGGGCTTTAAAGGGGGAAAAAAGTGAGCTGTTTGGACCAGCTGATGCCAAATAAAGGGCATGGTTTGCATGAGGTAGTCCTGGTAGAGGTTTGGGACAAATGGTTGGACTCTACAGAGACAGTGGGCAAGGAATGCTTTGAGAGGATTAGGGAGCATTAGATACTGTGTGGACATCCTAGCTGTGCCTGGGTCATGTGCTATTTTCTGCCTATATATTTGTTCTTTATGCTGGGATATATTTCCATGTCTCATTGTCTCTTGAACCAAAGAGGGTTTTGTCCTTCCCTGTCGGTCTCTCAGCTCTCACATCCTGCTGCTTGTTACTGGTCCTTTGAAAGCACAGGCCGTGTCCCACGCTAAATCAGTGCAGGGATTCAGGTTTAAAAACCACAGTTATTTCAGTCACTTAGTACAGACAAAGAATTTCCTCTGGTTTTACTGATAGTGTTAGTGAATGGAGAGACTTGCTGACTGCAGAAGGTATTGAAATGATCCCATTTCTTATGGAGGAACTGAGCTGGGGAAGAATTTCCTGCTCCTTGAGAAGATGCCAGTTCTTCTTCTGAAGTAAAATACTTGTGGGAATCATACAAGTGTATGTACATGATGAGGAAGTAATGAAGATGGAACTAGGCTTTTCCAGTGGTGCCCTGTGGCAGGGCTGAAGGCAGTGGACACAAAGGGAAAGCAGGAAATTCTCTTTAACATGAGCAAATACTTTTTTTACTGTGAGGGTGACTGAGAATTTAGCCTCCAGAGGCCATGGAGTCTCTGTCCTTGGGGATATTCAAACCTCTCTTTGCAAAGTCTTGGGCAGCCTGGTGCAGCTGAGCCTGCTCTGAGCAGGGGTTTGGACTGGGTGATCTCCAAATGTGCCTTCCAGCCTCGGTCCCTCTGTGATTTTGCAGAGTGTCATGAGGATCTCCTGAAAATGTCTGTTTCACCTTGCAGGTTTAGCTTCCTCTGAGCTCTCCTGCACCCAGTCATGGACTGAAAACACCAACTGGGCCAACTACTCTGCTTTCTGCAGAGAAATTAGGATTTTCTGGCATTGTGATCAGTATCAAGTGTTTGGTGGGAGGTTACTGCACTTTGTGTTGTGTACCTCTATGAGGCCTGTGCCAGATTCTCAGGGATAATAAACCCACACACTGATTTTTGTGATACTTTCTGGGGCAGGACCAGATCATTTGTGTCCATGAATAATGAGCTTCAAAACAGTCACTCAGGACTTGGAAGGATTGTAGGAACCCAAATGCTGCATGTGTCACATCCTCCCCCTGCACATTTGTGGCCTGTCACATGGTCAGCTTTGTCCTCTTTACACTTTAATCTTTCTGCATGTGTGTATGTAATGCATGTGTAATTTTCTGATTGTAATTTTTTTCTATCTGACCACTATTCAGGAAGCTCCCCTTTAATTATTTTCTTGTATGAAGTAAGATGTTTCTTCAAGAACTGTTTTGTTCTGGATTTCAGTAAGAAAGAAATGTGTAGTAGATAAAGTGAACAATTAAGGTGCATCAAGGAGAACACTTTTCAACTCTCATGAACAATTTTGCCATGTGTTCCATTGAGTTAATAAGATTTGGACAGCAAACACCTGAAAAATAAGTGATGTTAATGGCATAATAAATTTTCAAGTTATTTGGCATTTTTAAAATTTCACTGGCCTTTTTACTTTTTGAACTGCTGTGGTTTGTGAAGCTCCTCCACAGTGCTTCCTAGCACCTTGGAGGCATAACCCATGAGACAAAAGAGGTGGGAGGAGATGCCAGGATATGCTGCTGGCATGCTGGTTCCTAAGCAGCCCACCCCACTGCTTACAAAATCTATTACAAAATCTGTCACACAGACAGGGTGATGTACTGTTGCTTTGAGAACTGCTGAAGCAGCTGATGGGAAGGCAGGCAGTGGCAGGGCAGGCAGTGTGCTGGCAGCTGGCAGGGCTGGCTGCAGCCTGCCAGTCACTGGACACATCCACAGGGACCAGGCAGGTTAGAGCCCAGACAGGATATCCCAGGCCAGGAAAAGTGTTGAGCTTTGCACTGGAGCAGCTTATAGGCTGGAGAAGGGAGAGGTGAGCCTCAGTGCCATCCCATCCCTTCTCCAAGAACAGGAAACTGGTTAACAATTTCCTCTGCCAGGCCAAGCTGCTGCAGAGATATCAGGAGCTGGGACAGCCATGCCCCAGCACTGGGGCTTCAATGGGAAAAGCACAAGCCTGGTTTTAGAGGAGTAACTGCTAGATTTGACTCAGACTTCCAGAAATGCACTGGAAATTATGCAAGTGGAGTGTCTTGGTAGGGATTTTTATAGGCACCTATACTCCATTTCTTCTGGAAGTGGAAAATGCTCCCATTAGGAAAGCATAACTTCCAGCAGGTTATCCCAGTGCAGGTACAAGGTATGAATGTATGCACTTGTGTGAATCAAACTGGCCTCTGAACGGTAATTATTAAAAACACAAGCTTGTAAGAGTTGCCTAGAGACTGCCTGATGTGCTCATTTTGACTAGGGCAAGACAGCTACAAACTTTGCTCAGAGATATGATGTCCCCTGCTTTTTATAACCTTCAGCACCAGGAGTTCTTCAAAAGCGTGTCCAGGGCACAACCATCCATAGCCAGAATTTTTTATATATAGCTCTCCAAAAGTGTTTTGTTTTTTTTAAAATGGTTACTAGTTTTCCTTTTCAGTTGTGGAAGTCCCTGTTGCACTGTGCAGAGCTCACCTCCTCTCTCCTTCCCTTTGCTGCAGCTGGAGCCTTCCTGGGAGCAGAGCCTTGCTCCAGGAATGAGTGTCAGGAGAGAACTTCCCCTCGCTGCCTTTCTGTTCAGTGATCTGCAGGGCCAAGGTACAGCAGGAAAAGCCAGGACAAAGCCACCAGTGACATTGTGCCTGTTTGCTCTTAATGGGATTCGTGGTGTTGCACTGTAGCTTAAGTTCTGAGCTTTGTATCCTTCATTCCCCTTTGCTGGGCTATAAAAATCCCAGTGACTGTCACCTCAGTTGTCCCTGGGGCAGATAACAGATGCTATATAAGCATCAGCAAAACATCACAAGAGTCCAAGCCTGTTATTTATTAAAATGTTGAGAGATTTTTTTTTTAAATTGTGGCTTCTTTTGCAGTATTTTTAAAGGATTAATGAAGGTCAGGTTAGTCTCTCCAAAGATTTGTGCCCTGTGGTTTGATTCCAAAACCATGGTACCTCTCTAGGGCCATGTTACCTGCCATCTCTGCTGCAGGATCTGATGCAGTGATAGGTGATTGATTCAGAGAAATGACTATCAAGATTTTCAGTGTGGGGATGTTGCTGCTCCGGGTGCAGAACCAGGACAGGCTGGCTGAGATTTTCCAGCTTTGAGTCCTTGTCCTTTGTAGTTGTTGTGGCTGCGACATTCTTGCTCTCTTACATACTGCAGCTGGGCAGTGGGAGCTGGAAAAGGCTTCAAAGAAATTTAAAAATGGCATATTTTTTTCATTTAGAATTTCCTGACCTTTTCAGTTTGTCACATTGTCTTCCTTCCACTGTGGTGTTTGCATGACTTTCAGTCTGTAAAATAAGGGAAGCAAAAGACCTTATCACTGTTTATTGTTTAATGAATAAGAATTTCACCAATATTTCAGTGAAAGAGTGAATGGGCTGTTCTACACTTTGTTTCACCTCTTGGAGTGGACAAGCTTTTTTCCTTTGAAAATAGCTATTACAATGATAAAATGCTATTTTAATAAAATTCATAGGGAGTTTTTCTTGTGAATTGGTGAACACAAATAATGTTTCAAACAGAAGAAATTCAGAGGAATTTCTGGAAAGTGTGTTTTTTTCAGAAAACTTCAATTTATAATTAATTTGAATTATTTTTCTTGAGCTTTTTTTACTCCTCTTTTCTTATATTGTGACATTTCAGTAGTGACAGCTGGCATTTCATCAACAAGTTTCCCTTGTTTCATGAAATGGGAGACCCATCAACCTGGAAAATAAGCAGCCCTTCAGTCAGTACCTCCTAGGCTGTTACCCATAGAAAAAAAGGGCAAAATTAAAAAAAAAAAAATCCTAAAGAACTTTTTACTATCTTATCTCTTCTTTACTCACTGAATGTGTAATTTTGTATGTGTGAGTAAATTATCCACTCAGTTCTTTTCCACTCTTAACAACCCAGCATATGATATGCTGCAAAACAAGGCAGAGGTGTTCCAGCTGCTTGAAACTACACCTGTTCTGAGTGTTTTGAGGACAATATTTCATAGTAAGGACCCGGTCATGGCATGCTTGGGAGCCCTCAATTCCAACAGTCCTCACAAAATATAGACGGGATTTAAATCATATATATATATATATATATATATACACAGCACACAATCTCTGTGGGGGCTCTCCCTCAGCAAGTCTTGTTACAAGTGGATTTTCAAATGTTTGCACAGATTTTGAAAAAATTTTGCCCAATAAAACTCATCACTTTTTATACAGCAAAAGAAGAAAGAAAGGAATGATTGAATCAGTAGGTGAATCTGAAGCATGTTATAAAAAATTAACATAAAAATGCGTGCTAACAAAAGTAAGGTAAACACAATACAAACATATTAATTAATTTCCTTCACAACACTACAGTTAAATTTCTAAGCTTTAAGCCATTTTAATTTAATGCATAGAAATACATTTTCCCCAGGTCTGCCATTCTCCTGTGACTAGTGGGAAACACATGTAATAGTATGTTACAGTGAAAGAATATCTTAACATATTCACATATTTGCCTCCCCAGCTCCACAGATCCAGTATTTTTAATGCAAACTACTAATCATTTCATTCAGTGAAACTTTACTGAAGTTTCATCCAAAGTGCTTCAAATGTGATGCTTATGAGCATTAGAAATGTATTTGGCTTGAAGCTGAAGTTTTTTCTCACAACTGTTCATCACTGTAGTAAGATTTTGGTTTCAGTCCATGACCAGAAGGAAGGAAGGAAGAGCTTCCTGTGTAAGCAGTTTTTTTTGGAGTAGCTGGAGGAAAGGATCGGGATGAGATGGCTGCTCCTGAGCCCTGCACGAGGCCAGCATGGCTGGCCTGGGAGCAGAGGGTGGATTCACTGGAAGTGTTTCTGCTGTGTACCCGAGGTAACTGCGCAAAATCGCAGGGGCAGACATGGAAGTGACATTTCTGCTGGTGGATTCAGTGACGGCACTGGTAGCATGGTAGCATGCTCAGGGGTTGAAGGGACCTTAAAGACCCTCTAATCCCAGTCCCCTTGCCATAGGGACACCTCCCACTAGACTGGGTTGCTCAAGGCCTTTTCCTACCTGACTGTGAGCATTGCCAAGGTTGGGGCATCCATGGCCTCTTTGTGCAGCCTGTGACAGTGCCTCACCACCCTCACAGCAAAGAATTTCAGCTCTTCATTGCAGTAAAGGATAACACCATTGATGGGCCCAGGCTGGGGACCATTCCCAGGAGGCACACCTTTAGCCTGTGGCCACCCTGATGGTAGCCCATGGGTGTTTAATATTTGGGCAGAGGCTGTTGTATGTGGCAGTGAGTGCCACAATAGAAGTGAGACTTGTATTGATGGCATGAGCTTTTTCACCATTTTTAATTTGAGTTGCTTTTGTGAAGCAGAAATTTAAATAATGTCATTATTTTGAAAGAGCAAAATTTACTCCACCTCAGGAAGACTTCTTATGTATTCTTCAGCCTACTTGAAGAGCTTCTTTGGTGACTTTTTTACTGGTTTAGTGTTTTTTGCATATTTTTAGAAGTATGGAACCAAAGACGTATAAACGGGAAGGAAAATAGCTGTAAGCAGAAGAGTAAACACAACATTGTCAGTTCAACATTGTTTATCTAATGAGGCTAAACTCTCACTAAGTTCTTGTGTTTGATATACTTTCACAATGTATAGTCATAATATATGCGTGAGAGTGCTCCCCCTTGATGGGCCAGAAAGGAGAACGACTGTGTTTGTACAAAACACATTTAATTTTATTGTTTATATAAATTGGCTCCTTGTTCTTTATGATCAGAGCAAACCTCCATGCCTTCTTAGGTATTCACTGACCCAGCTGCAGGGGGCACTGGCAGGGGGATCATCACTCAGGCAGATCTTCAGAACATATACAAGTAGTAGATATGTCTCACCCCCCTTGTCTGCAGATTCCCAATCTACAGGGTGCACAGGGGAGGAGGCTCTGTTGCGGTTTTGCACTGTGCCTGGTCCTACCAGATTAACAGAGGTTTCATGCTGAGTTTTGAGAAGATCAAATTCTGACCCCAATTGTGGGAGAAACTACAAATACCCCAAGAGTTTTACCCTTGAAAACTCTTTATTATTTTTAATAGTCTAAACATGACGTTTGACATAAAGATGTAAATGTTTAGACCAGCTTCAATATCTGTATTTAGTGTGTTTAATACATGATGCTCGGTAAAATCATGCAAAATACATTAAGCTCAGGTTTATCTCAAAATGGCTTGTCAGTAGAGCAGTGACATGTGCTGCACCAGTTTTGGTCAGCTGACAAACCTCTTTGATATGGTTGTTCAAAAGCCATGACATCTCCTGCAGCTCAGTGCCAAAAACAGTGCTTGTGTCAGATCCTGCCGTCACTTTGCCGTGGCTGAGAAGGGTAAGTTCAGTCCAGAAATGGACATTTTTTACTTTCTGCCAGGTTGTGTGAAATTCTGACAAGCAGAAGTTACTCTGAATCCCCAGATGCACATCACTGGGCTGTCAGGCCAGGAGTGGTGATGGCAGAGGACTCTGGGGCTGCCATGTTGCATGAGATACTCCTCTCTGCCTTGCCCTCTAGCCTCCCCAGGAAATAACTCTGTGCAGGGGTCACAGCTGCCACTGGCTTTCCTCTTGCCCTTGGCTGCTGCTGTGGGCATGAGGCAGCAGGTTCCCTGCAGTGTTGGTGCCATGTGCCTGCCTGTCACACGGCTCTGCCACAGGCAGGGCAGGATGCAGTGTGTGCTGAGCCTGGCCATCACCTGAGGCTGCTTGCAAAGACACTTCTCGGGCTGATGATGCTTATTCCTGGCTCCCAAGCAAGCATCAAGCCATATGCCTTTTGTGTTAGGGGAATTCCCTAACTTCTAGGGATAGCTAAACAGGGAGGATAAAAATATAGGCCTCTCTGGCTCCTTGCTCTTGTTTTCCCTGGCATAGTCCAGGGCTTTGTATTTACTCCACAGTGACAATTTATAGGCCTGTGTAACTGAGGTCATTGTTTGGCTCTCTGTGTCTCTTTCATCATCTGCAACCTGGAGATAGTAGTGTTTTCTAGGGCTGAGTGAATAATTCATTATGTGGCTCCTTATTAAACAGATGTTGGCTCTCTGTTTGCAGATAGTCTACAAATGGATTGCATTTTGTTCAAATTTATTTGTTGTTCCAAATTATTCACCAAATACTTTCAGTAAATAATGTTATTGGCCTATAGTGCATTCAGAATATGAATTTGAAACTTGCCTTACATGACTATTTGTCATTGCTGGTTAAAATTCATTATTTAAGCAACTATGCCTTCCAGCAAATTTGTCTCATAGAGCTTCCCCAGAAAGTAACACAAGGATGCTATGAATATGTTAAGAGTGAATGTTTAGGGGGTATTCTTTCTTCCTTATTACTAATGCAGCTGAAATGCTAATCCGTCTCATTGGGTGTTGTGAAGATTGGAAAGCTGTTTTCTGAATGTGAAATGCTTTTTAAGTGGACACTGATACACCAGCCCTGGTGTATCACTCCTTTAAGTAGCAGGTGGTGTGTGGTTCCAGCTACTGCTGAGTGCAGGGCAGAAGGTGAGCATAGGAGGTAGCACATGCTGTGTTCAGAGCCACCGGGCCAAGCAGGAATCCATGGGACTAAGTCTGTGCTAATGAAGAAAATGGGCAACGGCCCAGGGAATGTGGCATAGCTTGGCTCTCTTCCACACGGTTGGATTTTGCTTCCCCAAAGATGTCCATACTGACTTACACCTGTGGTGCATGAGAGGTGCTGTCTTCAGACCATTCCTGGGAGACCTTCCCAGTAGTCCCAATTTGTTCCACAGCTGTACTGCACAAGCAGTATGAATGTGTGAATGTCACTGTCTTTGGATCCTGGGTAGTATCCATCATGTCACGAACAAATCTAAAAGCCTATGAGTTGTTCAATGGCATGGCTTGAAGCACTGGGTGCTCCTAAGCTAAGCAACAGCTTTCTCACTAAGAAGAGATGTCCCCCTTTGCATCCCCTCTCCTGGTGTTCCACTGCTACCTTGGAAGTCAGAAGTGGAGAGGGAAAAGGAGCACACAAGTCAAATCTGAGTAGTGGTATGTGTCTGACAGTTTGGAGTGAGAGCATCACAGGCCTATTCTTGAAAGACATACCTGCCAGGCAGCAAAAGGAGAGGGGTTTTGTCCTATGGCTCCTCACACAACGCCGTTTTGTTTTTAGCAGATAGGCTGGGGCCTCCTCTGGATATTCTGCTGGATTCACTGAACTGCACGGCGTTCAGCGTGCAATGGAAGATGCCAAAGCAGCACGCGAGCACCGTCACAGGGTACACGGTAAGTGATGCACACTCTGAACCCAGCAGCACAGCCCTGCTCCTCATGAACTGCGCCACTGCCCAGAAAACAGCCAGGGGACAGTGGGCTTGAGCGGACTGAGCTGTAACCTTAAAAAACAAGCAGCTCATGTTCTCGAAACAAGCTGTGATGGGCATTTGAATTGGATGCCAAGGGCCTGCAGTGGATATAGATTGCTGTTTTGTTGTGGTTTTCCTTCAAGTGCTCTCTGATAAAACAGTAAAGTGGAGCAGAGCAGGTCGATATTGCACTGTGCAAGTGAGGGTCATGCAGATACTTTGACTTGTATTTCCAGCCTGAGGATTACTTTAGCAGGAATATGTTTTCAAACTAAGCCTCTAAAACTTCCCAGACTTGCAGCAGGTACAAGGGAAGGACTGTTTCATGGAATCTCTTCCTAGATAGGTACTGTGCTGCATAGAGTCCCTGGGAACCCACCTGTAGCCATAAATATCAAAAGGGCTTTTGTTTTATTCCCCCCTACCTCAGAATTCAGTTTCTGTTAAAGAAGCTGAATGATTTTCCTGTTGCACTCAGCAGATTTTTTGGTAAGTCTCTGACCCCCATCAAGCCTCTGCCATGTTACCTTCTGCCTATAGGACAAAAGAGAAGGGCTAGGCTAGGCTAAACTGTATTTTAGTGTGCAAGAAGAAAAACAATGAGCACTAACATGCCGTTCATTCATTTTTGTTAAGTATTGTTTTAACAGGTATTCCATGGCAATGAATCTCAATCCCAAAATAGAAGTGTGTCAGTGAGAAATTCGCGCCAAAGTGAGAGATGTTGACTAGAATGTGTTGCTTTCCCCCTCAACAACAAAAAAACCTGAATAGCAGTTTTTCTTACTAGTATTTTCTGTGGACAGATTTGAAATTTCCAGAAATAAAATGCCCAAAATTCAGCTTTATGTAAAAAGGTGGGAAGCAGAATACTACTGAGTACCTTACAATTAATGTACACTAAGATAAAGAGCAAAATCCCTGCAATAGATATTTCTGGTACACATGCTCCTTTATCCCACAAGTCTTGTAAATGGCACCAGTGTAGCCCAGCTGCAGAGTTCATTTTATTGTTATGAAAGTGCTATGAACTAGCATATAGTAGTCTAAAACGCCAAAAAGACTTGCTGACAGCCAGGAACTACCTCAGGTAGGCTCTGTGTGTAGCTGGGTGCACCCTTCTCTGTGAAAGCAGAGGTGCAGGGACTAAGTGGCCTAAGTCATACACAGTGGTCACTCTTCATGCATGCAGATCAAGAATCTGAGCTCCACTTCTTTTATTAAGCCTTGAGCTGGTGCGTGGCATGATCATAAAACCAATGACAAGCAGCAACAATAGTGCTCTACCCAAAATGTCTTCAGTGAAGTGTCTTGACCCTTTGGCATCTCTGGGTCTATGTGCACAGGAAAGCTGATTGTCTGTCTCATTAGTCCCCAGTGGCAACAGACATGGAGAGACATTTTATGATAGAGCAATTTTTATAATGTCATAATCATGAAATGTCAACATCTTTCTTGCATGAAGTAAGGTGTCTGTATAGTGCAGACTAATCCCACAGCTCTTCAGCTGTCCATTTAACCACAGACAAATGATGCACAATGAAACAGCTCAGGCCTGTTCTACCAGCACTACGAATGTGTTCCACATTAGATAGGTGTATTCACTGTGTGATGGTGTCCTTTGATTACACTGACAACTTCTAGCAAATATGTAAGGAGTATTAAAGGACTTCAGCTTTTCCTGCATTTGAAAAGGCAGGGGATCATGGACTCACATTCTGTCCTCAGTATGAGAATGATGCACTGGTGCACTCATTCTTAAGCTATTCTGAAATACTGAGCTATTGCTGTAACTGGTTTGACTATATCTTCTTCCCAAGGTCTTTTACTCAGAAGTTGAAGGTGACAAAGCAGTTAAACAGCTCTCACACGATGTTCCCCTGAGTCTGGATATGATTAGCATGGTGAGTATTTCTTTTCAACAATCAGACCACTGGAGCAGAACATGCAAGTGGAAACTTGCAACTGTCTCCTTGTAGTTTTGTGAAATATGGTGGTGAGGATCCAAGTCCCAAATCTGCTCTGGATATTGAGCAGAAGGAAATCACAGTGTTTTTGTGTTTGAGTGATGCACTTTTCCTCCTTCTTGTCTTGCTGTTTTATCATGTAAAACTATTGGGACTTGCTCTCAGCTTCCTAGTACTGACCTTTGTCAGGAAATCTACTAAAATAGAACTTTTAATCTTAAATGCATGCATTTTCACACATGCAAGGGGTGGAATTGCACGAGTCTGTGAGAGAGAGCTGCATTATCACTGTATGTGTATTGCAGTGTCTGACACAGCTGTGTGATTAACACACAGAGTGTTTCCATTTCTGTGTGAGACTGTGGCCTCCTGAAATATGGCCACTTTAGTTGCTGTTCTGCAAGTTCATATTCTAGAAGATTGCCCCAGTCGCTGGTGTTTATTTTGCTCTTGAAAGGAGTACTTTTTCTCATTGCTCTCCATTGTTTTTAAAGTTATGTTTTTCCTTTTATAGCTTTGGGTTTTTTTCCCATTTTCCCCTTCTCTTTCCTCCTTCCCTGTTTCTGCCCCACTTCTTCACTAGAAGCAATAGTGAGGAGGGTGCTCAGATTTCCTGCAGGTTTCCATCACTCTGGTTGTCAGTTCTGACGTCTGCAGGATTCTGGGATCACAGTGAATAAAACAATATTGTTGTCATGATATATAATTTCTTTATTCATGCATTATTTTCTCCCTTCTTATCTTTATCTCTGTAGTCCTTTCTTGCCTTTTTTGTTTCTTAAAAACTAGTTTCGCTAGTAGTGCTGAGAAAGATCAAACAGCACTGGTTTTTTATCTTAATCCTAACAGCAGTACTTCTTAATCAGTGGGAGAGGAAAGTCTGTATCCCTGTACTCATGCAGATGATTAACAGCCACATAGACTGCTATATGCTGGAGCATTGGTCTTGTTTTAATTCCCTGACCCATTATTTATGTGTTTTTGCCATCACTTTTTATTATTTTAGTTTTTAACAAGTCCTATTTGCTTTTTCCCAGGGTCAACTTGAAGGACAAGCAATTTTTGTAAGTATTGCTTCACATGAAACTTGGTCACAGATGTGATTAAAAATAAAATTGAGTGTTTCTGACTCGGTCTCTCCACAGACACATGCAAAAGTTGATCTCAAAAGTTGATTCTATGTAGCACTTACACATGATCTTTTGTGGTCAAATGTAGCAGATAGTAGTCTCAAAAAGCTCAAAATCCACAGGTGGACAAGGTGGATACGTATAGGCAAAGTAACTCCCTTTTTAGCAATGAATTTTTCTCAGTCACTAGAGGTATCTATGGATGTCTTGTTTTGATGGAGTAAATTTTGTAAAAAATGAGATATATCCAGCCAGTGAGGATTTAGAGATCATGGGGACAGTCAAGTAGCCAGGCAGACAGTAGAAGGGAAGAACAAAGTCTGGCATTTGGAGAGGAGATGAAGAGGGAAAAACCTGAGCCAGTCCAGAGAGAGCCAAGGAGGAGGAGGAGCACAGGAAGAGGCCAGCCTTGCAACGCCCAGGAGGAAGGAGTGGGAGACTAGCTACTAGTATAAAACAAGTTTGAAAGAAATACCAACTCTCCTAATGGCTTTGCAGCTGGTGAATTAATCAGATTGATTATTTCCAGTCCTGCACTCAGTCCAGTCTGCTTCCTGTGAGCAGTAAACAGGTTGGGTTTATTGTGAGCAGGAAGCAAGCAGGAGGTGCTTGGGTTTGGATGGGAGAAGGACAGCAATTTCAGTGTTTAACTGAAATCCCTAGCATCAACAGACTCTTGCAAACTTTTGTTTTCTGAGAGCTATTTTAGGAATAGAGAAATCTCACATGGTTGGTGGAGCTCACAGAGCTTCTGTGGTCTGAAATAAGGGCAGTTTGTTTGGACTACAGGAGGCTGAGTCCTCAGGATGCACTTGAACCTGGACTATCTGGTTCAATCCTAGATGAACTGAGTCTGGATTATGGCATTTCAGAACTGAGGTTCCATGCTGGGCACTTTTTTCCTGCTTGATAAAAATAACACTTCTGAGGGGTACTTGTGGAGAAGTATGAATGGCTGGGATTAATCAGCTCCCAGCCATTAATCCTCCAGGAAGTGGTGTTCTCGATGAAATGCTTTCTGTTGTATTCATACCAAACTCAACAGAAATCTGCAATAGTTTTGTGGTTAAGTCTGCATAGTTCATGTTTCCGTCACTCCTCTCCTGGTGCTGGTGTGACCCTGCTGCTTTCTTGGAGGCTTCCCTGGGCCACGTGGGACTGCTTTAGCAGCAAGAGCTGATTTGCACTGCATGTTCCTGTTTATGTGTCTGTGTGTTAGCAAAGTGGATAATGTATTATTGTGTATTATATCATCGTAAAGCAGAGAATATGTAAGTGACAGCAGCCAGGGGAAGTGCAGATGCAGTTCCTTTTAGTACAGGCAGTTGTTCTAATGGGGCATAATATTCAGGAACTCCAGTACACATAAAAAACAAGAAAAATCAATAAAAATTAGTAGGCTCTAAAGGTGGGAGGTTTTAGGCTGGGCACAGAGCCCTGGAGAGCAGCACTGCTCCCTGTCAAATCACTAAACATACCAGTACAAAATGGAGTGACCAGCTTAGACCAGTAGTTCAGGGAAGGAATTGTCTCCAGGGGAGAGAGTGTCATTAAAACCAGCTCAGTTCCTGCAGCTGTGCTGTAATCCAGAGTTTGATGGTCTTTTGGATTAAAACAAAACAGAAAACAGACATTCCTCTGGAAAACAATTTGTAATCCTGGTTTCTGTGAGGCAGCTTACTGAGCCTCACAGTTTCAACACACTTGTAGGAAAGGGAAGCAGTGTGGCAGGGCAGGGAGGGATATATGGGATAATCTGTGTGAAATTGGCTCCCCTGCCACTGAAGAGGCATCACATTGCCTCACCCTGTTCAACAATGTGAGATTGTAACGAGAACACCAAATGTCATTTATCAGGATTTTAGCAAGAGAGTTGTGCAAGGCAGGAGGGTGAAGCTGGTGACTATTGAAGCGTCATCAGTAATTGAGTGTTGAGTTTGGGGCATCAGGCTTCAAAATACAGAGCTAAGCTGAGTGGAGGGGACACTACAAAAATG
The DNA here is from genome assembly GCF_047830755.1 of Zonotrichia albicollis. Classification (NCBI taxonomy): domain Eukaryota; kingdom Metazoa; phylum Chordata; class Aves; order Passeriformes; family Passerellidae; genus Zonotrichia; species Zonotrichia albicollis. Next base: position 19,039,457 of record NC_133860.1, read on the forward strand.
ATGAGGATAACTCTTCCACATACTACCTAAATTTGTTATCTGCGAGGCTGCTCTGTCTCTTCTGAGAGGGACAGAACTTGGATTTAAGACTTGTCTTTTAAATACAAGGAAAAAATGAATTAACTATGTATTCCAAGGCTACCTGACAGTGGGGCACAATGAACTGTGTTTCTTTTCCAGAATCTGATTTGAAAATGTTCCTGGTATGAGGAGGGTATTCCCTGACATTGCCACAGGTTAGGGTAGCTTGATGGTGTCCTGAATTTTTACTTATTCACTGATATCCCTGTCCTTGAAGATGAGATGTTTGGTTTCAGAGATACTCACTGTGTGTTCCAGGGCTGTGTTCGTGGAGAGGGCACTGCAGGAGGAGGCAGGTAGCCATGAGTGTAAGACATGAGTACACCTTGCTGAGGTTTTGAGGGCACACACATTGAACTTGCTGAATACCTTAGCAGATGTCAGGGCTTTGATCTTGACTGGGCAGGAACTCAAAGAAATTCTCTCAGTTCAGTTTATTGTAGACTTGAGTCTGGAGGTAATAATATGAGGCGCATACATGAATATCTAACTCTCTCCAAGGGCCAAGTTCTATTTCATACTATTCCTGAATAGTGTGAAAACAGTAAGACGCATAAATGAAGGATTTTTCCTCATAAGCATAAGTGTAATAAAGAGGAATACTGGCAGGAAAAAAATGCAGATAGTTTAAGGGCAGACAGACAGTATGTATGTCATGGAGGATAGAAAGGCAGGAGCAGGGGATCAGTTCTGTCACCAGAAGGAGGTACAGGGTTTTCAGCAACTGGCTTCTCAGATCACATTGTAAAAGCTATGAGACTGAAACATCCAGATTAATCTTTCAGAATGAGTGTTCTTGCTGCCTCTCTCTGGACAGTTACTATTCCAGCATTGTTATCGCAGATTCATCTCAGACCTGTCCAGATCATTTGAGCAGATCAAGGGTGAATGATGGAAAAACAAGATAGTGGTCAAGTGATCCATGTTAATAAGAAATCAGTGTTGGACCTCCAAAACCAGGTCCACAGAAATGACAGATGGCAGGGTGTTGCTGAACAATGTTGTAGTAACAATGTAAGTTCCCCAAAGAGTAGAGAGGAAGTGTTTTTTTCCAAAAGACCATCAAAAGGAAATTTAGCAGTTAATAAAATTTTGGGATTGTTGACTATTTTAATGCAACTGGAAGTGCAGATTTGTTCCAATATGAAGAAAAGTGAGAACTCTGCATTTTCAAATACACTGTGACTAATGTGTTTAACATCAGAGAATGAAACCCAGAAGAATAATAGCTGCAAAACAGGTTTTTTGTAAGTGCTTATTTTTCACACCATAACAGTCTGTGGTATAGAACCTGATATTTCTCTTTCCTTGTATATGCTGTCAAAATTCATAAGTCTGGGATTAACATAGACATTCCAGGTAGGCTGCAGGTAAAGAATACTCAGTTTCTGTACACATGTCTGTACTCTCCATTAAAGATCAAATCTAAATGTCTGATGCTGATCCATGCTATGTGAAGCAGTCAGTGATGAAGTGTACTGTTTTGGTGATGTTTTCTATTTTCTGGGAGATTTGAACAGGCTCCTCTGAAGAGTATTCATCAGCCCAAGCTCTCCACATGGAGCTGAGCACTCTCTCCTTTACGGTAGTTGTCTGTGGGTTAATCTTTCTGTGTTTATGGCAGAAGGACAAATAAGGGAAATGCTTGCTTGAGGTCAAGGCTGTTAGCTGAGCTCATAAAATTGTGAGAGATGATGGGATAGGGCTTTGCTCTGTGAGAAATTAAGGATCATCAGTTCACACTGCATCAAATTGCTTCGCTCTCAGGAGGTTTTATGGCCTCTGAATTTAAAAGAGAAATAAAAACAAACAAGAAAAAAAAAGAGGAAAACACACCAGACTCATACCAAATGCTAGCAGTTGGCTCAACAGAGGAAATAATATGTGCCTTTGACTTCACCATTGAAAAAGCTGGATATAAAATGCAAATATCTGCAACTTTATGAGTTATGCTGAGAAATGGGTCCAGGTCAACCTTGTGGATTCCCCTGGGGCGAAGCTGCAGCTTGAGAGGAAACATGATTCTATTTGTGTTTGTTGTTTCTGAGCTATACTGGGCAGGGGACGATCTCCCTAGGAGAGTTCAGGGAAAACACCATGAAAGACCCCTGGGTCCGAGCTCTCAGCACGCTCCCCAGTCACACAGAAGTGCTGTCACAACGTGCTTTTCTGCTCTTGACTTGGCAGGATGTTGTTATTGGTGACCTGAAGCCGGGCACTGTGCACCGCGTTAGCGTTGGAGCGTACAGCTGGGCAGGGAAAGGACGGCCCAGCATGCCCAGGGAGGTGACCACTTTACCCCAAGGTAACTCTGCCTGCAGGGCTCTGCTGCACAACTGGCAGGGCAGATGCCTGTAGCACGCACACCTGACCTCTGTCGATTGCAGCATCACGGTATTTCACTGGTACTTTTCCACATATGTAGGGTTTTAGAGGGGCGATAGTGTGAGGGGAGAAGCCTATGAATTTGATTGCTGAGTCTGTGGGTGTTGGGTGTTGTGTGCAGCAACCCAGCTGCTTCTCTAATGCTGCTCCTTTGCACTTCTTCTTAGATAAGTGCATGCCTCCTGCGCCACCCTATCAGCCCCAGATTGTGGTGGTTTCTGATTCAGAAGTTGCGTTGTCCTGGAAGCCTGGAGTGAGTGAAGGAAGTTCTCCCATCCAGTACTACACGGTGGAGTTTATCAGGCAAGTTTGCTAGTGGAGTCTGAATTTCAGTGTTTGAGCACTATGGTGTTTTGGGGTTCTTTTTAACCTCAGCTGCGCTGTTCAACTGCATATAGATATGATTTATTTACTTTGTATTGTATGCTTAATTTTCCTCTCAGTGTGTGTTGAATTACCATGGAAATTTAAAGACAAAACCAGAAAGGATCCAATTTGTTATGAAATCACCAATAAGTTGTACTTTCTGATGGAAAAAAAAAAAAAAGGTCTGATTTGATCTGGTTCCTCTAACAGCAGCCTGGATTAATGAAGTTTTATGTTTCTCCTGTTATCAAATACTGTCATATCATGCTGAGAAAAGGATGTTTGGCAGAGTGGTTTCCCTGGGCTGCTTTAGAAAATAATCTGAGGACTGGAAGTTCAGTGTGTTTGACAGTTTTACCTGACAAAAGTTATTATATCATAGAAATATCAGTTTTGGAAGGGACCTTCAAGATCATCCAGCCCAGTCATCAACCCAACACTGTAGCCCCTGAAGGAATAAATCACATAATCCAGTGCCAGACCCAGACACCTCTTGAACATGAAGTTGTTTTGTCTTGAGTTTGCAGAATTTAGACTTGCTTTGTTATGCTAATGCTAATCAAGTTTACATGAAAGGTTGGTCTCTCTGTTTAGATCTGGGGGAAAAGTGGGGTGTTGCTGGGGTGCGTTTTTGTTCTTTTATGATGAACTCTTAAAATTCTCAACAATAGAACTGAACTGTCAGAAGTTTCCAGTCAAATTGGTTTTATAAACTGCATAAAAAGGGCCAGGAGGAGGTGATTGTATCTGCAAGCATAAACAAGTATTTGTACTTGACTGTTCATATGCGTGTGTGAGCTAATATCTGCATACAAATCTATTTATTTGTCTCCGTGTTTACCCTTACAGTGAATGTAAAATTCACCCTTTTAATCCTTTGAGCAAATACTTGATTAGAGGTTTTAGTTGAGGTTCCTGGAAAAGAGAGAATTGATTCTTAAACTACTCAAATGTGTAAAAGGTCAAAAAAAATTGTTCTTAAGGAAAACATAGTAATTTTTAAAAAAGAATTGTTGTTGTTAGAACACACAGGAAGAACTTAATTTTCAAAGTATGGGTACAATTTAGAAGATATTGATATAGCAAAAAGATATTGATATAGCAAAAAGAATACCCAGACCGAAAACCTATTTGTTAACTGGTGCACTTTGTATTTGAGCTGAAAGTCCCCACATTTAGTTGGAGGCCATCCAATATTCAGTGCGCTGCAAGGCAGGACATGAGAGCTGAAGATCCTTATCTCCTTTGTGTAATGTCTGCTGTAGACCTACAGTGAAATTTCTTCAATATCTATTTTTGAACACAATTTTTATCTAAGCTTTTTGCTCTCTCTCCATCTCTTCTGTCTCATTTGCTCAATTGATGGGGAAGGGATTGTGTTGCCTTCTCATTGACTACACAGTGGAACCCGGAGGGTTATGTAAACTTCTTCATAGCACCAGGAGCCTGCTAATGGAAGAAATGGGCACCATCATCTCCATCTGACTCACCAAAAGTGCACACTTGAATGTTTTTGTTCAGCCAGGGAGTGGAAAGCTGCTGTTTAGGTCAAAAGATGCAAGTGATTGAAATTTCAGTGTTTCATTTGCTTTAGACTTTGGGAAAGAATTTGCTAACAGCAAAATGTTTTGATTACACTGTTTAGTTTGAGGTTTAAAGCTAAGTTGAAAGTGCCTTTGTTAATCTTGGGATTATGCTCTCTTAGCCTTGGAAGCTTGGTTGTATATTTGGAGTAAGTTCAATGAGCCATAAGCCCTAATGGCAGCTAAAGGTAAACATTCAACTTTAAGCTTCGTTGTCTTTTGCTGCATATAGTTTTAATTACTATAAAATTTATTATCATGAGTTAAAGCTAGTAAATTAAACCAATATAAGACTAAAACAAATCAGTTCAAGTAAATTAGAATTAGGTCCTCTTATGTCAAAGAAATACACCATTATGCTGTGATTTTGCACAATTAATAACTTTCTAATGCAAATCTGCAGTTTTGCTTGGGCACTGCACAAATTCCTAAAAACTCTGACATTGTTTAAGTAATTTCCATCTCCTTAGAATTAACTTTATGATTTTAACCATAGGAAAAACATGTGAGGACAAAACACTCCTCTCAATTGCTCAGCTATGATACTGGAGAAATTCATTGCATTCATGAAAACTCAGTATATTAATTGTTTTGAGACACCAGAATCTAATCAGAACCAGAGCTAGCTGCATCCTGTCTCTACTCAGGGTCTAAATTTGGTGCTTTATTTAAGCTCTTGACTAAGAGATTTCCCTTGGCACCAAAGGAAGTAGTTGGTTCAGTACAGGCAGTGGAGGGTAGCAGGCAGCTTCAGGTAAAAGATGAGCTGAGCTAATTCAGACTCTACTGTGCTGCTGACTAGCAGAGGATGCTAAGGAGATCACAATCCCACTTGTCTAAATGCTGGAAGTCTGGAGGGAGACTGTAGGATTCATTCTTCACTGGATAGTTCTAAGGGAATAAAACAGATATATATATATGTCTGTGCGACTTCTTAGGCTCAGTGTAAATATTCTGTTGGTTAATGGTGAAAAGTATTTAATGAAAAATTACATTATTATGGAAGTCTCTAAAGTGAGACCCCAGACTTAAGCATATGAGCTTAGGTGTTTTTCCTAAAGATGTTATACAAAATTAATTCTTAAAAACGTCTTGGATATTTTCACTCAAATACTCAAATTTTTAATCCGTTGAATGCCTACATGATCTTTTAAACTTGGTGATTAACTTACCTGAATTTTTATAGCCACATAGCAGCTACAGAACCACAAGTGTTTAGCAGCACATGCCCTTAAACAATCAGGTCACTTTCTTTTCATCTCATTGGTATGTAGATGAAATCAAAAGCTTTTAATATTAATCTTGGCATGCAAAGCAAATTTTTCAGTATCTTGGTAGTGACATGAAACTTCTGCTGCAATGAACTAGTCAGGTTCTGCTGATAAAACTGGGAGATTTATTAGTATTCAGATGTTAGGATGGTGCAGATTCAGCATAGTGTTGTGCACAGATTTCTTGATTAGTTTGAAGCCTTCCCTCTCCCTCCCAGAAAATTCTACCCCTGAATCCATTCCCCGCTGAACTGTCTCTGGCCCTGCACTGAACTAGACAGTCATTGTTTGCTTTTGTTTGCAAAAAACCTGAAACAACAGATCTGACCAGGGAGACACCTCCCAGTGTCTAGGAAAAAATACTTTTAATACTGTTTCCCTGATTATTGGACGAAACAGGCATATTTGACTCAGAATTTAGCTCACTGCTTGTGAGATTAACTCCTTGAAGGGGAAGGTAACTGATGAAGAAGGAGGAGTGAAAGATATTAAGGAGGAAGTGCTTAACAACATTATATTGTATCAGAAGAATATCTAACAAGAAAAAAAGTTACCAAAATTGTTCACTTTTCCTTTCCTCACAGATGGCCTGGCATATCAGTTGATCTATTTTGCACAAAGTGTCACAGTAATGTGAAATAATAATAGTTACTAAAAATAATTTGTTATAGTGCTGTATATTATACAAGACATTTTTCCATCGCAAATGATGATGTATTGTACTTGTCATCATATTTATTATTTGCTGGAACACTTTTTAAAACCATTATATGACGAATTTTCCCCTTGAGATGAGTACAAATACAGCATGGAAGAACAATCAGAAACGTTAGAAAAATTAGATTGCTAGGGGGTGCCTCACACTTAAATAATTTCCAGGTGATTTTAAAAGGAAGTTCAAGTGACTATAAAATTGCTGCTCTCTGCATCAGAAAGAATTACCTTCTTGGATTGAATCAGTTCCCAAGTTACAACATAAAGCTATAATCCAAAATTTTGGGTACATTTGTCATGGAATTCTGCCCTTGGTTTATACTCATCCAGTCTTATTTGCTTTATCCATATATTTATTATCTTAAAACCACTATGACTTGTGTTAGATTTTTTTTCTCCATATCATTTATGTGTTGGAGATGCAGAGCTGCATCAAGAGCAGGCAATGTCCATGGAAGGTGTCTGATTTCCCCAGTCACAGATACAGTGCTTGGAGCTGCCCTGCAAGGTGCTGTCCCCTGTGTTGGGGAATGTACTGCTGCAGAAAAATGGGAAAAGTGGTATCAGAATGAGCCCTTCCAGTGTAAAAGTTGACAACACATTGAAATAAAACATAAAGAAAAGGACCATGAAGACAGTCTTCAACAAAATGTTCCCATCTCAGGGGATGCCCTGGCTTGCCCTGGATGCACTCACCAGCTGAATTTGTGTTCCCTTCCCCATCTGTTTGCCATGTTTTCATCTCATACTGTTTTGTTCACACACGGAGCATTCTGGAGAAGTAGCAAAGGTCAAGTGATAAATCTCCCTCTTTCCCTCTCCTTCAGCTGCAGATCCTTACATGTTTGCAGGCATTTCCTTTATTATAAACTTCTGCAGAATGAAATGTTGGGAGGGACAGTGAGTGTGTTTGAAGCCTAGCCTGCTGTTTGTGTTATCTCCAAATCTTTTCAGGGTGCAGTGCCTCCTTTGGGTCCCTTCATCAAAGGTGTGTTGTTTCCACTTGGGCGGACACAGGGGCAAGGTCTGTTGCAAAGAGGCAGCTCTTGAGCTAGCAGGAATTCCTTGGATGGGAATTAAAACCAAAAAATGATGTGTACAGGAAAATTGAAAGCACTACTAAGCGAGCCTTTGGAAGGAGGCAGTGTTAACAGCTTTCATTTGGGAAACACTATATATTTTCATTTTGGCATAGGCATCAAAAGCTCAGAGGAGGGAAACAATGGAAGAGTAGCCAAAATAAATGCTCTCTGTCTACCAGGAAGTGGTGGTGAAGGGTGACTTAAGATGGTCTGTTTAGCTATCACTACATCTTGTGCGTTTGTCTGATTTTGTTTTTATTTTTAGTGAGACAATGAAATACTCATGTCCTGTGTGCCACTGTGCACTTGAGACAGGCAGCTGGGAACTGCTGCTTTGCCACTGCATTTGCCATGCTGGCACAAAGCAATGGACTTCAGTAATCAATAAATCCTGTATTGACCACTAAAAGAAAACATAAATTAACATCGGCATTTCCTTCCAGCTGAAAATAAACAAATACAAAATGCCTGCCTTGTGCTATAATTTTTAATTTTAAGACTGTTGGAGACATTTGCAGCTAGTCCTGTGTAAACACTGGTAGATTCAGGGTGCACTTGGAGGTTATTTCCTGTAATAAATATTGCAAGGACACTGGAATAATTTTCTCTGCAAGCTATTTCTGTCCTTATTTTACTTTCATAAACTTTAATTTTAATATTTTGGGTGGCCTAGAGTGAATGTTTACATTACTGTGTTGTTTGTATTTGTTTAGCTTCTTATTTTATTCTCTCTTTGATAAGAAGAGGCCACTTTTGGAGAGAGTGGAAATGGTGTGAAAACTTCAGAGTACTTGAAGTTGCCCACCCCTTTACAATGTGCCTGTATGCATGAACTTAGAACACTTGATAGCAAACTGCCATGTGAATGATTATACTGGTTTCATTTGAAATATAATGGCACCTAGAGAAGTACTTATTGGCAGCTGGCTTCCAGTATGAATTGGGAGTTAACCAGGCATTGTCCAAAAGCAGCTATAGGAATGTTGTTACAAAGTCCGGGCACACAGGCCATGTTCTGTGCATTTTTGTTCTGAGGGTTTTGTGGGTTGTCTGTGTGGGTTTTTTTGGTGGTTTTGTTTGGGCTTTTTTGGTTTGGGTTGCTTTTTTTTGTCTGTTTGTTTTTCTGAAGAGAAGACTTTGGATCTGTGTGTTCCTATGTAAGTGGATTAACCTGATTACTTGGGAGATCAAATGTTGGATTCTCATCTTGCTAATGCTTGTGTATGTTTGAAGGGACTTACTGGCATTAGAACACAAACTCTTAAGAAATAAATCAAGACCTTTCTCTCTATTGCAAACTATTGCTTTATATAGCCACGTAGGGAGGTGGGAACTGTGGGTAAGAGACCCTCACTTGAAAACTACAAATCCAAAATCCACAAAACAGATAAACTTAACTGGATTTGTCAATTGTTCCTCGATTTTATAAGCAAAATCTGAGTAATTGCGTTTGTATGATTATACAGTTTTGGCATCACAGGCTTCACAGCTTGGTAATGATGGATTGCACAGTCTGATCCTTTAAGAGTGAAGGGTTTTGGTGATGATTTAGTAGACTTCTGTCTCATGTATTAATGTATTTCCTGGAAAAGTATAAATGCAGCTAATTTATACAGCCAGCTTTAATTATTCAAGATCTGGTCTTTGTTTGATCCTCAAGGCCAGACCTTGACAGCAACTGGACGGTAATAAGAGAGCAGATCCAGATGGAGTCCATGGTTCTCAAAGGACTTCTCCCAAACACCAAGTATCAATTTGCCATCCGAGCAGCAAACTCCTTTGGATCCAGCGCCGCCAGTGCGCCAAGCGACGTCATCCGCACATTCAGTGAGTACAGACACCTTTTTGTCATTAAAGCCGAACAAAAATGAAGTGTATCTGCAACTAAAGTGTATCTGGGGCAGCTGTGGAGGCCTGCTGGTGGGAAGAGCTGCTCTCCAGGCACAGTCACCTCCATTCTGACACCTCTCAGTCCTGCCTGAGGAGCTTGCAGCAAGCACCCTGTGAAAGACCAGCCATGAGCAAAGATCTGAAAAGACCCAGGCAGCATCACTCTTGTGCCATTTCTTTGCTCTGGAGGTCACTGACAGGTATTTTTGGATCACTACTTTCTGAATTTTGTGCTGGCTTCATGCAGTACTAATAAATTGAATATCAAGGGAAGAAATGAGAGAGACAAGTCTATTGTTCGTTTTTTCTATTCTTTGAAGCTGAACCTTATATATTACATTTATAATTTCAGCAACTCAGAAAGATCAAATCAAACTTGTACAGTTTTCTGAGGAGTAAGACTCTTAACTATTAAGCACAGTCATGAAAATAATTATATAAGGGAATAAGCACCCCTTTTTGATCAGAAGCTGCATAGCAAAAATATGAGGTGAACCTGCCAACATATCAAATTGTTAATTATTATATTTACATTTGTGTAGCAATATAGACCATGCACACTGCAGTAAGTGTTGGTCCAGTTGCTGCTGGGCTTCCTCAGCAGCAACTGAGGCAATTCTCTGCCACTACCAGTGTCTCTGTAGGCTGACTTTAGGAGGCTGTTTCTCCTCATCACACCCAAATTCATAGCTTGTATGTGAGAATCCCAACCAAGACAACACAGAGCATATTGGGAATCACACAAATCACATCTTCTAACAGCAAAAACCCAATATCACAAAGAGAAACAATGGAGGAAACACAGCCAAAGCCAGCAGGGTATGGGGACTAACTGAGCTATATCATTAATGTTCCAAACTTTTTCTATACAAATGCGTGTCAGTACTTTTAAGTTTAAGTGCCTTTTTTTTCCTTTTCTCACTCTCTCAATTGCAAACCATCTCTAATTAACTAGTGAAAATGAGCAGCAATTATTCAGGTAGGACTGTGAGCTCTGCAAGAAAAGTTTGCATGCTGCAAAAACACGAACAACATGCTTAGTGATCCACCAGTTAAACCTGATAAAGATTTATTTCTGAACTGCCTCTCTGTTGTGGAATCCCTTTTCTCATTGACTCTAATATGGAAGTTTCCATTCCTTTTGTCCCTCTGTCATAAATTCAGTCACTTGAACAGTTTGCATGTAGTTTGCTATGGCTGCTGAGCTCATAAGTTTAACTTCTGAAGTAAATGTTTGTGAAAACCTTGTGCAGTGTACTCTGGAGTTCCTTGGCCCATGGATCTTCCAGGGTCAACTCCTGCTGCCTCAGGCACACGTGTGCTTCCTGGTATCTTGTTTATCTTTGGATGCTAGCAGCTGCATCGTTTGGTCAGAAAAGATAAAGTGTTTAGCTCTGTTAATAAGGGTGGAATCATCCTCATGCTGTGCTTATTACTGCAGTACTCCAGGGAAAGCACTTTGCCTTGGAAACTGCTTGTTCTGCAGAGGCCTGCCAAGATGTCTCTAGAACATGGGTTTCTGTCGTTAGAGCTTGGAATCAAATTCACATCTGGTGTGCATAACCATTGATTTCTACAGAGGTTCATAAGGGACATTAGCTTGAATCTCTATGCCTGGATCAGATCTGAAAATTCAGTATATTATGCATTTTGCACTGCTTTTTGATTGGACTTAAACGTCTGTGCTGGCCCAGGGTAGGCACATCAGTGCTGCAGTGGCTGAGAGGTTGATTTCCCTGCTCCAAGGGCCTGGCAGTGCTTGGCAGAGACCCTCATGAGCAGGCAGAGCTCCTGCAGGGCAGGGCCATGCCATGTCCGTGATGTGCTCCAGCCCTGCTGCAGGCCACTTGTACTTGGGGCTACTGTGGTGCTCTGGACTCTTTGGCAAATGTTGTTCTTTTGTCAGTGTACTATTTGAAAATAGGCTTAAAAGCTACATATAGCTACTACCCATGAAAACCTGCATTATCTTCTGGATACCTGTTGTCACAACAACCAGATTTGTGCAGAGTGAGGAGTGTTGCTCAAAAGTGTCAGGGATGCATGCCTTTAGAAATAAATTATTTCATTTTCTGAAGGGAGGAGTGTAGCTGAGATGATAGTCTAGCTGATAGCAGCTCTCACTTGTCTTTACTTGTGGTGTCTGTGTAGGAGACCGACTTGATGTTAGCCAGATACACAAGTACTCTACATATTACTAGAAAAGCTAAAATTTAATGAAGAAAATTTTTCTTCATTAAAGCTATGAGTAGCCTGAACATTTATTTTTTCCCAAAACATTAAGAACCTCTGAAGAATGATTTAATGGACAAGTTTCAGAAAAAAAAAAACAGGAACAGAAAAAAACCCCAAACTACACACTGTGCTCAAGGGCATTCAATTAAAACTCACTCCTAATTCACATTATGTATCTGAAGGTACCCTCCTGCTTCTAGCAGCCAGAAAGCCCAGAATTTTGGTCCAGTTAATCACTCACTTCAGCTGCTCAGGAGTTAGTGTTCAGCAGATTTGAGGTCCTCAAAGTTTTGTGGTTTTCATCAGTCACTGCAGGAGGGCATGTGCCATTCACAGACACCTGATAGTCCCCAGGGGCTGGCTCTGGTGGCACCAGCTGCTTGAATGTCTCAAAGTGCCAGCCAGTGCCCTCTTAGTCACCTGAGAGTTTGAAAAGGTGCCAGAGAGCTGGTATCTCTGAAACTGAAGCACCTTTTTTCTTCAGAATGCACATCATAAGAATTACCACCTTCATTATTACTGTGGTTCCTTCTTCTACCTAAGCAGTGAAACATGCCACATGCCACAGATTTTTGATGCTATTTTCGGCCTGCCTATGTATTCTTCAGAAATTCCTGAAATATCTTAGAAAGCTGGCAGAAGTTATGTCTGACTCCTTTGCATTACATTTAGCTCACATGGTGCTGGCACTAAGGTCCTTAGTGTGTTTGGATTTTAAAAATTTACAGATTTACGCTTGTATGTGCTGGATTTTTTATGCATGGCTTGACATAAGTAGTGCTTTTCTGATATTTATTTTAATTGATTAACAAATCCCCAACATTACCTCAAACACAGAGGACCCTCAGGGTCCATGATGTCTTGCACACGTTCTCTTGCAGCTCTTGCAGGCAGGCTGAGGAAGAGATGAGTCCATGCTACTTGGGGATGTTTTCTGTTGAAGTTTATCTCATTCTCACAGGTAGTTCACTCATTTTGTTTTTAAAATGGGGGTGGATTTGCAGTGCTCTTGACTGCATTGTTTCAGGTCAGCATAGGAAAACATCGTCTTGGTTTGCTCCACTAAAGGGATGCTGACAGTTTCACCTAATGTGACAGACCTCCCAAGGTCCTTGAAAATAGAACATGTGGTCTTGATTATAAGCAGTTACCCCCTTACCTACTAAAAAATGCCTGCTTCGTTAATTGCTCTATTTTCAGGGAGTAAAGAGAGGGCAAGTTTCCCCAAGGGTTCTCATTTATTTGTGATTTGGTTTCATTAATTTTTTTTCTAGAGGGAAATGATGCAATAAATCAATTTTTTGTTGCCTTTCCTAATTACAGTTGCACATTGTGGGTGTTTCATCTACATGGTTGTTGGGATTTTGTTTTATAAAATCTTTCAAAATGTCATGGACAAGTCACTGGAAAATAAAAGATTGCACATACTCAGTTTAGAAACAACAAAATCAACTGTCCCAAAGAATGAAACAAAAAAAATGTCATCACCTGCATTGCTTAAATACCCTTCATCTCCTCGGGAAACAGATGGGGTTTGCACTGTGCCTGCAAGGTCGCCAGCCTTGGGCTTTACCAGACCAACAGAGGAAGTGTCTCCTGCTAAAAATACCCTCCTGCTTGTCTCCACAACAAACGTGACAGAAGTGCCTGCTCAAGCAGGGCTCATCCCTTCCTCTGCTCCTGGCTGTCACTGCCAGGATCACACAGAGCAGGGCATTGCCACAGATGCTTATATATTCTGCATGGAGCTTGAATGTGTCAGCTGAGGCTCAGGCACAAAAAAAGGGGCAGTCTCTGGGGCCCAAACCTTGATTTAAATGGTGGTGGTGTGTCCTGGAGATAGTAAAGGGAGAAGGTTTTCCTTCAGAACTGTTTCCCACACATGTCCAGAGAATTTACAAAAGTGGTGTTGGTACTTGTAGGGACAGTGACAAAAAGCAAGAGACAGGCCAAGTGACATGCAGGGTCACACTGTGAGTCACTGAAAGGCATAAAATGTGTTTTAAAATGTTCCTGATGTATTTTGGATTAAGACCTGTGTGGGGTTCTGGATGAAGCCAGTCTGTTTGTTAACACTTCCATTCAATCTGTCTGTGTTACAGTGCCCCCTGTTCTACCTCCTACACTCTCTCAGGTCTCTTCATCAGAATGATGATGGCAACCTAATTAGCAAAACAAAAGTTTTTGTGGCTTTGGATTTGTTTTGAGAAGGATTTCTTCAGTATAACTTAATCCCTAATTATTTGGAAAGAAGATGTCTAAAGTTCATGACCCCCACAAGTTCCTCAATTATTTGTAAAACAGGATTATGGGACCTGGTAAAAGGTCTTACTCAGACTTCATCTCCTTGTACACTGGAACACTGATTTAATTAAGTATAGTCTGCTTATAATCTCTGCAGTCATTGTTTTGGTATTTGCAGAGTACCACTTTGCTTAATTGTCCCTGATTTACCACCCATTACGAGATGAGCTCTCCAGGAAAGCAACACAGTGCACTTAAGAGATGGGCTGATGTCATGGTTTATCTACAAAAAGTCCTGTTAATTTCTCTGCATCCTGTTTTGTAGTTATATTGCATCACATCACATGTGGCTGTCATGTTATGTCCAGTGAGCGATGACCAAATGTAGGGAAGAACAAGGCAGCTGAGAAGCCAGTGGTCTGACACCTCATCAGTGTACTCACCTGTGTAAGTCCAGACATGGTCAGGAGTGAGTGCACGCAGTAGCTGCATTGCTACCAAGTGCATTGCATGTTACCAAAACTGCTCACACATCAGCAGGTAGAGCAATGTGGCATGTGCTGGCTGAAATGCAGATAGCTAGAGTCAGGAAGGGGAAAATTGGAGACCTGTCGATGTTAGGACATCTTCTTAAGTCACACTAATTCTGGTGACACCAAACTTACATAGTGAATGTCTTTGAAGAAGGGCCTCAAAGCAGTCTTTTCTACCAGACACAATGAGCCATGCCTTCTTTGTTCTCTCCAGGCTCCTAATGTTGTACCAGTTCAATAACGTGAAAGGAGCCATGGTCCAGTTTGAAATAGTGGGTACATTTGGTCTCCCAAAGTCTTCTGTTGGAAAAGCATGGAACATTTTGATCTGCTGGATGAAAGAGGCATACCTGCTGTTTGGAGAACTGCCAGTCTCTTCTATGCTAGCACATCTCATTGCATGCTGGTGGTTATTAATGTATTTTAGTGATAACCACTCAAATCCAGGAGGGTTACATTTCTGTGAAACTGGCATGACATTAAAATCATACCCATACATGCAGGTGCATTTATCTGATTATTGATTCCAGAGCTAACATTTTCCTATATATGAATATATGGATACTTCATTTTTTGCATTGCTTCACTCCTGCCATCCTCATTGAACTTGCATCCCATTAAGCCAATAGAACATTTGATTGGAAGGAAAATAAAATATGACAGCATTTTGACCATAACAGATGTTTATTTTGTAGCTTATGACTTTTAAGTCAGAAAATGGAGTTTGTGTATTACAGCTTGTTTGGATAGAGATTAGATTGTTTCCCTTGACACATCATTGTGAGTTTTCCCTTCTTTATTCCAAATTATCTTTATGGCTTCCATTGCTCTTAGGCAAATTATACTTTTATGTATTGAAAGAACAAAATTAGCTCTGAAATACTTTCAGACATAATATAAAGGCAATAAGTAATAGTGCTGGAAATGATGCAACTTCTAAAACGTTTAACTGACTTCAGTCAGGGGTTTTGTTTGTCTTCACCCTGAGGTGAAGGGAATGGAAGTTTCTTTTTAAGGGACTGTTCCCTGGGCAAGGCCTGATGAGCTTGACATCTCAATGGACTGGGAGCTGCCAGAGGATGCAGAAGGAATTAACATTAACCATTTACAAACATCAATGCCTGATCATCCTCCCTGGTGTGTCAGAGACACTTGGTCTGGAAAAAGATCAATAAGAGAATCAAGAATGAGGACTTAATTAGCATTGAAGGCGAAGGGATCAGTAACCAATAGGAAACCAAATACTAAGAACTGTGTAACTTAGGACCAATGAACCAATGGATTTCTCTTGGTTTTGACTGTATAAGTATGTGAAAAATCTAGTAAAGAGCCATGTATGATGGAATGATTTTCTCTGCACAACCCAGGTAATGTGTGGATGAAATTATTTCTGTTACAGATTCTGGCAAGAATAAAGTAATGCCTTAATTTTGTAATACTTAAAAAATGTTGTTGGAGAGCTTTTGCTTTTCCTGTGGTTTTGGTGACAGTAACATGGACCTGATTTAAAAGCAACAGTGTTCAGGGAGCTGAAATTGCTGCAAATGCTGGGAGCTGAGTTAGTGTTGTCCTTTCCCATGGCATTGAGGTGTGAGCAGGATGAAGCTGAACATCTCTTTCCCAGCCACTGGCTGCCAGAAGCCATTGAAGTGGATGATGGGTGCAAGCTAAGAACATTTTATGGGAAAAAAATGGCCACAGAGGTCGTGGGTGATTCCCTCAGTGAGGAGTGGAAGGGATATTGACTTAAGGCAAAGAGTTGTTTGGTCATAACTGCTAGCTGCAGCATAAGGAGAAAAAGCTTTTGGTTAAAACTGGTCTTCTCCAGCAGTAAGGTCAAGAGCATACCTGGGTTGCTCTCCAAGTGGAGTTTTTGTTGTCATGGTTTGACGCTGGCACAATGCCCGTGCTCCTATGAAAATACATTCTCTCTGGTGTCTGCTGTGAGATGTGACTAGAAATAGAGCAAAGCAGGCTCTAACTTAGGAATACAGAAGAGAAAACTTTATTAACCTACAACTATATGTAAAAAGAAATACACAGAAAGAATGAAAACTTTCTAAAAACACTCCTCCTCCCCCCCACCAAATTTCCAATACATCTATCCTTCAGATCACCAACTCTCAGTGTATCACTACTCTTTAGGTAATCAATTCTCAGTTCATCAAGGAGTGAGGAGTCTCTCTTGTGCCACAGGCTTCCCCTGGAAAGACAGTTGAGACCTCTTGTGTTTCCTGTCACACGTGTCACTGCCTGGAGATCATTTGCTATCATGACATCTTCTTTCTGTGCTCAGTGCTCTCACCACTGCACATGGACTAGAGCTGCTTCTAGGGTTTTATTTTTAAGGGTGCTTTGTCCAGGCCTTGTTGCCCTCCTCTGGATGCATTCGAGCATCTCAGCATCCTTCCTAAGGGCCCAGACCTGGACACAGCGCTCCAAAAAAAAGCACAGTCTCTCACTTTTCGGACACCTGTCCTCCCCAAATTTCACTCTCTGGGGCTGAGAGGTCTCAAGAACAGAGATCTTCTTCTCCTCCACTGAAGATCGAGGGCATCAACTACTCTCTTCACCTGTTGTCTGCTCACACACTCCTTCACATTACATCACTGCACTCTCTTGGCTCTGAGCCATTGCCTCCCCCTAAATGCAGTCTCTGTGTCACAGGAAAAATGGTTCTGTCCATGGCTATACAAGAAAAGTCCCACCAAAGGCCACTC
Organism: Zonotrichia albicollis; assembly: GCF_047830755.1. Taxonomy (NCBI): domain Eukaryota; kingdom Metazoa; phylum Chordata; class Aves; order Passeriformes; family Passerellidae; genus Zonotrichia; species Zonotrichia albicollis. The sequence continues at coordinate 19,056,561 of NC_133860.1, forward strand.
CATCACCTCCTCCCACCCAAGATTATTCTCCACTTCTCTCGTGGCTCATTTTCTCTTATCTCATCTCATCTCATCTCATCTCATCTCATCTCATCTCATCTCATCTCATCTCATCTCATCTCATCTCATCTCATCTCATCTCTCTCTTCTCATTCAGCTCCAGGAGGATCAGCATTTGTAAGGTTTCCATCATCTAGGAAAAGGGCTAAAATCTCAGGCTCTGCCTGTCCAGGACTCCCATGGCTGCCCTGCCGGGCACCTTCTCTCCGCACCCCCCACCCCCCTTCTCCTTCTCGGCCGGCTGTGCTGTCAAATTTCAAGGTGGCACAGGCACAGACACCGGCTCACTCTCTCTCTCCCCTGGTGGGGGGAGGGTGACTGCCTGATGCTTCTTGGTGCTTCTCCACCCTTCCATCCTCAAGGGCCTCTTCACCTCCCCTCTCTGTCTAAGGCCTTGGCCTACCTCACCTGGCCTCATGGCTTCCCTTCCCCCGTGCACCCACAGCAGCTGGGCAGGGGAGAGATCTGAACCTTTCCCTGACCAGAACCAAGAAAAGGTTTTCCTGGGAGTTCTCTGCTTTTAACCCCCTGTGTTCTCAGAGGCGTATCCATGTCCTCAGTGGCCACACCAGGTGCCAATATCCAAATCTGAACACCTATTGGTTTGACCTCAGCATCTCAAAAAAACTCACTTCCTCTCATACCATGGCAGTTGTACACTTGTAAAGCTTGTCTCTGAGAAGTAACTGGCAAAAACTGCAGCTAGGATCTGAGAGCACTGGAACTTTTGCAAAGGGGGAAAAGAAATCTCCTGGCCAGGTAGCATGTGGTCAGTCTAAGATGGATGTCCCAAAAGAGATAAAAAACATACGGGGGTCTTAAATGGCTACCCTAAAAGAGAAGTACTTTTTTGCTGAGGAGCTGGTAAAGGTGCCAATTGCCTTGAAAGCTGAAACAACAGCTGGTCCTCAGAGCTGAGGCAGAACTGATGGCCCAAAAGCAGCTAGCCCAGAACCCAGAAACCTATTTGGGCAGAGCTGAAGGGCTTTAGAATGCAAGTCACCATCTTTGAGGGAAGCATGGATGCCATTCTGGATGCAGTGCTGGACCACCCTGAACATGACCTCACCCTTAGGGAGGAGTTTGCCCCACAGCCAGACTCCTCCCCACAACACTGGACTCTGCCCACCTGTAAAAGATGAGGAGGCAGAGAGGGAGGCAAGACTTCCTGACCATGATGCCACTGATGCCACCTCCCTTCACACCTTGGAGGAGGGGGATAACTGATCGGAGCCACCCTCTCTGATAATCACTCTCAGGCCTTCTCTTTTTTAAGGCATTAGCATGTGATGAAGCAGAGCTGATGGTGATGATACCACACCCTGCAACAGAATTAACTAAATTACAAAGGGCAGAGACTCTTGAAAATTTTACTAATGTTGGAAAAGTAAATAAAGCTTTCTGAAGAAAAAGCACATGGTTTTTAAACTATGCTATGTCTTTTAATCTCAGCTATGTCTTTTAATCAGAGTGCATAATGTTGCCTGAGAAGTTTGGACTTGTTGGGAAGAGGGGAACTGATCCTTCTACTCACTCCAACATGTGATAAAAATATTGGGAGTGTGGGGGAAATGGTGAGCTTCCCAACAATGCCTGAGAGGGAGTTGATACCCCATTGGCTTTTTCCCAGGTTATTTTTATTCATTCCAAAATTTAAAGATTAGTGCTGAGACAAAAAACCCTCAGAGCCACTCCCAGAAGGTGAGATGGAAGTGGGAGCCAAATCAGAATATCCCAAAAAGCTTACTAAAAATGCATGGAAATTTAGTTTCCCTGTATTTTCAATGAAACTTTGTGAACAGTGCTCAATGTACCCAGGTGGCCAAGAAGGCCAGTGGCATCCTGGCGTCTCAGGTACAGTGTGGCCAGCAGGAGCAGGGCAGGGATTGTCCCCTAGCACGTGGCGCTAGGTCACACCTTGAGTGCTGTGTCCAGGCCTGGGCCCTTAGGAAGGATGTTGAGATGCTCGAATGCATCCAGAGGAGGGCAACAAGGCCTGGAACACAAACCCTGTAAAGAGTGGCTGAGTGAGCTGGGTTGTTTAGCCTGGGAAAAAAAAAGGGGCTCAGTGGACCTTATCACTCAGACCCTATCACTCTCTACAGCTACCTGAGAAGAGGTTTAGGTTACTGGCGGGTCAGTCTCTTCTCCGACCGCTGATGCAACAAGCCATAAACATCTTTTGCTGCACTAGGGGAAGTTTAGGCTAGACATTAGGAAGAAATTCTTCACTTCCAGAGTGATTGGGCTCTAGAATCATCTGCCCAGGGAGGTGCTGTAGTCACCATCCCTGCACATGTCTAAAAAAAGACTGGATGTGGCACACTGCCATGGTTTTGTTGATAAGGTGGTCTTAGGTCATAGGTAGGACTTAATTATCTCAAAGATCTTTTCCAACCTAGTTAATTCTGTGATGCTGTGATTCAGTGAGCTGGAAATTGCTGTGAATGCTGGGAGCTGAGTTAGTGCTGCCCCTTCCAGCAGCATTAAGGTGTGATCTTGATGAAGCTGAACATCTCTTTCCCAGCCACTGGCTGCCAAATGCTCACTAAAGTGGACAATGGGTGCAAACTGAGAACATTTTATGAGAAACAAATGCCCACGGAGCCATTCTGATTCCTTTGGTGAGGAGTGGGAGGGATATGTCATCTGGATCAGTGGTGGCAATGACAAAGGTTTCTCCAGGTGTCCTGCCTCACAGATGTGTCTGTCTTCTGCTCAGCAAGGAGCATTCCTGCTATCAGCCCAGAGGAACTGGAGAGAGAAAGCACAAATCCATTTGTAGTTGCATTGTTGATGCAAAGTTGTGTCCTGAACTCTGTCATGGTGAAAAAGAGTGAAAAGGGCATGCTGGGGATGACTGACACAACCCTGTCTAAGAGGACCAGCAGAGTCCCCAAGCTGTCCAACCTGTCTAAGAAGAATGACGTTTGCCAGTATGTTGTGAGGAAGCCTCTGAGCAAGGGGGGCAAGAAACCCAGAACCAAGGCTCCTAAAATCCAGTGACTCAAGTGCTGCAGGATAAGTGCAGGCATGTTGCTCTGAAGAAGCAGGGCACTCAAAAGAACAAGGAGGAAGCAGAATACAAAGCTCTTGGCCAAGAAAATGAACAAAGCCAATGAGAAATGCCGGGAGCAAATTGTGAACTGGAGCTGGCTTTCTTTGTTGGGAGCTTCTACATCTAAATCAAGGCAGAAGTAAGGACATTGTATGTGATACTAAAAAGATATTGTACATGGTATTACCAATAAATCTCTTGTGTGGTGAACTTAAAAAAAACCCCCCAACATTACATCCAAAATAAAATTATCACAACACAGAACAAAAATGAACAACTTGCACAAAATTCACTCCTTTGTCTTTCACCACCATTACAAGAAAAATTCCCCATGATCATTCTACTCTGTAATACTTAACACTTTTCAGTATTTGTTTTGCCCATTCCTTCTCCCAGTTACTGTCCTTATCTGAAAATCTTCATGATTGCCCACATTCTCCAGTAAGAGGACTGGGTTAACCTGGGCCAGATGCCAGGCCCCCACCAAAGCCTCTCTCTCTCCCCTCTCTGCAGCTGGACAGAGGAGAAAAAAATTAATGAAGGGTTCATGTGTTGAGGTAAGGACCTGTAGAGATCCCTCATCAAATACCATCACAGACAAAACAGCTCAACTTGGAGATATGAAGTGAATTTATTACCATCAAAATCAGAGCAGGATAATGAGAAGTAAAACCCTTAGAAACACCTTTCCCACCCCATTGCGTCCTTCCATCTACCTCCTACCCCAGCAGTGCAAGGAGAGAGGGAATGGGGGTTGTGGTCAGTTCATCACCTGGGGCTTCTCTCACTGCTGAGGGAGAGGAGTCACTCCCTGCTGCACCGTGGGGTCCCTCCTGTGGGATTCAGTTCTCCATGAACTTCTCCAGCATGGCTCCATCTCATGGACAGCAGCTCCCTGCAAATTACTGCAGTGTGAGTGCATCCCATGGGCAGCAGCACCCCTCAAACACTGGGTCACTCTTCAGGGGGGTGCAGTCCTTCAGGGACCGGCTGCTCCAGCCTGGGAGCAGGGCCCTCTTCCCACAGGTCTCCCTCAGGCTCCTCTCAGGCACCCACCTGCTCTGCTGTGGCTCCTCCAGGGGCTGCAGGAGCATCTCTGCATTCCTGTGCACCTCCCTGTGCTGCAGGGGCACAGCTCCTCACCACTCACCAGGGCTGCACCAGGGGCTGCAGGGGAATCTCTGCTCTGGGCCTGGAGCAGCTCCTGCCCCTCCTCCTTCACTGACCTTGATGTCCACATGTTGTTCTCATATATTCTCATCTCCTACTCTTCTCTGTCAGGGATTAAAACTGCACCACAAACTTTGTTTTGATTTCTTCTTAAATATGTTATCACGGAGGCATTGCCATCATTTCTCATTGGCCAGTATGTCCATCTTTGGGGCCACCAGAGATTGGCTTTGCTGGATATGGAAGAAGCTTCTGGCAGCTTCTTACAGAAGCCACTCCTCTAACCCCACCCTGCTATAAAAACCAGGTGTTGCAAAAGCAATCCAACTGCAAATCATATTTGCAGTGCATATATTTGTGGCTTTACACACTGGAACTCTCTTGTAGAAATGCATGTCTTACAGAATCACTGTTTACCAAAGAAGGGGATGTGATGCAATGATAGGTAGAACTTGCATCTTGACTAGATGAATATTGTAGGTTCCTTCCAACTGAATAATTTTCTACTGTACTCTGCTTTGCTGTACTCTGCTCTACTCTACTCTACTCTTCTCTGCTTTAGTCTCCTTAGCTTCCTGCCTGGTGTAAAATTGTTCTGGATGATGATTAACCTGAATGATTATAAAGGTGAATATTAGGAGTAAGAGGGTTTTTTTACATTTTTATTTCAGCATGGTGAAATTCATTCCAGTTTTTGTAGGACTGGAACCAGTTCATAAATGTGTAGTCTGATTCCCTGACACTTAATCCTTTGCCTGTGCATTCACAGTCAGTAGCAGAAATAATTGGATGTAGTTTGTCCTATTTGCTTCATCTTGTTACCAGTCATAGAGGGGAGCTCTCTTCTTGGCTCATTTGGTTGAACTCAGTGCTGAATACTTCTATTTAATGTACACATAAAATGTATTATTTACAGATGACTAGGTATACATGTTAGAGTGGAAAGACTTATACGCATCCTGTCCCAGTCCAGCATGCTTTCTATGTTGCAAGTGTGTATGCTTCATTATCTCTACTCATTTGTTTCTAATTTTTCTGTATGCTGATGTAATGTGCAAAGCCCATTGATAAGTAACCCCTGCAGAGCATAGGGAGTGTGGCCAGTCAGTCAGCCAGGGCACACATTCATCTCTGATGCACATATGTTGGATTTCACAATTGCCTGCCAGGAATTCTGGGTTGCAATCACAGCAAAGGAGGAGAGAGTATAAAAAGATTTAGGTACGTACACTCAGCTTAGTAGAGAGACTTTGTAAACCAAAGGTTGCTTATGTTGTTTTTAAGTGATGGAAAAATACCGTATGGAAAAGGCAGTTATATAAGTCTGTTGTTTTAATGGCTTAAAGACATTTGTTCTCAGCCTCACTTGCAATGACAAGTAACTGTAATGGTTTGGTTACTTTTACTGTATTTCTTCATAACCTAGTGAATTTTAATAGTTAAAAAGCACAAACTACTGTTTAGGCAGAATTTGCTATGTGAAGTGCAGAAAAGTACAGACACTTTCTGTGAAATAGAAATTAAGATCCCCTTACTGTTCAAACCGTCCATTCCCAGCCCAGAGTCCTCCAAAGCACAGTTCAGCACTCTGGGAAGTGGCAGAAGTAGATTATGTACTTGGAAATTACATGGCCTGAATATCCTGAGGTGGAAGGAACCAAGAAGGATCATGGAGTCCAACTCCTGGCCCTGCACAGGACAGCCCAAATAATCCCACCATGTGCCTGAGAGAATTGTCCAAGTGCTTCTTGAGCTCTGTGAGGCTTGGTGCTGTGACCACTTCCCTAGGGACCCTGTTCCAGTGCCCAACAACCCTCTGGGTGAAGGTGTTTGTGCATGTTTTTTGTTTCAAGGTGCTGAATTGTGTTTTAAAAAACAGTCTAAGAATACACACAGGACATTAATTTCAGGAGTTTTTGAGTCAATGGAGGTAGATTAAGTCCTAAATAGAGTATATCTTACCTGTACACATCACTTTTGCTTTTCCTATTTATTTTCTCTTTTGCTGTTCCAGTAAGGCACTGTATTTCCAAAAGGGAAAGGCTTGACTTAAAAACAATTCAGTCAAAAAAGTCTGAAACCTTTGTCCTGGAAAAATGATGAATACAAGTCAGTTTGCAGAGAGAGAATGGAGCTTTGCCTGCTTTTTTTGTTTAATCACCTAGTAAGTGACTAAATGAACGTCTTTGTTTTAAGCTGTGTGTATACCTCTTGGACCGGATCTGCCTTCTCCAGACTGACACTTGCATTGTCTGCACAGCATGAACATCAGCATCAGTTTAGGTTTAAGTGTTGTGAATCGGGGGAGTGGTGAGATCTGAATTGCTGTGTGCAAAGAGAAAAAACTATATGAAGTGAATTTGCCAGTTATGTCTTTTCAGGCTCTGAGGAGTTGGGAAGCGGAAGCTTTGGGCATCGGTACATCACAGACACAGTGACTGGTGATGGTGATGGATTTGATATCGATGATTCAGACTATGACATTTATATAGAAGAGGTACATGTCAAGATTTGTTGCTGGCACTTCTGTTTTCTTTCTAGTCTGGATATTTTAGAGTGTCTGGTCCTGTCAAGAAGTTTAATATCTGATATTAAGTGCTTAGATATAGTGATGTGGTCCCTTCTTTTTCTTCATTGAGGATGAGTTTGTTGCCTCAGATCTGTATCTTAAAATATGTTAAATTTGTTTCCCCACAGAATTTTAACCTTACTGAATTGGTGTTTCTTTACTTCCTTTCAGCTCAGACCACTTCCTGCTATTAAAGGGGGCAACAGAAAATTTCTGGTCGAAACTAAAGTCACTCCAGGGTCTAGTTCCAGGCTCCTGTCACGGGTCCTGACAACCACTTCTGAGCCCACTGCTGTTCCTGCTGCCAGCCCGGGGCCCTCGGTGTCCCCGCCAGTGCCGCGGCTCTCCGAGCTCTCCTGCGACGAGGCCGTGTGCTCCACCGACAGCTTCTGCATCAACGACTACGACCGCGGCGGCTCCCGCTGCCACTGCAACCTGGGCAAAGCAGGGGAGGCCTGCCAGGAAGGTGGGCTTTTTTCTGGGTGCCCACGGCTGCTGGCTGCTCTTTGCCTGGGTCAAGGAGCAGCTTTGCAGAGAGCCCACCAATGTGCACTTTGGGAACAGCCAGCTGGGCTTTGTGGGTCCCTACCCACAAATTGCAGTTCTGGCATTGCCCCATTTGGTTTTTTTTCCTCAGGTGGGAAAAAGTAATTCCCTAATAAAGCTGAATGCAGAACCTGTGTAAAAATGCACAGGGGCAGTTAATCATCCTTGCCCCACCTAAGAGTGAGGGGATGGTGGAGCAGATATGCTGTTAATCTCCCAGGTGTGACAGGGTCCAATCAGGGCACCCTCAGATGGAAACTGAAGACATTCAGCCCCTCTTTGACACTTGCATTTTAGCAGCAGCTTAAGCCCTGAACCACCCCCATTTTCTGTGTAGTACAGATGATACTGATCCCACAGCAGGGATGTGAGAAAACTCCCATTGTAAAAATACCTGCAGAGGAGTCTTTCCCCAAGGTCTGCAAGTCTGCAGTGCAGCACTCATGTCAGGCAAACAGGGCAAGGGAGGAACAAAATCTCATCCCCAGTACAAAAAACATGTGAGGAAGTGTTTGCGTTAGTCAGGACTTGCCACCCATCCTACAGCTCTTTTCAGGGCAGCTGAGCCATGGCCAGAACTTGCTGAGCTGAAGGAGGCTGTCCTACTTCTTCCCTCGCTGCCTTCCTGTTCTTTCCCTCTAGAGACCTAAACCCACCCTTTCACAAGGTTAACGCTGAGCAGGTCACTGGGTGAGTCAGTTTAGCTCTCTCATTAGGCCTTAAGCAGGTTACTTTTTCCCTCTGAAGTAATTTTTCTTCTGATTTGGTGACCAAGGGTTCAGATGAATGACAGGACTCATGAAAAGAAAATGTCCCATTGGCTATGGAGGTGCTGTTCCTCCAGCTAAGAGGAACATGCTCTTAGCTGGAGGAACAACATGCTGTTCTGATCTGGCAACATTGTGCCATAGAGCAGAGCAGGGTTACAGGTTTCTTCTACAGGGTCATGTTAGACTTTCATGTTGCACAGCGTCATGCATCAGGGATACGGACACTGAGGGTGCTTCATCTTCTTTAACTGGAGTGCTGGAACGAAGAGAGCTCCTTCTGAAAACAAATTTGATGTGACTCAGCCACATGGAACAGCTGCAGATATGATTTTAGGCCTTGATCAAGTATGAAGAGTTGAGGATTTATTTGAACTGACAAGGCCATATACAACTTGTAAAGCAGTCCATTAACCCCAGCCCAAACCCTCTGTTTTGCACAGGGGAGGGTGTTATTCCAGAGTAAACATCATGTGCCAATACTCCTTTGAACAGAGCTTGTCTTCAGCAGCCAGTATTGTTAAATAATATATTAGTCTGATGGAAACAGACTTTTCTTCACATTCAACAGCTGCCTGGCGCTCTGGTCCAGTCAGTTCTGCTTGTGATCAGGACATGAGATAATTGTTCTCTGCTGAGGTTGCGTTCAGGTTTATAGCACCAATCCCCTTCAACTCAGCCTAAAATGTATGCCTTGCAAGCAAAAACGCTGAGAGAACTCTACCCAGATTCAAAAACTGAGTGAGAAAACTCAGTATTTAAATATTTAAATAGCAAAGAGGAATAGGAATCCACATCCTTCCTTTCTCATTAGACTTAAAACCACTGTCCATATAAAAGCTCAGGCCTGAAACTGTCTCTCCTCAGTGCTTCTTAGGAAAACAGGCTGCAAAGGTAATTTTACAACTGACAGTGGCTAGCAGTAAGACATCTTTAATTTTCATTTTGTCTTGGTGTCAGGATCTAACACAAGACAGCAAAGGGTGAAAGTTGATTATGCCATTTGACAAGAGCAGTTAAAAGAGCCACTGTTGCAGCCAGGGATGGAAAGATGCCTGCAAGGACTCACTCCTTTTAGCTTCTGCCCTGAGCTGACTTGAGAGGAGTGCTGGAAGCTGCTGGGCTGTTATGAGACATCCAGTGATTCTCCAGGTGCTGGATGCAGCAGCTACAGAGTAGCAGTGACTAATGCTGCCTAGAGTCTGGCCATATTTCCCATGTGTGTGTTTTTGTAATCCTGCAGAACAGAAAATTACTTTGTTCTCTCTTTCTTAAATCAGTCCTTAAAAGAAGATAAATATAAAGTTGATGTGGTATTTCTTCTACAACAAGGATGAAAACCTGCCAAAATTTCCTCTGAATTCTCTGATTAAACTATTGAGCATTATTTGGCCCTCGGTATCCTGTTTCTTTCCAAGTTCACCAGGTCCTTGGGAATAAAGGAATTAGCTGTAAAAAATGGTGGGAGGACAAGGCAATAGGTTAACTGATTGTTGACTGCTACTGCCTAATGGTTGTCTCTGGAGGAATTCTGCCTTTCATTGCCATCTGATGTTATCTAGTACTAAATGTGTATATTGATTTTTATTCAGAAGAGAACTGCTAAATAAGATGCTTCCCTCTTTGCTTTTCAGATATTAGTATCCAGTATCCCCAGTTCTTTGGCTACTCATATATCACCTTTGAACCACTGAAAAAGTCCTATCAGACATTTCAAATTACTCTTGAATTCAGGGTAAGTTTAAGGAATTCTCAGACTGGTGTTTTAAATTTTATTTATTTACTGTAGAGCAGTAACTTAGAGCAGTAACTTAGCTTCAGCGTAGCTTCAGTGTAATTGTGGCAAACCTGTGTGTAACCTTCATCTGTGGAGATCTGGCTCGACCCTCAGTGAATGTGAATTGAGTTTGTAAGCAGCTGTGGGGTTTTCATCCATGGTTGGTAGGCAGTGTGTGAGAGAATCCCTGGGACTGGTAGTTGTGGACTAGCAGCAATGTACATTAGTGAGGTTACAGCAAGGTGGATGAGCTACAGGCTGAATAACACACAGAATTTTTGTGAATTAGACTTTGAAAGTGGTATACAGTATCTTTGTGGACAAGAGATGATGATCCTGTCATACTGAGCAAAACACTGCCCTAGGTGTAGCGTTCCTTTCCCACTCTGCAGGATTTAAGTGGACATTATTTTCTCCCTCTGAACTCTGGGACATGGGCTACTGATACATTCAGGATACTGTATTACTTAAAATGCAGGACTAAAGTGGGGATACATCCCACACTGGCTTGTGTTAGTGCTGTCTGTTCACTATGGACAGAACATGTAGGGCTGCCTCTAGGGAAGGTGGCCAAGCTCTTGGATACATCCCTACCCCCACATGAAGCAGACTCCCCAGCCTCACAGTCTGGGAAGGAGACTGCTACTAAAGCAGCAGCAATCAGTTGCCTCAGTGCTGATCTTACACTCCCCTGGCAATTTGCCACTTTAAAATGCAGGATGGCTGCAAAAAGCCACTGTGTCAGCTGCTATGAGCATATGGAGAAATGCTGCCAGCACAGCCTGTTTGGCTTGTGGAGTGTCAGTCTTGTGGAACATGTGAAGTAGGGTGTATATATTCATACACAGTGAGTCTGAAGTGTCAACACTTACCAGGCTTGCTAGGACATTCTCGCTAGACATTTTACTCAGGAGTCTCATATGGGATAAGTCTGACAGTCTTTAATACTTCCAGGCTTTTTTTCTTGTCTGATAGTATCGTACTTTAAGAGATAGTCTTAAATTGTTTAACCATTAAGACAGTGATTTTCTAGGGTTTTCAAATGCAGGATTCAAAACTGATCAAACAATTTCTGATTCGGCAAGTTAAAAACTCATTCTGAAAAATGATGACTCTTTTCTGGAGACAAGTCCCCCACTGCTGCTTGCTTTTATCTGTAATTGTGAGGCTTTGATTTTTCATGTTGGTGCAATGATTGCAGGCTGAATCCGAGGATGGTTTGCTGCTGTACTGTGGAGAAAATGAACATGGTCGTGGTGATTTTATGTCACTGGCAATCATCCGACGTAGCCTCCAGTTCAGGTAAAACCTCCATCCCAAATCTGATGTAAAGAGACAGGGCTATTGCTGCCTCTGGAACTGCTACATGTGATGAATATCTCCAGTGTCTTTGACTTCTGCCCCATACAGTGCACCAAATGGACAGTATAATTTCATTTAAGAGTACTTCAATACCTTTTTCTCTCATCATTCTTCAGTGTGTGAACATGCACCCTGTTGAGTTCTTTTATTCAGACCTCAGAGTAAAGGCAAAATGATCAGTTTTCTTTAAGACATTTGTCTGGGGCTCATAGCTATGTCACCAGAAATGCCAGTGAGCCACTGTATTTGCTAAGCTGATGGTACATTGATGGTATATTGAGTCAGTGTTTTTGCTTCACAGAAAATGGCTTGCAGATAATGTAGCAAAACAAAGGATATAGTGACAGCAAGGGGCCAGGAACTTCATCCTATATGTTTTGTTTAGATGATACCTTGTTTAGGTTTCTTAAATGAAGATGGAGAGTGTTTCTTGTAGTCTGATAGATATGAAGCAAGTGAGAGAGTATTTCCAGGATCTCCTAAATTGGGAGGGTGAGTCCTTTAAAAGTGGGGAATAACAAAGTGGGTGATGTGCCTTAGTTGTGTTTCTGTTCACCTGCACTGCATGACAGTCAGGGAAAATGGGACATTTTGTGCACATTCAGCTCTACTAAAGGTCTTCCTGTCAATTGGCACTGAGTTTCAAGTAGACTAGCAGAGTTATTAATGTATCACTGCCTTTCACCGGGGAGCTAGAAAAATTCCCAGGAGAAATTACTGTGATAGCAGGAGCTCAGATTGTAATACCCTCCATCCTGAAAGAGTTTCAGCTGTTGGCAAGCTTAGCAATGCGCTTGGTACGAACAGAGAGTGCAAAATCTTCTCCACGCTGAAAGACAGGTAATGAAGCTTGGAACAGATCTTATGTAGACTTGCTGTCTGAATTTCCTGTGCTAATATGCAGTGTGGAACAGAGAGATTCCCGAGTACAAAAAGAATGTTTGGAGTCTAAAACCAACTTTTGGTTATTTGGGCAATGTAAGATTGTCACCTTGCCCTCTCTATCTCACGATCCCAGGTTCAACTGTGGCACAGGAGTTGGAGTCATAACGAGTGAAAACAAAATCAAGCTGGGGAACTGGCACAGTGTCACATTGTTCAGAGATGGGGTGAATGGTTGGCTCAGGATGGACAACAATGCTCCAGTGACAGGAAAATCTCAGGTTGGTAGTCATGCACTTGTGGCTCAATCTTGGGGTCTCTCAAGGTTGTGATGATGTTTCTTTTCTTGCCACCAGAAGTCTGATCAGATTTAAAAGGTACAGTCTTATTTATTGATGTTAGGACATTTAGTGAACTGAGATCAGAGTGCAGATTATTCTTCCAAATACATAATTTAGAAATCACAGAGATAGATATCTCAGGGCTGAATCCCATCACTCTTTCCCTTTGTGCTCCGTGTTTGCTCTGCTACCCTTCATCTACCCTATGCCAGTCTCAAATACAGGCCATTAGAAGTTTACTAGATTGCACAGCTGCTGTCCCTGATTGTTTTCTTTTTCAAGCCTCAGAGAGCTGCTCTGCTTCCTCAGACATAAAAATTAGATGCATATGTGTGTATGAGTATATATTTATGTATAAGATGCATATACCCACACGACATTTGTATACAGAGGTGTAATTACATGCATATTCTGGACAAAGATTTAAGCATAGTAATGGAGATAGACATTCTGCCCTGACTTATGTTAACACCAGCAAGTTCATAGAAGGCTGACAAGATAAAATATAATACAGGAAGATGCTTTGACTTGCTCATCTGTTACTGGGCCAGAAAACAAAATTAAGGCACTGGAAGAAAAGGCAATTTGAAATTGTTTCAGATGTCTTTCCTTTGATAGCCACTATTAACATGCCATCCCTGGCCCTGAAAGAAAGCTGCTTCAGATGTCTTATTACTTTCCACTTTTATGTGCAGGCATTGAAGAGAAAAAATTGCAGTGTATTGAGTTCTCATCAGCTGGCAGTGACAGAGGAAAGAATTTCAGTGTGTCATATGTTGCTGTTACCAATGCTATGAGGCCATGCAATGGGCAGAAGTGATCAGGAGAGATGTGTACAGCTTCTGCAGTGTACTGTGCAAGTGAACACCTGCAGACTCAATAACCTCAGCTTATTTAGCCTGGCCAAATCCAGGCTATGGTGATGGAATATATCGTTATAAGCACTATGGGGGCAGGGCAGGGGTGAAGAATCCTGAAAGATTTTAGGCTAGAGGTCAGTGCTGTCAAAAGCACAGGTTGGTAAAACCTGGCCCCAAATAACTGAGAATTTTAACTATTTTCTTCTAAAGGTCTGTGGGGTTTTGAAAGAGCTGTTGAGTAGGAGGCAAAAGTCGTATTTTGATCAGTTTGTGGAAGGAATTGTGACTCATTTGGCCACAGTAGCCTGGAGTTTGGGTCAGTGGTCCAAAAAGGTTCTGTTGGTTTTGATGTTTTTTGTTCTTTCACTGTAGCAATTTTAGTAAACTTATATATGTATATTTCTATAGATTTGTTAAAGAGATGGGCAGTACATTTAGCAATTGCAAAGTGAGCAGAACCCTTTGAAAGTTGCGAATTTACTGGCTTTTGCCTTTTCTTTGTTTTTTTACCTTTTTTGGCATTTCATAATTTTTAAATACCAAACACTTGCTGGGTTCTGTCCAAAAGACAATATCTCATTGGTCTATCCCACAGGGCTTGCAGTTTAGAAGACAAACAATTTTTTGGCAGAAAGAAAGGAAGAAATCACAGCAAAGACAGACCATGCTTTCTCCTCAAAGCAGTGGTTTCTAGTCTTTTTTATTGTGCTTTTAGTAGTTCATGTTATCGTGAGGGGATACAGGTGAAAAAGTTTGGTTTCAAATGGTGGACTGATTTAGGAAATGACTAATGGGAAGGCATTACCAATGAAACAACATTTCCTGACACAGTTTTTCATGGGGGAAAAAAACGGATTGTAAAGCACTGTGGCTTAATGATTTCTGCTGTGTTATATCTGTTACACAGCGTGCTGTGCTCTGCTTTCCCCTAGGGCCAGTACAGCAAGATCACGTTCCAGACTCCCTTCTACGTTGGCGGTGCTCCCAGTGTGTACTGGCTGGTCAGGGCCGCCGGCACCAACCGCGGCTTCCAGGGCTGTGTCCAGGCCCTCAGCATCAATGGGAAGACAATTGACATGCGACCCTGGCCATTAGGGAAAGCTCTCAGTGGTGCTGACGTTGGTGAGTGTAATGGTGTGAGGCCTTTAATCAGTGACTAACCAGGGGTTGCTTTTTATTCTGTTGGGACAAATTGAGCGATGGTCCAGGTTTGAGGGGAGAAAGGCGCGGTCTCTACTTTTGGCCTGGTTTTCCTCTGTTCCTTTGCACATTGCTCTTGCTGGGTCTGTAGTAGGACAGTTCATCACACTGGACCAGCAAGCCCTTTGAGGACACCCGGTGGACAGCAAATAGTAAACCCATTTTCATGAGCGAACAGTAGGATCTGTGTTGCAGATATCATTACAACTGCGCCGGTATTTCTGCCAGCAGCTCTCAGGGCACCACTTCGTGCCCCTGACTGACACAGTCATGTCCTCAGAAATCAATAGTCTGTATGCTAAGCTTGCCTTTGAAACAACACGGGCCCAACAAAATGCATTTTGCCTAAAGACATCATTACACTTGTCCAAAGTAACACATGGATCTCTGAGGCCCTGTGGATGTTATAGAGGGCTTTCTGTGTTCCACCCAGCCACTGCTGAAGCATATAGGCTTTCCTGTGTACCATCCTTTGTTTTGCTATCCAGAGCCATGGATGTGATTTAAAAATAGCTTGGAATAAATACTTCCAGCAGCTTTATGAAGTGTTGTTATAAAATTAGTTTTCCTTCACAGAGTAAAAAATGGAGAAGTAGAGAAGCTAATTAACTAGTCCTGTCTTATTTATTCATCTATTTTATCCTTTTAATGGGCCCTTGGAAAAAGGCAGGGCTACAAAATTCTTGCTTTAGTGATCTCCCAGTCTAAACAGTATAAGGGTAAGCCCAAGACAGAAGGCAAGTGCTAGCAGCAAGAAATAGATTCCATACCACTGAACTCTCCCTGCCATGCTTCAGCCACAAAGTCATCTTCCTTGTCTTCTGTGCTGTGCATCTGACATCCCAAGAAGGAAATGATTTATGAGAAACTTTGTAACAATTGCGCTGTATTCTCTAGATAACATGGCCAAACTTCTGTGCAATGTAGGGGTAGAACAGACTGGCCAAAGAAACAGTTGCTGAAAAGAGTAAGATTTTGGAATCAGAGTGTAATTTCACGATATACTGAGAATCTATGGAATTTAGACAGATGAAAGCCCTGCTGAACTACTCTTGCCCTAATCTCTATTGCCTTTTGGGATGCAGCTAGCTTCATTCCCATCCATGAATGCTCCACATACTACTGCATTAACAATCAACATCAATGAAAATAAATGCTGTGCTCTGCCATGTGTGACTCGAAACTGACTGATAAAGCCTTGCTGTCCTTGTATCACTGCACACATTTATATGAAACTGTAACAGAAGAGACTTGCAAACAATAGGTCATGTAAGTATAACTCGAAAAAATTGCAAGTTAGCTCTGCTAGGGTTTAGAAATAACTTTTGCAAGTCAGTCACTTGGAGATTTTTTTCTGTTGGCACAGTATATAAATTGGGAGTGCTGTGCTACATGGATCACAGAACTGAGGGTGGTGAGGAGAGGGGTCCATCCATCTCTCTGCTCTCCCTTCTGGCTACAGCAGAGATCCTACTGTGAGCTGAGGATGCAGCAGAGGACAGTCCAACCACTGGGCATGGTTTGGAGCAGACATGGCAGGATGTGGGAGTCCTGATGCAGTTTCTCTCCTCCTTCATCTGCCGTTGGAGCCAAGCAAATGCAGCCACCACACTTGTGGTTTGCCTCTTCAGCATAGTCACCTATGCTGGCCCAAAGGCTGTGAAAAGCCACTGGGACATTGGGAGAGCAATGTCCTTAAACATCAAGACTACTCCAGTTCAAGCTGTTTCTCAAATCAGGGGTCCCATGACTGGTCCTGTTGCTGTTGTCTTGCTTGTTCTTTTCTGTTTCTCAAAGACTTTGTTTAACTCTGATCTGTTTGAACACACTGTCAACATTAACACTGGAGCAGAGGCAGCAAAGATGAGCATTGATGCACAGAGATCACACACTTGATGCATAGAGATCCTTGTTTACACATGTCTTGGCTCTGTTTCCTTGCCTGTAAAACAGGGCTAGTGCTATTCTGTCAGGGTCATGATAGTTGGTGAGTGTATGAGGGATCTGAGGGACAAGATATGTGTCCTGCCTTGGTTCACTTGTGGCCATTACAGTGCAAGACAACTCAATCATGGCTGGGCATGGGGCAGATGGGACTGTCCCCTTCCATGGAAAAGGAGCATTTTTTCCCTGCTGGGGGATTTTATGTTTTGTCTGTGCTCCTCGGGTCAGCCGTGGAGTCCTGTGTCATGGCTGCTGTACTCAGACCTGCCCTCCCTACAATGAAAAGTGGTCCTGGTAGGAGATTTGTAGATGAGCAATAGGAGACAAGTCTGGTCTATCAGGGAGTGGTACCAGACGACCTGTGAGTTGTTTCTGTTTCTGCCCTGAGTTAGTTAGAAAAGGTTGTTTTCCTCTGTGGAGAGCAGTGATTGGACCAGCACATCCACCATTTACATCTGCATTTTCGTTTGTGGAATTCAAACTGTAAAGCTGGCGCTGTATAAACACCAGTGCCTTACTGAAGGTGTGTAAAGACCTGCTCTTGAAACAGTCCTTGCAGTCAGAGTGCTGTGTTTAAACAAAAACAAAAGTGCGTATCCCCTTCTTGCAATAATTTTTTAAGACTTCTTTTAATCACTTCAAGTTGCAAAACACTTCCCCAGTGTTTATTGCCAGAGCTGCCTCATGAAACCTTTGTCATCTCAGAGGTGATACTTCAGTGTCCCTCAAAATAAATGTGTAATTCTTAGTTTGCTATAAGACACTAAGCCCCTCCAAATGGTGTGCTTACCACTGTACACCACAGCTTGGTCTCTCTTAATGTATACAGATAATGTAATCAGCTTGTTACTATTGACAAGGAGAGAGTTATTTGTTCAGAAGCTAAAGGAGAAAATAAATTCAACAAGAATGTCAATCAGGTGTACATTTGATGGTTGTGTAGTTTCAGTTTGACGGTTTTATAGATATCTATTTTAAAAAGCAAATGAGACTTTATTTGTTCTACAACAATTTCAGCTAAAATCCAGCAAGAAGAAAAAACCTCCTTGTTATTTAAGTTGATGTGCCAGCATAGTAGAGATACTTCTTAAAAAGTCCATATTTTGATGGTATGAATCCCTTTTATTGTGGACAAGAGGGTCGACAACCTCATTTTGGTTAATAAGATTAGTTGATAATGATTAACCCCTTCCATGCTCAGCATGGCATGAATTTATAGTGAGCAAAAAGCACTTAAGATAATTACAATGAAGCCAGGCTTGCTGCATGTAAACAATTCAGAGAAATTTGTATCTTATGAGAAAATAGGAAGAAGAGCAGACAATAAGTAGACCAAGGAATGATTGAATGTTATTTCTATCATGGTTTGCTTTCTAAGAGCTACTTTTTGCTATTTATAAGGTGTGTTGCTGGTCTGATATTTAAAAAAAAAATACTAATAATCAAGTTCCCTTTTCTAAATTACACACCCTTTGACAAACTGGGAAAGAATCTAGGCATAAGAGCAAATTGTGTTGGTTGGTAGCAGCGATCAACAGCCAAATAAATCTTCTTTGACAAACTTCTCCAATAACTTGATGTTCTGACTCCTGTGTTTAGGTGAGTGTAGCAGCGGCATCTGTGATGAGGCAGCCTGCATCAACAGTGGCACCTGTACTGCAAGCAAAGCAGACTCTTACATTTGCCTTTGTCCTCTTGGATTTAAAGGTCATCATTGCGAGGAAGGTGAGTGGATACTGGGATGCCTCTGTTTCTTTGTGTGTGTTATTTAGTTTTCAACGTGTTTTCCACTTAAAGACACCTGAGGAGGTCTCATACTGTTACACTGACAGAAGAGAATACTTGTTACTTTATCTTTTTAAAGTCAGGTAGTGAAACCATTCCCTTACTGCTTTGGA
Organism: Zonotrichia albicollis; assembly: GCF_047830755.1. Taxonomy (NCBI): domain Eukaryota; kingdom Metazoa; phylum Chordata; class Aves; order Passeriformes; family Passerellidae; genus Zonotrichia; species Zonotrichia albicollis. The sequence continues at coordinate 19,074,995 of NC_133860.1, forward strand.
GTTACATCCGTCTCCTACATAATCTGTTATTCTTAAACCTCTTTGCTTATTTAAGCTAACTGTGCTTAAGCATCTTGAAATTCCTATTCAGAAGTTAAAATAATGTACCACTATACAGCTGCATATTAATCCTAAAAAAATACCTCCCTTCCTCTAAAACCAGTGTCAGTTGTATATTTTGAAATGTAAAGGACATAATGTCAATTGCCTGCTAATATCAGAGATGCAAGTAGTAAAATACGTCTGGTGTTATTTTTTATGCTGTAGAAATTTTCATGCTACCACCCACTGTGTGCATGCTTACTACTTTGAAAGGCACTATTATGAATCACTAAAGAAAAGGTACAAAATGCTTTACAGTACAAATACATCCTTGGAAAAGGAATGGATTAACTAGTATTGGGTAGGATTATAAAATATTTTTAATTTAGATGAAAAAAAAATCAGGCTGTTTTGCTAATCATTAGCTTAAGTACTTAACAAAAGGAGCAGACACTGGTTGGTAAGAGTCAATCCTTTATGTTTGAGCCTCAAGTGACCTGCTTGTGATTTCTGGATTTCCAGCACTCACCTTGGCCATACCTCAGTTCAACGAATCCTTAAGATCATTTGCTAGCACACCCTGGCCCTTGGAACCACAGAACTACCTTTCCTTCATGGAGTTTGAGCTGACATTTCGTCCAGATTTAGAGACTGGTGTCCTTTTGTACAGCTACGACACAGACAGCAAGGACTTCCTCTCCATCACCCTGGTGGCTGGCTACGTGGAGTTCAGGTTTGACTGCGGCTCAGGAACAGCTGTTATCAGGTAAATGCATGGTTAACACCTCCCAAAGCTGGTGTTTGCTTCCCAGCAGTGCCACGGTGCTCGTCGAGCAGAGGAGGGGGCTGGAAAGGGTCACAGCCTATGATGAGGTGTGAGAGCCCCTTGGTCTCTTGTGCTTGCTTCTGAGGAAGTACAGAATCACTATTAATCGCAATAATTTTGGTCAAGGGGACAGGATTTTTTTCCTGTGTCAGTGTATTTCAAAGCTTTATGCTTTGTCTTACTGCAGATGTTACATTTATGTCTTTATGGTATTGCAGTAATTCCCTTCTTGCCCCCATGACACTGTTGGGGGATCTATAAATATTTTATGCGTATGCTTTCTAGCCCTAGGATTTCACAATATTGGCACTTATGTGAGCATCCTCCTTTCTGGTTTCCAGTTCCAAGCAGGGGTGCCAGGCTGGAGGTGGCACAAGAAGAGACAGCTCCAGGTCCCTCCACTTCCTCATAGTGCTGATTTTGAGGGACCTGAGGCTAGCATCCAATTTATAGAATGTAAGCTGTCTAAAACATAAATATGTAGTTTAACCTGGTCACCACAGTTCCCAGACAGACCTTCTGTAAGTGACTCATTGCATCCTAAAATTAATGTCTAGGAGGATAGAAGCAATGAAATACCTCAAAACCACTGCTCTCTTCCCCCGTGTAGCTGAGTGCCCAGTCACTGGGCAGCTGTTCCTGGGCTTTCTGAAAAGGCACTGAGCTGAACAGAGGCACTGAGTATCTTGGATTATGGCCCAGGAAGCTGCCAGTTTGACCAGGCTGACCTGATATTTAGAAATGATCTATATAAAGTTTATGCAAAATGTGTACACTCTGCAAGTCTTGCACACCAATGATTCCTGTGGATGGGCATCAGGAATTTTGACTATACTGTGATTAGGGAAAATGCACTGATTTTGCAATGAATGAGGACTCAAGCAAACAAACCCATTCAGTTTTGCAGACAAAATTAGATATGAAATATAAAGGAAGCAAATGCAAAATAATGCACAAGCCTAACAATGCACAGCTGTGGAAAAACAGTTAGTGTTGTCAGACAGAAAGATCCTGGAGTCATCATGGATAGCTCTGTGGAAGCAAAGCAAGCTGTTTGGAGACAAATACAGATACCTAAGTACAATGCAGAGAATTATTACGAATGGAATAAGGAAGAATGCCTCTGCTGAAGCCCACAATGCACCCTGTCTTGAAAACTTGCTGCTATTCTGGTCACATCATTTCAAAAGAAATTAGCAAAATTAAGAAGGAAGAGTAGTTTTGACATGCAGGAGAGGGAATGAAATATCTTCCACAAAACTCTTCCGCCCTAGGACCTTTCAGCCTGGAAAAGAAAGAGTTTGGTGGAAGTATGATAGAAGTTTTAAAATAATAAAAGGCATGGAGATTAATGAGTATTCGGTATTTTTTCAATGTGAAAAGAAAATAAGACTTTTTTTCTTTGGGTTTGGGATTTGGTTTTTTTTTTCAGAGGAGTACATAAATAAGTTGTGGAAACTAATCGTCACAGCAAGTTACAGATGCCAAAACTATAAATAGGTTAAAAAAAATTGGAGAAATTTGAAGAAAGCTCCATTGAGGGAGATCAAACGCAGTGGTACGGATGCAGCCTCTGACTCAGGAAATTGCTAAATGACAAGTTGCCAGAAGCTGAGAGGGTATATCAAGGGAAGAATCACTTCATACTTGCCCTATTCCATTCTCTTGCTGAAAAGTGGCAGAAATAGCTAATTTTGGAGACCTTTTCTCCAACTCAGAATAGCCCTTCTTACAACAGCCTTCAATCTTTAGTGATTGCAGCCTTCTAATTCCTGTTACTGGCAACCATAAAATATTACAGTAGAATTTTTTTCTTCCAAGAATATTGTAGCACTTCAAAACATCTTGTACTAAATTTTGACTGATATGTAGTGTTATGAAATGTAGAGTGTGCCACAAGCATATGCCTGGGAGTAGAAACTGCCCCTTTCTGCTGGAAAGCAGAAGAGCAAGCTGGATGGCAGCTACTGCCTGAGCTACATGCACTGGAGGAAAAGAGCGTGGTGAGGTAGCTGAGGAATGGATGAGACTCAGGAGGCCATCAGGATTCTGTGAAAGTTGTTAGGCTGTTAGCTCTTTTTCTAGATAAAATGTGCGACTTGCACCCTGTCATCAGCTCTGTCAGTGATTAAATACAACAAATAGATTTCCTGTTTTTCATGCCTGCCTGGTCAATGTCCACTTAAAAGTCCATCTTAATTATACTGTGTCATGCCTACACTATGTCTGTAACAGGGGTATAGCTCTGGTCATCCTGATCCCTCTGCCATTAGACCACCAGGCTGTTAGATTTTGTATTATAATCAGAACACAGCCATAATAACTTTATAATTAGGATGAGGCAAGCTTATTTGTGTACATCAGCTGCAGCAGTAGGAGAGCTGATGCTGGGGAAGGTTGTGATTTCCTGATAGATGGAAGCAGCACAGTGTGCTCTGGGGGCTTCACAGGCAGAAGGGATGCAGAACCTGAGCGCTGAAATGTCTCAGAGGAGAAGCTGTTGGGAGTTCCCTTGGCCAAGCAGCATCAAGATCTTCATGATCTGATATATTTTTTAAGCTTTGGTTTACATGGGAAAAAGTAACCCCACAGCACATTAAGAGCCAGGAATGTTCAAACATCACAAGAAAGTGTTACCAAACTCATGCTGGTTTCAAAAAGCTCATGATTCCACAAAAGAGCTTCCAGCTCTGAAGTGATGACTCTGCAAGGCCTAATCATCCCTGATTGTAATTAAATCTGGGAAAGCAGGAGGGTCAGCAGGATGAGACCTAAGCAGCAGTGGAGATAATGTCTGTATGGCCACTTACTATGTAGCCAAACCTATCTGATTCCTTTATATGTATATGTTGACTTCTTCAAGGTGATTAGATTTCCTTAGCTGTTGATTTACCCAAGACAGTTAAACCCTCAATGGTGAGGAGGAGTAAGAAGGAGGACGAGTGACTGACATTGCTTGATAATATTTTTAGTGGAGGTTTTGTGAACCAAGTATCATTCAGAAGTGCAAGTAATACTGCCAGCATCATTAATATAGACAAAAATGAGCTTTAAGAAAACTTGAAGGATCAGAAAAAAAAAAAAACCACAACAGAAATGTTTCAAAACTGATGTTGATTGTTAAGAAAAAAAAAGAAAATATTACTTTCACATTTTCAAAATTATATAAGTTTTTTAATCAGCATTTGAATCACTATTGACTCACTATTCCAGATTACAATTTTTTTCCATGTTTTTCATTTCAAAATACTTTTTTGTTTTGTTTTGTTTTGTTTTGAAATGCAAGTATTCTGAAAATACAAAACATTATTTCATCCCCAGAAATTATGTATTTTTTTACTGAAGCTAGGAAATCTTAGGGGTCCGAGATAACACAGTTCTGATTTTTCCAGCTTGGTCAGTAAATCAAACCCAAGTTTCCAGTCCTCCTGGAGGAAAGTGCTACATCTCATTTAGACATAAAATGTTTTAACCAGTGTAGTAAAATGGCACTTGAAAACAAGATACAAAGATCTATAGAACTTGTGAAGGGGAATGTGGTTTTGCCCTTCATACAGGCTGCTATTCATATTAGTGCTGTGCCAGTAAAGATTGTAAGAACTGTTTAAAAATGCTTCCTTTGAGACTGGTGAATACGTTGCACAACTGGGGATTATTGTTCCTAGCCAAGATCTCATCACATCATTAGGATAATTTTTTAATTACTTCCCTTCTATGTACAGCATCTGGGCTGCACGTGTGTGTGTGTCAATGTCAATGTAACAGGAGGCATAAATAGAGCTGATAAGCCAACACAAAGTAGTTCTGTTTTAAAAGAGGATGAAGAATGTGGGGCTAGACCAACCATTAAGTGGGAAGCTTTTAGTGAATTGAGGATGTACAGCTGAGACAAAAACTCATTTTTATGTATTATAAATGACTGAGCAGATAAACTAGCACAAAGGTGGCTAAAGTGTGTGCTGGTGATAGTGTTTCATTTACAAATAAAACGAGAGTGTTTGTTATTTGCTCTAGAAATATGGTCTTTGCTGATGGGGCTCAGAAGATTGTTACTTCCTTATAAGGGAAGAATCACAGTGGCCGATATTTCTTTTTTATTTAGAAAATCATCCCAGAGGACTTGACTTTTTAACATTGCAGAGTATCAGAAAGGCGCAGTGTTACATGCTTGAAAATTTTCTTGCCCTTAAAACAGGAGTGAGGAGCCTGTCAGCCTGGGCCAGTGGCATGAGCTGCGAGTGTCTCGCACAGCCAAGAATGGGATCCTGCAGGTGGACACGCAGAGGCCAGTGGAAGGGATGGCGGAGGTGAGCTCCTGGCAGACCTGTCCTGAAGGCAGCTCTTGGACTGTAAAGTGATTGCATGGTAGACTGCACAGCCTGCTCTCAATGCTTTTACGAGCTTAAAACAGTGTACACTTTTAGTGTAACATTTTCTTAGGCCCAGAGTTGGGAATTTGTGTGTAAGATCTTGTCTCTGAGGGCAAGGGCACCCATAAAGGCAGGGATCCCACTGGAACCTGACTGTACCTGCTCCTGACACAGAACTGGACTCACATTTTTTTCTGGCTCATATATCCTCCTGAGGTTCTTTTGTTGGCTCTTGTTGTGGCTAAGTCTGTTGAGCAATGTGTGCACTATAAGAGGTGTAATTTGGGGAAGTATCGTGCTGAAAAGTATGTGCCCAGTCTTTTTTTACCTCTTGCTGAATGTTGTCCTGGAAAGGTAGGCCTGAAGAGAATTGTTTCTTTGTCTTCTTCTTGCTAAAGTAATTTGCAGGCCAGAGTAAGTGCTGGAGCAGTTAGACAGTTGATGACTTGCTTTTTGTTCTTCACTTACCAAGTGATCATTGTGAGTCAAATTTGTGATGAAGTGAAACTGTACTTGTACCAAGCAGGATATTCACTCTAAGCAATTAAATGCCTGCACAGAGATATATTTTCTGTCTTGATAAAAGCCAAGGCTAGACCTGCTTGGGAAATGTCTTTTACCTAGTGGAGAGTGCAGACAGAAAACCAGACTCCAGATCCCATAGCAAAAAAATCCCATAGCAGAAAAATCCCATAGTAGGCTTTTCAGAAAACTGGGAAACTTTTTTACCAAAATTTTGACTTTTCTTCAAAAATTTAAATAAATTGAAATTCCAGGAATTCCTCTATCAGAGTAATTGAGTGAGAAACATTTGACTGGAGCACTCAAGACTTCTTTAGATAGATGGGTTAAGGTGAACACTCCCATTTTTTTCTCTTAAGTGCTGCATTGCAGTGCTCCAGGAGGAGAATGTTTGGGAACCATGAAGGCACAGAAGCTGCTGCAGGACTTGAGTTACACAGTTATTCTGTATTTAACTGTTAAAGGTCTTTCAGTTAACTCCAGGACCTTGCACATTCCCATCTGGTATCCTGAGCAGCTGCTTCTATAATTGATGCAAACTCAATGTCTTTTTCATTTAGCCCCATATCTTCCATTAGGTGATCTCTTAGATGTTAGAAATACTGAATGAGTCTCTGTTGCATGAACTTTACTCTGATTTTAGCTTTATGAACCTAATTCTGGTTACAGATTTACATCAGTGTACCTCAAGTCTTGGCAAATAAAATTAGATGTGTAGTCAGAAAACACAATGAGTCATTTTCCTTTCTTTCTTTCTTCCTTCAGTATTGCCATTTTGAAATACTTGAGATTTTTCAGCTACTTCTGACAGGGATAGTGTAAAGTCTGTCAAGAGTATTCCACAGTGGCTTTCTTGATTGTACAAAGAAGAGGCATTGAAATAAGCTATATGACAACTCATATGGGCTAATCTGAAGATAGAAGCATGGTTCCAGCTATTCTAATAAAATTCTATTCTATGTTTCTTGCAGGGGGCTTTTACACAGATTAAATGCAGCTCTGAAATATTCATTGGTGGAGTCCCTAATTATGATGATGTGAAGAAGAACTCTGGGATCCTCAGACCCTTCAGTGGGAGCATCCAGAAGGTGTGTGCCCAGAGGAACACACTGTGGGCATTTATTTCCGTTGTATCCATGCACGCTTTTTGTGCAAACCTGCCATTATTCAACTTGCAATATTCAAAATAATCAAGGATTTCTCCTCAGAAGCCCACCATGAAGTGGTTAAATGATTACTTTACAGTGAAAAGTCTGCCTAGTACATTTCCCCTCTTACAATTTTATATGAGGCACATGAATGGAGGAGATGTTTTCCATTGTTAGTAGACCTTAGGGATGATGTTCCCATGTGGTCACCTCAGCATGAGTGCAGTTTGTAAAGACCTAGTAAATAATCAAATGAAAGTGCAAAATGAACTTACATTTTTCTTTCTAAACATACCTAAAATAATTGGATAAATTTGAAAGGTTGGCCCTGAATCCTCACAGTGTTAGAGGAGTGAATTGCATCAGATTAGTGCAAAGAAATAACAAATAAACCCACAATTTTAAACATAGGGTTTAAAAAAAGTAATTTAAAGTTCTACAGTTAACAATTGCTCCAGGATAGAAAAATAATTGTAGTTCAGTGTAAATGGTTCAGTCACTCAGTCTGACTTTTTTTACTGCCTTTGTCAGCTGTCCAGCAGAAAGCACGAAGTTCAGGAAAACTGAGGGAGTGAATAATAGTGATAGGAACAGGTCAGACACGTGAAGATCATTGGGAAGGTAGACTTGACTAAACACAATGTATTTTGGGAAGCAAGATAGAGAGCCTGGGAGCAATTAACAGAGGTTACAATTACAACGTCAGGGGTCGTACAATAAAGGCACTGATAAGTATTGAGAAATGCAGAGTGTGAGCCTTTATCTCTATGATGTAGTTAGTAAGGTGGATTTGTATTCTCAGAGGCATGAATGGGATGTCAAGGAAAATTACTGCCTGCCTTTTGGGCACTGGGAACATTTGGTTGCCTTCTTTACATATGGTAGGATTTTGGAAAACTATACAGAAATAGAGCTGCAAACATCACCAAGTACTGGAAAATATGCTGTGCATAGCAAGACCTAAGGTCACAATATGTTTAGTTTAGTTAGATAAGTCTGAGAAGTGACTTTATTGTGGTCTTCTAGTTCCTAGATAAGGATGAGATTTCTTTGGATACATGGTCATGGAATTATGCAGAAAAAGACATTATGAGAGACAAGGGCTGAAAACTGAATAGAAGTTTAAAACAAAAGACATGTTTTTATGAGTGGAGGCTTGTTAACCTCTGCAACAAAATTTGGAAAGAAGCTGAAAATATAATGGAGTCTTCCCTGGTTCATTACATGACAGGACTGGATATTTTTTCTGCTGTTAGAGTTGTGTGGTGCTTTATGTAACCTCTTCTCTGGTCTGGATCCCTTAAGGTGCATTGTCCATGTTATCAGGAGCCAGAGCAGCTATTGCCTTTCTCAGTCCTGGCTTTAAAATCTATTGTTTGTAAAGATGTGCTTATTTTGATGTAGCTGAGATCAGATGCTGTGCCTGCATGCAGTCTCTCTTGCTGAGATGTCAGCTGAGATATACAAATGTTGGTTTATTTTGGTGAACATATGCTGCTGACATATTGGAAAAATCCCAGCATTTAGCAGTTCTCTTCCATTTATATACAAACAGTTTTGTGAAGTCGTTATTTATGTTTTCCATTCATCTTAACTCTTAGCTTCTTTCAGGCAAGATGAGATACTAGAAAGCAATAGAAAATGTGAAAAACAAGCTGTTCTGTTTAGTATCTCTGTTGTCAACACTCATCTCCTGGGGGGTTTTCTGATCTCAGAAATGCTTTTCTTCAGCAGCACTCATCTAATTTTACCATCCCAGCTCACAGTTCAGCTACAAGCAGTATTGCACCAGTGTTCAGGCAAGGGCCTGAAAATTCCACACAGCTTCACCCCTTATAGGGGTTGCCTGAGGCTGTTTCACAGGACACAAAAGAGATTATTCTCCAGGGAATCAGGAGGAGCAAAAGTATGAGTTGGAACTCTGCAGCTGGAAAACACACAAGAATAGGATTTGGCCAAGCTTTGAGGGTTACATTTCAATGAAGTCTTTCAGAGGAATCATCTAACTAGCAGTAGAATACTCTGGATTTGGAAGTTTTAACATTGTCTTTTCAAACCTTTTTTTTTTTTTTGAACATATAGATTATCTTGAATGACCGGACAATTGATGTGAAACAGGATTTCAGTTTTGGAATCAACCTGATAAATGCTGCCCACCCCTGTGTGACCTCACCGTGTGCCAATGGAGGCACCTGCGTTCCCAAGAAGGACAGCTATGAGTGTGACTGTCCCTTAGGCTTCGATGGGCAGCACTGCCAAAAAGGTAACAAGGGCTGGATATCAACCCAGGGGTCAGGAGCTGATCACAAAAATAAGGAAGATTTAGCACCTGCAACTGCTGCTGTACACATGCCTTTAAATAGAAACCCTGGAGAACAGAGCACCCCTATTATCTGTGCACTTTCCATGTATCTAGGGAAGAATTTGTTTTGTTATTTAGGAATGTGGTAACTGTTGTCCCAGCACGGGGCTAGGATCCATAGATAGCAACCTGGTATCTGGTTGCTTGTGGTGAACAACAGTGAACACTCACACTTGGTACACCTCCCACATTGTGCAGTGCTGTGCAAAGGGGGAATTCCTGCCAGGGTCCTCCAGCCAGCAGTTATGTTACATCCTGAAGCATGGGCATGGAGAACCCTTGTAATTTTATCCGCCATACAGCTGACAGCAAACGCTGTTCTCACACACAGAAGGGTCTGCTCCTGCTCTAGGCACTGACTGCTCTGATGGAGAGATTGCACCATCTGCCCAGATCCTGTCTTGGTGGGGCAAAGGAGACCACCAAGGAGAAAACTCATTCACGTGCACATTATTCTCTTTTCTTCGGAGCCACTGTAATAGTTTAAACCCTAGATTTAGGAAAAGGATAAGATTGCAAGAAAAGTGTTTAAAAACTGTGCTTTGGGTTATTCCACTAGATGGAGTCGTTTCACTTCTGTCAAGCTTGATCTTAAAAAATTCCTGAGGGGAGGTTTTGTAATGTAACAGTAAACTTGGTTCAAAAGAGCTGGCTGACATTATTGTCTTCACCCACTGCTTCATTTCTCACAGTCGTAAACTTCAAAGTTAAATGTAGTGGTTTTGGTTAAATTGCAATGAATATATTGGCTTTTTTTTTCAAAACAGACAATATCTTAGAACAAAAGCATTATAATAAAATGCAATGCGAGAAACCGCTTTGCTTACGTTGTTGTGGTCTAACTAAGAGCTGAAACAACGTCATTTACACTGGCTTTTTTGTAGAGATGCAGGAGAATCGGGATTTTGACTTTCTAGGTATGTGCAGGGCGCTAAATTCCTGAATTCAAGATGATATCTGCAGCAGTACCAACACGTGTCCCAGGGCAGTCATTCACGGGAATGCTTTGCAGCCGGGTGAGTGACTGCCTGCCTGTTTGGTGGGCAGTGCTGGGACTGCCGCTCCCCACCCCTGCTCAGCTCCTGGCCTGTGCTGAGCCCAGGGAACAGTGTCTGAGCTCGTGCTACCAGCAGTGGTGCCACTTGGCTGGCACGTCCTCCCTGTTGTCACCTCAGTGGATGTCCACGCTTTCAGAGACAGTCTGATGCACTTTTGCTTATGACTTAGCCAGATGCTGGGTGCTGCTGCCTATGTGAATCCAATCTTTATTCATTTTTAAGGGTGTCCAAAAGCATGAGCCAGCTGGTTTCTGTTCCTGATACCTGTGGCTCCTATTCAGGTGCAGCTCAACCTCCCTGAACTCGTGCAGCCTCAGCTGCCCGAAAAAATTGAAAGGTTTTCTGATAGATGGGCACAGAGCATGGAGTTGCTCCTGAACCTCAGCCTTGATGAGAACCACCTGAAACAGATTCCTCAAAATAATCCTTACCTGTGTCTCTGTTGGGATGTAGACATTGTTAAGATGAGATGCACATCTGTGTCACTTCTGTTTCACAACAGGGTTTTGGTTAGTGCACTCAGAAGGTATGTGAGGTGAAGGCGCTGTCTCCATCCTTCTTGGTGACAGGCTGTTGTAAAAAACCCTAAAAAACAAAGTGCTTTTGATGGAGCTCACCTCATTGTTCAAAATTATACACACCACTTAAAAACGCAAATAATGCTGGTATGAAGTATATGAGATATTGATTCATATTGTAATGGATCATTTGCTGAAAATTCAATAGAGGTTTTGCTGGCATTGCTAAGTTTTATATCTTCTGTCCAAGCTGGAGCAGTGCTAAAGATATTTTTATACTTTAACTGTAAGATAGAATAGAACAGCAAACTCTTGTTTTCTCTTGGCTAGAGCTGATCCCTGGGTAAAATCTGGTGAGTCACTGAGATTCGAGAAACAGGACTAGCAGAAGAATTTGCTGCTGGTCCCACCTGTTTGTCCCTTTGTGTGTTTTGAGCAGACAAATATAGGTACTTGGAGCAAACCAGTTATGAAAATAGTACTACCTTCACAGGTGATTGTAGCCACTTATGCAAATGTTAGGTGGGAGATTACACATTTGTGGAAAAGTGGATATGAAATTGGGCTAAAGGCGATTTTGATGCTTTAGAATAATAAACACAGAATGTTCTTGTTTTGTTTTGTGCTGACTCACTGCAGAGTGTGGAAGTTACTGCCTGAACAGTAAGTACTGCAAATTATGTGAAAACTGCTCTGTCATTGTGTGTTTGTCTGGATGCTGGGTTTCCATTGAGCCTGGCAAGTTTCTGTCATTAAGCCAAAATATTTTCTAAGGTTGTTTAGTACTTCCTTAAACATCATGCTGTTGATATTTCAAACTTCATCCAAAGCATTTGCCAAGCTCAGAACAGTGGCTATAGAGCTGTCCCTGTATTTGCAGAGCAGAGGGCCAGGTAGCTGGCTGAGGGTTTTGTGGTGTGACTTGAGGCTGCCCTGCAGTCCAGAGCTCACTCCTGCTTGGCATGAGGGCTTTGGTGCTTGTCTGCTGAATCATGATGAGCAAAGAATGAAGGTGTGTAGTCCTAGATCTCCTTACTGGCTCTGCTCCCTTGCAGCTGCAAAGATCCTGGCTCCATCAAGGGCACTGCTAAAATTTGCTTGTTTTTCTGCACTCAGATTCAGAGAAACAAATGGAGAGCAAGCAGAGGTAAATGCCCATTAAGCTCTCTAGAGGAAATCAGAGTACTCTGGCACAGGCAAAGGTTGCTGCATGACATGGGCACCTTCCCCTGCTGAAGGCAAGAGCGGTGGGGCTCCAGTGCAGGATGTGGAAGGGAAACAAGGGCTCCTTTCATGCTCTGTTGCCATCAGAGGCTGCCCAGTGCAGGAAGTGTCGGACCTGGCGAGGAATGTTTGGCCTGTGTAACACAACTTTCTGCAATCTTCCAACACCATTGGCAGACTGCAGGCTGGACATGGCCTGTGGTGGTTTCTTTAGACACATTAGGCAGCTTTCCTGATTTCACTAAGGATGAAAACAGTCATTCATCACTATCTAAAATTCTCAGTCTTGGCACCTAGAGCTAAATTTCATATTACTGTTGCTGGCTGCCAGACTACACCAATTGTTGCATATCTGTGTCACAGTGAGCTCTGAAAGCCCAGCCAGACCCTGTGTTGCATAAAGAAAGCAAGCATCCTTGCCCTGGAAAGCTTGAAATTTATATAGATGGGATTAGCTGTGGGTTGAAGGGATTATTCCTCAGTAAGAAAATAGGATGAAGGCAGCTATTTTAAGTAATTTATACAACTGGCTTATATTAATGCAGCAGTCAGTTATGGGAGATCAGCAACAAACTGTAGGATGTTTACTCAACAAAAAAATCTATTTGGGCCGGTGCTCACAGCCTGGTGAAGGGCTCTGTATCAGGGATGTTCCGTGGTTTATGTCACACAGCTGAGTTATTTTGCCAAAGTCTTCTCTGTGGGCAGCAGTGCACCCACTCCAATTCTGGCTGTGGTGTTTGCCACTGTCCCAGCCATACAGCATAGGGGCACTTGGGGCTGTCCCTAGAGAAATGCTGTATGAGGGACACAGAAAAAGACCCCCAAGGCTGCACTGCAGTGTTGAGTGCACCAAAGGGCTCCACAGCCTCTGCCATGCAGCCTTTAGCATAGTCCCAGCTGTTTTCAGTAGACTAAAGTGATGTGGGGCTCTGTGACTCCTCCCTGAGACAGCCTGCCCCCCACACTGCACCCCAGGGCTGAGCTCTGGGCAGGCAGCAGCCACTCAGGGCAGTCACAGGCACTGAAACAGAAAACAGGGAGCAGCTCACAGGTTGTGTGTGCTGCCTCAGCCTCCCTTGGCAGGGTGAGAGGTCCCTGATGTGCTCTGCATGTGGTGCTCTGTTAGCAGCTGGGGAGGAGTTTCTCCGTCTATAAACAAAGGTGGTTAATACACAGTCTTTGGCAAGAGGGAGTGTTGGAGCACATAGAGAATGAAGGAATGTGGAAATAGGGGTAAAGAGAAAATTTGCAATGTTTTCCCAATGCTCCATAATTTTCTGCACTAACATTTGTAGTGGAGCAGTACATTTGGCTCCTGACATGGAGGCTGTGAGCAGAGGGACTGTCAGCCATTTAAACTCCCTTAACTGCTGCCCCTACATTTGGGCAAAATCTGGCAGTGCCTGTTTGCAGAGCAATGTGGGTTCAGCTCAGTTCTGTGTCACTGGTAGTACCTGCCCACTGCAGCAGTAAATCAGTAAAAGAGTCGTGTCTCTTTTTTCCCTTCCATTTCCAAGTCAGCTATCTGACACTTATCTTCATTTTGTTGTATTTACTTCTCAGCCATTACAGAAGCAATTGAAATCCCGCAATTTATTGGTCGCAGTTACCTCACATATGATAATCCAGATATCCTGAAAAGGTAATGTATCTCCTGTGGACCTAATTATTCTGTTTCTTAAATGTTATAATGTTAGGAGCCTTATGTGAGAGAGAGTAGTATATGTGCATGTTTTAAGCTGTACTTATAATATTTCTAACTGTACTTCTGCCATATTTTTAAATTTCAGGGAAAAATACATTTTAAGTGCATATCCTTGTGGCTTAGTTTATTATACATGTGCATCTTGCAGCCTGTCAAGAAAGAGGGAGAGGGGCTGGTTTTCCTTGAGGGCAAAGAACAGCCATATGGGGCTTGTATCTCAAAAGAGACTAAGGACCTTAACTCCTTTTTAACTCCTGCTTTAGCCTAACATTTAGATCCTTAAGGTTACTTTTTTGACTTCTTTGTATCCTAGAAGTCCCCACATTCCAGCAAATGTTGGCTTGTTTCAACAAATTCCTCCATCTACCTTTATTTCAGTCACTGAGTAGAGAAGGGTTCACCAGCGCCCTCACCTCCCACCTACTGGGACTTACTAATTTGCCCTTCTAATGCTCCTTCCTCTGGCTTCTGAGGGCATCACATCTACTGGGCATTCTCAAAATCTGCTTTTTGGGCTGGATTTCACATTAGGCTAGTGGAATAAAAGGATTTTCTCTTAATTGTATGGAATTACCTAGCAGCTATTGTGTAGAGAGATGAGTTAAATTCCCGTGCTCTGAAATGATGAAAATGGGGATGTGAGCCAGAATCCTTCACAGATCAGCATGTAAATGAGTTGCAGGAGAGTAACCCACCAGACCAGCAGAGACTAAATACTGCATAATCTTTTATGTTTTTTTGAAAGAATACTGGCACAATTTAGTTTTTTACTATTATTTCCTTCTTCTGCATTAAACAGGGTATCAGGAACAAGAACGAACGTGTTCATGAGGTTTAAAACCACAATGAAGGAAGGCCTTTTGATGTGGAGGGGAAACAGTCCCATGCGACCCAACAGTGATTTCATCTCTCTAGGCCTTCAGGAAGGAGCATTAATATTCAGGTGAGCTTTTCTTTCCCTTTTTTGTGTAACACACAGGGCTCAAAGGAGTTGCTACAACACATACAGTGCACTTGTCCTTTGGCACAGTGTGAGACACTCTCATTCTCAAAGTTTTGTTCAATGATGGGTCCCATTTGCTGTCTGGGAGAGGATGTAAGTTGAAGAGGTGATGTGCTGCAAGATTTGCATCACTCCTCCTTCCCAATTTTTCAGATATCAGGGCGTTATTGTGATTTTCTGAAAGCCTTCTTATGAGGGGGTGAATACTCTTGGTAAGCCCTCCACATACCCATTAAATCTGTCTCAGGCAGAGCAGGACAGGGCTGGCAGGGGTCAAGGACAAACTTTGGTGGTGCCACTGCTCACTGTGGGCTCACCCTTTGCCAGACAGTGTGCACAGGACCAGGGCTTCCACCACCTCAAACCCCCAGATGTCCTGGCCTGTGACACACACCACACCTTGTTTCTGCCACCATCCACAGAATCATTAATTAAGCAGTAATACTGCTGCCAAAATGGTGAAACTGGGGAGTATTGGGAAATGCTGGGGTCTTGCTCCAGCTTCTCTTTCTCCCTTGCAGTCACTCAGGCACACCCTGTGCAAGTTTTTGCATGGTGCTTTTTTGGGAGTCCTGTGTTTTGAAAGCCTTGTGTTTCCTCGTGGTGCCCCTTTAGGTTGTGTAAGGCAAATACTGAAAGAGCAAACCACAGATGCCATCACTATTGTGGATTGTTGTGAGATACCATTGGTCATGTGGCAGAGAGCTTATTATTTAAGCTAATTTTTTTACTTTACTTAACTGGCTGTTCTTTGGTACCATGGTATAGATAAGTTGCATGTTTCTATTCAAATTAATTTATTTTAAAGCTTTTTTAAAAATGTGATTTAACAGTGGCTAACTTGGCAAAAACTCTTAGTTTCCTCATTGATTTATAAACAAGGAACTGACTCTGCAGAAGTGGTGTGTTGTTTAAATGTCTTTGGAAGGGACTGTCTTTCTAGCATGCATGATACTAAGTGGCCACTTTGTTCTGTTTCCAAAACACAGTGCAATTTTTATTAGGTTACTGCTCTTCCTCAGATAGTCAAAAGCTTTAGACCAAACCAGCTGAATTTTTACTGAAATATTTGTACATTCCACATTCATTTAGGAAGGTGAAAAATTAATCTACCAAAATAAAACCCTCATAAGCAATAACTGCATACTGAAGGGGAGCATCAGAGAAGATGGTGAAAGGACAAATGCAGAAAAAAAATTCGGAAAGCTTGATCCTCATGCTAGATTTTCATCTTTTGAGAGGTGAAGTCAAGAGACTGTCAGGGCTGTGAATTTGTCTGAAGAATTTTTCTGCAGTTCAAGTTTAGATGTCTGTGTTCTGATCCAATTTGAAATCCAAACCACACTTCTACTTTCCCATTTTCTGTGGCCTTATTCCCTGTACAGTGTCCTTGCTGCTAGACATTCTTTCTGTTGCTCCCTGCTTCTGTCAAAGGTTACTTCACTGTTGTAGGGGGATAGCTGTTGTAGTGGGATTCATAAGGCATATGAATCTCATTTCTGTTATCAAAGGTCTAACATTTTGATGCAGTCCTGAACACGCAAATCCTCTTATTTTTTTTGACTTAGACTGGTGTCTGCATCCTGGGTAAAAGGGGGTGCTTGCCTGCAACTCACTTAAACCCCTGGAGAGGACACAAATTTAGGGTAACCAGTTTGCACTGGACAGCTCACAGTTTTATGTGCTGTTCTTCAGAACCTCAGCCTGGCCATGAGTTCATTCCATGTTCAGTCTTTTTTGGAGAGATGGTGATGTTGGCTTTAATCCCTCCTGCTTTGTACAGGCTGAAGTCCAGCAGCAGCTAGCTCATCCGGAGCACTCAATAGCTCACTGTGCTGTAGCAGCTACTTCTCTTTTGTTAAGGTTGGCCCAAGCTTCAGGGACCCTGAAATTAAGATGCCTGAAGTGTAAACATGATGGGGACATTATATCTGCCGAGTTATTTTAGTAGAAGCAAGCACAAAGAAATAATTAGAGTGGCAGGCTGAAGCAGCTGCTCATCTTTTCTAACATCACAGGTCTCAACCTTCCCTATATTTCAGATGGTTTGTAGATCAGTTATGGGTTGCATGCTTATTTGCTCTTGCAGAAATTTATTTATTTGCCATATTTGAAACTGTAGATCACTGACCTTCATAGTCCCCTGCTTTGGGGAAGAATGGCCATGCAGAGGCTCTCATCCTGCTCCCATGGGAAGGTGGTGATGGCACCCACTCTGACTCAGAGAGGTCTCCTGCTTGTCCATGAGACTGACTTTACAAAATAAGAGCACTGCTGCTGGGACTCCACTGCTTGCCCCAGAATCTGAGCCAAAAGGGAGTAAGAATGCCTGAGCAGGTCCTTTCAAGGAAGGCAGTAACATTTCAATTTTTTTTTAACTGTAGTTACAATTTGGGCAGCGGCATTGCCTCCATCACAGTGAACGGCTCTTTCAGCGACGGCCGGTGGCACAGAGTCAAAGCTGTTCGGTGAGTGGGCAGGCTCCATCTGGGGGGATTTGAGTGGCACAGAGCCAGAGCTGTTCAATAAGTGGGCAGGCTCCATCTGGGGGCACCTGGGGGCCACCCTGCCATTAAAGATGCTGGTTGGTGTCCCTGGGGGCTGGTGGTGTGTGAATCACTGCAGCTCCACACTCACACCTCGCTTAGGAGTGGAGCTGTTAGCAGCTTGGCTGTTTCAGGATGAAGTGCACAAGGATTGCTGTGTTTGAGGTGACAGTGCCAGCTCGGCACAGCTCAGGGCAGGCTGCCAAAGTCATGCAGGGCTATTCTGGGGCTGTGACAGACATTCTGTTAAACCCGTACGGGTCAAGAGTATTTTTCTTTAATGTCTGCATTTTAAAATTCCCTGGTGAGCGTTTTGTGGGCTGGCACAAGCATTGGAGCACAGACAGTGTAAACCTAGTTTTTCTATTTGGAGGAGGTGCAGACATCTTGCAGTGTATATATAACTCATATTTATAACTCATTACCTCATGGGAGGCAGCTGTGTCCAGCAGGGAAAGTATACATCCCTCTCTTCATGAGAGGTTGATTCCCTGGAAATCACATTTAGCTCAACTTGTTACCAAACTCAGGGAGAATAAGACCCATCAAGTAGCTTTCCTGTTAATACTGTTATTAACCATATATAAAATATCTCTAGTGAGTAACAAAACTGCCTAAAAGTAAGTTTTGCCATAGCTTGCCCATTTTTCCCTGGTGTTGAAACTTCTGCTCTTCACTTTTAACATTACATTTGATTTTTAACAAAAGGTCAGAATGTGCCCTTCCCCTCTGTCCCCTGCCTGTACAATCTGATTATTTTCCAGCACTTTCTGCTCTGAAAATGTGTCCTGCACACTTTGCAGGTCTTTTACGTCTATTAAAAAAACCCTAAAACCTGAAAATCTGGATGGCCTGAGTACACTGTGTCTGTGGAGCTTCCCAGTTCCATCCAAGCCTTCACCATGAGCCCAGCTCAGCTCTGAGTTGCTGTGGCAAGTCTCCTGGCAAGTGGAAAATGCCACTGCTCCTCCTCCCTTCTGACTGTAGGCTGGATGAATGAGAGTGGTTTGCTTTTTGTTTCAGGGATGGACAGTCTGGCAAAGTAACCGTGGATGATTATGGTGCCAGGACCGGTAAATCCCCTGGGAAGATGAGGCAGTTAAATATCAATGGAGATCTCTACATAGGTGGGTGCTAATTATTCACATTGAGGACACAGGTGCGAGGTCAGCTGCAAGGCAGGGCTGTCCAGCTCTGTCCAGCTCCTGGTGGAGGTGTCACAGAGCAGCCTGTCTGCCACAGGAGTTTTGTGTGAGGAGGCTGCTCTGAGTGGGATAGGGAAATGGGAATCAGGAGGGATGAGCACTATAGGACACCCTGTGGTACTCCTGGCAGGTACATAGAGAAACAGCCAGAGGCAGCTAGAAACCCCACACCTGGGCACAAGCTGACTCAGCTCTTACTGATGTTACAATTTCTGAAATAAATAATTAGTGTCCTAATTCATTACCTCCTGCTTATCCCCTCTGTAGTTTCAAGTACTTAAAATCGTTACTTAAAACAACACAAAGCAACCTATAAATCAAAATTCCCCTCTGAGGTGCATTACTAGGGTTGCATTGCTGGGTGTGCAACCTGCCAGGCAGGAGCAGAGGCCTGTGCTGGTGAGGAGGAGTTTCTGAGAGCTGCCTTTCCCGCAGGGGGCATGAGGGAAATCGCCCTGCACACGAACCGGCAGTACCTGCGCGGGCTGGTGGGCTGCATCTCCCACCTCACGCTCTCCACTGATTACCACATCTCGCTGGTGGAGGATGCTGCCAACGGCAAGAACATCAACACGTGTGGGACCAAGTGACAAGAGTGGGACCCCGGTGCTGAGGACCCGTCGTGTGCATGCGTGTGTGGCTGAGCGGGAGCCGGCTGACACCGACCGCTGCAGCCAGACCATGCTGCCAGTCTGGGAGGGTGACAAAGCCAAAGGGAAACCCAAAAACAAGGAAAAGAAAAGAACTTTATTCCCCTCTCATTCCCTCTCCTTTCCTGTCCAAATGAAACCAAGCATTTTGTGTATGAACCGTGCCCTCTACCCCTTAAGTGTTTAGTGAGTGCTAAGGGTTGTGCATCAGTGCAAACGGCAAAGTGTGATGTTACAGATAAGAGTAGCTCAGTGACTGTGTTTTGTGGTCCTTAGGTTATGTTTTGTAGTATCAGAGGAAGCAATCTTGAAACACCTGCAATCATCCCACCCTGCAGTGATACAGTGACTGTGCTGTTCAACAAATACACCATCGGGCAGCATACTCCTGCATTCACATGTGGGTCCTGGAACAAGCAGTTCTCCCTACCCATCTCTGATTTAGCTAAATTATGTTTCATCCTGTGTAGCAGGGTAACAGTTACAATGACTGGTTTCAAAACGTTGTTGTTTGTTGAGGAGGAAAGTTCTTACAAGTCTACTTTTTTATTACAAGCAACAAAAAAATGAACCAATTTTGTAGAAGTAATTTTATACTTGTCTATTTTTTATAGCAGCAGCAGCAGACCTGCTTACATGGCATCACTTTTAACATTTACATGTACTATACAATTAGCTCTTTGCACACTTTCCTAAAAATAGAAAAGTGACCTGTGGCTTAATGTCTGTATTATACAGTTTTAATGGGGATATTTGTGAGTTATGACCAGTTTTACATTTGACTCTTTTTGTTCTGTAAATTTTGACAGTTTAAAATTGTACATTATGAAGCTTTCCTGTCTTAAACAGATTAAAAGATTAGAAAAAAAAGAGCAAATACTTGCTACTGTGGTATTATAATTTTTTTTTTTTTTTTAGAAAAGTGAGAAAAGCTATTGCAAGAGACCTTGCTAGGTCACAGTCCTCTTAAAATGTTATGTTTTCTAGGCACTGGACCAGCACTTGCACAACCTTGATTGCCAAAGTATAATTTAAGCAGGCAAACAGAGTGCTGTTGAGACACTGAAAGAGTGGTCCAGAATTTCTTAACTTGGAGATTTTGCCTCCTTACTTCTCTGTTCAAAGTGGATGAGTGAGCCTGTGAAGGGGCTGGGGGAGGAAGAGAGACCAGCCATGCAGCAGGGCACCCCACAGCCTGCCGGGCCTTCCCCAGGGGCACAGGCTCATCTGAATGAGCTGAAAGGACCTGATGTAGTTAAAGCATGGATATGAGGAGGTTCCCGCTGCATTTTTAGTGTGCTCAGAGTGCTCCTGGACCCTGAGAGCTCACACACATTCCCTAGATTCAGCCCACCTACACCTACACCTAGATAATGGTACAGACAAACTCCTGCCAAGGATACCCCAGCTCCTGTCCTGCATGCTAAAGGGACATCCTGATCTCTTAGATGAAAGATTTGTGCTCCTTAAGGTAGCAGTGGTCAAAAACAAATGCAGGCACTTACTACAAGCAGAAAATAAAAGGAAAATGGCAGTGGTGGTGCCATTATGTGATGTGCACCTGTGTCTACTCCCTGTTCAAATGATACTACGGGGGAAAAAGTCTGTAGAAGACACAGACTTCAGCTTGCAGAGGAGCTGGAAACACTCATGGCTCTCCTCCCAGGAGAAGCAAAGTTTTGTTTGGCTTGGGAGCCCCATGGGGAAGGAGAAATCCTCTGTGGCTGGGAAAAAGCATGATAAAGTATACCAGATCAAGATGTGCCTTTGAAACTAAAGTAAATGGAATTGGATGCCTTGGGATATAAAAGGAAAATGTGTAGAGTTGGAAACAGAGTGAAAATTGAAAACTAAAATTTCTGAAGGCTGAAGATTTTTCTGTCTACTCAGTGTAGCCCTGTGGGAGTGGCCTGACACAGCCTTGGGTCGTGTCTGAGCTGCTGGCTGCCTGAGAGGGAAAATTCACATCTTATGAGCTTGAGGGGTTTTCCAGATGCTAGTGACCTGTCCTGACCTGGCACAGAGTAGGGAGATTTGACTGGCTGTACCCCTGATCCTCTGGACATGCTGGGCTGGTGTGGATGGGGCTCTACCGTGGTGCACAAACAGCATCACCCTCTGCTCTGCCTTACGTGCCTCGCCTTTCCCATCCTTTCGTTCCTGTCACAGAGTTTGGAGACCAGTTCCAAGACAAACATCTGGTGGGAGAGGTCTCTATTTTAAGATAATTTATTGCAGAATACCGGGTGCTTTGGTACGAGGCGGTGCTTCTCCAAAACAAAAGCAGCTCTTCTGAAATGTCGGGCAGGGAGGGGCATGGGTAGGAAATACCTCTGTCGCTGCTGTGGGAAAAGAAGAGCAGCTCCCCAAATGCCTGATTCCAACTCTGCCTATCAGAATTTGGGGCTGGCAACATCACCCTGCAGCGGTGCAGGCTGAGCAGGAGCAGTGCAGCTGCAGTGGTGCAGGCTGGTGGGAGTGGGGGCACGAATAGCAACGATGCTGAGTGGTTTAAATAGTTAAAAAAAGGATCCTTCCTGCATCCTTTTAAAGACAGTCTGAGAAACATCCCTCTTGTACGTCTCCACTCTTCCTGTAAAGCTGGGGTATGTGTTTCCACTGTGGTTTCCACTTCAAGGGCTGAACAGGAGACAGGTATGAGAAAATCAGGAACATCTGACCACATGGGGAGGCTCTGCCCCTCTCACCCTCTGACACCCTCCCCACTGATGCTGGGTCAGGGAGGGAGAAGGGAAAGGTGGACGTGAATGGCAGAGTGATTAGTCATTTTCCCAGGAACTGGCCTGCATGTGCTGCTCGCTGTCTCCAGGAATGTTTATTAGTCACATTATTCATTGCTTGGGCTGACTCAGATGCAAGGCATGACCCCAGTGCTGAGCAGGGTAAGCTCCTGCCAGTTGGAGCCCTGTCCCTTTTGCTGCAGCTACCTGAGCAAGCCAGCAGGGAAGGCAGCAGCCGCAAGAGGTTGTTCCTCTCTTTGCAATCTAATCTCCTTCCTTAAACTGCAGCTCTTATTTTTCTTACTAGTTTTCCACATTATTCCCAGAACATGTAATATGCCATTTGGTAGGGGTAAACACCTGCCGTGGTGTCAGCTTTGGTGGGCTGAGTCAGGCTTTGTGCTGAGCACTGGCTGCTGGCCAGAGCTGCTGCCTGGTTGCCCCTCACTCTGCCGGGGCAAAATGTGTCCTGCTGCTCTCCTCCGTCTCCGTAGGACCCAACTGCTAGGAGTCTGCAGTTAGGGTTAATCTGCTTCATCCTAAAGGAAAATAAGGATAAAAGAAAAAGAAAGCAAGTCAAGGGGTCCTAAAGCCAGATGAGACTTAGCAATGCTCCCTATGGTTGGAAAATCCTTGCTGCACTGGTTTGTCCTGGGTCAGCTGGAGCTGATTTCCATCCCAGTGCTCCCAGCTTGGCCCCAGGGAGCAAAAGAGTGAAGAGGAGGAGGAAGAGGAGGAGGAGGAGGAGGGGGCTGCCAGGGTTGGGAAGTTGCCCATTCCCTGGATGGAGCATTACCCTGAAATAGCTGCCTATTGTAAAAGTTGCTATTTTGTCAGCCAGGCTTTCCTTTTGAAAAAAAGTTTTCATTCTGTTTGCATGGCAAAGTAAGCTGGGTGGAAAATGTATTGTTCCAGCTCTGCATGTTCAGCTGCCTCCACGACAGCATCAGCCCTCAAGGGGAAAATCTCCTCACCTTGAAGGAGCGGATAAGGTACAGTCCTGGTTTACTCAGGGAGAGCAACAGCCACATCCCATCAGACAGATATGTCTTTTATCACCATTTAATTTCTTGGGTGGTGGAGGGTGGGGTGGGGGTGTTTCCCTTCCCCAACTCTCTCCCGCTCCATTTTTCATTGGCTTGAGTCATTGTGGGCACTGTGATGTTGCGCCCTTGATTCTGCTCTTAGGCATTTCACTCATGAATTACAGCCTGGGGCCAGCACCTGTGGTCACTGCAGCTCTGCAGGGTCCTGGCTGTCTGTCCCTGTGGACAGGACTGGCTCATCTGTGAGTGCCCTCTTGTCAAGCCCCTTGTGATGGAGACTGCCTGGCAGCGCTGTGACCGACTGCCCTGATTTCTTTTGAATATCCATTCACTGTCACAGCATTTTCCTTTGTTCATTGTGCACTAAGACAAAGACGACATTGTTCCTCTTCCCCTGCTCTTTCTTTTTAAATCTTCCCTCAGTCTTTCTTTCTAGGAAAACAACGGTGCCAGTTCTTTCAACACCATCCCCACAGGCCATTTTTTCCAGCACTTTTTGTTACTGAGATATATGGAGAAGCATGGAAGAAATAGAGCTGCAGAGCACGGACACCCCATGTTCTGTCTCACAAAACAGCAGCTTTCCAACCTAATTTTTTGTTTTGTAGGCTCTTAAATAGTTTCTGTTGGCAGTAGTGGCAGCCTACATCATCAGTTTTTGTGGACATGGCAGAATTTTCCTAAATTTTTCTGTCTTTTGAAAACATGGGAAGAGCAATATCTAATATCTTCTTTACCGTTTCACTTGCTTCCATTTTTTTTCCCTCTCTACAATTTTTAGTTTTGGTGTCAGCAGAACAGAATTCAAAAATGGAATCACCCATTTATCATCATGTTTAGGCAGCTTTCATTTGAACTGATTGTTTTTACCATAACACATTTATTTTAATGGGTAACAAATGTTTCATACAGAGGGACTTCAAGCTTTATTTGTGTGTTGAGAGAAGCTTTTGGTGGTTGTAGATCCAGGGGAGTGTGTACTTTGATGCCACATTGGGAGCAACCAGCACTGGCAGCAAAGGGAGAGTCAAACAGAAGATAAGATTGTGTACTGGAACCAGACAGAAAACATGGGATGGTCTGACTCCCTCTCTCCACTCTCATTGTGATGGTGACATATGGGACAGTTCATGGTCCCTGCAAAAAACCTCCTGTGTTCATGGTCCTCTGCTGCTGCTGTGTGTCTCTATGATGATTGTATCTACTCATTCCAGCTGCCCAGTAGCTGTGTTAAATGTACAGCCCAGCTGGGTTAACCTGGTTTTGCCAAGCATTGAATTAGCTATATCTGATCACGTGCAGTATCTTCAGAAGATATTGCAAAGCCATCATCCTGTTGATTCTTTTAGACCTGAGACACAGATGGAGCGAGTCCTGTCTGGAGCTCTTCCCTGGTCCCTACCCTGACCAGAGCAGTAGCAGGGCTGGAGAGGGCAGCTGTGGGTTTCACTTTTGGAACAATCAAACTTCCTTCATTCCCACAGCTCCAAGTGTCTTTTCAGAGCAGCACTCTTCAATCCCACTAAAAGAGCTGAATCCCACATCTCCCCAGCGCTCGGAGGAGCTCCCACACCCTGCCCAGTTGCTGTCACATCCAAATGCACCAATCTGCTGTTGTGAGGCAAGGAATTGACTCTGACTTTCAAGGATGCCTCCAAAGAGACGGAGAGAGCACAATGCCATCATTCCACGATGGTTTTTTTGTGACGTGCTATGGTGCAGCACCTGTCATTACACACATTGCTAGGCTCAGGTGTCCTTCCCAAGTAAAGGTGCTGTGGGTTGGATGAGCCACAAAATTCTTTGGCTGTCACAAAGATACATCACGAATGACAAGCCATCATAAATAGCCTCAAACATAAGGCCCATCACCATTAGCTGGTCATCTCAGTTCCACTAAAGCAAGCTGAGAAAGTGTCCTACACCACCCAAACCAACCCCAGAAACAGCCTGGGCCCTTCATCCTGCCACTCCATCCCACGCGGAGTCTGCAGGGGCTGATGTCTGCACACCCCCAGCCCAGGCGTGCAGGGGGATCGCACACCAAACCCCAGCTCTGTTGGAGCCACAAGCCAAGGAGGACACAGGTAAGTGACCTGGACTTTTTCCTGTCCCTGCATTGTACACCAAGAACAGGAGGGCTTTAGTGGCCCCTGGAAATGGCAGGGTCTGTTGTGCTGAGGAGTATTTGTTACCCTCCACTCTGCCTATCAGGAAGCCAAGGCTGTGCTTGCTAGATCCTGTGGTTGTTTGCTCTGGCACAAAATTCAAATAACTCCGTTTGTACTGGGGCATGAGCAGAATTTAACTCTTAAAAAATAAATGGGAAAGCAAAGAATATGAAGACATATAAGAGTGTAAGAAAATATATTTATTAAATTTCATGGCAATACTATGGCAAAATTGTTAAACACATGCTTACTTTTAGACACCCAAGGAATACAACAGGAGTTACATCAAGCAAGCAAACTAGGTTTAAAATGTATGCAAAGTTGTATCTTAGTGTTAGGTTAGTCTTAAATGTCAACTGCCACACTGAAATAGTATATCCCCAACATGATCCCATGCTTCCTTTTTTAAGCATGCATTTGTTTAACTGCTTAGCTGATAAATTTTCATATTGATACACTTTGTTGAATCAGTATTTTACTTGGCATGCTACAGCTTTATTAAAGTGCCTTGTGATGATTTTGCTAAAATTGTGAAAGAAGTAATTTTTCAATAGCAGACTTGGAAGCTGGAAAATTTCAGTATCATTCAGCAACAAAAATATGCTGAATGACTTATTAGATTTAGTGTGTTATGAAGACTATTTTTTCAGCTCAGTCTACTGATTTATTCTCAGCATTAACTTCTATAGATGACTATGTCAAATTGGCAAACAATATTTTCACTAGTATTAAACAAAAGTCCATTAAAATCTTCATAAAAACAGAACATAAAAAACATCTCTAAGCAAATTATTTATGCTGTAAAAAATATGGTATAAAAAGAGCTAAAAAAAACATTGAACCTATTCACAGTATATGTTTAAAGTTACAGCATTATAGTACAATGTTGTGTGTTTTTTTCAGGTGACCTGTATGATTCCACCAGTTCTGATATTTTGTGTGCCACAACAGGCTCAAAGTTCAAATTGCTGTTACCTTCAAGTAGGATTTCAGATATGATGATTCAGTTGTCTTCTCTTTTTGTTATCCCCAGCTTTACAAACTTTTGACATGGTATCAAAACGTAAAATGTTTCCAAAGCCATTCTTGAACCACATTTAGAAAACATGGACAGAGTGGCGTTCAAGGATTCTTTTTTTATTGTGTTACTACTAAAGGGTGCGACCTTTCTATTTTACTTTGCCCTGCTCAAGCTACTAATTTTTAAAGTTTTCTTAATCCACGTAATGAAAAAGTGAAATTTTCACTTTTTGCTTTGTTCTGTGGTTAGTCTTACTCCCTACCTTTTGCACAACATGAGACCAAGTGAGCTGCAAAGGTACTGACCCTTCTAGTGGAAGTTGTCCATAAATCTCCACTGAAGCTTGCTTTCAGTCAAAATGCAGATTTGGGATTGTCCTAGAAATTTTGTTGGGTATCAAGTTGAAAACCAAGGATTTCATCTGCTCTGGTGCACCACAAAGTCACCTGGACAGTGCTGTCACAGAAGAGAGTGAGACTGGAGAGGGATTAACCCCATCCTCTCATGAAACACCCTGCCATTAGACCACCTCACCTGCATGGGCAGGCTGAGCTCCTGCCCTCCAAAACCCAGAATTCCTCTTGAGTTTTTTTTTGTTTCAGTTGTAAAAGCAGAAGGAATTAACAGATGTTTTTGTGGGGGAGAAGTATTGTCATGCACACTGGGACAATTTATAAAGTTACAGAAAGCCTGCCAATATCATCTGAGGTTTGTTTGTATAACATGCTAAAAGGAAACAAACACTGGTTATCTGAGAAGCACTGGGAAAAATCCAGAGTTATATAAATGAGGGAGGGGAAAAAAAATGGTGGTGGAAGAAACTATTTTACAGCTCCTAACAAGATATCTAAGACAGTCTTAAACTGGAATAAAGGGAATAAAACACTTAAACACTTTTAAATCCTTGTCTAGCATTCGGGGTCTGGGACTGTGTTTCCAGGCTGGCTAAGGAATAGACAAGGGGAAAAAACCAACAAATATTGCCAACAGCATCTTTGAGCCTCATCCACAGAGGGCACCATTCAATGCAAGCACCACAAGTGTTGCAAAGTGTGTTGGGAGGAGCACAAGACAGCAGGTGCTTCCTCCAGACAAAACTGTCTCAGAAAGTATATATTCATGTACAGGACTCCAAAAAAATCACTTTGGCAATTGTAAGCCGACTTCTTCTGCCATATGCACCTAGGCACGTGATGATGCAAGCACATGTGTGCGTAAAGGGTTAGGACTTAGTGTCATAAATATTAAATGCCATTTGCACTGAAGTCTTCATCAAAGTCTGTGGCAGAATATAAGATGCTATTTACATGGGAAGCTCTTCACAGATTTATGGTACACAGAGCCTTTGTTAGCAATCTCATTCTTTAAATGTTACATTTTTCTAATATCTGTCAAATTATGTTACTATATTTCTATCTACTTGTAGGGGTACAAGTATTCTATTTAAAAAGCAGTATTTATTTAAAAACAGGGCACACAATTTGTCATTGCCTTTTCAGAGTGGTGTCTAATCACCTTCTCTCTCCAATGCACCCAATCACTTTCCTTTTTGCTCCTATTCATGTTCAACTGAGTGAACTCATGACCACAGGAAACACCACAGCACTCAGCTTTACCCAGCTGAACCTATCAACAACAACATAAAAAGGTGATTTGAAAATACCTCTCCAGAGCAGCCTAAAGCTTGAGGTCAGCAGGAGCGTGCTGCTGCCACGTTCCTGGCAAAGTCAAGTTCTGGTCCCTCACACAAACCAAAGGTGAAGAAACGTGGCAGATCTGCCAATTGTGCCATGACAAGCAGCACAGCGACTGGCTCCCTTTGGAAATGGTTTAAACATGAAAGCAGCAACTAGGGATAATAAAGACAGCAAATGTCAGTGTGGTGGTTTGACCAGGCTCAAACCATGACAGTCAGTTATCAGGTTCTAGGTCTGCCTATACAGCCACTGCACAGCAGGGGAGGTAATTCACTGCCTGCCTGTAATATTAGCTTGCTATTTTGTTGATATATTAACTAGTAGTTCTGTGAGGTATATCACATGCAGATCTACCATCCCAAAATCTAACACAAACGTGAGATCCCACATCTTGGGCAGGTCAGAAAACAAAAATAATGAATGTGTCAAATAGGAGAGTGCACAACGATACATCAAATGTGACTGATGTTCCACACGTACAGTGAACAGTACAAAAACCCATTACAAAACTTAAATTGTCACATATGACAGTCATGGCTCAAAAATAAAAAGCAGCAGAACCGACGACTTTCTTCAGAAAGCAACTGCTTGGCATTAATACCCTACATCTCCAAACACTGATCCTGGAGGACTGAAGTTAGGCATGACACAATCCCTTCTGGAAGTTGTTGGATTTTGCTTTTTGTTTGGTTCTTTTTAATTTTTTTTTTTTTAAAGCTGCACTTTCTACTCTTCTAAAAAATGAAGTAAAAAGGCAAAAGAACTAAAAATAAATGTTCAATAAAGGGTAAGATTTTCCACAAAAGGATGGTAAGGAAATGCTGTTTAAACTTTAGGATTCCTAAGATATTTTTCAGAAAAGAAACTTGTCCGAAGAGGCTCATCAGGAAGCTAGAAGGCACTAGTACAAAGAATCTGATCCCCTCTGAAACTTACAACTGTTATCAAAGCATTTAGAGGCTATGAGAGAGCACCATGCTTTGAAAGAGTATTTGATTCAAAGACATTCCTAAAGATGCTTCACTGGTTTAACATGGCACTTGGGCTCAGAAAGCAAGTCTGTTCCCTGACCCTCCTGGTCATTCATCCCTACTGCTCCGTGTACCTAGGGGTGGCTGATCACCTTAGCAGCACCTCTCCCCGTGCATCTGAATTCACTGCTGAAGATCTGAGACAGGCATTTGAAAGCCAGCACTGAATAGGCTCAAAGGAAACCACAGTGGTGAAGCAGCTGAGCTTTCAAGTGCTGGAAGGACAACTGTTTACTGGCTCATCAGCACTAAGTGACAATGACAGCTACAGATACTGCACACGCTTGTGTCTCTCCCACATCTGCCCCACTCTCCTTACTGAAGCTATTCCTGTTAAAGGACCTTTCTGACCTGCATCCTGAAAGTCAGAACACCAGGTATATCGTCAAGAATTAGAAAAAAAAAAAAAAGAGATTAATAACTAGGTCAGAGGGAGTTTATAAGATCAACATTGAGGCAGAATATACATTTGTGGAGCCTTTCCTTACCTAATCACTAAGAAATGAAGCAATTTAAAATGTTGCTGTCTTTACTGAATAGGAGGAGCAGCACATTGGAAACCTGAGTATGTGATGCTTATGTGTAAGTGATTCACCATATGAACACTGACAATGGTCCTGAACTGCTTCCTGTGAGAGCTCTGTGTGTTCTCTGCAGCTGCCTTGATTTCCAGTCTCCAAATTAAAAATTGCCAGTACTCTCAAATAGCAGTTTGATTTTGTTTCTTGCAATACACAGCCATATGAAAAGCACAGTTATTCTTCATGGTCAGCTGTTCTGCTATAGAGGGTGTTTTTTTCAGTTGGATCACCATGCAATACTGATTGCTCCTCTGTACTGAGAATCTGCTCTATAAAAAAACCCCTAACCCCTACCCATACACACTGTCCATGACATCATCTGCTTTCAATTAAAAGCATATAGCAGCAAAAGCTAAAATCCATCTTAGGAGATGGACACATTAAAATGAAATGAAATATTCTAGAAAAAAATAATTATGAAAAACAGTTGTTACTATTAGGATTTAGCCTCCTCCCAGCTATCAGTCACAAAGGGCTTAACTGCTTCCTTTCATATGTTAATGTTCTATCTAAGTAATATGCTATGACACTTCTCTTGTGCTGATGCTTGGTCACAAATGGACGTCACTGCCTGTGTTTCCACTTGCAGCCTGCTAACTCAAAGACTCAACAGATGAATCCTATGTGCACTTTCTGTCCTTTCAGAGGCACCTTGCACTCTGCCGGACCTGCAGACCAATCTGGTTTTCACTACTTCACAGCTCACTAGTCCGGGAGGCACACACAGGAGGTTGTTACCTATTGTGGTAATTATTTAGTGCTTTGCCTTTTTGTCAGTTCTGAAACATCTCTACACTTTCGTTCTGTGGAGATGGCAGAGACATGCCAGCCTCTGAAACTGAACCACCCATTGCTGTGACTAGGTTTAACCTTATGCTTGGTTTTATTTTGATGGCCAGATCATGTGGTTTGGAGACCAAATGTCTGTCAGGTCACATCCTCCTGATCTACTCTCACACCTTTACAACTAGCAGCCTAGACAATTCAGTCTCCTAATCTGTTTTATTTAGAAAACCATTCCCATGTCTTATTTATTTAAAAAAAACCCCTCAAAAACCAAACAGCAATCCAAACCCCAAACAAAGCACAGTAGCTAACGAAATGGAGATTAAAAAAAAATTGGTTAGAACTTTATGGAGACCCTTTTTGATCAAGCTCATCTGATGCCTCCCCACTGTTTTACAGCAAGAAACAGGTAAATTTCTCAAAAGTTTCTCCTGTAAGCTAGTGAAATTCATGTAAGCCACAGCCTGAAATTTACACAGTGAAATGTTACAGTTACAGTTGTCTAGAGATGCACATGGGAAAACAAGCATTTTAAAAGATGATTGTTCTAAACACTCCTTTAAGCACACAAATGTACATAATTTAAGCTTTCTTTGCATCACATATCTGGTAAAGGAGAGGTAGAATTAGTGGCACTAGAACCTCCCTGGGTTTCTCCCTGCCACTAGAGAAATCCTACCTTGTACTCCCAGGCAGGATTTGTACAGAAGGTCCTGTTGGGTTGACACATAAGATCAAAGATCAGTCAGGCAGCAGGTAATACAAAGGTAATACAATAAAGATCATCCAAAAAGCAATTTCTCCTCAAGGACCTAGTCCTACTACCTCTAATTTCATGTGCCAAACTGCTTCAGCAGCTAAGGTGAGTAGACAGATTTCCCCATGGCTTACATTACTGCATAGTGCAAAGACTGCTAAACACTGAGGGTGAATGGACTACTGTACCACTTCAAAGCAGGAGATCTGGAGCAGAAGCTATGAAATACAAAATGTATTAGTGCAATACATTAGGTAAGATTAACTCTTTAACCAAAAGATTGAAAAAATATAGAGCATTCTAAGATATTTTTTAAAAAAAGGAAGTTTTAAACTTTATGCAATTCTTGTTGAGGTTTCAATCAGTGTTACACTTCTTTTCCCCAAGTTTGTACCCCTGAGTCAAACATTTAATAAACATTGTACAGTAGGTACAGAAATTAGTGTCTAGTCAAAAAGCAACAGATTTGAATGGCCATTGCTTTCTAAGTGTTAAACAGTGACAATACCTTCCATACAGGAGAAGAAAAAAAATTAGCACTCTCATTTGTTCATTGTTTATAACTAGGTAAAAGATCTCAACAGTTTCCAGCCACATTGTTTCCGAGTCTTAGGCTGAGATTTGCTATAAATTAAACCTTCAGTAAGGAAATCTGTTGGTGCTGCATCATTTGAGTCTGCACGGTTGAGAACAACTACAACAAAGCAAAGCAATCTTTCCAAGTTATAAATTGCATGAGACCATGTTTATCTTGGAGCACTGTGGGAAGGTAGGCAGAGTTCTTTGACTATAATTATCAGGGGCTGTAAATTCAAAACCCCATATATCCAATATATTTTACTAGACTAATAACTAAATT
Source organism: Zonotrichia albicollis (assembly GCF_047830755.1). NCBI lineage: Eukaryota > Metazoa > Chordata > Aves > Passeriformes > Passerellidae > Zonotrichia > Zonotrichia albicollis. The sequence continues at coordinate 19,106,867 of NC_133860.1, forward strand.
GTTATAATTTTGGCCTCTCAGCCTCTATTACAATGGAATATTAACACTTTGACTAACTTAAACATGGTAACATTCAGCTCACTAGAACTTCTGCTGACTGTCTCCAAGAATAATTCATGCCTTTTGCATTTTCTTCTTCCTTTCTTAACAATACCAGGCATAAAAGCTTATTCAGAAGGCAGGTTCACGTGCAATGAGGACTCACTGTTAATCATTTGGTTTGTTCTGAAAAAAGTGTGTGAAGGACCACCCTGTGTTAATGGGTTTAGGAGAGTCTTCTTCATCTTTTGGGGGAAGAAGAAACTGTCGGGAGTTAATTGAACATGGGCTCCCAAAAGATGCATTTTCATTGTTGCTTTCAACTGATCCGGGAGAGTCCGGAGTGCCCATGTTCCACGCGTTTGTGTTTGCTTGAGGTCTGTAACCTGCAGTTTTATCTAATTCTTCCTCCACAGGTGAATGGCCCTCTATTTTCAGAGCACTGATAGAGAGTTGCATTTGTGGCTTATAGCCTGCTGTAGTCACTAAGTCTATTTCTGGCTCCTCCTCTGGTTTAATTTGAGGCTGATACATTGACTGGATGTCAATGTAAACCACCTGAGATGACCCCCCAGGTTCATCTGTAGGGGGATTTGAGATCTCCTCTTCAATGATAGGGGGGCAGTAGGAGACAACAACGTGGTTTTCCATTTCTGAGTCAGAGCCATCTTCAGGCACAGTGGTCTCTGCTGCTGGGGACATCATCTCTGTGTCTTCAATCTTTGGAGCTGTGGACTGTGTTTCCACCACTTCAACACTGTTGGGGGTGCACGGGTTCATTTCCAGTGTTTTAAGTGTCTTATTCCCCTGAAATGAGAAAAAGGAGAAGGGGGAGACACTAAGTTAAAAGATCTGGAAAACCTGAAAGCAGCAAGTTGCTGAAATTACAGCAGTTTGGTGGCATGTGGATTGTACTCCATCCCATGGCCACTAGTATGATACATTAAAAAGAAAGAAGTGCTTATAATTTTCTGGATCACATTCCTGTAAATGTTAGAAGTATTTTATGCAAATTAAAGAGACTTGAGGTCTTGCAGCATATTTTTAAGAACTTTCTCCAAATCTTGTCTTTGTACAACCCATTTCTGTAGGCTGTTAAAATACTCTGCCCATCTCAACTAATGTATCTACTGGGATAATGGGATATGGCAGATCTCCATACTTCCTGCTTCTTCTAATTCTTCAACAAAGATGCCTGTGTTACTCTTGTATTCTTATCAGGTACTGACACTTCTCATTAGCTGGAAGAAGAGAAATGCAACAATCCTTTCCTAGCTCAAACATTGCAATTAACTACATTAACAGCAACAAAGCTCTAGATACCACCTGACAAAAGTTACTCAGTAAATTGGCTTGTTTCCCCCTGCCACTGAGTTTTTTCCTACAATTGGAACAGATGAGTCAAAGTTTGCAAAAGAATTCTTTAACTGGTTTTATCTTTTAGAAGCTTAAAATACTAGATTTAAAATAAGGGTTACCTCACAGATGTTCCTCTGAAACTGCAGTGCCTTACTGTTCTCAGGATTTGGGATTTCTGGATAAAATGTTTCTTTAATCCTTTAAAGAGAAAGAATAAACTATTATAAAGATAGCAAGGCCTGAAACAGATTGTGAATACACAAAAGGAGTCAAGACACTTCCCTTTAACTCAGAATACTGAAGACATCTGGTGCAAAGATTTAGTGTGTTAAACTTTCACTGAGTATAATGGAAAAAACAGCAACCCCCTTTTTTTTTTTGAGTTGGGAATTTAATATGCCACATTTACTAAAAGCTGAAGATGATATGCCTATCTTTGTTTGTAGAGGGCACACAAATTACAGTATGTCGCCAGCTTATTTCCATTTGGGAACTGTTTATAAACGGTACTCACTGGAACAGAGGCTCCTGCAAAAGCTTTTTGCATTCCTCCGACCTCTCTCCAGCTCAGTTTCTCCCTCACTTTCCACATGGTATTTTTGCCACCCACCTTTGAGCAAAGCCCACTAACATCTTTGGGTATATAGAGAAAACAGGGAGTAACTAAAATAATGGAAAACCCTAGCACTGAAGCAAACACTTCCAGGAAAAGATGAGAACCCGAGGCAGGCAGTTACCATTCCCTCTTTCGGTAGCAGAAGATGCTGGCCAACACTCCAAGCAGCACCACCACTGCAACGGGGATGAGAATTGCAATGATTAATCCTACAGCTGGGGGATAAGAAAAAGAGGAGGCAGTAAATATATATCCAATATAATCAGTAAGTTTTATGGCTTTTCTAATATTCCCCCAATTAAAAGATCATTCCATTAAACTCAGCTAGTGCAGTGATCTGCAAACAGTGACCTACACCATCACCCTTCCCCTTTGCTGGAATTCACAGATTCAGTGATAACTACAGGAATCAGCAGATATTTCTCTATGTTGAATTAGAGAAGGCTTCATGTGCAGCACAAGACTCATTGATACAGTGATTCTGCTCTTATTAAGCACTTGCATTGCATTTTCATGCTACCTGAACATTGCATTTTCATGCTACCTGAGCTGGCCAAGTTTCTGGTAATGGCTCTTCCAGGCCAACAACTAATTGCATAAACAGCATTGTCTTTTATATGTTTTACAATGCTTCCAGTCCCTGAGCTTTAGCTCCAATAGATCTCCACCGCCTTCTTCCATTGATATTAAATGCTTCAAGCTTGATTTTAATGTTGCACCCCAATGTTTAGTCCTTCATAGGAAACACTTTTTTTCTTATTTTCTAAAGTCCATCTCTTTCTTGTAATTGTCTTTTTGGGTTTACTTCTGTTAAGGGATCAGTAAAACTGAATTCAAAGCAAAGAAGCATCTGTTTTCAACTTTAAAACTGATAAATATTTCCACAATGTCTTTCTTCCCACCATGTATTAGCAGATATTCATAATGGGAAACCCGACAAAAACAACTGGCTGTCTGAGAAAACTAAGCTCAGACTCTACTATATTTAGTAGTAGGTTAGAAGTTATTTTTTATGCATACATTACTATGAACTATGAAGTAGCTATAATAGAAAAGGATCTTTCCCTCGCTCTGAACTGCATTTTTGTATTTATAAATAACCAACTAAATAAAGGTAAAAATTAGACTGCACACCCAAACCTACAGGACCAGAATAAACCAACAAAATAAGCTCAGCTTTATATACATTGTACAGCCCATGTGCTAAAGACAGGGATAATCAACTTACAGTCTTCCTTTGTCACCACATAGAGGCTGTTTGGAGGGCTCAATCCACCAGCAGTGTAGGCTTGTAGTTCCAGCTGGTAACTCGTTTTGCCTTGAAGATCAAGTATTTTCATAGACTTCTTTGTTAAGTCAGTGATATTGTTAACTTTAAGTTCTGGATTCCCTGATTGTTTGGAAGCAGTAAAAAAAGCATAACTTCATAAGAAAGGATTCAAAAAGACAACCTCAGCTTTAGCAAAACTGTCTTGAAGTGAGGAGACGAAACCAGAAGAACAGTCTGTGTAAAGAAAACTGAAATGAAGAACCCTAGCAATGCTGCTTGCTTACACAGCACCAAGCAGCACAGGAGGGCAGTGCTGCTGCTGCTGCAGATTGACTACATCTCCTTACCCTCCTGAGTGTCCTCTTATGAATGCCAGTCAGGCTTCAGTCCTGACAGGACATGCACTGGAAGAATGTTAAATTTATTTAAACCTATTAAATATAGCCTTGTAACCTCCCCACCTCATCTCCCCAGGGTATCTGAGCACAAGACAGCATGACACATTGCCACTTAGTCACTGCATTACTTTATGGCCTCAGTGAGACAAGATTTTCTCCAACTTTTGCTTTATATTAGAAAACAACTGGGCTAATCACACAAAGGCATTTTAAATGCCTTTGTCACATATCAGGAGCAAATTATAACAGTGAGTAATGCAACTGGATTATTATTAAAGCATCTTTTGTATTAAAGTGAACTTAAATTATTAAAAAATAAAAAGGAACGATGTAAGCAAGGAAGTTGCAATCTACACAATTAACTTACCTGATTCTGAAAGTCTAGGCTTTAAAGCATCTTTTTCACCTTTTGCAAAGGAAAGAAGATATCCTTTTAGAAATCCTCGGCATTCTTCAATAGGAATGTCTTCCCACTTTACCAAGATAGAATCTGAAGAAGTTTCTTCAACAATAAAATTTGGTGCAGTTTTTGGAGCTGTCGAGAGAGTTATGAAGGAAAAAAACAGTAAGAAATTACCTTATTACAAAATGCTGAAACCATGTAAGTATTTAAATCAGTTTTATTTTGGAGCTAGCATTTTCCAACCTTTTCCTCAAGACGCCTCACTGTAAAAGTACATGTGAAAGACTTAGTAGGAGTCTACAAAAACACAGCAATATAGGACTAATTGTTAATCATTACTGCAGTATTATACACTAAGCAGTGCTAGAGGAAAAAATTCTCTTCGGTCAGTCGTCTTACAGACCCATTCCCTTCTTTCTGCAACAAAACCCTAAAGATTGTATAAACTTTCAGAGGATAGATGTTAGCTTTTACAGGCTTTAACTCATAGCCTGTCTTAAAACAAAAAAAAAAAAAAACAAACTACACAATTTTACCAGAACCACTCTTAGCAGTTTACACAAGTTATTTTGTATTATATATTATTATTCCAATACCTGAGGCCTACTGAAAGTGTTACAGCAGATAATGTATACAGCCATGTATAATGTCAGGACATTTGGCTTTAAACCACCATGGCTAAACTCATGTTTAAGAATGCATCCATTCTTCTCTTAATGGTTATCTGTCCAAAGGCAAATCTGAAGTTTAGAATGAATCTATGCTCTTGTGCATTTCTCAGTTCCTAATAAGTTTCCTCTGCATGCTCAACGCATTATTAGTCCCTCAAAGTCTTTATATCTTGAAAGCTTCTGTTTGATCTGTTCATAACACACATGGAAAACTCTTCTGGGAAACCTTTCAGAATTTTTGGAGAAATACAAATGGCTGACAATTGAGTTTCTGGTAAAATTGCCTTAACCTCACTTTCAACCTTAGCAATGAAGTAAACAACACCATTTCCAAGGACTCAGATTATGTCAGCAGCTCAGTTTTCTAGGCAAACTATTTTAGCAGAAAACACATTAAACTTCAAAGTGAAATTGGTGCTGTAGTTACAATACAATACAGCTATGGTGTTAAAGGCTAAAGTCATGTCCAAACACCTGGGAACAGAAAGCATTCAGACACTAATGCATCTTCGGCCAGCAAAGCTCAGCACTGGGTCAAACCCCAGTTACCCAGACAGGGCTGGTGTGGGACAGAATACAATTCTCAAAGTGGTTGTGCTCTAGGATCTAGTTTGGATCTATGAAGTGCTTTCATTTCAACACAGAAATGTTATGGATACTTTTTACATTTTTTGAGCTATACTAAATGTGCTCAGAAGTTGGACTTGATGAATCAGAAAAGTTGCCCCTTCTTGTGTAGAAGGGACCACAGCCATGTGGTTCAAATTATGACTGAATTGCTGTGACACTGTGCCACCACACAAGCTGGAGAACACAGGGTTATTGCATACGCTTGGAACTGCAAGTGGCTGGAGAAATGTGTCATAGTTATACACAGAGAACAAACAGAAGTCAGCAGTACTGCATGGAGGTTCTGGTCTCAGCCTCCTACCAACACTGAGCTAAAAAACAGACACAGACTAAGTTCACTTTTCAGAGATCCTGAGTGATAAAAGTGCACTTACGCAGCTCTTTCATATAGCCAGTTATGTTTTTCAGCAATTGATATCCCGTGGATTTGCAGCCATACAGAGAAAAGTTGTATCTCACGCCAGGTTTGAAGAGAGCTGCAAGAGAAAACTGCTGTAAGAATATTTCACTTCAGAAAAACGATGCTTTTAGATTTCACGTGATGCAGATATATAAATACATATTAAAAAATTACGAAGTATAATGGTATAAATACCATTCCTGCTTGTAATTTCTACAAAAGCTATGCCATCAGATGTGGTTTAGAAGCAGTAACCAAATCTAGCTCCCAGAGAAAGCTTAGTACTAAACAGAGAAGATTCAAAACAAGCTACTCAAATTGCATAAATTGCCCTTTCCATGGGGAAACACAAATTGAAGTTACCAGAAATAACCCCCTTCCTTTCCTCCCACAGCAGCCATGTAGATCCTGCCTCTTCAGAAATACAAATGCATTTGGAAATAACCAGGCTTACTGGAGTAACAGTACAAAAGATATGCAGAAAACTCTCAGAAGTGACAGTGAAACAACTTAGCAATGAACTTCAGTCCTGAACTGACTTTAAAAAACACAGATAGTCATCATACTTATGCTTCCCATGTCTTTGGTGGGAGCACAGATATTTGATGCTATAATGTGTAAATAATTTACCACTTTCTGGGATTTTGTCAAGTTGGGGCTGTACACTGCTTTTAAGACTTTTTCTAAACAAGATACCACTGTGAAACTACACAGAAGTCAACTGGTTTTTGCAAGAGTTCAGGTCCAGCCTGAGGGATTCTCCTAGCAGGACTAAGAGCAGAGGTGGATTTGCCAGCTTAAGCCCAGCCCGAGCAGCTGGATAACTCATAAAAGAGTCACATGCTGCAAGAAGCATCCCAGTGAAGAGCTCAGGAGTAAAGCAGTGCATCACAGACACTGTATTGTCTGCTTAAAAAAAAGAAATCTCTAGCTAGCACAAACAGAAACAACACGGACACAGTGTTGTAATTACAGACAGTAAAACACATTGCCCCCATTATTCCAGGTCTCAATCCCCCTCAACTTTCCTATGTACACAGCTCCAAGTTGTTTCCTTCAATGGAGACTTTAATACTAAATTCTTCTAAAAGGCAAATATATATCCTCACAGAAAGCAGAGAAAAACATCCCACATCTTTAATGGGTTCTCTCTTTCCTCTTCTGCTGCTACTAGTCCCACCACAGCTGAATTTCATTTCCCTGATCTGCCCACCAGCATCTAGAGACCTGGAATGTGCCCTGTTCCAGGAAATTTCAATAGTTGACAGCAAGCCAACACATGGAGGTCACACTTAAAAAAATTTGCCTCATGTAAAAACAATGGATTAGTCTTCTCCCATCCTGAGCAGCACTGTTTATGCTTGGAATCCAAATAAAACCCCTAACCCTAGATTAACCATTATGCATTAGGCTGAGTTAGGAAATTTTGGCGTACAGCTAGAAGAGGTAATTTCAAAACAGTTAATAAACACAGGATAATAAAAGTTAAATCAAGACTGATATTTGGATTTGGCAAGAATGTGTAAGAAATTAAAATAAACACAGTACCAAGAAGAAATTCATTTATTTACAGAAGTACACAGGAATCAAACAATCTGCAACCTATAGCTTCATGCTGCTCTCATTCCACTTGCTGCTCAGGGTCTCAACCAGAAAGACTCACAAGAAAGTATTCTGACTTACCAGATTTTATCACTGCATTTGTTGCATTTGAAGGAAACTTCTGCCAGTCCACACTACAGGGTTCAGACCCAGATGAATGACACCATTTTACTATGTAGCCACACGTCATGTTGGGGTAAGAATCCCAAGAAATATTAATTCCATTGCCCATTGCCACAGCCTGATCTGTTGTGACATTGTCTGCAACAAAGATGACACAAAAATCCATCAAAGAGCAGACACTTATCTAAAGCCCAAGATGAAAGAAAGCCTTCCAGCCATAGCACAATGGCTTTATAAACGACAGTCATTTCTAGGGGCAGTCATTTCTAGGAACGAGAGGCATGAGTGAACTCAGAATTCGAAGCAGTACATTCAGCTGAGCTTTCTGGAGTGCTCACAATCAGACATAGCCTCCAGCAAATCCCTCAGCCAGCCTTAAGTGCAATGAAGAGAAATGCAGCAGCTCAGTACTGGCTTAAAAAGCACTTTTTCAAGGTAAGGATTTACAGCAGATGTCAGGTTCAAATATGAATTGACACCAATCTGGCAGGAGCCTCCAGCTATAAATTCCTGCTGTCATTTCATCAAATGGTTTGCTTTGTGTTTCTTTCAAAGTGTCTTGCTGTCACCTGCCCAACCACAGACAACCATTTTTCATGAAGAATCAACAGCAATAATCATGTCCCTGGTGAACTTTGTGGAGGCTTCAGTCTACCAAGGGTAAATTATACAAGAAAGAAAAAAAAAAAAAGCTTTGCCTATAGTCTGTTTTTCTTGTTTCTGATTTTCAAAGATCTAGCTGCCCTTGTGAAGTGATCAGATCTGGGAACAGCTTCTGATTCCTGCAGCTGCCTTCCATGGCTGTCCATCACACGGGACCCCGCAGAGCTAAGGGATGGTTTCCAAAGGCCACCACAAAAGGGGTGGCCCCATAACAGATCTGCAAAAACAATCTCAGGGTTTTAGTTTTCCTTTTTCAGTGTTCTCATTTATGCTCCCCATTGAGTCTATTATTTCATTTTATTAAAGCCATAAACTAGGGAAGGCTGAAGGGCAAGGACAGTTTTCAAGAATTAGTGCTATGAAAACTTTACTCTCACAGATGTGCTGCAAATGTCAAAGGACTGTCTATTTCTAAATAATCTTAGCACGCAGTTAAGTGTATAATTGTTTTGTAGCTTGCTCATGGCAAGAAAAAGACATATGAATATTAAAAGCAAATCAACTCCACAAGGGCCTTGATAATTTCCCCAGAAAAACTACTATGCATCCAGTGAAACTATATTTCTGTAATGCTGGAAAAGATCATATTTCTAATTAGCAGACTTTAATTTTTCTATTTACAGAAAAGAGTTTTTTACTGGCAGTAATCACATGCTGTCTAAAAAACATTTAAATACACCACACTCCACCTTATTTTCTGAGCTAGATGACTAGAAATTCACCATGGGCAGTACTGCTCATTTTGGTGTATTTACAGCTGCAACCTAGACTAGAAGAACAAATAACTACTAGCACTAGAACACTACTGTGTTAGGGGAGCCTGGATCAGTCTCAACTCTCTACAGAGCACTGTTCAAAGACAGTGACAAATTAATTATGGCAGTGTATCCTTTGTTTGTGTTTTCAGTTTTCATAAACTCCAGCTTCAGACCCTCTGCTCTCTTATTGACATTAAAAGCACTTACAGACTGCACACAGGAAGCAGCCAGAAAAGATGTCTGGGCAAAAATGTCATCCAGTTCTTTGAATGAGTCATCTTGTATGGCTCCAGTCAGTGACTCAATTCCTATACCAACTCGGGAGCAAATCTTTAATGAGTACAAGTTGGGTAGCACCAAAGGGAGCCTCAGACATCTAAGAGAAAGCTATAAATGAATGCAAAGCTCTAGCTGCCATCAGCTCTACCACACCACAAACCTATTATAGACCTCTTTGACTTCCAGATCCTGACTCTTTCTCTGCTGAAGGAGAGCTATAAAAGCATTTAAAATCAACTGTCCCATACAGTTACTTTTCCTTCCAATGGGCAGACTAAGAATATACTACCAGGTATTAGCATCAGTGCTGTGCTCAGTTCTGGGCTCCTCAGGACAATTAGAGACATGGAATTCCTGGCATGGGTCCAGTCCAGTCCAACAAAGATGCTTAAGGGAGTGGAGCATCTCTCTTACCAGGGCAGGCTGAGGGAGCTGAGCCTGTTCAGCCTCAACAAGAGCCGGGAGGGGACCTCATCAGCGTCTGTCAAAGCATGCAGGGAGGGGACAAAGGAGGAACCAGGCTCTGATTGGTAGTGCAATAAGCAATACGACAGAAACTGATGCACAGGATCACAAACATGAGGAAGAACTTTCCTGCGCAGTGACCAGGCACTGAAACAGATTGCCCAGAGAGGTTGTGGAGTCTGCCTTATTGGAGATACCCAAGCACCATACGGACACAATCCCGCGCCCTGTGCTCTGAGATGGCCCTGCTTGGGTGAGGAGGTTGGAGTGTGGGCCCTTCCAACCTGACCTACTCTGTTTCTTTGTTTTGGAGGAGCACAAGGAACATTGTATTTCACATGGTTTTGCTTTACACAGAAACAAACTTGTTTTGTATCTCACTGTGAATCAGCCAGAACACATTTCCTCCTGTAAGAGATGGCCAAGTCTTAACAGAACCTGAGTTGCCAGAGAACCAACTGTGACACCTGTTTCCCAGGTGGGCAAGGAGAAGCAGACCCATGAATGCTCCTGGCAAACAAGTGGAGACAGGGCCTTGCTGAGTGAATCTCCTCTCCCTGCCGAGCATCAGCCAGATATGGAGCTAAAGGTCTGGTGTGCAGGGAAGCGTGGGCTCGCAATAACTGCTCTGCAATATTATCTACTCTGCAAGCTCAGTGTTAAGAGCAGAAAACCATTATCAGGCTCAGCTATTTCTGTTTACAAAGCCCTCAGCAAGAGCAGCAGTGTTTTAATTGGGAAGCTAAAGCCCTACCTCCTTTTCAAATACTGGCTTTCCTAGCACAAGGATGCCAACACTTTACCAATCAGCCCAATTAATATTCTCCTACAGAGCTCTCAGGCATTGAACTGACAATTCTCGCCTTAAAAAGTCACACAGCACCTCCAAAACTTCTGAATCTCTTTAGCATGTAACACCTCTCAGTGTCTCAACAAGAACTACACAGGAATACACTGAGCTCCCTAAATATCAGGGATCCACACCAATGCTTTTGAAAAGCGCAAATAGCTGTAAAGACTGCACCTTATCATCTTTATTTTATGTAAAGAGCACAATTAATTGGTGAGACACTACTCCAAAAGCAAAGCATTTGTCCCCCCACCCAGCAGATTTGTGTGGGGAAATAAATGCAAACAAACAAAGCATTATTTTTCAATAAACAAACTCTCCTAGATATTCCCCAAGCTTTGAAGGTGTTTAATTCTCAGCTGGGAGCACTCACCACTTGGAAGTTCCACGCTTGTTATCCTTGAAGGGGGAGATGAGCCCGCATGGTTTCTGGCTACAACACTAATTACACAGTCACTTTTTCCAAGTTTTATCTCAGTACTGTTTGAGGGTTCAGAGACTACTTTATGCTCCAGTAGTCTCTCTAGCAGGTGGCAGGACACTTCATGAGACACTATTTTTCCATTGGTTTCAGAAAGGGATAAGGGCTATGAACAGACAAAGAGTGCATTAAAACCAAAATGCAATATACAGAAGATGACATAGGATAATATGAATTTACTGTTCCTGATCTAGTCTGATGACTGTGTAAGATTATAGGGCAAAAAAGTAACTCATATGTAATTTGAGAATTAACATGTAAATTCCTAAGATTTAATTTTCAACTCAGATGCATTAAACATTTAATTCTTCATGCGAAATGCTTCTCAAAGCAATATTTTAATTCTAAAACTTTAATAACATTCTTATGTGGGGAATAATATTTGTCTCAATAGATGGTTCTACAAAAAGTTAAGAAAATCTGGTTTATTGACTATAAACTTTACTAATTTATAAACGTCTATATATATTTATAAATGCACAAAAGTAAATAGAACACATAAAATATTACGCAATGTAACTTTACAAAAAGCTATCTACCTTCCAGAAGACTATTACACTTTCACCAGAAGGACTTCTCTCTCTCCAGATATCCGGTCCTCTTGTAGGAGCTAAATAAAAAAATAAGAGTGGTAGTACTTTTCCCCAGTAGCACAGCAGACAATTTACCATCTATTGAAAAGCTAGGTTTTTTTAGATGACCAATTTTAAAATACGCATCTTCCCAAGTTCAACATTTTACCATCAAGAGTGAGAGGAACTTACGGGCTTCTGATGTGGTCTGCTCCACCGCCCTGCTCCAGTCACTCCACCTCCAGAAGTGGTCAGCGGCCGAGCAGCGCACCCGGAGCTGGTATTTGGTGTCAGGGCGCAATGCATTCAGCTGAGCTGTGTAAGTTGAAGATTTCCGCCCAGGCACGGAGACATTGTGCTGTTCAAAATTTACAGAAATTGACATGATACCTGTATTTTTTTTCTCCTAAATTACACAGCTAGTCAACACCTAAAAAAGGCGAGGGTTTTTGTCCCCCAAAAATACTGACAGTACAGCTGCAGTCAAGCCCTATGAAGAAAATAGTGGGAATAAAATGCAGTCACTGTGAACAAAAACTTCAGAGATCCACCAAAACAAAGTCCCATACAGTAATTGAAGCATACAGTAATGTGCAAAAAGGAGCAGCAACATGGACCATTCTTCACCTCTGCACACAGCAGCAGGTGGTTGTTACCCATCTATCCCGTTCAGTCCCCCTCTCTCCCATTTGCATCAAAACTGCTCACACGGGGCAGGCCAGAATTCTGGTGTTCAGAACCCACACTCCCACTGAACACACGCACATCTTGTGGGGACAAAGGCCTTTTTCCTGTCAGACATGCACAGAAGTTCACTAAAGACAGTCTGCTTGAGCAGGATGTTCATCATGCAGTCTGCTGCCTTCATTTTTCCTTCAGAAGACATTATCCAGGTCCTACCCGGGCAATCTCAGTTCACAGTTCTTATGACAGGACTAGTCTCTCCTATTATTCTTAAAGTAGTGTGAGTCTAGAGAGCCATTTCAATTTCACAATTAAAGAAATCCTAAGCCCAGGAATATTTTTTACTGATTCTAATTATAACACATGTGCATTGCAGCTGCCAAAAACTGGACTCCAAGTGACTTTAAGATGCAACTAATTTTGCATTTCTAAAGCCAAATGACAACTTGAAAAATAATAGAAAATCCAAATAACAACTTGAAAAATACTAGAAAAGCCAACAATCTCTCATGCAGATGGAAATGCTTCTGAAAACATCCTCAAAACGCCATGTAAAAGCCCATAGCAATTTCACAGCTACTTTTGTGACAGGGATCTCCTGGAGTTTTTTTATTAAGCAAGCAGCAACCATATAACAAAGCTATAAAAGCTTTTGCCAAGCTGTTTGCTGCATACAAAATATTCGTGGGTGAGGGCTCTGATACAGGTGAAGGGAATCAAACTGCCGTGGAAGTGTAAGTCCTGACCCTTTTCCACTATCCCAGATGATTGATACAGTAGCAGAATTCACAAATGAGTCCAGGCCCCAGATTTTGAGCTGCATATTACAAAAATATCTGAGTTTCTTTTGTAGTACCTAATCTCTGGTATTACTTAACCCATGTTATTAGAGACAAAATATAAAAGCTAAAGGCTTCTGCACTTATTAAGTGCTCTGAAAGTATTTAAAAAATAATCTTTTTTATAAGAGTGTGCACTCTCTTATTTTGGAGGCATGTACATAATGATTATCTTCAGTCTTAGCTGCATCATTTCAGTGCCTTGATTTATGATATTCAAGGATATGCTCAACAGCTGTGCCCAGCTGGCAACTAAGTGCAGAGGATGACAGAATACTGCTAAAAATCAAACTAGCATTGCAAAAAGAAGCCTCTGAGGTTAATGTGCTCAAATTAAAAATTCAGGCTCTGTGCACCAAGACCTACCTGAGAATTCACTATGTGCCTACTTGAAATGGTCAGAGGTAAGTACACACAAAGAAACTGGGGGTAAATCCCAGGCCAGCTGAAAATGCACTTCTCATTACGCTTCTCCAGTGAGACAGGTAACCCCACACTAACTTCATGCTGCAGAAGTTACTCCACGTAAACTGGGGTTTACCTACTCACACATCCCATGGGACAATCTTTCCCTGCCCTGCCTCTGCATCACTGACATAAGAGCAGGTTCAGCAGCTGCCTATTGTGGCCACATGCATGTCAACTGCTGGCAGCAAACAAACAAATTGTTCTCTGAGGGGAAAAAATACAGCTGCAGCCTTCAAGACCTGAAACAGCCAGTGTGGGTCAGTCTTCAGGGCAGTAACGCATCCTGGAACAAGAGTGTGTTAATACAGCTTGCACCAGGAAGGACAAAGCCCATGGACTGTTACCTAAAAGATCAGCGTAAAGCACTATGCACCCCTTTCAAGTACCAAATAACATGGTGCATAATTTGGCTTTTCTCTAGTGTTCAAAACAAAAAAAAGCCCCAAGCAACCAAAACAGGCAATAACAGAGAGGACCAGGAATTTTTCTTACTTTAGTAAATGACTTCTAGTCATTACTATGTTAATGACTTAATAAGACCATCAGAATGAAGCTCTTAGTGAGAAATAAATTTGAAATGTGATTAGCTCAGTGAAAAAGTTTAGCATTTGTTCAAAAAAATTATCTTTTCAAGGCAATGCTTACCAGTTTTCTCTCAGAGTGACTACTGCTTATTTCAATTTGACACAGAAGCCTGGTCTCAGCAAAGCTGCCATTTATAAACCAACGCAGTTGGATGCTTGTAGAGTTGTTCCCAGTAATAGTTAACTTTTCTGGGGCTTTCGGATGAACTTAAAAAATAAAGAGAAAAACCTTCAGTTACAAGAAAAAACCCCAACTACTATAGTTCAGAAAAATCTTATTTTAGAAGATCAGAGAGAATCAGAAGGATAAGTGTTTCAATCAGCAACTGGGAAAACTGGTGCTGGGAAAGCACCTGCAAGTACTCTCATTCCTGATATCTTCTCAGCTATCAAATATGGAAACAGATTTACTTAAGACTGAGTGTACTGCACACATGATAAGGAGTTGAGATACAGAAAAACATTTTTCCTCCTAACTGATTTTATCAAAAGAGTGAACCACCAGCTATTTCAGATGATCACAGGTGACAGATGACATTAACTGAACTCTGCTCAACTTCTGTGAACTTTTTCAATCAGTACTTAAAATCTGCTGACCAGGAAAAAGGAGGATTCCTAAATGACCCCACCCCAAAATTCCCTTCATAGAATCTTTCAGTAATATTCAGCACTAACATTCACAGCTATCAGAGTAAGAAAAAGTATCTACTATTCGATTTGGTCCAAATATCTGTGCTTTGGGAATTAACTGGACAGTGCAGGAAAGAAAGAAAAAGAAACAAATAGGAAACAGCAACATATCACCTGGGTTTGAAACAGCCCAGTTAATGATTAACAGAAAAAAATGATGCTTTTTTCAACTCTGTCCATTTACTCTGACAATTCTAATCTCAGGCTAGTTGAACTGGGACCTGGACAATGAAAAATGTACTATCCTCATATTTAATTCAGTTTTTTGGGGAGCAGCAGAATACTGTAATCAATAGGAATCCCTGAAATCTCAGCTGGGACTGTGGAGGAGAAAAGGGTGGTGAAGGCAGTGCTACAGAGATGGTCATCTTCCTTTCCTTTTTTAAACTAAAGGTCTAAATGAGAGAAGTTACTTCTTTCTCCAAACCCTGACAGATGATCATGGCTCTCACCAATAGAACACAATAGTCCTGATATTACCTTCTCTCTTTCCATGTTATTTTTTTTTATGCTCCAAATCCTGCTGCTGTAAAACTGTGTAATATTTTGTGTCCTATTACCGGACACTGAAATACAGAAATAATTTACATACAGGTTCGTAAACTTGCACCTAAATTTTAATTGTTGATGGGTAATGGAATGTGAAACAAAACATCAACTTGCTGTTTTTGAGCACAGAGAAGCTGTGGATGCTTCATCCCTGGAAGTGCTCAAGGCAAGGCTGGAGAGGGCCCTGAGCAACCTGATCCAGTGAGTGGCATCCCTGCCCATGGCAGGACGTGGGGCCATGGACATGGGAGTGTGTGTGCTGTGCTGGAACTAAATGATTCTTAAGGTCCCTTCCAACCCCAGCCACTCTGGGATTCCATGATAAACACCAGCTGTCTAATTATTAGATCACATATTAGAATTTATCACGCAGCAGTCTGTCCAACACAGCAGCACTGCTGTTGGATCTCTCTGTACAGCTCATCTTTGCCTCATGACAAACTCTGAGTTGTTTTCAAGTTCAAATTATTGAATATGGTAATAATCTAGTGACAATTAAGGACAATAATGAAAAGTATACTATGTCAGGGTTCTTCAAACCCAAAACTAATGAATAGCATGTAGGAAACATACTTTTCCTTTTGTAAGTCATAAGTCTTACCTCTTTGAGTTATATTGACCAAAAGAGATGACTGTGCTTGCCCAATAGGATTGGAGACACCTAATATGAAATCATAGGTTTTCTGATCAGGCAGTACTGGAAAGCCACAAACATGGTCTCTGTTAACTTCATTGACTTCGCATGAAACATTTTTACCAGATGTTCTACAAAGTAAAGAGAGGAGGGAAAACCTTAGTTTTTGAGTAAGTTAATTCCTAGCAACAATCACAAGTCTAGACTGAAAACATGGTACAGAACAATGGGTTCAGTTCACATGGCTTACAGAATGATTTGATTGCAGAGGCATATCTAACCCCACAACGCAGGTTAAAGTGGCATCAGTCATGACTTGCCCTGTTCTCACGTGAAACTCTCCTCTTACACTAGCATAACATTTCCATTCTCACTTCTCAAAAGCCTGGAAAACAGGTAGGTCCTGTAAAACCACCTTACAAGTCACAGCTAAGATTCTGATTGAATGTATCTTTATTCAGATCAGCATACATTTGCATTTAAAAAATTTTCTTAATTGCTTTGTGAACTAGTGAGATACACATTGTCTTTCTATAAGCCCTGTTAAATATGAAGTCAGGTTTGTTACCTAGTATACAACCACTACTCCCAGCAGTCTTTTAATAAAAAGCAGGAGAGGCAGTCTGTTAACAGACATGAACAGTGGTGCATCTTCAGAGATAAAATCTAAATTGTGTATCAGTACATATGTACATATATCTGTTTTAATTATAATCTGTGTAAGCCTCTCATTCAGTAGCACAAGTTTAACTAACATCTTCTTCATTCAGGCATTTTTACTGTGTTCTAGCTGAGCTCTGAGCTTCCTCCACACTATGCTCTATAGTTCAGCATGGGGTGACGATAAGGATGAGAGTATTTATCCTGAAATGCATCATATTAATCTCACAAATTTGGGCTGAGCAAAACAAGACTGGACAACGTTATTACTTATAAGATGAATATGGGCAGTCAGTGACTGAGGCTCCTTTCCTGTGAATATCTGCCCTGTTTTGTCCACCTCTTTGCACCCTGCCCAGTGGCTTTTTTAGCACTGGCACTCTAGACGACATCTGTGACTGTAACTCAAACCTCATTGCCTCCAGCGTGCTTCTAAGCCACCATGAGACTCCATTTCTCATCATTTTGTGTGACTCAGGCCTCTCCTGGCTTCTTTCCCTGACTGCTCCTTTGGAATGACACAAGAGCCTCCTCTCACCATGGGAATTTATTTAACTCCTCACTAACTTCTAATCACAACCACCAAGGAAGTGGTTGCACTTTCCAAGTGCTATTCCAACATTTCTTCTTTTTTAAGGCTTTACATGGCCTGGCCTTAAAGACTATGTAGTGGGACACTGGTTGATTCCTTCCTGTGGGTGAAACCAGTGTTATTTGTCCTTTTCAATGTTTTAACATTTACTCTGCTGGCTCTAATTCTTAACAGCAGGAGAACAGATGGAGGCTAACTACTATTTTCCCTAGTGGCATTTGGGAAATGCCCCACGACCTGTCTTATAATTATTTCTCAGTGAACTTCTGCCATCCTGCTTACCAGAAGCTCAGTAAATGTCTGAAATTATCTGAACCAGGTTTCATA
Organism: Zonotrichia albicollis; assembly: GCF_047830755.1. NCBI lineage: Eukaryota > Metazoa > Chordata > Aves > Passeriformes > Passerellidae > Zonotrichia > Zonotrichia albicollis. The sequence continues at coordinate 19,124,473 of NC_133860.1, forward strand.
CAAAATAAATTAAAAATTAGTGATTGCCTCCTACTATCCCCTTGTATTTTCATACTGGTTTTGACTACATGTTGGCAGCAGCCTGATACAGCAAGCCCTTTATCTGATTGTGGGTTCATAATGGTATAAACCTTAGGGAAAGTTATTCTTAATTCCCACTAGAATTTTGCAGAGCTAGACCAAGGTTTTCCAAATCTAGTTTAGGTACAGCTTGCTGAAACTCTTGGAAAGTATTTTAGGCTCTAAATAGGTATGGTGCAGTAAGTCCCAGGCAGCAATGGAGATATTCCAGTTGTATCCTTTTACTTCTTGTAGTGCTGATTATTTTACCTTTCAAATAAATTGTACTTTGTTCTTCGTTCTCCATATAGTCCACTGGGCCTGCCTGGTTTCCAGGTGCATTTTATTATCAGAAAGTTGGGTGTTTCACAGCTGAGGTTTTGGGGAATATCAGGAGCATCTGCAGCAGGAAAGGAAACCAAAACAGTTAGCTGATGTTTTGCCATACTAGTATGACATTTGGGTTACCGGCTTCCTGAAAGCATTGCTCTTTTGTTTTGCTGGGTCTAGATTGAGTGCTTCAAAAATACATGGCAATAGATACACCCCAACCACAGAAGTAATATGCTTTTAAAAAATTACAATAAAATAGATGGATAATTATCAGCCCCATCTGACTAACACTTGACTCTAGAATTCTAAGTGGGTGGGTAATCTGGCAAATCTCATGCAAACATGTTCACAAGCTCCAGGCTCTGACCTGGAAGTGTTTCACTGAAACTCTGCCAAGAGTTTTCTGAAATTCTGAGCATCAGTTCAGCTGCTGAGCAATGCAGGAATGCTGCCGGCTGTGCGTCATATTTTCTAACATGCCAGCCCCACCACTGCTTTGAATTCTCCAAACAAGTCGTGTCAAGAAAATAGTCCCTTTAGCATGAATTCCAAACTGAATTTGAAAATCAAAGCAAGCCCTGAATGGCTCATCCTCTTCACCATGGCTTTGGAAGTGTCCATCTTTTCCTTTTAAGTCTTTTTTTTGTGTACATACTAGAGCAGTGTTGAGTGCCTTGCTGGAAAAGATGGGGAGTGCTCCCAACAGACCATGCAAACATGAGACTAGGCAGAGCACTTATTTCAGGTCTTGTGCACTTGAGGTGTATGAAACTGGAAAAGCATATGCCAAAGGTAGAGCAACAATATCCACATAGAGATATATCCCCTTCTCTCTGCCCTAGAGAAGGGGAGTTAACACACAGTGTTAATTAACAACAGCGGCAGACTTATTTCAGATTATGAGCAGTGAGCCAGAAAAGAACGCCTGTTTTGCTAGACCTAGGCTTAACCAAAGTGTTGTGTATGCATATTTACTTCCTTCACCTTTTCTTCCCCTCATCAGCAAGAGGACCAGAACAAGACCTCTCCCCACTAAGCAGGTACTACAAAAAGAAACACTGATAAGAAACAGACTTGGCATCCCATCTGTTAAAAAAAAAACTGAAGTAAAATCCTATGGGATTGTCACAGCTTTCATTCTTTATCTCTTTACCTGCAAGATTTTCCCACAAAAGCAAATTCTCACAAACAATGTAAAAATGGTATATCACTGAGAAGTAATAAAAGGCTGAATTATGTTTTACATTTCCTAGTGAACCCTTAACAGATCAAGATCAATGACAGGATGCACAGGCTGGAGATTGGAACACATTTTCAAAATTATTCCAGTTTCTCCTGTCCTTTTCCTCAACACCAAGGACCTTAAGCTCAAAGTCAGGCATTTGTAATAGGGAATGCGATTCTAATGAGCAGCTATTGGAAGATGACAACTCTCAAATTCCTTGTGAGGAAAAAACATAAAAAGCTTTAAAGTGACCAATTATGGGGGAAGAAGAATGGGGTACGTGAAGTCATTTTTTTAATAGGTATCTGTTTCTGAACATATGTCTGAGCCTTGCATGACTACACAGAGAAGATACAGAGTGAGCCAGTATCTTTAAAGAAAACACTAAAAGGATGGTTTAGAAGAATGCTCAGGAATTACTGCTTAGTATCCTTTGCTGCAATTAGCTCCCAAGGAGCTTCTGCCCTGGATGAGCATCTGTTGTTGCTGCAAGTTTAACTGTTGTCTTCAATTGACTGATTGGTAAATGAATGCTAGCTAGCACTTACAGTTCTTGCTCTCACTCTCACCTAGTCATGGACTATACTAGAACAGATGTAAACCTAAATTGATATATACTGCTGGAGACAGGGGTTGAATATTCATATGGCAATAAAGTACTTGGCATTCCAGATCATGAAAAAGTACCTTAGAACAATGAGAGAAGCACTGGGGCAGGTTCTAAAGAGGGCTTACATGGGTACCTTCTCATCCTTTTAGACTTGGCATCTCCCCCATGAGCAAGCCTTTCCACAGTGAAATCAAACAAGTACAATCCCCAGTTCAACTTCAAAACCAAACTTCAAAACTTTTTTCCCCAGGAGGGAAAACCCACAATAGTATTTTTTTCCTAGCAGAGCCTTAAGAGTCTCAAAATGATTTTGATTTTCCTAAGGTTAGTAATCATGATACATACATCCTACAAACACGACACTTCCTTCAAACCCATGTTCGAGTCTGCACACTACATTTGTTCCGCTGGCATTTGAAACACTGGCATTTAGCACTCTGATGGCATGGCTTCGACGGCTCAGTTGCGTCATTGTATAGGATTTTGATCCGTAAGTCATATTTTTTATGTGCTCATCTTCTTCATGGACACAACAAAACACCAAATCTGAACCTACTGCCACCACACGGTCCAGAGGAAACACTCCACTTCCACCAGGCTCGGTATCTTTTCCTAGCAGAGAAGGAAGAAAACAAACAAGAAACCTCACATGAACAATTTGCTGTAAACACAGTGATGATCAGCTAAAATGTGACTGAGGAGCACTCCAATGCATACAAATAAATATTTGCTAGGTTTCATTAACTAGCGATTACACTATTTCCCTAATCATAACAGTCTCAAAGGCAGCAGCCCATGCTCCTCCTAATGCTAACCACCTAATGCTCTTCCTCTGACCTTGGCTTAATTCTTATAAAGAAATAAAAGTCCATGTGGTTGCAAGGGAACAAACATACCAGGGATCACTTTTGCCGGGCTCCAGGCACTCCAATCCTTGGGGCCAACAAACTGTGTTGCATTAATGTAACAGCGAATCTTCACATAGTGTGATGTGCACTCCAAAGGCACATCTGATGTCCAGCTCCAAGAAAGAATGGCATCTTCATGAGTCAGTTTTGAGTAGTAAGTAACCTGCAAAGGTTTTGCACCAAGAAATCAACCAAGACAGAGCTTATGAACGCCTGTTAATAATGACATATAATCTCCAAAGTGTCAATAGAATGGCATTAGGTGAAGCAAATCATAAAATCCTCCTTGATTATTGGAGTGTTCTACCTAACTTTTATGACTTTACCTGGACAAAAGTCTTAGTGGCTAAACAGCCTAACTGCTAGGCAGACTGTCAGCCAGAAATACCAGAGGGCAGACATTTGAGGGAGACCAAGAGGATTCCCAAGCATTTAAAGAGGTATACTGCACCCCGGGAATCTCATAGGCAGCTAAATGTTTCACCTTCTCCAAAACAAAACTCTTCTAATATTAGTCCCAGGCTGTACATTTCATCTTTTGTCCACTATTAAAATTGATAGCACAGAGCTACAAACTGGCCTGGAAGAACTCTGGTTACAAAAAAAGAAAATAGCAAGCTGAGCATTCAGAGATGACCAAGACTGGAGACACTGTTGGAGATACAGAGACAGTGATGTAAAGTATCTGCCAAATTCATAAGTAAGTTCTAATTCCAAAGTCCCTGTACCAGAAAAAAAAAATTGCTGTGACTAAGTACCAACAGTACAGTAGCCAGGTTTCCCATAACTGTGAAATTTAACAAGAAGTTACCTGCCAGAAGCATAATTACACTCAGGTCCTGCAAACCTCTACTATCTTCATCATTCCCAGTTTTGTTCAAGTGACATCTCAGAACATTACAAAAGGCAAAAACTGTACATATATTTTTCATAAGAGAAGAAAGGGACTTACTTGTGTGACTACTTCCATAGCTTCTTTTCGGAGTATCTGAATCTGCCAAAGGGCATCCAGTCCATATGGGAAGACTGATCCATTATCACTCCACTTCAGATTCAATGTGGAAGTTGGAAAGTCAGGCATTAAACTAAGAATGTGTGGAGTGACAGGAACAAAGGCTTGAAACAGAGGCAGGGGAGAAGAAAAAGTCATTTTCAGGTCATTAGTCAGCAGCACCAGCCCTACAGGTGTTTAACAGCCACATCCCTGTGCTCTGAACTGGCTAGTAGCCATAAACATGTAACTCAACCTCTGTAATTAGAACAAGGCTCTGTGGCTACTTGAGCATGAGAGTTCTCAGGAAAGCATAGGTGCTGATGAATCATCAGGTAGCATTTTCTTTTAATACCTCAGCATGTAGATGGGGAAGTAACTGATTGTGAATATGACTCTTTGCAATGAATAGCAGGGATGATATCCCATCTTTCTCAACTTTCCTTCAATACCATAGTGATAAAGGAAATATGGTGGCAGTGTTTGAAGTGTGCATGAGAACACTTCTAGGGAGAATGGTGGGGAAAAAATCCTCAAAAGAAGATGTATGTTTTGCAGACCAGTAGGGAAGTGGGAACTTGCAACAAAAAGTGAGAGTGACAAGGAAGGAGACCAGAAGCACAGGATAGAAGAAGCTCCAATGAGGTTCTGAAGATCACAGGGAAAGTGATTTTAAGCTACAAGAAGCATTAAGGACATGAGATCCTGACAGGGACAGGACAGGGAGAATAAACAGAAGCATCTCTTCTAAAAATGTGTTGTGGTGAAGCAAGAGGTTGAGAAACAGGGAAGAATCTTGGTAATACAAGGGTTATAGCAGTTTATCTGGCATAGTGCAAGCTAAAACATTTTAAAAATATATGTGATACATCCAGCTTTAGTCCTGACCAAGGATCCGAGAGCCTGCAAAGTGTTCAGCACAATCAATACATTGCCCACAATAACCTGTGATGAACTGAGAGACTTATCACAAATATTTTTGAATTGCATTTTGTATAAGTTCTTGAGCTGCTCTTGACTGAAAACAGAACCATGGATAAGAAGTGTTACTGACATCAGAATTTGACTACACTGAAGGAGTAAGCAGGCAAACCAAAGGTAAAAACTAGACCAAGCATGGCAGATTGCATCATTGTCATCTTCTGTTTACAACTTCCTTCTTTGCCTGGAAGGAAGCAGGAAAAAGTCTCATTTACTTATGTAGGTAGTTTAGGAATTTGTTTACAAATGCTTCTTAATTTATAACTAGGACTAAAAAGGGAAAAGAGTGAGGGATGCAACATTCTTGTATTTTGTTTTCCTGTCACATTCTGCCCTTGATTTTTTTTATGCTATGAACTATGGGTAAGAGGAGTATTTTTTCTTTTGAAGGGTTAGAGAACACAATCTATAAAAATATATGGAAGCTTTTCATAGAGTCAGTATATCAACATTCTACATACAGGAACGCTGCCAAAGAAACCTGCAAGCATCTGAAAAGTTGTTAAACATAGTATAAAGGCCTTAGGTACACACATATGACCTGATACTTACAGATGTCTTTCTGGTGAATTACAAATTCTCTGGCAGCAAAAGCAGTTCCAGAGCTTTTGATTGTCACTGTGATGGAGCTCTCTGGGATTGGAATTTCAACCCTCCTCTCCTTAGTTTTGAAACAGACTTGAGGGGTAAGGTCACTAAAAGGACAAACAGGATTAAGCAGTTATTTCAGCTGATAGAAAACTAAGGCAAGTTAAGTCCTGTTCTTGCACACTAATAAAATACAAATTCTCTGTAATAAATAGAAAACTCCATATTGAGTTTGTGAAGGACTTGCTTGGGCTTTGATTAGTATCAGATTAATGGCATTCCCTCATCTTTCAAGTCACTTTTATCATAGTGGTAGGTTGTGCAATGGCTGCATAATGCAACCAACTAGCTGTTAAGAGAACACTTCAAAGTGAAGACCTTGCTTTTTAACCAAAATCATAGAATCACAGAATTGCTAAGGTTGCAAAAAACCTTTAAGGTCATCAAATGCAACTGTTAACCTAGCACAACCACCATGTTCACCATTCAACCATGTTCTTAAGTACCATATCCACATGCTTTTTAACACTTGCAGGAATGCCAACTCCACCAACTCTTTGGGCACTCTGTTCCAATGCTTTGCAACCTTTTTGTGAAAAAATTTTCTTAACATCTAATTACACTTGAGGCCAACAAAATACATGTTTCTGAAACCTAGTCACCATGAATCAACATTTCGAAATAAGAAAAACAAAAAAACCCAAACCAAACCTAATAGCATCGCCCCCTCCCTTTGTGTCTCCTGACTCACTCTCCCTCCATTTCTTCACAACCCATATGCCCTCACATGGATTGAAAGAGAAGGATTACTCCCCACGTCCACATCTTAGAACAGATCTTTAGCTCCCTTCTGCTGCTCAGCTGACAGGGAAAGAGCAGAGAGCATGGCAGAGGATTCCTAAGATCCCAGGTGAAAATGTAGCCCCTGCTTAATGTTTGTGCAGTGCTCAGTACAATGTGATCTGGCTTTTGTCTTGAAGATGTAGATATATACAGGAAACAATAATGGATGGGTCAAGTCCCTTTGCTCATTATCACTGATATGCAACTAGAAAGGCAGAAAGTTTGGAAAAATCCAGACCTTCCTCTTGGGGGAATGACGGCAGGAAGGAAAGCAGAGAGAACAATGCCAGACTTCCTGCTGAGGGACTGTTACTCACTTATGAACTGGAACAGGACCCTGGAGCTCCCATCAGCTGGAGTCAAGAGCTTGGGTTGAACTCTTAAGATTCACACCAGATTCTGGGCTAGCAAAGGCCAGCTGAGATTTGAGTGCTCAGAAAGGCTGTTCCTCTTCAGTACTGAGATATTATTAGAGGATGTTTGGGCAACTGAAAAACAAAACCTCTTTCCCTCAGGGATGTCTGCAAGCTCATCTCAGACTTTCTGCTTCAGAGACCCCAGCCTGTCCTGCTTTGCTAAGGAGAAACAGCAGCAGCTACATCACTGTTCCTGTTCAGAGGGCAGTACCTCATGAACTCTGCACTCCTGAACTCTGGCCACAGAGTCATATATATGGTGTTTTTAAAATAGGAATGATAGCTGGCAATGCAGCAGGAATAATGAGACACAGAAAATCAAGCATGTAGGTGGACTAAGTGCAGCCAAGCCCTGGGACCCCAAGGAAAAGTCTGGGCTGCCTGCAGAATTTGCAGGAAAACAAAAAGACAGTACAAATATCTGGATTGGGGGCAGGATCAAGATGCAGAATGGATTTGAACTCATCCCTAGCACATGATAAGTATTTGGCAGATCCACAGCATGGGGAATTGAACATGTAGTTCTCATTAGTGAAAAAACACACAGAAGATTTAAGTTTTTTTAACTTTTCTCAAAATTTTCAACTTGCAGTCACTTCAGAAAAGCTGTTTCAATTGTGAAATAATTTTTATGTTTCCTCTAATACAGCTTAAAATTTATAAAGGTTCTAAGACAGTTGCTGAGAGATTGTTCATGTTTTTCCACACAAAATCCATGTGAATCTCAACACTTGTGTCATATATTCTACTGCTTTGGCCCACAACATCAGAATTCACTGCTTCCAACTCTCATTTCCTTTTGGACTGAACCTGTTTTGAAGCTATCTCTCAGGAAAACTCTGAGCAAGGGATAGGCAGACACACAGAGAAGTCTGAGTAAATAAGAGCATCTTCCAGTCCTTTGAAAACAGCAAGCAGATTTTGGCAGGCAAATTATTAGCATGGAACAGTTTTGCCAGAAACCCTGCCATTGACTGAGTTAACAGGGCCTAGGGGAAGCACCACCCAAGGAAAACTGGTGGGGAGATGCTGGGAAACAACAGCATCATACTTTCCATGGGCAGTGACTGAGGAAAAACTGTACCTTCATCACAATTTGGTATTTTTTAACCAGGTATGTGGAGGGACTTACTTGGTAGTGTAGCAAAAGTCAGTTTGTCCATGTCTTCCTCTAGAAGAGACATCCCAAGTACAGAGCATTTTATGTAAGTTGTGCGTTACACATTTCAAATTCTGGGGGTCCCCTGGAGAGCCTGAAATAATATAAAAAATACAGTAAAAAACTTCAGGTCAAAAATGAGCAACTGTAAAACAACTGCTATTTTTCACATCTGTAGCCATTCTCCTTAAATTTTTATTGCATGCATGTCTGGCCAGTATTTTAAAACTATTGAATGATTTGTGTGCCTGATTAGACAGCCACCGACTCACAGACTTGTAGAGGTACCCGAGATCTGGATTTAAACTCATGTATAACAGAGGCAGCTGCCTCTTTCCACAATACTCGTTCCTTGCCTAGCCTAATAAGCAGGCTTTGGGCCAATGGCAAAACCACAAGCTTTGATTTTAACATAATGAGTTTTTTGCTCTCCTCCATGTTATACATGGAGGACAATTAATGACAGAAGGACAGTTAATGAATATGTGTGAAATGGCTGAAGAGAGCCAATATATACAGCAAAAAGGTTTCAATGCAGACATTTACACCAATGCACATGCAGATTATCAGTGGTTACTATGGAGAATTTAATACCCAGTTTTGCACTGGTTTCCAAGATGCTGCTGGGTGCTGGTGGAAAGCAGAGACCAGGCCTGGCACTGCCTCCATCCTGGGATGGTGCGGGGCCACAGAGGTGACAGGTTTTGAACACACATATAGTAGGAAAGCAATGCAATTACAAGGTACAGAAGCTACAGAGAAAAAGGAGTTAGTGAATTACATTGCAATAAACTTACCTATCTCTTGGCCGTACACTAAGCTTCTTAAAAATAAAATAGCTAGTGCTAAAAGGCAGCGGAGGCTTGAGTTCTTCCACATTCTTCTACTGTTTGTTTTAAGAATAGCAGCTTTAAGCAGGAGTAAATGTCATCTTCCAACAAGCTGGTCAGTTCTAAAATTAAATACAGAAATAAATTAAAAAAAAAAAAAAAGACCAAAGTTTTAAATTCTGGACCTGGTATGCCACAAATACCACTTTTTGTTCCATACACTTTTCTTCTTCAGTAATGCTCCCAGGCATAGCAACTCCTTTTCCTTCATCTGGCAAACAAACCTCTTCTCTGTTACAACAACTCCCTGATTCATGCATTTTCTGTAAGACATTTCCTCAAGAATCATAGACATATAAAACTCTGCAGGTCATAGGTACTCTTCAGGACTATCTAATATTAGGACAGAACAGACATGGCAGAGTATTCTCCTAGGATAAGGCTCTTCATCTTAGATGAAATGCCAGATCTACAAAGATATTGTATACTGTGAATGGGAATGTCCTGTCCACCATCTGTTTTCTTCTTTCCTCTGCTCAATTTTCAAAAAGCTGTGATTCAAAGCTATGGGATACCCAAGATACTGCCGAACCATATCTGATCACCCGAGATCACTGGTTCAATCCAGTGTTAACTAATAACCCCTGGAGGAAAAATAATGGAGAAAAAAAAGTGAGCCATTTCTTTATCAAAAAATAATTCTTGTTGTAACTACTGGCCTTAGCGTAAAAACTTATCTGGAATATTATGTTTAGTGTGTTCATAGAAGATTTAACAAGCTTCTTGTTTTAAAAAGAGAAGGTCAGCTGTTCAGCAGGACCCCAGTAAATTCAGTTTAATCACACATCATCCACTGTCAGATTTTGTTCTCAAAAGGGAAAAACTGCAGGGAAACCTATCTAGAAGCTCAGTCAATACCTGGTGCATGGTTTCCCTGCTACCTGAAGTCTGTGAAGGCATAAGCACCCTTCCAGAGACCATGTAGCCAGAGGTCTTCTCAGCAACAAACAGCAGGAGTTGGGTGATTTTCATGTTAGAATATGACCAAGCCTACCTGTCCTACAGAGAAGCTTTGTTCCCATTTTGTCCAGGATCCTACTTTGAAAGGCTCCTGACCTTGACTCAGAAATATCTTCCAAAGCCAGGTAAACATCATTAGAATAACAAATTTTGTGTAAAAGTCTCTGTAATTTTAAAAGAAACCCCTTTACACTGAAGTTCCCTGCACCACCAGGTCTGTGCTCCCTCATCCCCTGTATTTTTATGAATTAGGTTTTTCATTTGTTTGGGTTTTTTTTTAAGGAATCTTCCCTTAGGGGACAGTTGGAAATGTGTGAAATGCCCTGTGTGAGGAGAAACACAGCAGCACTATGCCAAATAATCCAGAGCTGCTCACAAGAGGCCATTTCTCTTGGTCTGCAATAACCAGGTTGAGGGAAAGGTCTAGGCAGCACAAGAGATGAGAGAAATGCTATGGTCAAGAGCACTGTTACATATGGAGGGGCACCCATAAAGCTTAGTAATTATTTTAATTTCAGCATGTTCTCAAATAATTTGAAAACCTCACAAAACAAATACTAATTTAAGATATACTGCCACCACAGAGTATATATTTTCATATATTCCAAATTTGTAATATCCATGCTGTGCAGCTTGTTAAAAGCTGTGCAGATCTGCTGTGCAGATCAGGAGCAGAGGTTGACAAATCCAGGAAAAGATGAATCAAGAACCAACCAGCACAGAAAATATATTTATCTCTGTGCCAAATTCTCCCTCTGCATTCTGGTGTATCTCAGAGTACTCATATTGTATTTCTCTAAGTTACTCTTGAAAATACATAATGTTCTCTCCAGGTTTAAACATTGCTCACAAACCTCCAACTTTGTAAAAAGAGTGAATATCACTCAGACAGGCCTGGAAGTTACATGAATAAAATGACTGATTTCTATTTCAGTCTGTGAAGTATATGTAAATTTTATCTTTTTCTGAGGACTTCTTAAAAGGTTATTTCCAGTTTGCAGAAAAGTCCACACCCAGAATTTCAAGCTCTAGAGCACAAGCAATTGACAGTCCTCCATCAGCTGGCAAAGTCAAGGAGAGATTAAAAGGCACTGATTCCATTTGAAGAAGAGAGAACTGAGCTGTGATGTTAATTAAATCTCAAGCTTTTAATGTTAATCCCAAGTCTCTAAACATATAACCTGTGTAGATACATGCAAAACCTGTTCAGTCATGCCAGGTTTATGAGGTAGATTCAGCAACTACGTATGTGTGTGTGTGTATTTAAGGAAAATCTGGTTTTTTGCACCTCTTTCAACACGTAGCTCACTGAGTTGTCCTCCTACTGCAGAAGTTTTAAGAGTAACATCATAGCAGTGCATTACAAGAAATCTGAGTCATACCAAGTTCTCCTAACTCAAACAGTTAGGAGAAATTAACAGTTTTAATTTCAGTTTCAGAGTCAGGCACAGAAGTGAACCCATGCAGTCTCATGCAGGGTATGATGAGAGTTTTGTAAACCATGATCTTTCATAACAAAAATAAATTCCCTAGCTCTTATTTTCTTATTCACATTTTATAACTTGCTGAAAAGTTGGCAATTAGAAGCCACATGTCACATAATTAAATGCCATTAGTCAGGAGAAAAGATTCCCATTTATAGCCTTGTTTTAATTAAAAAGTTACAAAATAGCTCAAGTACTTTAAAAATAGGTAGTTTACTTTCTTTGGATGAAAGCTGCCTTCCATCAGTTCAAGACTAACTCAAAAAAGGCATGGATGTTTTTCCTTACCCTGAAAGATATGAAAAGCACATTATCCTCCAGACAGAGGTACTCTTAGAAGCATGGATATTTATTTAGTACAAGAGAGGTCAACATTGTCCCAAGAAGGTAAAACCTTAACCATGGTTGCCTGGAGTGCAACCAGACCAGATGTTACTAAGTATAATTGTCTTTACATTGCAGGTCTCTGTTTTTAAAAACAGTATGAAGGGTGTTAAGTCCATTGTCTCAACTAGAAAAATCTACTGGAATTAAACCATTTTTAACAGTTGTCCATCTTAAAAAAATAGCCCATCCCATTACAATCTCATTTCCTTGGGCAGTATATTCATGTCACTTCACTGGCATTGTCATCAGTGTTCCAAATGTGCTCCACAACTATCTCCTGGTCCATTTTAAGCACATTACTTTGTCCTATCTCCAGCAGAAAAAGAACAGTTTATCCTCTGCCTTGCAGCAACCTCTTACATAGAAGATGACTGATATCAGATCTCCAATAGCGCCTCCCTTAAAAGCTCCAATTTTTTTCACCATTTCCCAGTCTCAGTTTTTAGATGTCTGATCATTCCTGGAATAAACATTTCTCAGTGAACCAAAGCTGCTGTATACATAGTTTTGAAACATCTCTGCCCTGAGGCCTGAGCATTATGAAGAACAATGAAGGAACTTTCCTAAGGCAAATGTATGTGTTTACACAGCCCATGACATATTTGCTTTTTCCTACATTCAGACCTTGTTGACTCAATATCAGTGTGTGATCCAGCCTCAGATACTGCACAAAGCTGCCACGTAGCTGTTTATTTAATACTTCAGACTCCAATCTCATCCTCAAATGGACTGCAAACCTCCTGACTGAGCGTGAGTGTGTTTGCACAGCAAATTCACTTTAAAATCTTTGCCTAAAAAAGGTCTTTCACTTTTGAAATTTTAAAATATGGAAAGAGCCTCCCAAAAATCCATGCTAAAAAAATTGCGGATGCATACAGAAAGTACTCACATGCAAATTCATGCCATAACAACAGCAGGCACGAATGACAGGCTTCAGTGTAAACTGCCCTTCTTTAAGAGCAGCTCCTACAAGCAGGATTCCATAATAAGTGTTGGAAGGCAGAGCACATGGGAATGCCCTAACTTCTGCCCAGGGCTTTATGTCACGCTACCCTTGCACCTGTGGTCAGAAAAAAGAAATTCTGAATTTCGTTTTACATAGACAAGGTAGCAGAAGAGCAGTTAGATTCAGATTCTTAACCACTGAAGCCAGCAGTTGGTGGCCAATATTTAGAAGAGGTCAACAGTTATCACGGACTTTTAAATTACTTTTAAAGACATTTTGATGCAGTCAGTGCATCTACGCACTGTATCTATCTGTAATGATCAGATAGATCAGAAAGGGAAAAGTACCCCAAGACAATAATGGGAAAATATGTGAGGACAGCTTTGCCTCAAACCCTTGTCAGCTGTAAAGAAGGTTAAAGGCTCTGTGACAAAGAAATGAGGGCAGCTAAGATATTACCAGCCTCTTTAGACTTAACCTCTTAAAGGGGAAAGCAGAAAATAACTAGCATGTCTCTTTCTGACTGTGTTTGTTATTACTTATTTCTTGGATCAACTGGCTCTGTGTATCTTTTTTTTTTTTTTAGCATAGCTGACCAAATGCTCAATTCTCTTAAAAAAAAAAAAGTGTTTTCTTAGTCAGTTGTAACAGACCAGTTCTCTAAGCACAAAAGTTCTTCAAAGCTTTGTTGTACTTTTGAGTTTTCTGTTCTCTGAATGTATTTCATTGTCAAGTGCTTGGAAACCACTTTGAAAACAAACAAACAAAACAGCTAAAAAAAATTTAAAAATCAATAATCTTTCCAGCCTGCTTTTTGCTTGCAGCCTGATCTGACAGTCACAAGCCTCCAGATACATTTTTTTAAAATGTCTATGAATTGAGGATTAGTTGCCAGAGTTTTTATATATATAATTCTGCTCCATAAGCCGATACTTGAAAAGAAATGGTTAAAAAGTCAGCTTATACAAAAGGTTTAGGAAGCTAAGTCAAGAAGTCTAGATGAAACCATGAAATCAGTAAAAATATATGTAGTAAAGGCAAATGAAGAAGTCTCTTTGTCAATAAATTTTATCAAGTTAGTATTTTTATTTTGCCTCCATAGCTAAAGGTATCATAATAATTTATCAATAATGGGATATTAAAAGCTCTCAAGGAAAATTATTACATAGCATACTATCAAAATATTGTACAGAATGATAAGAGGTTGCATTTCTGGCAATACTAGACAGCCATCATCCCAAATACTATCAGGCAGAAATGCAGGTGATATGTATGTGCCTAGATCAAACCTTTCTAGAAGAAAAATTACTCTCCTCAGCAGGTGGAGAAAGATCATTTTACTTATCTCTGCTGAAGGATACTAATTCAACCTTCAAAGTGAAAAAGCACACTCACATCCAGGTAATAATGCATATATCAAGTTATGTTGCCTGTTGAACTGTTGCCAACTGAAAACTTCCAAAAAAATTCCCCTATCTGAAAAACCATGCCAGAAGTACACATTTCTGGGAAACCAAGCAAATGGCCAATACAGCTGACAGTAAAAGCAATGAACACAGAAACAGAAGATGAACTGCCTTTCTTTAGCACAGCTGATCCCACAGGCTTCAGTCTTTGACTTTAAGGCTAGCTGAGTAATAAAAAAGAAAAAAAGAATTAATAAGATTTATCTGTGGGAGAGAGAGCTTGGCTGTTTTTCAATAGAGTACATTCTTTCACCTCCTTGAAAAAATTTCCAAAGTTGAGACAAAAATCTCTAGTAATCTAGATGCAGGCTTTCCCTCTGTTTTATAACATGGCACTATTCCACTTTATTAAAGATTTGCAGGACATGAATCACTGAAACTTGTTTATAAACGGAGACTGAGTCCCATTTGGGAATATGGCTTTCCCCGGTTCTGAGGAATTAATTTAAAAATCTGCTATTTCTTTTTCTGAAAGCTGATAAAATAATTTAAGTTTCCTATCTGCACCAAATGCCTTCTAATCTGCAGCGGAAGAAAAGAAAACAAAGACAGGGTGTTAATATATTATTCAGTAAATGTGCAGGAGTACACAAGGCCAGACTCACAGTCCTATGAGACATTTGTTTTGTCAGGGTCTTTTTCCTGTCAAGCACAAGAAGAGAAATTCCCTCCTTACCGCCTCCTCTAGCTGCCAAACAGCAGCATCACCTCCGAGATACCGCAGTTAATCTTGCGGGCACCCCAGCCCGCCTCTGCAAGGAGAAGTGAGGAGTCAGGAGACCAGCTCAGTGCAAGGATCAACACTTCAGCGCTTCATTTTCAAAGCTCCTGGTCTCAAGCACCACCTACAGACACAGGCATTTTAGCAAGAAATTTTACCAACGGGGTAGAAGTGCACCCCAGATGGAGTAAGTGTGTCACCTGTCTCAGCTTCTAAGGCCAACTTGGAACTGCACCTGCATTCCAGTAGTTTTAGTTCTTCCTTTTTTTTTTTCCGACTCCAGGACTGTTAGACAGTATGGAAACACAAATAAGCAAGCTGCAGACTGGGAAAGCTGCAGGCTATTTCCAGGTGGTGATTTGCATGAGAAGCACCTTTCCCTGGCAAGGGCATGAGATGACAAATTCATGAACAAGTGCCACAACACAAGGATGATTTTACTAAAGCATTTAGCACCTCTTGGAGAGCACAACACATAGACAAAAATCGAGACTCTCAGGACCTGCCTTTTGAAAGAAAGAAAAACATGTAGCAGAAGCAGACATCAAATACTTCATATTTGTACAATGTATACAATTTTGAGATGGTTTTGGAAAGTACAGTGGAAGACTCCTTCATGTTACTCATGTAAACCAAAAAAACCCCCACCAAACACGAACAAGACAGAGACCACTGGGAAGAATACCCCTACTGGGATTGATGAGCTGGAGAGAAAAAAGCATAGTGATACTGAAGAGGTGGAGCACTCAGGCAGAGCAGTGGACTGAAAGGGCAATAAAAGCAAAGGAACAGTGCAGCAACTGATGATATTTTTCTACCACAATCAAAAGGTAACTTATTAGGTGACTTTTCTTCCTTTTCAAGCAAAATATGCATTTTGGACACTTTGCCTTTTGCTCTCATATGTCTGTTCTCAATTAAACTGTATGCTAACTTAAAAACTCTTAGTCCTACTAGAGTAATTTTTTTCACGCATTGTTCAGTGCTCCTAGCATGAGATTTTTCAGAAGAATGAAGACACTTTCAAAGGAAAACTGGGAGTCTCACTCCTAATTTTGGATGTCCTTGCCATATCAATTAGTCATCAAGTACATGTTTAAATACAAGCACACCAATGACTACTAGGAGCACAGCACTGCTCTCCAGATGGTAACAACAAAAAACAAACTCTTCTGTGAAACACAGTGAACCCAAATACTACCAAAAATAGACTAAATATGTTTTGGGATATTTGCAAGCCTGTTTGTGATTTATTGTTGTTACATATTAGGACAATATTATTATAGATTACCCCTAGGCCTTATTAGACATCAGAAAAGGCACGCTAGAAAGGTCTGGACTGAAAAACAGTAAAGGTTGACTTCACTCTGCAGCCATTTCCTCAGCAGGGTTTCTCCATCAAGATGCTGAGTTTCACCAAGTTTGTAAGCACACAGTATGCTGAGATCTCACCTCCTTGTCCTGACTGAATTGAACTCGAGCAGTGTGTCCAAAGGTTACTGCCAGGGTGAGGGGACAACACATTATCAGATAAGCCCAGCTTCCTTAGGAAGTCAGCTCAAATTAACAAGCACAGATTCTCCTGCCATAGAGGTGCAGATGGAAAACACCTAATCATCTGAACAAAGAACAAAGCAAAGGGGTGAAGGTTAAGGGATGCTACTGGCCAAAAGAGAATTTTTGATCTAGGTTATTGTGCTGTGCAGGAGAAGGAAACAGCTCAGAGTCACTTACACACTTGCCTTTTACCCCATTCAAAATTTTTCTTGACATTTACTACAACTGGCAAATTAATATTGCATGGAGACGAAGGATGTACTTTAATAAATCTGATTCAACTACACACATTTCCTGATATGCTTGAATTTGGTGACCTCATGATCAACACACTTCCTTGAATTCTTGTGCTTTGCAACACAGCATGGAACAAGCACAGTGAGCAAATGCACACAAGTCTGATTACTAAAAAATACCTCTTAGTGGCTATCCACTATGCCTTTTCAATGCTTAATACAGGTGAAAAGCATAGAAAAAAATGCACCCACCTTTATTTTTTTCAGTACATAAGACAAGAATCCAATGAAAACATACAGAGAAGTTTCCACTTCTCCAGTGCTTATTGCATTTTACTGACATGCAACTGGAAGTAAATATAATCTAATTATTTCAAAGCACATTTCAGTTTTGGAGGGTACTGTCAGCCACTGTGTAGTTCTCAAAACAGCATGTCTTCGGAAGAAAATGTCAACTGCCCACATTGTGAGCTGCACTTTACTCAATATCAGGTTCAAGGGCCAGACAACATCACTCAGTCTTTATAAAGACTGCAGAATAAAATTGCTGTTCCTTAGAAGAGTCATGTTATCTGCATAATACTATCCCAGCTGGTTCTCTTCAGCGCATACACCCTTATGAATTCACATTTAAGAAGTCGACCTTATTAATGAGAGTTTATTTTCCTTTATCTGGAAATATCCAAAAACTTACTTTGAACTTTATGACCTTTAATCTTCTTTCATCACAGGAAAAGCCTAATTAGTCTTATAAGAGAACACTGATAATTACTGAAGCAATTCCAAGTGTGTTTTTTTAAAAAACCGGCAGTGACCCAAGGGTTGGAATCCTTCATTGTTTACAATAAAACCTGTGGTATTCAAATTATTTTTAAGGTACAATGAACAAAATCCAAAGAAAGTCTCTTTTCACGCGTACAAAGAGCACATAAATAGATCAAATGCTGAAATGCAGCTTTCGCATTAAATAATATATTGAGAGTAAAGAACAACAGTTATGCAATATCCTTTTAGAGTGAATGTAAGGAATGAGAATCAGTTACGAGAAATAAATTGATTTTTTTTACTAATCAAGGAAATGCGCAATTCCTGAAACTACAGATCTATATTTTCTGATGAATTCCTGTTGTACTAATCTTTATTGAGACTAAAGCTCTCAAGACTGGTTGTAGTTCCTCTCTTAATAAGTATCTGACAGATCACATGAAGACATACTGCAGCATATTACCACCCTTCCACTGGGGTGGGCAAACACTTTCCTCTCTGCTCTGCACACAAATGGGCCCTCAATGCTGCTATTCCCCTTCCAATCTTGACAAAGGAGAAAGGTCTACAATGCAGCAGGACATCATCAGAACAAGTCAGTCCATGTGTAATTACGTAGCAGCTGTATTTCCTTCATTTATTTCCTTCAAATGCTGTTTTAATTGTACTTTGTTACCCTTGGACTTTTTCACTTACACATATATACATGCATGTCCCTCCTTTTAAGGTGGCAAAGTGTGAGAATTAAGTACTCAGCAAATATTGACTTCTAGTTAATACACTGGAGACAGTCTCTTTCCTAATTAAGTCTCATAGACACAGGCTACAAGAAATTCGTGTTAACCACACAGTTCATGCAGGTACATGGGCTCACTCTCATGCCTGCTTATGGTAACAGTACTCCCTCATTCTCTTGCTGCTCACAGCTTCCACTGGAGCCAGGGACCCAAAAGACACTCAGGCACACTTACCCAGCTTTCTGAGGGCAACACTACTCCTCCTTTTTAGCTCTGCTCCTCCAACACAGGTCCCTGCAAAGGGTTTATGGTCCACTTGCAGATCTTGCAGCACCTCAGCAACCCAGTGCCTCAAAACACTGACTCTTTCATGTTATCCTTTCTACCCATCCAACAGACTTTGATGCTGCCAAGAAACACACAACCTCACATCAGTTTTAGCGTGCTCCTTACCCCCTCTACAATGCAGCACTTCCTTAAATGTATTGCCCTAACTAAAACAAACCACTTATCACAACGCAAGAGGCACAAGATGTAGTTGTTTTACAAGTAAATTAACACCCAGCTTTCTGTTTCCAATAATTTAGACTGATCATTCAGTTTAGGCAGCACATGGTCTAAAAAGAAAACGTGAAGGAAAGTTCGAATTTTGTTCTCAATTTCTGCTAGGTGACTGTAAATAGAACTCAAATATAGACTGAAATCTCTCAGTCCACAAAAAAAGATGCTGAAAATCCTGAAGTTTTTCAGAATAATATAAATGAGAAGTTTAAATTTTGTCTGTTGGATGGGGTTTTCTATCTCAGAAAGTTTATTTTTCTTGATGTAAAAAAAGCAGCTGTTTAGGTGTTTCATTCAGGGTCTCAGAATAGCAAATAGTGCTATAAAAGTACTTTTCAGGGATGTAGTCCTGGTTTCAAAAGGGAGAAATAGTAAAGGCAACCCTGCACCATTAAAATAATGCTCAGAAGAAGAAACAAAGCAATGAAGATATCAGAAGCAATGAAGAAACAAAGCAATGAAGATAAAAGAACGTTTTAAAATAATACACATGCTGGCTAGGATCCATGGTTTTTACTATTGTAAAATAAAACAATGCTTTTCTGCAATTTCTTTTAGAAGTTAAGAAAATTGACTCCTTGTAAATAACTCACCAGCAAGTGCTGAGACAGCAGCATCTGCAAGGGTAGTGATGCTACACCTCATTTAAAATTGAAAGCAGCTCATACAAGATTGAGACTGCTACTAATAGGTCATAGAATGAGTCAGTTCTCAAGAGTCTCAAGTCTCTTCTGACATTGTTAGGATAAGAAAATTAAATAGAAATTTTTAAAACCACGTCTCACATCTTCACATCCCTTTCACATGACCATCATTATGATACTATAACTTTCATCTGCCTCTTCTCCCTCAATCCTCCTTTGAAAGTGAGACTCACCTCCTGAAGCTCTCTTTTGGTTTTCTCTTCTGAAGGGTGACTATAAAAAAGGGCTGAGGAGAGGAAAAAACACCTTGGATTTTACACACACAAATCATTCCAACTTTTCTATCTATGTTTAACAGGGTTCTTCCTTCCTGCTATTATTAGTAAATCTCACAGTTTACTCCTCTCAGCACTGAGCTGGCAGATAAAGCACAAAAGAAGAAGCATTTCTTACTTATTAGCTTCTGACACCAATAAATTCTGTATATCTACACAGTAGAATGGAAAACTCTCTTCCTGTGGAAGGTTGTTCATCACATTTTTCATGCATTGTTGCTGATATGTTTAACTTTTCTGTTTCACAAGTCAGCAATGAAGCAGCTATTGTTTCCAAAGTGCTGAGCAAGTCCGACTGCGGGAGCAAGAGACGTGCGACAATTCTCAATGGTCTCTCTGGTGGCTGCAGACTGAGGTGCCAGACACAGGGAAGAAAAGTCATGGGAAAGGGGAACCTGAAGAGCTGGAGAACTAAAATCTGGGTGTAGTTATATGAATCAGAACTTCTGTTTCAGTTTATTTTCAGTTTCTATTCCAGTATGCTATTCCTTAGGAAAAATTCTGCTCTTCATGAATCTAGTCAGGTCTATCCAGACACATGGCACAGGATGCACAAGGCCAAGCACATCCTTACAAGTTCACCTGTCAAAATCCACAGACTGGCAGAACATTTAAGTTTATGGTATGAAACACCAACACATATTTTTTTATTCCTTTTGTGAAATATTCTACAAAAGCTCGCTCCAATCTCATCATGAAGCAAGTCACTAGAACTCACAAAGCATTACACAAATAACACCACCTCAAACATCTTTGGAGAGTACTCTCCTTTTCCCATTTCTGCAACTTCCCATACTAAAGAACTATTCACAGAATCTGCACACAGACTATAAATGCAAAACATATTTAGATGCCAATACATATGCCTCACAGATATAAGTATGTTACTTTAGAATATTATATACAGAAAATATTTGTAAACCACAGTAGAAGAGCTTAAAAATATCAGATATCTATGCAGGTATTAGAAATGCAAGTGACTAATAGCTTATTTTGTCCAAATAAGAAAAATTAAACAACTAAAACCAAACCAAGTGACTATCATTAAGTATGGCAAAAACTAATGGTCATAACTTGAAGAGATTGAGTGGAGGCAATTTTCACCAGTACTTGTTAAATGTTTAAAGTGTTCAGCTCATCAAAAAGTTGGGTTTAGATTGCAGCATCTTATTCATGTTAGTTCTCAGGTCTCATGAAAAAAGCTGCTAAATGCTATCTGAGGATGCTATCCGAGGTCTATGTCCCCTGATGAGAGGTATTTGACAGCCAAGGAGTGATGCTCGTGACTGACTCACTGCAGATTTATGCAAGATAATAAGCCTCAGTAACCACATATATACACATATTGCTCTGGAATTTCAGAAACATAAGTATATGACTAATTCTAACTATTGAATGAAGGTATGCACTATATATATATATATATATATACTATATATATATACTATTGGCAGGAGCCCAACTGCAGGAGCTCTTTCTTTAGTCTTCAGTACAGGACAGCTGAATGTTGAACTGTGCATTCACATGAAGCACCTGAAGCTGAAAGACTCACACAAACCATTTCTAGGAATGCCACACTTGGGGATCACTCACAAAATATGTGAAATTTTAAGTATACGTTGTGTTTGAGTGTGTGAAGAGGAAAATTAACACTATTTTGCTGAAAGCCTGTTAGTGACCTAATTCTACAGCAGCCATTGTAATGCTGAATACTTGCTCCCATTTCTGTCTGCAGTAATCACTGCCCAAATTTCAACCAGAGCTACCTACTGATTAGCAAGTATGCATACACCAGGGGAAAAGGATAGCAGACAAGACTAACGTTTTCAAGGATGCACTCTTTGCACGCTAATGCCAGCTGCACCACTCACTAGCTGAAATATGAGGAAGGAACTGGAAAACATTCAGTTTTCAAGGTATCAATTATCAAGCAAATAAATACATAAAAGACATTGTAAATAAAAGTCCTAACAACTTTTTCTATATGGATCAAGCTACCTTACAAAAGCTGTTGATCCAAGAACACAAGAGAAAAACTAGCCATTCATTAGCAGTGGAAATGGTTTCATCCAGTACAAAGTCGATTTATACTCAGGATCAAATTATTACTTTAAACAGTTTGGGTCTGTTGTTGCAAAGGCTAACACAATGTAACTATTTAGTTCAGAGAGATTACTTGGTCACAGCTCTCAACTACCTACACAAAGGATTTAAACTTAGCCCACTGTATAAGATGAGAGGAAATGCCATGTAGTAGACCTCCACTGAAAAGTGAACATTGTGAAAAGCAAACTAATTAAGTACTGGCAAAGGTTCTCACAGGAGGAGTCACCTGATTGAAATAAAAATAAGATTGGATGTATTAATTACTAAGAAAGTCTAAACATGGGTTCAATGCAAGTCTTACTATATTAAAGCCTTTAGTTCACATTACTCCATCAGACTAGATTAGCACAAATCATGCACAGATCTCACTTTAGGAAGAATTTTAATGGTGAAGGAAGAAATATGAAAGGTACAAAATACAGACTTTGAGGTAAGACTTACAATAAAAGGGTCACACAACATCTTGCTGGATTTACATCTAGAGTGACCCTGTCTTTTGAAATATGTGGCAACATTTGGTCTAAAATTTCCCATCATCTTGAAAAACAAATCACCAATCACCTTTAATTTGGAGAAGGCTGTTCTATATTGGGAATTGTGACAATGCTGCTCTAGCAGATGAAATATGAGTTACGTGCCTTGAGACCTGTGCATGAAAGGCTTCCCACAGCCATGACCTTTGGAAATGTGTGGAGCAGGGGGAAGGAGGGGAAAAGGAAGAGGAACAGATAGAATCTAGGGAACAGATGTTATTATCCTCACAACTAGATGAAACCCTAGAGGAGTTTGACATTTAAGTTCACCTCACACACACAGTATTTCTGTAATTGTGGCACATAACTCAAGACAACGCATAAGTTTACAACAAAAATAAATATTTTTCTTTTTTTTTTCCCTTTTCTCTCACCTCCTCTCTTTTTTCTGCCTAGGATTAAACATGAGAAGCTTATCTCCCTGGTTTTAGCTGCAGAGTAGCTGTAAAAACCTCAGAGGTCACACGTCCCTTGCCGTAAGTGCTGAACCTGATCCAAAACATGAATTATTGTGAAAATTAGTTATAATTGGAATACTTATAACTTACGTTCACCCTCTGGACTTCAAATCTGCAGAAGCTTCACCTATAATACTGACCATTATAATTTTCTCCTGAAGTTTATTTTATTTAGGAAGCATTTTTGCTCTGCAGTAATATTCAAACTAATTATTTGAGAAAGATATTTTAAAGCTCTGTCCTCACTGTTTCTTCACTTAAGAGAGGCCACTAGAGCACCCAGTTCAAGAAGGACAAAACCATGATCTGCCATACAAACATAGTTACATCACATGATGAGCAGCACTGCTGTCTTGGCACAAGAGCTTCTGGATGACTGTGCTAAATCCTGTTTGGAAAGGAGAAGGGCTGCCAGGCTAAGGCAGACACCACCAAATAACCCCAAAAGGCAACTGCCCAGACCTGCCCCACGCTGAGCAGAGTCAAGACTCTTCTTTCACTTGTCCAAATTTCTCTTTTCTATGGATTCCCCAAGGTATGTGGGATGTGAGACTCTCAAACAGGCATGTAGTTTGAAATGCAGCCAATAAAGGAAAAGAAAGTATGAATATCAGATATTCTCAGACCACCCTGATGTACTGCAGTGTGGAGGTGTCTTCACCCACAGCCTAAATGCTGCAGAGGGGCTCACCTTCACACTGCTTGAGACCACCCTGAGTCTGGGCTAGACAACTTTGCAGCAAGTGACAACTTTGCACCATCTGGCTGCAAAGCAGCTTTTCCTGTTCTTCTGTGTTCAAAGTGTTTGAAATTAAGAAAGAGCAATTTTTTAAAGCTTTAGGCTGAAACGTGTGTCATGCCCAAGGGCACAATGTGGAGGGCATTCAAGGGCATCAAGCCAGGTGGGAGAGAGCAGGCTTGCTCTGCTCACCACCCTAGCCAACCTTGCCATAGGCCATATCCCCACCATCCAGAAAAAACGCTCAGCTGTGCCTGAGTTACATACAGTCAACTGAGCCTGCATTTCTTCTTGGAGAGAAGTAGCTGACTTATTCAGGGAGCAAAACTAGCCTAAGTGGATGGCTGAGGCCCAGAAGTAAAACATGGACTATTTCTGAGCCAGATTGACAGTGTAAACCACCCTCAACCACCCCTGTTGCTTGTACTTTCATTATACCTTTAAGCAACTTGTGCAATAATGACAAAATTATGCAAGCACAAGAAACATTCCAGCATACTTTTCAGACAGTGTTTATCACCTAAAGAAAACACTCAAATACATTGCTTTATTTAAATCTCATGATTATGCACTACAGGCAACCTTGATATGAAACTATCAGTCAATATTATAAAGCTGTTATCAGTGCAGCTTTAGGTACAAAGCAAGCATAAATGCACACCTCTATTTTTGGAATATATGTATACTCCATAATAAAGTATTTTCAACTGTTGATCAAAATGCAGTGAGCTATACTGGCAGAGAACACCAGCATGACATTACTCATCAGTATAGAGCCATTCCCCTCCAAAACAAAAGAAAACACAAAAACCCCAAAAAATCTCCAAAAAACTCAACCAAAAATGAAAAAAAACCCCACCACAATAATTTCCTAACCAGTGATACTGTATCACTGAAACTGGCTGACCGGGGAGAGAATGCTGCAACATAAAATCAACCTCAAGAAAGCACATCTTTATCTACTTAAGGAAATTTCAGAAGACTGAGGCTGACTGAAAGGCTGTGCTTTTGGTTTTGCAGGAAACTGCCCCTGAATTGCCATGGGGCATGGGGATGAGAAAGGAGACTGCACCCTGACACACATGGCCCAAGAGAGGGGGGAGGTGGTGCTAAAACCAACCTGCCAACACAGCAGCCCATCCTCTGCTCTGGGCTGTGCCGAGGGCCTGATTTTTGGCAGGGTAGGAAGCAAGGCAGAAGGAGCAGGGAATTGCCACAGTGCTGTCCTTGTTTCCATGACACGTGCTTTTATAACTTGTGCTCCCTGAGGTAAAAGGCACAATTTGGACTCAACAGCTGACAGCTCAGCAGTTCCCTGCCTGTGGGATAAGGGAAAGCTGGTTCTGCTGTAGCAACAGTTGACCTCACTGCAGTGCCAGCTCCAGACAGTGCACAGAAAGGAGGGGGTGCCTATGCCCTTCAAAACCTTACACCCTGACCAACATTCATACCAATGGCTTAGGAGCTATTTTTAGCCTAAGCACGTTCTGCTTACAGCAAAACCTGCTGCTAGGAATGATTCCAAGAGACAGCAGCAGGGAAAGGCAGACAGCAGCAAAGTGGCAAAAGGCCCTGTTGAGCTTCTGGTGCTTGCAGGAGTTCAAGGACCTTACGGACACACAGCAGCAGGGCTCCCACAGTCTGTAAATGTAGGGACTGCAAACTTTCCAGAGGAAGGAGGATAGCAGTGAGCAGCAAATAAATGATAATGTGCATGAAAAACAGCCCCAAAATACATTTCCCAGGGATAGATAAGAACTTCCGAAGATTATTTATTCTAATTAAAATCTGTTAGTTTGAAAGTCAGTATGGAAGGAAGGCAAAGAACACAGGGGAGTTCTGTGTTTTCTGGTGGTAGATATCCTAGCTGCCCCTCAATCCTGCAAAATACAGGTAAGAAAATAGGTCTGTTCATCAAGGAATTTATATGGCCCCCCTCATTGCCATGCTAATGACTCTGGAAGAAATCCATACGATTCTGGTAGATCATGCCTGAAGGCATTTAAGCATGTATAAAATCCAAATTTTGATGCTTCAACTTAATAGAGACGTGTTTGAAAATCCCACTTAGTTGCAGGCAAGTATTAGAGAGAAAAAATAAATAAAAGGAGAGGTGATGATAAACTTTGTAGGCATCAGCATGCACAGATGCAGTCCCACCTTTGACAGGACCATATCACTTGCCTGATGCTTAAACCCTCAAGATTCACAAAGCAACCACTCCCTGCTTGTACCTGCTGATAAAATGAGCAGAGAACCAAAGAATCAGGTTCCAAAGAAAAAAGCTGCTGCTTTTGTTAAAAGATATAGGAGAAGAAAGCAGCAGGAATGTTCCCTTTTCTGAGGCAACCCAAGTTGCTGCAGCACTTGCGGGGGGTATCAGAAACACCTCAGGCTACCCAAAGTGCCAGATGAGTCAGGAAGAAGACTCCTCCAGCCCTTCTGTCGATTCTGAAGCCTAAGCAACCACTGACTCAGTGCTACACTCATGTCCTTGTGAGACAACACTCACTGGAAGTGCAGGATCGTGGACTCCAGGTCTGGGTCCCAAAAATTATTGTCATCTTTTACATTAAACTGTTTATGGAACAAAATGTATCAACCAGCTTTGGAGCATAGAGCACTTCTCAAGTCTTATCTAGAAGCAATTTATTTTTCTTTTTTTTTAGACAAATGTGATGCCTACCAGTAAAGAATAATCATAGCTAAATCTCAGGGGCAAAAGAAAAACATAATCCATCTGCATCAGCCTTGGGATATATGGCATTCTGCAAGATAGAGTCAGTATTTACAAACATCTAGGTTGTTTAAAAACATCTTTAAATATATCTTTTCATAAAGCACATAATTTGCTGTCAGACACTCACTGGATTAAGCAATTCAACATTTATACTCTAAAAGGGCTGTTTCTAATACATTTAGAGATTCTGTTCTAGCATTGGACGTTAATGAATACATATGGAAGTCAATAAATTCATATATATTTTTAAACATTTTCCAACAGCCTCGTCTGCATGATGCTGAACTAGATGTGACCTTATAGCCAGAGACTGTAACTCAACAAGTGCCTGAAATTAAAGTCCTATGAACACCTATTAGAGTAGCAGCAGCAGCTTTGCAACCTGTGAAAAAGTCCTCCTGTCTTTGAGAGGAGCATCTCCACCCATGTGGCTGCTCCCATGTATTTCTGATTTGCCTTCGGCAAGTCTGAGAGAATGCCCTCACCTGAAGGTTAAGTCTCTCCCTTTCCTCAGCACACCTGTAAAGGGATTTTGCACAATCTAATTCACAGATAATGCTTGCCACTGGTTGCTCTAGGTGACTAAAGTGGTGTGTTTGGAGAGTGCACAATGGAAACTGTTATCACTTAAAAATGCTGATAAAAGTTTGAATAGGTGAAACAGAGATAAGATGAAAGGATGCAAATACTTAGTAAACAGAAAGCAAACAAAATTGGGTGATCTACTGACTCCCTAAAAGTTATCTTCCAAACCAGCTCCAACTTAATGACTTGTAAGCCTTCCTTTTGTGACTTTCTGCAATTTTTCCAAGGTAGATCACAGTCCTGCAGTCTACTGAGACTAGTCTGCCTTTTTTTAGACCTCTCCAAAGAAACCTGCAGATCCATCTCCAGCTAATAGCCATGCTGACAAATAATAATCAAGCGCAGATATGGTGCTTGCTACTCATTCTATGGATATACTCATGGCATTTGCTCCTGTCTTTTGCATATCCAATCCTTTCCCTCATCAAATTTTTGTTTTGATCTTGATTCAAATTGTGGGCAAATCCAGCAAACTTCTAGGTCTATTCTCACCTTTATGTACAGAAATCAAAGGTTATCTTTATCACAAAATCATGCAGCATAAAATGGCTGATGAGCTAAGGACAAGCACAGACTTTCTGCAGATCAAGGCATTCATGCATTCTTCCCTACAGGATGTGCAAAGCTTTATATATAGAGCACGTGGGCACTGATGGATCTACACCAAAAAAACATACTGTCTCAGCTGGCAATGCCACATGCTGATTTGAGAGGGAACATGGCATGACATAGAATTCAATCTTTCTCACAGTTACTAAACCTACTTAGTCTTATTAGCAGTCTGGGTTCATGCCATGGGGTTGAACTATGGGTTTAGGAAGAATTTAAATATTTCTTCTACACTAAGAAGAAAAGGCAGAATGGACCTCCAGGTGAGATATCAAAGGCAAGTTACACTGTCTTACTTAGGTAACAAGCTGAGTTTCAAATACAGCAGAAATCGACCCAATTCCCAAGCTTTCGTGAATGAACTTTGACAGGACATGGCCTTGATAATGGAATATAAATATATCACTATTTTTGCAATGGCAATTGTAAGTGTAAAAGTCTTTTGAAAAGAATCAGAGCAATGATTCCTACAGAGCAGCTCACTATCCCACTCTCCTCAGTAATAGGTGATTATAATACTTATCCAGATTTTCACTCCCATTCATAGCAAACTTCCCAGGCATTCACCACCAATGACAACTGAAAAAGCAAGCAAGCATATAACCAATTCCTACCGAAGTAACACACAGCATGCCAGTACAAAACAGTCAATTCAAATTTACACGTTGAATCTTACAAGGGAATAACGTTCTTTACAGAACTGCCTCAAAGGCTTTCAC